>NC_057810.1:488357896-488957896 GCF_018294505.1 Triticum aestivum | reverse complement strand
GAGTCAACTTTACCTAGAAGGCGTCCTGAGAATTCGGAGTTTTTAGATCTTGATGCTAAATTTGGTATAAGTGGGATTGGAGAGGTCACAAATTTAAATAGCATTGAACCCACTATCTTATATTTCAAGGAATTTGATTATGATAATTGTTCTTTATAAGGTTGTATTTCCTTGTTGCAATCCGTTGTTAATTATCCTCATGCTTATAGTCAAAATAAAGCTTTTACCAAACATATTGTTGATGCCTTGATGCAATCTTATGATGAAAAACTTAATTTGGAAGTTTCTATACCTAGAAAACTTAATGATGAGTGGGAACCTACTATAGAGATTAGAATTAAATATCATGAGTGTTTTGCTTTGTGTGATTTGGGTGCTAGTGTTTCCACGATTCCGAAAACTTTATGTGATATTCTAGGTTTCCATGATCTTGATGATTGCTCTTTAAATTTGCACCTTGCGGATTCCACCATTAAAAAGCCAATGGGAATAATCAATGATGTTCTCATTGTTGCAAATAGAAATTTGGTGCCCGTGGATTTTATCGTTCTTGATATAGATTGCAATCTTTCTTGCCCTATTATTCTTGGTAGACCTTTCCTTAGAACGATTGGTGCGATTATTGATATGAAGGAAGGGAATATTAGATTCCAATTTCCATTAAAGAAAGGCATGGAGCACTTTCCAAGAAATAAAGTCAAATTACCTTATGAATCTATCATGCGGGCTACTTATGAATTTAGTGCCAAAGATGGCACTCGTTAGATCTATCTTAGCTTTTATGCCTAGCTAGGGGTGTTAAATGATAGCGCTAGTTGGGAGGCAACCCAATTTTCTTTGTGTTTTTTTGTTTTTGTTCCTGTTTAGTAATAAATCTTGCATCTACCTTCTGTTTAGATGTGTTTTTATCTTTTAATTAGTGTTTGTGCCAAGTAGAACCTATAGGATAACCTATGATGATAGTTGATTTGATTCTGCTGAAAAACAGAAACTTTGCGCGCACGAATTTAGTTTTGTTAAATCACAAAGACGTGCTTTTGCGTTCATTCTTTTTTCTGATGATCAATAAACAAATTTTCCAGGTCTTCTTATTTTGGTAGGATTTTTAGAATTCCAGAAGTTTGCGTTAGTTATAGATTGCTACAGACTGTTATGTTTTTGACAGATTCTGTTTTTCGTGTGTTGTTTGCTTATTTCGATGCATCTATGGCTAGTAAAATAGTTTATAAACCATAGAGAAGTTGGATTACAGTAGGTTTAAAACCAAAATAAATAAAGAATGAGTTCATTACAGTACCTTATGTGGTGATTTTGTTTTCTTTCACTAACGGAGCTTATATGATTTCCTGTTGAGTTTTGTGTTGTGAAGTTTTCAAGTTTTGGGTAAAGCTTTTATGAACTATGGAATAAGGAGTGGCCAGAGCCTAAGATTGGGGATGCCCAAGGCACGCGAAGATATTCAAGGATAGCCAAAAGCCTAAGCTTGGGGATGCCCCGGGAAGGCATCCCCTCTTTCGTCTTCATTCATTGGTAACTTTACGTGGAGCCATATTTTTATTCGCCACATGATATGTGTTTTTCTTGGAGCGTCGTGTATTATATTAGTCTTTGCTTTTTAGTTTACCACAATCATCCTTTCTGTACACACCTTTTGGGAGAAGCCTATTTGATTAGAATTTGCTAGAATACTCTATGTGCTTCACTTATATCTTTTGAGTTTGATAGTTTTTGCTCTAGTGCTTCACTTATATCTTTTAGAGCACGGTGGTGACTTATTTTTGTAGAAATTGCTAGTCTCTAATGCTTCACTTATATCTTTTTGAGAGTCTTTTAGAACAGCATGGTATTTGCTATGGTTATAAAATTGGTCCTAGAAGGGTAGGCATCCAAGTTGAGTATAATAAAAACTATCATAGGAAGTGAATTGGATGCTATGATCAATTTGATACTTGATAATTGTTTTGAGATATGGAGGTAGTGATATTAAAGTCATGCTAGTTGGGTGATTGTGAATTTAAAGAATGCTTGTATTAAAGTTAGCAAGTCCCGTAGCATGCACGTATGGTTAAAGTTGTGTAACAAATTTGAAACATGAAGTGTACCTGGCTTGTGCATCCTTATGAAAGGCAGTCGGGGACGAGCGATGGTCTTTTCCTACCAATCTATCCCCCTAGGAGCATGCGCGTAGTACTTGATTTTTGATGACTTCTAAATTTTAGCAATAAGTATATGAGTTCTTTTGACTAATGTTGAGTCCATGGATTATGCGCACTTTTACCTTTCCGCCATTGCTAGCCTCTTCGGTACCGTGCATTGCCCTTTATCACCTTGAGAGTTGGTGCAAACTTCGCCGGTGCATCCAAACCCCGTGACACGATACACTCTATCACACATAAACCTCCTTATATCTTCCTCCAAACAGCCACCATACCTACCTATTATGGCATTTCCATAGCCATTCCGAGATATATTGCCATGCAACTTTCCACCATTCCGTTCATCACCATCATGAAATACTTTACTTTTGTTATATTGCCATTCCATGATCATGTAGTTGACATCGTATTTTTGGCAAAGCCACCATGCATTAATTTTCATACATGTCACTCTTGATTCATTGCACCATCCCGGTACACCGCCGGAGGCATTCATATAGAGTCATATCTTGTTCTAGTTTCGAGTTGTAATTCATATGTTGTAATCAATAGAAGTGTGATGATCATCATTATTAGAGCATTGCCCAAAAAGAAAAGAAAAATAAGAAAGGCCAAAAGAAAAAAAGAAAGTCCCAAAAAAATAAAAAATAAAAAAATAAAGAAAAAAAGAAAATAAATAAAAAGGGCAATGTTAGTATCTCTTTTTCCACACTTGTGCTTCAAAGTAGCACCATGTTTTTCATATAGTGAGTCTCATAATTTGTCTTTTTCATACAAGTGGGAATTTTTCATTATAGAACTTGGCTTGTATATTCCTACGATGGGCTTTCTCAAATGCCCTAGGTCTTCGTGAGCAAGCAAGTTGGATGCACACCCACTAGTTTTCTTTTGTTGAGCATTCATCAATAGCTCTAGTGCATCCATTGCATGGCAATCCCTACTCCTCATGTTGACATCAATTGATGGGCATCTCCATAGCCCGTTAATTATCCTCGTCAATGTGAGACTTTTCCCTTTTTGTCTTCTCCACACAATCCCCATCATCATATTCTATTCCACCCATAGTGCTATATCCATGGCTCACGCTCATGTATTGCGTGAAGGTTGAAATTTTTTGAGATTATTTAAGTATGAAACAATTGCTTGGCTTGTCATCGGGGGTATAGAAGTTGGGAACATCTTTGTGTGACGAAAATGAAGCATAGCCTAACTATATGATTTTGTAGGAATGAACTTTCTTTTGCCATGTTATTTTGAGAAGACATGATTACTTTGATTAGTATGCTTGAAGTGTTACTATTTCTTTTATCAATATGAACTTTTATTTTGAATCATTTGGATCTGAACATTCATGCCACAATAAAGAAAATTACATTGAGAATTATGCTAGGTAGCATTCCACATCAAAAATTCACTTTTTATCATTTACCTACTCGAGGACGAGCAGGAATTAAGCTTGGGATGCTTGATACGTCTCCAACGTATATATAAGTTTTGATTGTTCCATGCTATTATATTACCCCTTTTGGATGTTTATGAGCTTTATTTTACACATTTATATCATTTTTGGGACTAACCTACTAACCGGGGGCCCAGCCTGCATTGCTGTTTTTTTGCCTATTTCAGTATTTCAAAGAAAAGGAATATCAAACAGAGTCCAAACGGAATCAAACCTTCGGGAGCGTGATTCTTGGAACGAACATGATCCAGAGGACTTGGAGTGCAAGTCAAGAAGCAGCCGAAGCTTCCATGAGATAGGAGGGTGCCCTCTTTATAGGGCGCGCCCCCTGTCTCGTGGGCCCCTCGGGCGTCCACCAACGTACTTCTTCCTCCTATATAAGCCTACGTACCCCGAAAACATCCAGGGAGCCACCGAAACACAATTTCCACCGCCGTAACCTTCTGTATCCGCGAGATCTCATCTTGGAGCCTTCACCGGCACTCTGCCGGAGGGGGAATCGACCATGGAGGGCTTCTACATCAACATCCTTGCCCCTCCAATGAGTTGTGAGTAGTTTACCATAGACCTACGGGTCCATAGTTATTAGCTAGATGGCTTCTTCTCTCTTTTTGGATCTCAATACAATGTTCTCCCCCTCTCTTGTGGAGATCTATTTGATGTAAACTCTTTTTGTGGTGTGTTTGTTGAGATCCGATGAATTGTGGGTTTATGATCAAGTTTATCTATGAATAATATTTGAATCTGCTCTGAATTCTTTTATTTATGACTGAGTTATCTTTGCAAGTCTCTTCGAATTATCAGTTATCTTGCGGTGTCCTTACCCAGTGACAGAAAGGGTTGCAAGGCACGTATTGTATTGTTGCCATCGAGGATAACAAGATGGGGTTTATATCATATTGCTTGAGTTTATCCCTCTACATCATGTCATCTTGCTTAATGCGTTACTCTGTTCTTATGAACTTAATACTCTAGATGCAGGCAAGAGTCGGTCGATGTGTGGAGTAATAGTAGTAGATGCAGGCAGGAGTCAGTCTACTTGTTGCGGACGTGATGCCTATATACATGATCATGCCTAGATAATCTCATAATTATTCGCTATTCTAGTAAGTATCATATTGATTCACTTGATATATGTTATGGCAATCAACTTGCGGATTCCCGCGGTGACATTGGGGTAGTCTATGCATAGGGGTTGATGCACGTTTTTATTATCTTTTCTCCGATTGAAACTTTGGGGTCCCCTTGTAGTTCTTTGTGTTGGATTGAGCTATATGAATCTGAAATTGTTTGATACATATCATATAATTAACTCACGGGAAGAATAACTTTGAGGTGGTTTCGTACCCTACAAACAATTTCTATCTTTTGTTCTCCGCTAATAGGAACTCGGGAGTGATTTTTTGTTGCATTTTGAGGGATAGTCATATGATCCAACTATGTTAGCATTGTTGAGAGATTGCACTAGTGAAAGTATGCACCCTAGGCCTCATTTTCCATCATTGCAATACCGTTTGTGCTCTATTTTACTATTTACTACCTTGCTTTTTTATTGTTCACACTACAAAAACTCATATTTACTATCCATACTACACTTTTATCATCATATCTTCGCCGAACTAGTGCACCTATACAATTTGTCATTGTATTGGTTGTGTTGGGGACACAAGAGATTTCTTTTATTTGGTTGCAGGGTCATTTGAGAGAGACCATCTTCATCCTACACCTCTCACGGATTGATAAACCTTAGGTCATCCACTTGAGGGAAAATTGCTACTGTCGTACAAAACTATGCGCTTGGAGGCCCAACACGTGTCTACAAGAATCATTACTATATGATCCCCCATATGGAGCACACCTAGCGCGTGTTTTATGACCGGTTTGGTCTATACAAGGAAGAGGCCCACCGGACATTAGTATTAGGGGCTTGACCCACAAGTTATCTTAGACAAGTTATTTTAGGCAAGTTATCTTAGGCTAAAGTTATAAATACTAGTTGTAAGACATCGTTTGAGATCAAGCAATAAAGATATTTCTATCCTATTGCCCGGCTCCAGAGGAGCCGGAAACCCTAGCCGCCTCCTGCCCTAATCGCCGCCGCCCTTCTCTTCCTTCGCGACGGCGCCGACGCGCCGGAGCTTGCGAGCTCGCCCCCGACCTCCGCTGTTCTGCCCATATAACCTAGGGAGTAGAGCCGGTAGGAACCCTAGTCCTACCAATTTGGTATCAGGTACCCTGGTTTCGACCATGTCTTCGCCACCTCCAATCCCGCCGCCGCCGCCACCACCGCCGCTGCCCATCAACTCCACCACCGCCACTGCCGCCAACTCCTCCACCGCCGCCGCTTTCGCGCCGGGTGTCGCGGCCTCGCTCTCAGCGGGCGCTACGGCGTCGCTCTCGGCGCCGACCCTCCCGGCGCCCGGCACCGCGCCAGGCCACGGGCGGCCACCGACCCCCGTCCAACATACGCCGCCGCCGTCACCTCCCCCGCAGCCGCAGCAGTTCACACAGGAGGCAATGGCCGGCGTCCTCAATGACCTAGTCTCCGCGGTCCAGGGCATCCGCCTCTACCTGGCAAGTCCGTACGGGCCGCCTCCACCACTACATCCCGCCATGGCCGCGGGTTCGCAGGCGCTGCCGTGGTACTCGGTACCGGGGGCCATCACCGGAGGCTACCCGGCGCTCCCCACCCCGGCGGCCGCACCACCGCCGTGGCCACAGTGGCCGCCGCCGCTCGCGACGGCAACCGCGCCACTCGCCGCCACCACAGGGCTGCAGTGGCCCACCTGGACCGCGCCATCCGCGCCGTCTCCCGCCGCGCCGTCACTTCCAGCAGCCACGGAGCAGGGTCCTCCACCGCCCCATCCCAGCCCTAACTTGGGCCGGTCGTCGCCGAGCGGGCTTCCGATCCAGGAGGTCCGCTTTCCGTCATCGCCATCACCACTTCCCGACTGGCTTCACGGGCCGCCATCGGCCTACCCGGGGGCCCGTCCGCCGTCCGGTTTCCCGTTGCAGCCCGAGGCGTCGGGCGCCACCGGGAACTACGCCAGGCCTTCCACCATGGACCGCGCACCATCATCCGCCCTACGCACCGCCGAGGCAGTGGGCCAGGGCGCGCCACACCAGCAGCCGCCCCGGTTCGCCAAGATCGACTTCGCCACATACGACGGCTCCGACGACCCGCTTAACTGGCTCAACCAGTGTGACCAGTTCTTCCGCGGACAGCGCACACCCGCGTCGGAGCGTACTTGGCTGGCTTCCTACCATCTCCGCGGGGCCGCCCAGACATGGTACTACGCCCTCGAGCAGGACGAGGGCGGCATGCCCCCGTGGGATCGTTTCCGAGAGCTGTGCCTTCTTCATTTCAGGCCACCGGTCCGCGGGAGCCGCTTGGCCGAGTTGGGCCGCTTGCCGTTCACCTCCACGGTGCAGGACTTCGCCGACCGCTTCCAGGCCCTGGCGTGCCACGCGCCCGGTGTGACGGCCTTACAGCGGGCGGAGCTTTTCATCGGCGGCCTTCCCGACCACATCCGCGTGGATGTCGAGATGAAGGGGCCCCAAGACCTTCAGACGGCCATGTACTATGCCCGGGCGTTCGAGCAGCGCGCCCAGGCCTTAACGCGTCCATCCGCGCCACGTGGGGGCCGACAGCTTCCCCGGCCGTCTCCGGCAGCACCGGCGTCGTCCACAGCCGCCCCGGCACCCACCCCGGCACCGACGCGGCCATTCAGGCGCCTCACTTAGGCGGAACAGCTGGAACGCCGGCGCCTGGGCTTGTGTTTCAACTGTGATGCGCCCTATGCACCGGGCCATGTCTGTCCCCGCCTCTTCTACCTAGAGACGACAGACGAGACTGGGGAGGAGACATTGGAGGATGGCCTCGGTGCTCTAGCCCTTGCGGAGCCCGCAGCGGCACCCGCGCCCGCCCCGGCCACCGCCCTCGTGGTGTCCCTACACGCGCTGGCCGGCATCCGTGATGAACGGATGATGCTCTTACCAGTCATGATCCATGGCGAGCGCCTGGTGGCCCTCGTGGATACAGGGTCCATGCATAACTTCCTGCCGGAGAACACCATGCGGCGCCTTGCATTACAGCAAACCGGCGGTGAGCAGCTGCGAGTCACAGTCGCTAATGGCGACCGTCTCCGCTGCCACGGGCTCGCCCGCGACGTGCCCATCACTATCGGCGACGAGCACTTCACCATCACCTGCGCCGGCATCGACTTGGGATGCTTCGACTTCATCCTCGGCGTCGACTTCCTGCGCACTCTTGGTCCTATTCTATGGGATTTCGACGCGCTGACGATGACCTTCTGGCGGTTGGGCCGCCGCATTCAGTGGGACGGCATTGAGGGTGCCGCCCCAACCACTCCACTCCAGCTGGCCGCGACCACCGCCACGGCCGAGCACCCACTATTGGAGAGCCTCCTCCAGCAGCACGCGGACATCTTCACCGAGCCACAGGGGCTGCCGCCCGCCCGCATCTACGATCACCGTATACATCTTCTGCCAGGCTCCGCACTGGTGGCGGTACGGCCTTACCACTACCCATAGTTGCAGAAGGATGAGTTGGAGCGGTAGTGTGCGCTCATGCTGGCGGCAGGCATCATCCGGCTCTCCACTTCGCCATTTACCGCGCCGATGCTTCTCGTCCGCAAGTCATACGGCACTGGCGTTTCTGCATCGACTACCGTGCCCTTAATGCTCTCACACTTAAGGACAAGTTCCCTATTCCGGTGGTCGACGAGCTCCTCGATGAGCTCCACGGGGCACGCTTCTTCACCTAACTTGACCTTCGGTCGGGGTACCACCAGGTGCGCATGCACCCGGATGACATCGCCAAGACGGCGTTTCGGACTCATCACGGCCACTTCGAGTTCTTGGTGATGCCCTTTGGCCTCACCAACGCCCCGGCGACCTTCCAGGCTTTGATGAACGATGTCCTCAGGCCCTACTTACGCCGGTTTGTGCTCGTTTTCTTTGATGATATTCTCATCTACAGTGTGTCTTGGGCCGAGCACCTCCAGCACGTCGCCATCGTCTTCAACGAGCTTCGAGCGCACCACCTCCACCTTAAGCGCTCGAAGTGCTCGTTCGGGACGCCTTCGGTGGCCTACTTGGGCCACGTCATCTCGGCCGACGGGGTGGCTATGGACGCCGACAAGGTGGCAGCCGTCTCCGCATGGCCGACGCCTCACTCGCCGCGGGCTCTCCGCGGGTTCCTCGGCCTCGCCGGCTACTACCGGAAATTTATCCGGGAGTTCGGGCTTATCGCGGCGCCCCTCACGCGGTTGCTTCGCCGCGACGCTTTCGCCTGGGACGACGAGGCGACGACGGCGTTCGAGGCCCTCAAGGGGGCCCTCACGACGGGCCCCGTCCTCCAGATGCCCGACTTCGACCGCCCGTTCGTGGTGGACTGTGACGCCTCGGGCGCAGGGTTCGGCGCCATGCTTCATCAGGGCGATGGGCCCCTCGCCTTCTTCAGCCGGCCTTTCGCTCCGCGTCATCTTAAGCTGGCAGCATATGAGCGGGAGCTCATTGGCCTTGTACAGGCCGTTCGTCATTGGCGGCCGTACTTGTGGGGACGGTCCTTCCAGATTCGCACTGACCACTACAGCTTGAAGTTTTTGCTGGACCAACGGCTGTCGACCGTGCCGCAGCACCAGTGGATCAGCAAGCTCTTCGGCTTCGACTTCTCCGTCGAGTATCGGCCGGGCCGCCTTAACACCATGGCCGACGCGCTGTCCCGTCGCGACTCTGACCTTGCTTCCTCCGCCGACGAGTCCGCCGGGGCGGCCCTGTGCATCCGCTCTGGGCTGACGTTCGGCCTCTTCGCCGACATTCACCGCGCCACTGCGACAGCCGACGACGCCGTCCGTCTTCAGCAGCAACTCATGTCTGGCGACCTGGAGGAGCCTTGGTGCTTCTCTGACGGACTGCTCCTCCATGGGCGCCGGGTCTTTGTTCCGGCGCAGGATGATCTCCGTCACCAGGTGTTACAGCTCGCCCACTCGGCGGGTCAAGAGGGTATGCAGAAAACCCTCCATCGTCTTCGCGCCGACTTCTACATCCCTGGCGATCGCGCCCTGGTCCGCGACTGGGTTCGGTCTTGTCAGACATGCCAGCGCAACAAGACAGAGACTCTCAGGCCGGCCGGGTTACTCCAGCCCTTGGAGGTGCCATCTCAGGTCTGGGCGGATATATCCATGGACTTCATTGAGGGCCTTCCCAAGGTGGGCGGCAAGTCGGTCATCCTCACGGTGGTCGACCGCTTCTCCAAGTACGCCCACTTCATAGCGCTCGGCCATCCATACACGGCGGCGTCCGTGGCCCGGGCCTTCTTCGACGGCATCGTCCGTCTACACGGGTTCCCTGCTTCGATCGTCAGTGATCGAGACCCCGTGTTCACGGGCCATGTCTGGCGCGACCTCTTCAGGATGGCGGGTGTCCAGCTCCGCCTGAGTACGGCGTTCCATCCTCAGACGGACGGTCAGTCCGAGGTGGTTAACAAGGTCATTGCCATGTATTTGCGTTGTGTGACAGGTGATCGGCCTCGCGCTTGGGTGGACTGGCTCTCTTGGGTGGAGTACTGCTACAACACCTCTTATCACTCCGCCCTGCATGCTACGCCATTTGAGGTGTTCTATGGTCGACCACCCCCGCCTATACTTCCGGTGGATCCGGAGACAGCTCGGACGGAGGTTGCGGGTGACCTCATCCGCACTCGTGACGAGATGCTTGCTGAGGTTCGTCAGCGTCTCCTTCAGGCCCAACAGCTGGCCAAGCACTACTACGACGATCATCATCACGAGGCGGAGCTCGCGGTGGGTGATTGGGTGTGGCTGCGTCTTCTCCATCGCTCTACGCAGCCCCTCGACCCGCGCGCGAAGCGCAAGCTCGGCCCTCGCTACGCCGGGCCCTTCCCTATCTTGGAGCGCATTGGGAAGGTGGCCTATCGTCTTCAGCTTCCAGCCCGCGCTCGCATCCACGATGTTTTCCATGTGGGGCTGCTCAAGCCTTTCCGTGGTGAGCCACCGGTGGCTCCACCGGTGCTTCCTCCCATCGCCAATGGTCGCATTCTTCCAGAGCCGGCAAAGGTATTGCAGGTGCAGCTCCGTCGTGGCGTCTGGTTCATCCTTGTTCAGTGGACAGGCCTTCCGGAGGAGGAGGCTACTTGGGAGCAGCGTGAAGAATTCCGCCAACACTATCCAGACTTTCAGCTCGAGGACGAGCTGTTTGCGCAGGCGGGGAGAGATGTTATGACCGGTTTGGTCTATACAAGGAAGAGGCCCACTAGGTATTAGTATTAGGGGCTTGACCCACAAGTTATCTTAGGCAAGTTATCTTAGGCTAAAGTTATAAATACTAGTTGTAAGACATCGTTTGAGATCAAGCAATAAAGATATTTCTATCCTATTGCCCGGCTCCAGAGGAGCCGGAAACCCTAGCCGCCTCCTGCCCTAACCGCCGCCGCCCTTCTCCTCCTTCGTGACGACGCCGACGCGCCGGAGCTCGCGAGCTCGCCCCCGACCTCCGCTGTTCTGCCCGTATAACCTACGGAGTAGAGCCGGTAGGAACCCTAGTCCTACCAGCGTGCCTCACAGCCAAAAACAAATAGTGTATTTTTCACTACATACCTCAAAGCCTCTGAGCAGGCTCGTAAATGCTTCATTCAAACCGCTTGTAGCGGGTGAAATCCTCTTGAGCACCATGCTCATTAATGAGCGGTGCTCCTCCAAGAGCGCAACTCGCTCCAGAAGGCCTGTCAGTATGTCCGGCCGGACATCGAACTGTGTCGGACCCTTCTCATTGCCCCCCATGGGAGCCAAACGCTCTGGGCTCAGGGCGGCTGACGTATTAGCTTCCGGCTTCAGTAGATCCAAACTCCTCTGTGAAGACACCTAGGTGTCGCCCACTTCATGAGGCGGAGAGGTGGGTGGGGTCTCGCTCTCCATCATCTCCGGAGGAAGATCCCCCGAAGACGAACTCTATTGAGAAGAGCTGCTAGCCGGACTGCAAAAGACGAATCCTAGTTAGTGATCTCGGAGAAACGCAGTACCTTCGGATTAACGATTAACTTACAGCTCGGTTGATGGCTGTCCCGTTGGCGGGCATGATGTGGTGAGGACGCCCGTTGGGGCAGAGCTCCCCGGCGACACTTTCTTTCCCTGTTTGGGCATCTTCCTCTCCAAGTCTTCGGAGGCGGCCCTTTTCTTCCCGCGCGGGGAGGTGGCCTCGGATTCCCCTCCCCGACTATCCTTCCTTGGGAAGGAAGCAATTCCCCCGGTCCGGATGCGCAGTGTGTGAAGTCCGGCTTCACTATCCTTTCCTTCGTCCTTCCCTGAGGGCATTTTGCTGAGCACCCGGCCAAGCATCTTGGCAACGGTTGGACCAGGTGAGCCTTCGAGAAGTGGCACCGGACACCTGATTCTCTCCGCCTTGCTGAGCCATTCCTGGCCACGGAGGGTTTTCAGAATAATGACTATGACAAATAAAAACAAAGTGTCCGGTTTTAAGGTTACTTACTTTGGTATCTAGGCGATTGCAGCTTAGGCCCGCATCCTCAGTGGTGTCCGGACACTTTACTTGTGGTCCAAAGAATAATTTACACATCCCTTCGAGCTTCAGGCTGAAGAAGTGCTTAATAGTCCGCGGACCCTCTGGATTGAACTCCCACATCCGGAGAGGCCGGCGTTTGCACGGCAACATCCGTCGGATTAGCATTACTTGAATTATGCTGACAAGGTTAATGTCCTTCTCAAGAAGCTCCCGGATACGGCTCTGCAGTATTGGAACATCACTGACGGGCCCCCAATTCCGTCCTACGTTGGTCCATGACGCCAATTGTGATGGAGGGCCTGAGCAGAACTCGGGGGAAGCCACCCACTTTGTGCCTCTGGGAGCCGTGACATAAAACCACCTCCGTTGCCATACATCGGATTCTTCTAGGAAAGAACCCTCTGGTCATGGGGCATCGGCGTTCTTTCTTATTATGGCACCTCCGCACTCCGCATGTCGCCCCTCGATCATCTTCAGCTTCACATTGAAGGTCTTGAGCCATAAACCGAAGTGTGGAGTGACGTGAAGAAAAGCCTCGCACACAATGATGAACGACGAGATATGGAGGATAGCGTCCGGAGCTAGATCATGAAAATCCAACCCGTAAAAGAACATGAGCCCCCTCACAAAGGGATCAAGGGTGAAGCCCAAGCCACGGAGGAAGTGAGGGACAAACACGACGCTCTCATTGGGCTCCGGTGTAGGGATGACCTGCCCTGGAGCAGGAAGCCGGTGCTGGATGTCGGCGGTCAGATATCCGACCTCCCTAAGCCTCGCAATGTCCTCCTCTTGGATCGAGGAGGGCACCCACCGGCCTTGACGGTTGGATTCGGACATATTGGAGGATCTGGGGTGTTGGAGCTTAGGTCTCGGGTGTTAGAACTCGAGGTGCGAGAAGGCGCAAGGGAGGTGGAAAAGAGGCATAGGCCTCGGCCCCTTTATAAAGGCGGTGAATATCAAGAGTCCTCAGCGTGACCACTTGAGGCTTATCCACAAACACACGGATTCATGCCAACGGTCGTTGTGGGGTTACGCACGCCCATATTGATGGAAGATCTCGTAATAAGAGGAACACGATCTCTGCTTTGGCAGGGCGTGCCAATAAAACTACCTCGCAACGCGAGTCAAGGTGGGGCGAGAAACGCCCGTTCGTGTTGGACCGGGCCATGATGCAAGGGCACGACATACGAAGATTGCTAGCAGATCAGATTTATGCTATGCTCCCTACAATAGTATGTGAGGATCATCTCGCAGATCCGGACACGGTCTCAGTTTTCGATAATTACTTTGGAGTATTCGGAGATGGAACCCGCCTTGCAATGTCGAATACAAGACTGCGCGCTGGACTCATCGTCATTGAAGCCCGGTTCAGGGGCTACTGAGGGAGTCCTGGATTAGGGGGTATCCGGACAGCGGGACTATATACATCGTCCGGACTATTGGAGCGTGAAGATACAAGACTCAAGACTCCGTCCCGTGTCCAGATGGGACTCTCCTTTGCGTGGGAGACAAGCTTGGCGATCCGGATATTGTATTTCCTTCCTTGTAACCGACTCTGTGTAAAACCTAGCCCTCTCTGGTGTCTATATAAACCGGAGAGGTTGGTCCTTAGAAGGCCGATCACAACTACAATCATAATCATCATAGGCTAGCTTCTAGGGTTTAGCCTCTACGATCTCGTGGTAGATCTACTCTTGTACTACTCATATCGTCAATATTAATCAAGCAGGAAGTAGGGTTTTACCTCCATCGAGAGGGCCCGAACCTGGGTAAACATTGTGTCCCTTGCTTCCTGTTACCATCAGCATGAGACGCACAGATCGGGACCCCCTACCCGAGATCCGCCGGTTTTGACACGGACAACCACCATGATGAGGAGGGAGTAGTCCATCCTCGGGGCGGAGGGTTTGTACCGGTAGCTACGTGTTTAATCTCTCTCTCTCTCTCATGATCTTGAGATGCCACGATCTTGATGTATCACGGACTTTGTTAATATAGATGAATCATATGATGTTTCTCCCTCTCTACTCTTGTTGTGATTAATTGAGTCTTTACCCTTTGAAGTTTTGTCTTGTCGGATTGAATGTTCAGATCTGAAAACACATGATGTATGTCTTGCCGTATGAATACTTGAGGTGACAATGGAGTATCATATTGATTCACTTGATATATGTTATGGCACTCAACTTGTGGATTCCCGTGGTGACATTGGGTTAATCTATGCATAGGGGTTGATGCACGTTTTTATTATCTTTTCTCCGATAGAAACTTTGGGGTCCCCTTGTTGTTCTTTGTGTTGGATTGAGCATTATGAATCTGAAATTGTTTGATACATATCATATAATTAACTCACGGGTACTCGCGGTGACATTGGGGTATCTAGCTGACATTAGAGTTTGTTGATATGTGTCATATGGTGTTATTTTAGTACAAACTCTTGATTAGATCGATCAGAAAGAATAGCTTGCTGTTATTTTAAAACAAACTCTAGGATAGATCAATCGGAAAGAATAGCTTTGAGGTGGTTTCGTACCCTACAAAGTATTTCTATCTTTTGTTCTCCGCTAATAGGAACTCGGGAGTGATTCTTTGTTGCATTTTGAGGGATAGTCATATGATCCAACTATTTTAGCATTGTTGAGAGATTGCACTAGTGAAAGTATGCACCCTTGGACTCATTTTCCATCATTGCAATATCGTTTGTGCTCTGTTTTACTATTTACTACCTTGCTATTTTTTATTGTCCGCACTACAAAAACTCATATCTACTATCCATACTACACTTTTATCATCGTCTCTTCGCCGAACTAGTGCACCTATACAATTTGCCATTGTATTGGGTGTGTTGGGGACACAAGAGATTTCTTATATTTGGTTGCAGGGTCGTTTGAGAGAGACCATCTTCATCCTACACCTCTCATGGATTGATAAACCTTAGTTCATCCACTTGAGGGAAAATTTCTACTATCCTACAAAACTCTGCGCTTGGAGGCCCAACACGTGTCTAAAAGAATAAAGTTGTGTAGTAGACATCAATGGGTCATGTCCATCACATCATTCTCCTAATGTTGTGATCCCGTTCATCAAATGACAACACATGTCTATGGTTAGGAAACATAATCATCTTTGATTAACGAGCTAGTCAAGTAGAGGCATACTAGGGACAATATGTTTTGTCTATGTATTCACACATGTACTAAGTTTCCGGTTAATACAATTCTAGCATGAATAATAAACATTTATCATGAAATAAGGAAATAAATAATAACTTTATTATTGCCTCTAGGGCATATTTCCTTCAGTCTCCCACTTGCACTAGAGTCAATAATCTAGATTACATAGTAATGATTCTAACACCCATGAAGTTTTGGTGTTGATCATGTTTTGCTTGTGGAAGAGGCTTAGTCAATGGGTCTGTAACATTCAGATCCGTATGTATCTTGCAAATCTTTATGTCCCCCGCCGACACTTGATGACAGATGGAATTGAAGAGTCTCTTGATGTGCTTGGTTCTCATGTGAAATCTGGATTCCTTTGCCAAGGCAATTGCACTAGTATTGTCACAAAAGATTTTCATTGGACCCTATGCACTAGGTATGACACCTAGATCATATATGAACTCCTTCATCCAAACTCTTTCATTTGCTGCTTCCGAAGCAGCAATGTACTCCGCTTCACACGTAGACCCCGCCACGACGCTCTGCATGGAACTGCACCAACTGACAGCTCCTCCATTCAATAAAAATATGTATCCGGTTTGTGACTTAGAGTCATCTAGATCAGTGTCAAAGCTTGCATCAACGTAACCGTTTACGACAAGCTCTTTGTCACCTCCATAAACAAGAAACATATCCTTAGTCCTTTTCAGGTATTTCAGGATGTTCTTGACCGCTGTCCAGTGCTCCACTCCAGGATTACTTTGGTACTTCCCTGCTATGCTTATAGCAAGGCACACATCAGGTCTGGTGCACAACATTGCGTACATGATAGAACCTATGGCTAAAGCATAGGGAATGAATTTCATTTTTCTCTCTATCTTCTGCAGTGGTCGGGCATTGAGTCTGACTCAACTTCACACCTTGTAACATAGGCAAGAACCCTTTCTTTGACTGATCCATTTTGAATTTCTTCAGAACTTCATCAAGGTATGTGCTTTGTGAAAGTCCAATTAAGCGTCTTGATCTATCTCTATAGAACTTGATGCCCAATATGTAAGCAGCTTCTCTGAGGTCTTTCATCGAAAAACTCTTATTCAAGTATCCATGGAAAACCTTTCGTAACAAGTCGAGCATTGTAGACAGTAACATTACCGTCAGCGTCAGTCTTCTTCTTGAAGATCCATTTATTTTCTATGGCTTGCCGATCATCGTGCAAATCCACCAAAGTCAACACTTTGTTCTCATACATGGATCCCATCTCAGATTTCCTGTCCTCCAGCCATTTCGCGGAATCTGGTCTCATCATCGCTTCCTCATAGTTCGTAGGTTCACCATGTCTAGTAAAATGACTTCTAGAGCAGGATTACCGTACCACTCTGGTGCGGATCTCACTCTGGAAGACCTACGAGGTTTGGTAGTAACTTGATTCGAAGTTTCATGATCATCATTAGCTTCCACACTAATTGGTGTAGGAATCACTGGAACTGATTTCTGTGATGAACTACTTTCCAATAAGGGAGGAAGTACAATTACCTCACCAAGTTCTACTTACCTCCCACTCACTTCTTTCGAGAGAAACTCCTTCTCTAGAAAGGATCCATTTTTAGCAACAAAGATCTTGCCTTTGGATCTGTGATAGAAGGTGTACCCAACAGTTTCCTTTGGGTATCCTATGAAGACACACTTCTCCGATTTGGGTTCGAGCTTATTAGGTAGAAGCTTTTTCACATAAGCATCGCAGTCCCAAACTTTAAGAAACGACAACTTTGGTTTCTTGCCAAACCACAGTTCGTAAGGCGTCGTCTCAATGGATTTTGATGGTGCCCTATTTAAAGTGAATGCAGCCATCTCTAAAGCATAACCCCAAAAGATAGCGGTAAATCAGTAAGAGACATCATAGATCGCACCATATCCAATAAAGTACGGTTACGACATTCAGACACACCATTTCACTGTGGTGTTCTAGGTAGCATAAGTTGTGAAACTATCCCATGTTGTTTCAAAAGAAGACCAAACTCGTAACTCAAATATTCTCCTCCACGATCAGATCGTAGAAACTTTATTTTCTTGTTATGATGATTTTCAACTTCACTCTGAAATTCTTTAAACTTTTCAAATGTTTCATACTTATGTTTCATTAATTAGATATAACCAAATCTGCTAAAATCATCTATGAAGGTAAGAAAATAACGATACCCGCCACGAGCCTCAATACTCATTGGACCGCATACATCGGTATGTATTATTTCCAATAAGTCAGTAGCTCGTTCCATTGTTCCGGGGAACGAAGTTCTAGTCATCTTGCCCATGAGGCACGGTTCGCAAGCACCAAGTGATTCATAATCAAGTGATTCCAAAAGTCCATCAGCATGGAGTTTCTTCATGCGCTTTACACCGATATGACCAAAACGGTAGTGCCACAAAAAAGTTTCACTATCATTATCAACTTTGCATCTTTTGGCTTCAATATTATGAATATGTGTATCATCATGATCGAGATTCAACAAAAATAGAGCACTTAGCAAGGGTGCATGACCATAAAAGATATTACTCATATAAATAGAACAACCATTATTCTCTGATTTAAATGAATAACCGTCTCTCATTAAACAAGATCCGGATATAATGTTCATGCTCAATGTTGGCACCAAATAACAATTATTTAGGTCTAAAACTAATCCCGAAGGTAGATGTAGAGGTAGCGTGCCGACGGCGATCACATCGACCTTGGAACCATTTCCCACGCGCATCGTCACCTCGTCCTTAGCCAATCTTCGTTTAATTTGTAACCCTTGTTTCGAGTTGAAAATATGAGCAACAGAACCAGTATCAAATACCCAGGCGCTACTACGAACATTAGTAAGGTACACATCAATAACATGTATATCAAATATACCTTTCACTTTGCCATCCTTCTTACCCGCCAAATACTTGGGGCAGTTCCGGATCCAGTGACCAGTCCCTTTGAAGTAGAAGCACTCAGTTTCAGGCTTAGGTCTAGACTTGGGTATCTTCTCCTGAGCAGCAACTTTCTTGCCGTTCTTCTTGAAGTTCCCCTTCTTCCCTTTGCCCTTTTTCTTGAAAGTAGTGGTCCTGTTGACCATCAACACTTGATACTCCTTCTTGATTTCTACCTCTGCAGCTTTTAGCATCGTGAAGAGCTCGGGAATAGTCTTGTTCATCCCTTGCATATTATAGTTCATCATGAAACCTTTATAACTTGGTGGCAGTGATTGAAGAACTCTGTCAATGACACTATCATAAGGAAGATTAACTCCCAGCTGAGTCAAGTGGTTATGGTACTCAGACATTCTAAGTATGTGTTCAGTGACAGAACTATTCTCCTCAATTTTGCAGCTGTAGAACTTGTTGGAGCCTTCATATCTCTCAACTCGGGCATTTGCTTGAAATATTAACTTCAACTCTTGGAACATCTCATATGCTCCATGACGTTCAAAGCATCTTTGAAGTCCCTATTCTAAGCCTTAGTGCATGACACACTGAACTATCGAGTAGTCATCAGCACGAATCTGCTAGGCATTCACAATGTCTGCAGTTGCTGGTGCGGGTGGGACACCTAACGGTGCTTCCAGGATGTAAGTCTTCTGTGCAGCAATGAGGATAATCCTCAAGTTATGGACCCAGTCCGTGTAGTTGCTGCCATCATCTTTCAACTTATCTTTCTCTAGGAACGCATTAAAATTCAAAGAAACGGTAGCACGGGCCATTGATCTACAATAACATAGACCTGCAAAATAACTATCAGGACTAAGTTCATGATAAATTAAAGTTCATTTAATCATATTAATTAAGAACTCCCACTTAGATAGACATCCCTCTAGTCATCTAAATGATCATGTGATCCAAATCAACTAAACCATGTCCGATCATCACGTGAGATGGAGTAGCTTTCAATGGTAAACATCACTATGTTCATCATATCTACTATATGATTCACGTTCGACCTTTCGGTCTCAGTGTTCCGAGGCCATATCTGCATATGCTAGGCTCGTCAAGTTTAACCTGAGTATTCTGCGTGTGCAAAACTGGCTTGCACCCGTTGTATGTGAATGTAGAGCTTATCACACCCGATCATCATGTGGTGTCTCAGCACGACGAATTGTAGCAACGATGCATACTCAGGGAGAACACCTATACCTTGAAATTTAGTAAGGGATCATCTTATAATGCTACTGTCGTACTAAGCAAAATAAGATGCATAAAAGATTAATATCACATGCAACCAAAATATGTGACATGATATGGCCATCATCATCTTGTGCTTATGATCTCCATCACTGAAGCAGCATCACGATCTCCATCATCACCGGCGCAACACCTTGATCTCCATCATAGCATCATTGTCATCTCGTCAACTATTGTTACTACGACTATCGCTACCGCTTAGTGATAAAGTAAAATAATTACATGGCGATTGCATTGCATACAATAAAGCGACAACCCTATGGCTCCTGCCAGTTGCCGATAACTTTGTTACAAAACATGATCATCTCATACAACAATTTATATCACATCATGTCTTGACCATATCACATCATAGCAAGCCCTGCAAAAACAAGTTAGACGTCCTCTACTTTGTTTGGTGCAAGCTTTACGTGGCAGCTACGGGCTTCTAGCAAGAACCGTTCTTACCTACGCATCAAAACCACAACAATTTTTCATCAAGTGTGATGTTTTAACCTTCAACAAGGACCGGTCGTAGTCAAACTCGATTCAACTAAAGTTGGAGAAACAGACATCCGCTAGCAACCTATCTGCATAAGCACGTTGGTAGAACCAGTCTCATGAACGTGGTCATGTAATGTCGGTCCGGGCCGCTTCATCAAACAATACTGCCGAATCAAAGTAAGACGTTGGTGGTAAGCAGTATGACTGTTATCACCCACAACTCTTTCTGTTCTACTCGTGCATAAAACATCTACGCATAAACCTGGCTCGGAAGCCACTATGGGGAACGCGGTAATTTCAAAAAATTTCCTACGATCACACAAGATCTATCTAGGTGATGCATAGCAACGAGAGGGGAGAGTGTGTCTACATACCCTCGAAGACGGAAAGCGGAAGCGTTTCAACAACGCGGTTGATGTAGTCGAACTTCTTCGTGATCCAACCGATCAAGCACCGAACGCACGACACCTCCGTGTTCAGCAGACGTTCAACTCGATGAAGTCCCTCATGCTCTTGATCCAGTTGAGGACGAGGGTGAGTTCCATTAGCACGACGGTGTGGTAACGGTGATGATGATGCTACCTTTGCGGGGCTTCGCCTAAGAACTACGATGGTATGATCGAGGTGTGTAACTGTGGAGGGGGAACCGCACACGGTTAATAGAAACTTGTGTGTCCTAGGGTGCCCCCCTGCCCCCGTATACAAAGTAGCAAGGGGAAGGCCGGCCGGCCCCTAGGGTGCACCCAAGAGAGGAGTCCTAGTAGGACTCCACCACAAGGAAGAGAGGGGGAAGGAAGGAGAGGGGGAGGGAGTAGGAAAGGGGGCGCCGCCCCCCTTTAACTTGTCCTATTCAGACTCCAAGGGGGGGTGGCGTGTGGCCTGCCTTGGCCGCCCTCCTCTCTGTCCACTAAGGCCTATGGTGGCCCATTAGTTCCCCCGGGGGGTTTTGGTAACCCCTCCAGCACTCCGGTTTTACTTGAAACTTCCCAGAACTCTTCCGGTGTCCGAATAACATGGTCCAATATATCAATATTTATGTCTCAACCATTTCGAGACTCCTCGTCACGTCCGTGATCTCATCCGGGACTCCTAACAAACTTCGGACATCAAAAACACATAACTCATAATACATATCGTCATCAAACGTTAAGCGTGCGGACCCTACGGGTTCGAGAACTATGACTGAGACATATCCCCGGTCAATAACCAATAGCAGAACCTGGATGCTCATATTGGCTCCTACATATTCTACGAAGACCTTTATCGGTCAAACTGCATAACAACATACGTTGTTCCCTTTGTCATCGGTATGTTACTTGCACGAGATTCGATCATCGGTATCATCATACCTAGTTCAATCTCGTTACCGGCAAGTCTCTTTACTCGTTCCGTAACTCATTAGTCACAATGCCTGCAAGGCTTATAGTGATGAGCATTACCGAGAGGGCCCAAAGATACCTCTCCGAAACACGGAGTGACAAATCCTAATCTCAATCTATGCCAACCAAACAAACACCTTCGGAGACACCTGTAGAGCATCTTTATAATCACCCATTTACGTTGTGATGTTTGATAGAACACAAGGTGTTCCTCCGGTATTCGATAGTTGCATAATCTCATAGTCTAAGGAACATGTATAAGTCATGAAGAAAGCAGTAGCAATGAAACTATAACGATCATAATGCTAAGCTAATGGATGGGTCATGTCCATCACATCATTCTCCTAATGATGTGATCCCGTTCATCAAATGATAACACATGTCTATGGTTAGGAAACATAACCATCTTTGATTAATGAACTAGTCAAGTAGAGGCATACTAGGGACAGTATGTTTTGTCTATGTATTCACACATGTACTAAGTTTCCTGTTAATACAATTCTAGCATGAATAATAAACATTTATCATGAAATAAGGAAATAATAATAACTCTATTATTTCCTCTAGGGCATATTTCCTTCATCAAGTCCTTGAACTTGTCAAAAACCTTTCATGACAAGTCAAGCTTTGTAGACAGTAACATTACCATCAGCGCCAGTCTTCTTCTTGAAGATCCATTTATTTTCTGTGGCTTGCTGATCATCGGGCAAGTCCACCAAAGTCCATACTTTGTTTTCATACATGGATCCTATCTCAGATTTCATGACCTCTAGCCATCTGTCGGAATCTGGGCTCATCATAGCTTCTTCATAGTTTGTAGGTTCGCCTTAGTCTAATAACATGACTTGAAGGATATGATTACCGTACCACTCTGGTGCGGATCATGCTCTTGTTGACCTA
Organism: Triticum aestivum; assembly: GCF_018294505.1. Classification (NCBI taxonomy): domain Eukaryota; kingdom Viridiplantae; phylum Streptophyta; class Magnoliopsida; order Poales; family Poaceae; genus Triticum; species Triticum aestivum. Next base: position 488,935,596 of record NC_057810.1, on the reverse strand, counting down.
CGAGGTTCAGTAGCAACTTGATCTGAATTTTCGTGATCATTATCATTTGCTTCCTTTCTAGTTGGTGTAGGCATCACGGGAATAGATTTCTCTAATGTGCTACTTTCCAATTCGAGAGAAGGTACAACTACCTCATCAAGTTCTACTTTCCTCCCACTCACTTCTTTCAGGAGAAACTCCTTCTCTAGAGAGGAACCATTCTTAGCAACAAAAATCTTGCCTTCGGATCTGTGGTAGAAGGTGTACCCAAATGTTTCATTAGGATGTCCTATGAAGACGCACTTCTCCGATTTGGGTTCATGCTTATCAGGCTGAAGCCTTTTGACATAAGTGTCGCAACCCCAAACTTTAAGAAACGACAGCTTATGTTTCTTGCCAAACCACAGTATGGTGTCATCTCAATGGATTTAGATGGTGCCCTATTTAACGTGAATGTGGTTGTCTCCAATCCATAACCCCAAAATGGTAGTGGTAAATCAGTAAGAGACATCATAGAACGCACCATATCTAATGAAGTACGGTTACGACGTTTGGACACACCATTACGCTGTGGTGTTCCAGGTGGCTTGAGTTGTGAAATAATTCCACATTGTTTTAAATGAAGACCAAACTCGTAACTCAAATATTCGCCTCCACGATCAGATCGTAGAAACTTTTTTTTATTGTTATGATGATTCTCCACTTCACTCTGAAATTCTTTGAACTTTTCAAATGTCTCAGACTTGTGTTTCATCAAGTAGATATACCCATACCTACTCAAATCATCTGTGAAGGTCATAAAATAATGATACCCGCTGTGTGCCTCAACACTCATCGGACCGCATACATCGGTACGTATTATTTCTAATAAGTCATTAGCTCGCTTCATTGTTTCGGAGAATGGAGTTTTAGTCATCTTGCCCATGAGGCATGGTTTGCAAGTATTAAATGATTCATAATCAAGTGATTCCAAAAGTCCATCTGCATGGAGTTTCTTCATGCGCTTTACACCAATATGACCTAAACGGCAGTGCCACAAATATGTTGCACTATCATTATCAACTTTGCATCTTTTGGCATCAATATTATAAATATGTGTATCGCTACAATCGAGATTCAACAAGAATAGAACACTCTTCAAGGGTGCATGATCATAAAAGATATTATTCATATAAATAGAACAACCATTATTCTCTGACATAAATGAATAACCGTCTTGCGATAAACAAGATCCAGATATAATGTTCATGCTCAACACGGGCACCAAATAACAATTATTGAGGTCTAAAACTAATCCCGAAGGTAGATGTAGAGGTAGCGTGTCGACGGGGATCACATCGACCTTAGAACCATTCCCGACGTGCATCGTCACCTTGTCCTTAGCCAATCTTCGTTTATTCTGTAACTCCTCTTTTGAGTTACAAATATGAGCAAGTAAACCAGCATCAAATACCGAGGTGCTGGTACGAGCATTAGTAAGGTACACATCAATAACATGTATATCAAATATACCTTTTTTCACTTTGCCATCCTTCTTATCCGCCAAGTATTTGGGGCAGTTCCGCTTCCAGTGACCATTCCCTTTGCAATAGAAGCACTCAGTTTCAGGCTTGGTCCAGCTTTGGGCTTCTTCCCGGGAGTGGCAACTTGCTTGACATTATTCTTGAAGTTCCCTTTATTTCCCTTGCCCTTTTTCTTGAAACTAGTGGCCTTGTTAACCATCAACACTTGATGCTCCTTCTTTATTTCTACCTCCGCGGCCTTAAGCATTGTGAATAGCTCAGGAATCATTTTGTGCATACCTTGCATATTATAGTTCATCATGAAGCCTTTATAGTTTGGTGGCAGTGTTTGAACAACTCTGTCAATAACACTATCAACTGGAAGATCAACTCCCAGCTTAGTCAATTGATTATGATAGCCAGCCATTTTGAGTATGTGTTCACTGACAGAATTGTTCTCCTCCATCTTGCAGCTATAGAACTTCTTGGAGACTTCATATCTCTCAACCCAGGCATTTTCTTGAAATATTAGCTTCAACTCTTGGAACATCTCATATGCTCCATGACGTTCAAAACGTATTTGAAGTCCCAGTTCTAAGCCGTAAAGCATAGCACACTGAACTATCGAGTAGTCATCAGATCAAGCTTGTCAGACATTCATAGCATCCGCTTCAGCTCCTGCAGCAGGTCTGTCACCTGCAGTGCATCAAGGACATAGTTCTTCTGTGCAACAATGAGGATAATCCTCAAGTTATGGACCGAGTCCGTGTAGTTGCTACCATCATCTTTCAACTTAGCTTTCTCTAGGGACGCATTAAAATTCAAGGGAACGGTAGCTCGGGCCATTGATCTACAACATAGATATGCAAAACGCTAAGACTAAGTTCATGATAAATTAAGTTCAATTAATCAAATTACTAATGAAATCCCACTTAAATAAACATCCCTCAAGTTATCTAAGTGATACGTTATTCCAATCAACTAACTCATGTCTGATCATCACGTGAGATGGGGCAGTCATCAAAGGTGAACATATGTATGTTGATCATATCTACTATATGACCAAAGTTCGACCTTTCGGTCTCTAGTGTTCCAAGACCATGACTGTACATGCTAGGCTCATCAAGTTTAACCCAAGTATTCTGCATGTGCAAAATTATCTAAAGCATCATCATGATCTCCATCGTCACCGGCTCAACACCTTGATCTCCATCGTTGCGTCGGGGTCGTCTCGCCAACTATTGCTTCTACAACTATTGCTAACGCATAGCGATAAAATAAAGCAATTACATGACGTTTGCACTTCATACAATAAAGAGACAACCCTAAGGCTCCTGCCGGTTGTCGATATTACAAAACATGATCATCTCATACAACAAAGTATATCACATCACGTCTTGACCATATCACATCACAACATGCCCTGCAAAAACAAGTTAGACGTCCTCTACTTTGTTGTTGCAATTTTACGTGGCTGCTACGGGCTTCTAGCAAGAACCGTTCTTACCTATGCAAAACCACAACGGTGATTCATTAAGTGTGCTATATTAACCTTCTTCAAGGACTGGCCGTAGTCAAATTCGATTCAACTGAAGTAGGAGAAATAGACACCCGCCAACCACCTCTATGCAAAACTAGTTGCATGTCTGTCGGTGGAACCGGTCTCATGTGCGTGGACATGTAAGGTTGGTCCGGGCCGCTTCGTCCCACAATACCGCCGAATCAAAATAAGATGTTGGTGGTAATCAGTATGACTATCACCGCCCACAACTCTTTGTGTTCTACTCATGTATATCATCTACGCATAGACCTGGCTCGGATGCCACTGTTGGGAAACGTTGCATGGAAAACAAAACAAAATTCTATGCACACGCAAGATCTATCAAGGAGATGCATAGCAACGAGAGGGGAGAGGGTGTCTATGTACCTTCGTAGATCGTAAGTGGAATCATTTAGTAACACGGTTGATGTAGTCAAACTTCTTCGCGCTCTAACTGATCAAGTACCAAACATACGGCACCTCCGTGTTCAGCACACGTTCAACTCGGTGACTTCCCCCGCCTTCTTGATCCAGCAAGACAACGAGGTAGTGGGTGAGTTCTGGCAACACGACGGCATGGTGATGGTGATGGTGAAGTTATCTCCGCAGGGCTTCGCCTAAGCATTATGAAAATATGACCAAGGGTGTAAACGATGGAGGGGGCTCCCCACACGGCTAAGAAATTGTCGTTGTTGTGCTAGGAACCATCCTCCCACATATATATAGGTGGGGGGAGGAGGGAGCAGCCAGGAGGCACCCACAAGTAGGTCGAATCCTACTTGGGGTCCCTCCCAAGTGGCACCAATCTTACCATATTTGTCGAAGGGGGAAATGAAAGCGGGAACAGGGAAGGAAGGGGGAGGCCGAATCCCCTCCTTTCCTTTCCCCCACTTGGGCGGCTGCCATGGGGGTGAGCTAGCACCTTGTGGGCTGGTGTGCTTCCCTCTAATGTCCCAATAGGCCCACTATCCTCCCGGGGGTGTTCGGTACCCCCTCCAGTACTCTGATGACTACCCGGTACACTCTAAAACACTTCCTGTGTCCGAATAGCATCGTCCTATATATCAATCTTTACCTCTCGACCATTTAAAGACTCCTCGTCATGTCCATGATCTCATCTGGGACTCCAAACAATATTCGGTCACCAAATCATATAACTCATATAACATTATATCGTCAATGAACGTTAAGCGTGCGGACCCTACGGGTTCGACAACTATGTAGACATGACTGAGACACCTCTCTGATCAATAACCGATAGCAGAACCTGGATGCCCATATTGGTCGCTACATATTCTACGAAAATATTTATCGGTCGAAACGTTATGACAACATACATAATTCCCTTTGTCCATCGGTATGTTACTTGCCCGAGATTCGATCGTCGGTATCTCTATATCTAGTTCAATCTTGTTACCGACAAGTCTCTTTACTTGTTCCGTAATACATCATCTTGTAACTAACTCATTAGTCATTTGCTCTCAAGGCTTCTTATGATGTGTATTACTGAGAGGGCCCAAAGATACCTCTCCGATACTCGAAGTGACAAATCCTAATCTTGATCTGTGCCAACTCAACAAACACCTTTGGAGATACATGTAGAGCATTTTTATGATCGCCCAGTTACGTTGTGAGGTTTGATAGCACATAAGGCATTCCTCTAGTATTCGGGGGTTGCATAATCTCATAGTTGAAGGAATATGTATTTGACATGAAGAAAGCAATAACAATTTACTGAACAATCATTATGCTAAGCTAACGGATGGGGCTTGTCCATCACATCATTCTCCTAATGATGTGATCCCGTTATCAAATGATAACACATGTCTATGGTTAGGAAACCTTAACCATCTTTGATCAATGAGCTAGTCTACTAGAGGCTTACTAGGGACACGGTATTTGTTTATGTATTCACACATGTATTTAAGTTTACGATCAATACAATTCTAGCAAGAATAATAAACCTTTATCATGAATAAGGAAATATAAAATAACAACTTTATTATTGCCTCTAGGGCATATTTCCTTCACTAAGTGCTCGATTGGACATGTTCTGACAAAAAATGGCATGCGGGGCCCGCTATCAGTGATAACATACACTACAAAAAAAATACACTTCCGTGATGATACATGTTTGTCACAGTAGGTCGCGTTTTTTGTCATGCATGTATATCCATGACGATTTTATGACCGAATCAAGATAGTCATACATGTGCTGTCACAGAAGTGTTCCATGACATTACCAAAATTATCATCACGGAAGTGTCCACTTCCATGACAATAAATCGCGCGTCACAGAAGTGCTTTCGTCAAGGGTGACCGACACGTGGCATCCACCGTAATGGAACGCCGTTAAGTTATCGGGTCGGGTTTTGGATCCGATAACCCATTAACAGCCCCGGCCAATGGGGATTTTTGACGTGTAAAATCATCATTGGCTGGAGGAAACACGTGTCGGATCATCGTTGGAACAGATGTCATCCACTCATTGGACAGAAGGCGCCTATGATACATCGACACGTGGCACGGCCCAACAGAGGCCCATTCCTGTGAAAAGGACGGCCCATTTGACTAGGTCAAAAGGTGGCGGGCCAGCCCATGGAAAGCCTGTTAACGGCCTGTTCGTATATAGCCCATTTGCAGCCCGCTAACCCAAGGCCTGTTACGACCTATCCGAATTAGTCCCAGTAGCGTCATCTGGGCCATCCAATATGATTCCAGCCCGTTTTCACTTCTGGCCCACGTATGGCCCATGACGTCTGTCGGTCCATATGAGGCCCTTTGTAACCCTTGGCCCATTAACGGCCCGTGGTGAAACTGGCCCGTAATGAACAGTGTATCACTTTACACCCATTAACGACCTGTGGTGAAATTGGCCCGTAATGAATAGTGTATCACTTTATACCCATTAACGGCCCGTTATTCCGTTGGGTCGTGCTACGTCTTGAGCTTGCGTTGGTTTTCCTTGAAGAGGAAAGCTTGATGCAGCAATAGTAGCGTAAGTATTTCCCTCAGTTTTTGGGAACCAAGATATCAATCCAGTAGGAGGCTCCTCAAAAGTCCCATGCACCTACACAAACAAACAAAGAACTCGCAACCAACGCAATAAATGGGTTGTCAATCCCTTCACGGCCACTTGCGGAAGTGAGATCTGATAAAGATAGTATGATAAGATAAATATATTTTTGGTATTTTATAATATAGATGCAAAAAGTAAAATGCAAATAAAAGTAGATTGGAAGCAAATATGATAAGAGATAGACCCGGGGTCCATAGGTTTCACTAGTGGCTTCTCTCAAGATAGCATAAATATTACGGTGGGTGAACAAATTACTGTCGAGCAATTGATAGAAAAGCGAATAATTATGAGATTATCTAGGCATGATCATGTATATAGGCATCACGTCCGTGACAAGTAGACCGACTCCTGCCTGCATCTACTACTATTACTCCACACATCAACCGACTCCTGCCTGCATCTAGAGTATTAAGTTCATAAGAACAGAGTAACACCTTAAGCAAGATGACATGATGTAGAGGGATAAACTCAAGCAATATGGTATAAACCCCATCTTTTTATCCTCGATGGGAACAATACAATACATGCCTTTCTGCCCTGCTGTCACTGGGAAAGGACACCGCAAATTTGAACCCAAAGCTAAGCACTTCTCCCATGGCAAGAAAGATCAATCTAGTAGGCCAAACCAAACAGATAATTCGAAGAGACTTACAAAGATAACTCAATCATACATAAAAGAATTCAGAGAAGATTCAAATATTATTCATAGATAAACTTGATCATAAACCCACAATTCATCGGTTCTCGACAAACACACCACAAAAAGAGTTTACATCGAATAGATCTCCACAAGAGAGGGGGGAACATTGTATTGAGATCCAAAAAGAGAGAAGAAGCCATCTAGCTAATAACTATGGACTCGTAGGTCTGTGGTAAACTACTCACAACTCATCGGAGGGTCTATGGTGTTGATGTAGAAGCCCTCCATGGTTAATTCCCCCTCCGACGGAGCGCCGGCGAAGGCTCCAAGATGGGATCTCGCGGATACAGAAGGTTACGGCGGTGGAAATTGTGTTTCATCGGCTCCCTGGATGTTTTTGGGGTATGTAGGCTTATATAGGAGGAAGAAGTACGTCGGTGGCCGCCCGAGGGGCCCACGAGACAGGGGGGCGTGCCCTATAGGGGGGGCACCCTCCTATCTCATGGCTGCCTTGGCTGCTTCTTGACCTGCACTTCAAGTCCTCTGGATCACGTTCATTCCAAAAATCACGCCCCCGAAGGTTTCATTCCGTTTGGACTCCGTTTGATATTCCTTTTCTTCGAAATACTGAAATAGGCAAAAAACAGCAATATGGGTTGGGCCTCTGGTTAGTACGTTAGTCCCAAAAATGATATAAAGGTGTAAAATAAAGCCCACAAACATCCAAAAGGGGTAATATAATAGCATGGAACAATCAAAATTATAGATACATTGGAGACGTATCAAGCATCCCCAAGCTTAATTCCTGCTCGTCCTCGAGTAGGTAAATGATAAAAAGAGAATTTTTGATGTGGAATGCTACCTAGCATAATTCTCAATGTAATTTTCTTTATTGTGGCATGAATGTTCAGATCCTAACGATTCAAAATAAAAGTTCATATTGATAAAAGAAATAGTAACACGTCAAGCATACTAATCAAAGTAATCGTGTCTTCTCAAAATAACATGGCAAAAGAAAGTACATCCCTACAAAATCATATAGTTAGGCTATGCTTCATTTTTGTCACACAAAGTTGTTCCCAACTTCTATACCCCCGATGACAAGCCAAGCAATTGTTTCATACTTAAATAATCTCAAACTTTTTCAACCTTCACGCAATACATGAGCATGAGCCATGTATATAGCACCATGGGTGGAATAGAATATGATGATGGGGATTGTGTGGAGAAGACAAAAAAGGAGAAAGTCTCACATTGACGAGGATAATCAATAGGCTATGGAGATGCCCATCAATTGATGTCAACATGAGGAGTAGGGATTGCCATGCAACGGATGCACTAGACCTATAAATGAATGCTCAACAAAAGATAACTAGTGGGTGTGCATCCAACTTGCTTGCTCACGAAGACCTAGGGCATTTGAGGAAGCCCATCATAGGAATACACAAGCCAAGTTCTATAATTAAAAATTCCCACTAGTATGAAAAAGACAACTTATGAGACTCACTAAATGAAAAACATGGTGCTACTTTGAAGCACAATATATGAGACACACTACATGAAGAACAAGGTGCTACTTTGAAGCACAAGTGTGGAAAAAGAGATAGTAACATTGCCCTTTTTATTTATTTATTTCTTTTTTCTTTTTTTTCTTACTTTTCTTTTTTTCCTTTTTTTGGGCCTTTCTTTTTTTTGGCCTTTCTTCCCTTTTTTCTTTTTGGGCAATGCTTTAATAATGATGATCATCACACTTTCATTGATTACAACATATGAATTACAACTCGAAACTAGAACAAGATATGACTCTATATGAATGCCTCTGGTGGTGTACCGGGATGGTGCAATGAATCAAGAGTGACATGTATAAAAATAATAATGCATGGTGGCTTTGCCACAAATACGATCTCAACTACATGATCATGCAATGGCAATATGACAAAAGTAAAGTATGTCATGATGATGATAAATGGAACGGTGGAAAGTTGCATGGCAATATATCATGGAATGGCTATGGAAATGCCATAATAGGTAGGTATGGTGGCTGTTTTGAGGAAGATATAAGGAGGTTTATGTGTGATAGAGCGTATCGTATCACGGGTTTTGAACGCACCAGCGAAGTTTGCACCAACTCTCAAGGTGAGAAAGGGCAATGCACGGTACCAAAGAGGCTAGCAATGGTGGAAAGGTAAAAGTGCGTATAATCCATGGACTCAACATTAGTCAAAAGAACTCATATACTTATTGCAAAAATTTAGAAGTCATCAAAAATAAAGCACTACGCGCATGCTCCTAGGGGGATAGATTGGTAGGAAAAGACCATCGCTCATCCCCGACCGCCACTCATAAGGATGCACAAGCCAGGTACACTTCATGTTTCAAATTTGTTACACAACTTTAACCATACGTGCATGCTACGGGACTTGCTAACTTCAACACTAGCATTCTTTAAATTCATAATCAACCAACTAGCATGACTTTAATATCACTACCTCCATATCTCAAAACAATTATCAAGTATCAAATTGACCATAGCATCCAATTCATTTCCTATGATAGTTTTTATTATACCCAACTTGGATGCCTACCATTCTAGGACCAATTTTATAACCATAGCGAATACCATGCTATTATAAAAGACTCTCAAAAAGATATAAGTGAAGCATGAGAGACTAGAAATTTCTACAAAAATAAGTCACCAGCGTGCTCTAAAAGATATAAGTGAAGCACTAGAGCAAAAACTATCAAGCACAAAAGATATAAGTGAAGCACATAGAGTATTCTAGCAAATTCTAATCAAATAGGCTTCTCCCAAAAGGTGTGTACAGCAAGGATGATTGTGGTAAATTAAAAGCAAAGACTCATATAATACACGACGCTCCAAGCAAAACACATATCATGTGGTGAATAAAAATATAGCTCCAAGTAAAGTTACCAATGAACGAAGACGAAAGAGGGGATGCCTTCCCGGGGCATCCCCAAGCTTAGGATTTTGGCTATCCTTGAATATCTTGGGGTGCCATGGGCATCCCCAAGCTTAGTCTCTTGCCACTCCTTATTCCATAGTCCATAAAAGCTTTACCCAAAACTTGAAAACTTCACAACACAAAACTCAACAGGAAATCTTATAAGCTCCGTTAGTGAAAGAAAGCAAAACCACCACATAAGTTACTGTAATGAACTAATTCTTTATTTAATTTGGTATTAAACCTACTGTATTCCAAGTTTTCTATGGTTCATACCACTTAATACTGGCCATAGATGCATCAAAATAAGCAAACAACACATGGAAAACAGAATCTGTCAAAAACAGAACAGTCTCTAGCAATCTGTAACTAACGCAAACTTCTGAAACTCTAAAAATCCTACCAAAATAGTAAGTCCTGGAAAATTTGTTTATTGATCCGCATCAAAAGGAATCAATGCAAAAGAACGTTTCTGTGATTTAACAAAACTAATTTCCTGCGACAAAGTTTCTGTTTTTCAGCAGAATCAAATCAACTATCATCATAGGTTATCCTATAGGTTCTACTTGGCACAAACACTAATTAAAAGATAAAAACACATCTAAACAGAAGGTAGATGCAAGATTTATTACTAAACAGGAACAAAAACAAAAAACACAAAGAAAATTGGGTTGCCTCCCAACTAGCACTATCGTTTAACGCCCCTAGCTAGGCATAAAAGCGAAGATAGATCTAACGAGTGCCATCTTTGGCACTAAATTCGTAAGTAGCCCGCATGATAGATTCATAAGGTAATTTGACTTTATTTCTTGGAAAGTGCTCCATGCCTCTCTTTAATGGAAATTGGAATCTAATATCCCCTTCCTTCATATCAATAATTGCACCAATCGTTCTAAGAAAAGGTCTACCAAGACTAATAGGGCAAGAAAGATTGCAATCTATATCAAGAACGATAAAATCTACGGGCACCAAATTTCTATTTGCAACAATGAGAACATCATTGATTCTTCCCATTGGATTTTTTATGGTGGAATCCGCAAGGTGCAAATTGAAAGAGCAATCATCAAGATCATGGAAACCTAGAATATCACATAAAGTTTTCGGAATCATGGAAACACTAGAACCCAAATCACACAAACCAAAACACTCATGATCTTTAATTCTAATCATTATAGTAGGTTCCCACTCATCATTAAGTTTTCTAGGTATAGAAATTTCCAAATTAAGTTTTTCATCATAAGATTGCATCAAAGCATCAACGATATGTTTGGTAAAAGCTTTATTCTGACTATAAGCATGAGGAGAATTAACAACGGATTGCAACAAGGAAATACAACCTTCTAAAGAACAATTATCATAATCAAATTCCTTGAAATCCGAGATAGTGGGTTCAATGCTATTTAAAGTTGTGACCTCTCCAATCCCACTTTTACCAAATTTAGCATTAAGATCTAAAAACTCTGAATTCCTGGGACGCCTTCTAGGTAAAGTTGACTCATCATCAGTCCCATAATTATCAAGATTCAACTTGTAAAACATAGATCTAATAGGAGACGCATCAATAACTTTAAGATCTTCATCATTATTTTCATGGGAACTAGAAGAACACACCTTTATAAAGCTATCTTTCTTAGCACGCAATCTAGCGGTTCTTTCCTTGCACTCATCAATGGAAATTCTCATTGCTTTGAGAGACTCATTGATATCATGCTTAGGAGGATAAGATCTAAGTTTAAGAGAATCAACATCAAGCGAAAGTCTATCAACGTTCCTAGCCAAATCATCAACTTTGAGCAATTTTTCTTCAATCAAAGCATTAATTTTTTTTGAGAAATCATAAATTCTTTCACATTATTCTCAAAATCAGAGGGCATCTTATTAAAATTACCATAAGAATTATTTTAGGAATTTCATAATTATTAGAGGAATTACTAGGGAACGGTCTAGAATTAAAGTTTCCTCTATAAGCGTTGTTTCCAAAACTATTCCTACCAATAAAATTCACATCCATAGATTCATTATTATTCTCAATCAAAATAGACAAGGGCATATCATTGGGATCAAGAGGAGTATTTTTAGTAGCAAACAACTTCATAAGTTCATCCATCTTTCCACTCAAAACATTGATTTCTTCTATAGCATGCACTTTTTTACTAGAAGATCTTTCGGTGTGCCATTGAGAATAATTAGCCATAATATTATCAAGAAGTTTTGTAGCATCTCCTAACGTGATTTCCATAAACGTGCCTCCCGCGGCCGAATCTAAGAGATTTCTAGAAGCAAAGTTCAAACTGGCATAAAAAATTTGTATGATCATCCATAAATTCAAACCATGAGTAGGGTAATTGCGAAGTATCAATTTCATTCTTTCCCAAGTTTGGGCAACATGCTCATGATCAAGTTGTTTAAAATTCATAATATCATTCCTAAGAGTGATAATCTTAGCGGGAGGAAAATACTTAGAGATAAAAGCATCTGTGCACTTGTTCCAAGAATCAATACTATTTTTAGGCAAAGACGAAAACCAAACTTTAGCACGATCTCTAAGTGAAAACGGAAATAACTTCAATTTGACAACATTGTTATCAGTATCTTTCTTCTTTTGCATATCACACAAATCAAGAAAGTTGTTTAGATGAGTAGTGGCATCTTCACTAGGAAGGCCGGCGAATTGATCTTTCATAACAAGATTCAGCAAAGCAGTATTGATTTCACAAGACTCAACATCATTAAGAGGAGCAATTGGAGTACTAAGGAAATCATTATTATTGGTATTCAAGAAATCACACAATTTGGTATTATCTTGCGCCATGGCAACAAGTAATCCAACACACAAGCAAACAGAAAAAGGCAAGCGAAAAAGAGAGGAGGAGATTGGGAAAAAGAGGGCGAATAAAACGGCAAGGGTGAAGTGGGGGAGAGGAAAACGAGAGGCAAATGGCAAATAATGTAAATGCGAGGGAGATGGGTTTGTGATGGGTACTTGGTGTGTCTTGACTTGAGCAAAGACGTCCCCGGCAACGGCGCCAGAAATCCTTCTTGCTACGTCTTGAGCTTGCGTTGGTTTTCCTTGAAGAGGAAAGGGTGATGCAGCAATAGTAGCGTAAGTATTTCCCTCGATTTTTGAGAACCAAGGTATCAATCCAGTAGGAGGCTCCTCAAAAGTCCCACGCACCTACACAAATAAACAAAGAACTCGCAACCAACGCAATAAAGGGGTTGTCAATCCCTTCACGGCCACTTGTGAAAGTGAGATCTAATAGAGATAGTATGATAAGATAAATATATTTTTGGTATTTTATAATATAGATGCAAAAAGTAAAGATGCAAATAAAAGTAGATTGGAAGCAAATATGATAAGAGATAGACCCGGGGTCCATAGGTTTCACTAGTGGCTTCTCTCAAGATAGCATAAATATTACGGTGGGTGAACAAATTACTGCCGAGCAATTGATAGAAAAGCGAATAATTATGAGATTATCTAGGCATGATCATGTATATAGGCATCACGTCCGTGACAAGTAGAACGAATCCTGCCTGCATCTACTACTATTACTCCACACATCAACCGACTACTGCCTGCATCTAGAGTATTAAGTTCATAAGAACAGAGTAACGCCTTAAGCAAGATGACATGATATAGAGGGATAAACTCAAGCAAGATGATATAAACCCCATCTTTTTATCCTCGATGGCAACAATACAATATGTGCCTTTCTGCCCCTGCTGTCACTAGGAAAGGACACCGCAAGATTGAACCCAAAGCTAAGAACTTCTCCCATGGCAAGAAAGATCAATCTAGTAGGCCAAACCAAACTGATAATTCAAAGAGACTTGCAAAGATAACTCAATCATACATAAAAGAATTCAGAGAAGATTCAAATATTATTCATAGATAAACTTGATCATAATCCCACCATTCATCGGATCTCGACAAACACACCGCAAAAAAAGTTTACATCGAATAGATCTCCACAAGAGAGGGGGAGAACATTGTATTGAGATCCAAAAAGAGAGAAGAAGCCATCTAGCTAATAACTATGGAACCGTAGGTCTGTGGTAAACTACTCACAACTCATCGGAGGGGCTATGGTGTTGATGTAGAAGCCCTCCATGGTCGATTCCCCCTTCGGTGGAGCGCCGGCGAAGGCTCCAAGATGGGATCTCGCGGATACAGAAGGTTACGGCGGTGGAAATTATGTTTCGTTGGCTTCCTAGATGTTTTCGGGGTACGTAGGCTTATATAGGAGGAAGAAGTACGTCGGTGGCCGCCCGAGGGGCCCACGAGACAGGGGGTGCGCCATATAGGGGGGCGCGCCCTCCTATCTCGTGGCTGCCTCAGCTGCTTCTTGACTTGCACTCCAAGTCCTCTGGATCACGTTCGTTCCAAAAATCACGCTCCCGAAGGTTTCATTCCGTTTGGACTCCATTTGATATTCCTTTTCTTTGAAATACTGAAATAGGCAAAAAAAACAGCAATACGGGCTGGGCCTCCGGTTAGTAGGTTAGTCCCAAAAATGATATAAAGGTGTAAAATAAAGCCCATAAACATCCAAAAGGGGTAATATAATAGCATGGAACAATCAAAAATTATAGATACGTTGGAGACGTATCAGGCCGTTTCCAGCCCATGTTATCTTTCGGCCTTCTCAGAGCCCATTAATTCTTGGCCTCATTTCCAGCATTCGTTTACTTACGGCCCGCTACTGTCATTTTCTGCTTGTGGGCCAAATTCAGCCTGTGGTTACAGTCGGCCCGTTTGTGGTCCGTCAATACGTTGGGCCGTTTTCATAGCGTCATCAAATACGGCCCATTAACGATGGCCCGTTATGGTCGACCCATGAACGGATGATTCCAACTCTAGCCCGTTTATGGTCATAATGTGGTCTGTTATTGGCCCATGTTTGGCCAATTGATCATACGTCCCGTATAAGGCCCATTGATGATATGGCCCGTAGAAGGCCCATTGTTTCTACGGCCCATAGAAGGCCCATTGTTTCTACGGCCCGTAGAAGGCCCACTGTTCCTACGGCCCGTAGGAGGCCCAGTGTCACTACAGTAAATATTAGCCCATGGTTATTGTGGCCTAGTTTAAAAAAATAGGTTATTGCAGCCACTAGCAAACCGCGGAAAAGGAACTACAATGACTACAAGCAAACAAATAAACAAGACAACAAGGAAATAAATAAGCAAGAAACTTATGCTAGGCTATCACGGCTATCACACATATTACATCCACTGGGCATCAAAGTTCGCCACCAGTGCAAAAAACGCGCCAACAAAAGAATATACAAAACTGAGAACACTTCAGAAGGCACTAGCCCTGGCCAGGTCGGGCCCCCCAAACAGTCGAAGAAGCTGAGTAGACCTCAGTTGTGTCAACGATAGATGCATCAACAGTAGATGTATGGCACGATGGTGCGCACGGCAGTCCTTTGAGATCTTCATTGCATCTTTGACTTCAAGTAGGAGCTAAGCTGAAGCAAGCCTTTCCGCTTTAAGTTGAGACTGAATAAGTCAAACTGATTGAGGCAGCGAGTGCACAGAGGTTGTCTCACACCTGCTAGTGAGTAGCTTCAACTCACTGTCTTCATCAAGATAGGACCTTGGGGTCATCTCGCTATCCTCAAGATGGTTTGGCTCACTATCTTCCCTAAAGTTCTGCCTGGCGTAAGAGATACGACTCTGAAAGAGAAACAAGGAGACACGTAACAGGTTTCACAATTATATAAGCAAATAAATGGATCTATTCTGCATAAGGAACATGTTTTTACAAATACAATTTGAAACTGGTAGTTGTTGCAAACATCCAATCAGATGTAAACAACAAAGCAAACAGCAGTGGAGGAAATGATGCCTATCCAAATCTATACTAGAACAAAGTTTGAAGGCTTGAGAAGGATGAACTTACATTACATGTTAACACGGGCTGGACAAAGCCCTTCTCCATGTTGATGGAAGGATAATTAAATAAATTCCCCAAAGAAAATTCTTTATAAGCGTTGCCATTATTCTACATTTTGCAAAGAGTAAATATAGATCAAATAATGTTGGAAGAAACAGAGGATAATGAAGCTCAGGTGCAGACTGATGATACATAATCAAATAGCAATTAATTAAGTACAGTGTTACAAGGCAAAAGGGAGAGAGGTACTGACAAGAGCAATGCAGAGCCCAATATTGTTGTGAGATCGTATGATCCTTTGAGCAAGGAGATTCATCTGAAATTAGTTTTCATACAAGATAGAAGGTAAGGCACATGCAGAAATTTAGGAGTTCAAATTTTGAATTGATATCATAGACAGTACCTGACGCTAGGCTCTCAGCAGTTCTAATAGGGGTTTGGCCACTAGAGTAGGGGTAAAGTGTGATACAGTTGGGCCTGTGTTTTCTATGGCTGCTGATCTATCTGATTTAACAGGTATCACTACCTTTTCCAAATACCTAGTTTGTACTCCTTGAGGATCTGCACTCACCCTCTTCCTTTTGGACATCTATTACGAAAGATCAACATTTGACTAGAAAAACATAGTGTGACAACACATGGAATAGGTACAGAAAATGGATAGGTATGGCATATACTCATATATGATGCTTAAACTAAGCAGATGGTGTAACAAAGTAGAAGTAATGCAAGAGGTCAGCTGCAAAATATGTGCGACCAATACAACTTTGCAAAGTTAGAGCAAGCACCTTGATGGGTGAATAAGATAGGCCATCCTCCACCATGCCAAGTTTGTTAGCCAGTGGATTGTTCCGCCATATTCCTCTCGTGCGCCCATTCTCATATTCATTTTGATAATGTTCAATAGCTGACATGCATGAAAACATAAAAACAAGTGAGATTTTCTTTGTAATGCAGAAGTGATTCTAATCTAATACTGCCTCCTTGTAAACCCATTTGTGCTATCTCTACAATTCTTTTAAGAGATGCCATGCATGCTGTAATTTGGTGTGTGCATTAATATAATGTGGCCTACTACTCAAAATATGAGAGCTCCAGAAGTGACGACACTTCGCAGATGACAGCTTCAACATATAGTAAAGAAGAACAAGTCGACCTGACCTGACAGATTCAAAATATACTAAGGGAGAACAACTCGACCTGATCAGTCGACCGCAAGAGAAGAGGATCATCTTAAAGAAGAGCAGAAGAGCAAGCAGATTGAAGATATTACAAGTCTTTCAATACAATGTCGGTTGGCCACCCATGATGAACCAGATCGCACAGAGAAATACTATTCTTTCTGGTCTCTCCATATGTGGCTCACATGCATTTCGAAACTAAAGTAGGAACATTTAGCTAACCAATTAAACATCTCTCAGTTTTACTAATATCATCAATAATATCATATATGAATTTGTACAACTAAGCTTGTTTAGCTCGATGGGTGGAGCAGTGCTATTACGACACGAACCACGTAGGCTGATTGTGGTCATCATAAAATGAGGAAACCATAAGCATGATGAGTACAGTGTTGACCGTGGGAGTGGGATGGCAGATCTGAAGCTGCAAACCGCGCAAAGGGTAGTTAGCAACCGATGTTTGCTTTGAAATAACAACTAAGATTTGGTATGGACAAGAAAGTACGGTCAACAAGTGACAAAGAAATGCAATTATGCTGTCTCTCTATATGTCGCGACATGCATTTGGAAACTCAAGTGGGACCTTTAGCTAACCAATTAAATGTGTCGGTTAACTAATATCAGTATCATATCACAATCATATTTGAACAACTAAGCTTTCGAATTCTGAGTGTTGTGTTGTTTAGCTTGAAGGTGGAGTAATGCTAGTACGACAGAAAGCACCTACGCAGATCATAGTAGAGTAGAAAAAAGGGGAAACCCCTAAGCATCAAGAGAAAAATCAGGAAAGTGGAACTAGCTGGACCAATGGGTGGTGCACATGCTTTTCGAAACGAATATAGGAACATTAGGTGACCAGTTAAACGTTCTTTGTTTTAGTGATATGAGCATCATATCAGATTCATATTTCAACACATAAGCTTTGGGTTGAGGTCTTGAGGAGCAGTGCTAGCACGACACGAAGCACCTACGATGATGGTAATGAATATAAAGGGGGGAAACCATAAGCTTTATGAGTATAGTGCCCGTGCCATGGCGAATCTGAAGGTGCAAACCGGACAAAGTATTTCGCAACCAATGTTTGCTTTCAACTAGCCACTACGATTTGGTACGGACAAGAAAAGTATAGTAAACAAATTACGATCTATTTTCCGGGTGAGATCAATAACTTAAGCACATATGGAAGAGTACCACCTCTCTTGCGACGCTGTGTAGGCCTATGTTGATACATTGAGGGTGCTGCAGTTGCGATGGCTGTCGCCGGTGGGGAAGAAGACTTTAGACGGCAGACGGCCGGGTCAGGGGATAAATCCTATTGCCGTGGACGAGGCGATCATAGGAGCGGCAACGGCAAGGTGGACAACAGCGCCGATGAAGCGAGAGGAGGCGATGAAAGAATCCTGGTCCAGCGTCGTGGATGAGAGACGTCCATCTCTTGAAGTGGACGACGGGGTAGGGGTAGCGGCTCCGGCAAGGTGGAGGATGGGGTGGCGGACGGAGGAGGCTGGCCGCAGTGCGGAGGTTGTCATGCCGCCGCCGGTGTATGAATGGGGAAATGGAGGGGAGGGGGGGATCTCAAACTTTGGGACGCGCTTGTCTGAAATGTGGGAAAGTTACGAACTTATCCCCCGTTTAAAATTTCGGACATCGCGTCGGTTGGGGATAGGAAGGTAATCTCACATCTCCCAAATATTTTCCGGTAACTATTTTGGGCGAGGAGAGGGTGTTTTGCCGCCCACGGTTGGCACCCACGGTGTGTGAACGGGGCTGACAGGTAGGGCGGTTGTGTCACGTCTGAGGGAGGTTACACATCTGCCCCTATTTAAAATATTAGCCTACATCGATTTCGGACGAGGAGAGTTTGTTTTGCCGCCCACCGTGTATGAATGGGGAAATGGAGGAAGAGACACATGTCTTTTGGAAGAGCTTGAATCAAATGGTTTTGCCGCCCATGTTTGGCGCCCACCGTGTCTGAATGGGCTCAGAGGCTGTCATGTCACGTCTGATTGAAGTTACTAGTTTATCCCTATCGACAGCAGTGTAAATCCGGTCGATAAGGATGTCAAGTGTAAGGGGTAGACAGTAATTTCCATCTCGCAAACACTTGCTTCGGGCAGCTCACAAATTATAGTGGGTGTTTAGCCGCTTCATTCAAAACTTGGGAGAATTAGCATTCATGTTTGCCCTGGGCCCTGGCAAACTAAATTCAAATCCAATTTGTATTCGATTATGAATATCCACAGATAATTCTACGTTTTGTTATTTATTTCTTCAAAACCACAACAAAGATTTATTCCACCTTTATATATGATTATGATTTAGAAATTCCATGATCTTCGAATTCAGTAGGTTGGATACACTCTGAGTCAAACAGTTATTTCATCCAATACAATATGCTCACACGAAAAACAGTTCACCTTATGTCAATCATACAAGTACTGAGGATTACCTCGCCTAAAAAATTCGGATCATTACAACACATGGACAACATAGGGGGTCTTGCAACATAATCCATTCAGAGACATGACACAACATGCAAGTACAATAATCTAATGACAATTTCAACTGGTATCTAAAGAAGAACCGGGATTATCCTGGGCTTTAGATAGCAGAAACAACAGGACCTCCTCAGTCTTCAAATGCAACATTCTTACTTTGTCCAATTCTTGGGTTGCTTGCATAATGTGTGCCGCTAATTCCGTAATTTCCAGCCTCAAGATAAAGATTACCTCATTCATGGCAGCCACACCATGCCTTTTTGCCTCTAGTAGGCCTCAAGCAGTATAATATCTATGCTCAGACTGCTCTCTGGCAGTGTTGCCTCTGAATTGCTACCATCTGGTAACATGGATGGTGCACTGCTTCCACAAATAGATTCTGGGGTTGTACATTGTGTCCTAGTGTGAACGGCATCCTGAAAGGTTTCCGCTGGACATAAGTAAGAGATAGTTATCGTATGATCCAGGCAGTAAGCTTGCATGGTAAACGACAGACGAATTATTGCTGAGCATGGCAATCTATATTTAAATGGTTCGAAGCAGCATCAGCCGAAAAGAAATTAAAATGGTAAGATGAAACTAGGGGTGTAAGTGGCAAATAAATGACATCCGCCAGTCCCATCTAGTTAGTTTTTGCTAGCTCCCTAGTTCATTTTCCTCAAAAAACAAAAACTCTTTTGAACTATCATACCACTAGTGGACTTTAATCGGGATTAAATGGGACCCAGTTGACATCCCTAGTTGAAAGGGAGTGTACCACTGCTATATTTAAGTTGCCAAGGCATCTAAGGAGTTGAAATAATCTGAGAAAGCACTTAACAGTGTGGCCTCATATAAACTACGAAGACAGTCTTGTGATGAAGTTGAGAGGAAAAGTTAAGGACTCAAATGAAATAGGCATGCATTTCTTTACGATGGTACAGCAGGCACTGCTGACATATTGGCCAACTCAGGTATTAGCGTAACAACAAACAAGCATTCGAATCAAGCAATACAGCAAAGCAGACAACTAAACTATTTGTAATTTGATAGGATTACAGGTTGAGGGCACAAGCCAAGAAAGCAGCCCACTCGCATTACATTTCACATGTACTAAAACACACTGGCTTAGCATATGTTGCTGTGAAGCCTCGCTGCTATTGCAATGTTCTTTGAAGATATCGTCAGCATCCCATGGTTGCAAATCTAGTTCTTGTAGTTTATTCTGCACCCTCTATTGAAGGAAATATTCCCTAGAGGCAATAATAAAGTTATTATTTATTTCCTCATATCATGATAAATGTTTATTATTTATGCTAGAATTGTATTAACCGGAAACATGATACATGTGTGAATACATAGACAAACATAACGTCACTAGTATGCCTCTACTTGACTAGCTCATTAATCAAAGATGGTTATGTTTCCTAACCATAGGCATGTGTTGTCATTTGATTAATGGGATCACATCATTAGGAGAATGATGTGATTGACATGACCCATTCCGTTAGCCTAGCACTTGATCATTTAGTATATTGCCATTGCTTTCTTCATGACTTATACATGTTCCTGTAACTATGAGATTATGCAACTCACGTTTACCGGAGGAACACTTTGGGTGCTACCAAACGTCACAACATAACTGGGTGATTATAAAGGAGTACTACAGGTGTCTCCAAAGGTACATGTTGGGTTGGCGTATTTCGAGATTAGGTTTTGTCACTCCGATTGTCGGAGAGGTATCTCTGGGCCCTCTCAGTAATGCACATCACTATAAGCCTTGCAAGCAATGTAGCTAATGAGTTAGTTACGGAATGATGCATTACGTAACGAGTAAAGAGACTTGCCGGTAACGAGATTGAACTAGGTATTGGATACCGACGATCGAATCTCGGGCAAGTAACATGCCGATGACAAAGGGAACAACGTATGTTGTTGTGCGGTTTGACCGATAAAGATATTCATAGAATATGTAGGAGCCAATATGGGCATCCAGGTTCCGCTATTGGTTATTGGCCGAGAATAGTTCTAGGTCATGTCTACATAGTTCTCGAACCCGTAGGGTCCGCATGCTTAACGTTACGATGACAGTTTTATTATGAGTTTATAAGTTTTGATGTATCGAAGTTTGTTCGGAGTCCCGGATGTGATCACGGACATGACGAGGAGTCTCAAAATGGTCGAGACATAAAGATTGATATATTGGACGACTATATTCGGACACCGGAAGTGTTCCGGGTGATTTCGGAGAAAACCGGAGTGCCGAAGGGGTTACCGGAACCCCTCGGGGAA
Organism: Triticum aestivum; assembly: GCF_018294505.1. Classification (NCBI taxonomy): domain Eukaryota; kingdom Viridiplantae; phylum Streptophyta; class Magnoliopsida; order Poales; family Poaceae; genus Triticum; species Triticum aestivum. Next base: position 488,914,038 of record NC_057810.1, on the reverse strand, counting down.
GTATTGGGCCTTAGTGGGCCTGAGGGGAGAGAGAGGGCAGCAGCCCAGGAGGTGGCACCCTCCCCCATGAGGAGTCCGAATTGGACTAGGGGAGGGGGCGCCCCCCCTTCCCCTCTCCCTCTCCCTCTCTTTCCTTCCCCCTTCCTCCTTCCTAGTGGGACGAGGAAAGGGGAGTCCTACTCCCACTAGGAGGAGGACTTCCCCCTCCTTGGCGCGCCCCTAGGGTCGACCGGCCTCCCCCTTGCTCCTTTATATACGGGGGCAGGGGGGCACCCTAGAAACACACAAGTTGATCCAAGGATCGTTCCTTAGCCGTGTGCGGTGCCCCCTCCACCATATTCCACCTCGGTCATATCATCGCGGAGTTTAGGCGAAGCCCTGCGTCGGTAGAGCATCATCATCGTCACCACGCCATCATCCTGACGGAACTCATCCCCGACACTTTGCTGGATCGGAGTCCGGGGATCGTCATCGAGCTGAACATGTGCTTAACTCGGAGGTGCCGTATGTTCGGTACTTGGATCGGTCGGATCGTGAAGACGTACGACTACATCAACCGCGTTGTCATAACGCTTCCGCTTACGGTCTACGAGGGTACATGGACAACACTCTCCCCTCTCGTTGCTATGCCATCACCATGGTCTTGCGTGTACGTAGGAAAGTTTTGAAATTACTACGTTCCCCAACAGTGGCATCCGAGCTAGGTTTTATGCGTAGATGTCATATGCACGAGTAGAACACAAGTGAGTTGTGGGAGATACAAGTCATACTACTTACCAGCATGTCATACTTTGGTTCGGCGGTATTGTGAGATGAAGCGGCCCGGACCGACATTACGCGTACGCTTACGCGAGACTGGTTTCACTGTTACGAGCACTCGTGCTTAAAGGTGGATGGCGGGTGTCTGTCTCTCTCACTTTAGCTGAATCGAGTGTGGCTACGCCCGGTCCTTGCGAAGGTTAAAACAGCACTAACTTGATGAACTATCGTTGTGGTTTTGATGCGTAGGTAAGAACGGTTCTTGCTAAGCCCGTAGCAGCCACGTAAAATTTGCAACAACAAAGTAGAGGACGTCTAACTTGTTTTTGCAGGGCATGTTGTGATGTGATATGGTCAAAGACGTGATGCTATATTTTATTGTATGAGATTATCATGTTTTGTAACCGAAGTTATCGGCAACAGGCAGGAGCCATATGGTTGTCGCTTTATTGTATGAAATGCAAATGCCCTGTAATTGCTATACTTTATCACTAAGCGGTAGCGATAGTCGTAGAAGCAATAGATGGCGTAACGACAATGATGCTACGATGGAGATCAAGGTGTCGCGCCGGTGACGATGGTGATCACGACGGTGCTTCGAAGATGGAGATCGGGTGTGAAAGTTCTTCGAAGATGGAGATCCCTGAGTATGCACCGTTGCGAAAGTTCTTTGTGCTAAGACACCACGTGATGATCGGGTGTGATAGGCTCTATGTTCAAATACAATGGGTGCAAAACAGTTGCACACGCGGAATACTCAGGTTAAACTTGAAGAGCCTAGCATATAACAGATATGGCCTCGGAACACGGAGACCGAAAGGTCGAGCGTGAATCATATAGTAGATATGATCAACATATTGATGTTCACCGTTGAAACTACTCCATCTCACGTGACGATCGGACATGGTGTAGTTGATATGGATCACATAATCACTTAGAGGATTAGAGGGATGTCTATCTAAGTGGGAGTTCTTAAGTAATATGATTAATTGAACTTAAATTTATCATGAACTTAGTACCTGATAGTATTTTGCTTGTCTATGTTTATTGTAGATAGATGGCTCGTGTTGTTGTTCCGTTGAATTTTAATGCGTTCCTTGAGAAAGCAAAGTTGAAAGATCATGGCAGCAATTACACGGACTGGGTCCGTAACCTGAGGATTATCCTCATTGCTGCATAGAAGAATTACGTCCTGGAAGCACCGCTGGGTGCCAGGCCTGCTGCTGATGCAACTGACGATGTTAAGAACGTCTGGCAGAGCAAAGCTGATGACTACTCGATAGTTCAGTATCCCTTCCTTTACGGCTTAGAACCGGGTCTACAACGATGTTTTGAACGTCATGGAGCATATGAGATGTTCCACGAGTTGAAGTTAATATTTCAAGCAAATGCCCGGATTGAGAGATATGAAGTCTCCAATAAGTTCTATAGCTGCAAGATGGAGGAGAATAGTTCTGTCAGTGAACACATACTCAAAATGTCTGGGTATAATAATCACTTGGTTCAACTGGGAGTTAATCTTCCTGATGATAGTGTCATTGACAGAATTCTTCAATCACTGCCACCAAGCTACAAGAGCTTCGTGATGAACTATAATATGCAAGGGATGGACAAGACTATTCCCGAGCTCTTCGCAATGCTAAAAGCCGCGGAGGTAGAAATCAAGAAGGAGCATCAAGTGTTGATGGTTAACAAGACTACCAGTTTCAAGAAAAAGGGCAAAGGGAAGAAGAAGGGGAACTTCAAGAAGAACAGCAAACAAGTTGCTGCTCAAGAGAAGAAACCCAAGTCTGGACCTAAGCCTGAAACTGAGTGCTTCTACTGCAAGCAGACTAGACACTGGAAGCGGAACTGCCCCAAGTATTTGGCGGATAAGAAGGATGGAAAAGTGAACAAAGGTATATGTGATATACATGTTATTGATGTGTATCTTACTAATGCTCGCAATAGCACCTGGGTATTTGATACTGGTTCTGTCGCTAATATTTGCAACTCGAAACAGGGACTACAGATTAAGCGAAGATTGGCTAAGGACGAGGTGACGATGCGCATGGGAAATGGTTCCAAAGTCGATGTGATCGCAGACGGCACGCTACCTCTACATCTACCATCGGGATAAGTTTTAGACCTAAATAATTGTTATTTGGTGCCAGCGTTGAGCATGAACATTATATCTGGATCTTGTTTGATGCGAGATGGTTATTCATTTAAGTCAGAGAATAATGGTTGTTCTATCTATATGAGTAATATCTTTTATGGTCATGCACCCTTGAAGAGTGGTCTATTTTTATTGAATCTCGATAGCAGTGATACACATATTCATAGTGTTGAAACCAAAAGATGCAGAGTTGATAATGATAGTGCAACTTATTTGTGGCACTGCCGTTTAGGTCATATCGGTGTAAAGCGCATGAAGAAACTCCATACTGATGGGATTTTGGAATCACTTGATTATGAATCACTTGGTACTTGCGAACCGTGCCTCATGGGCAAGATGACTAAAACGCCGTTCTCCGGAACTATGGAGTGAGCAACTGATTTATTGGAAATCATACATACTGATGTTTGTGGTCCAATGAATGTTGAGGCTCACGGCGGGTATCATTATTTTCTCACCATTCACAGATGATTTGAGCAGATATGGGTATATCTAAATGAAACACAAGTCTGAAACATTTGAAAAGTTCAAAGAATTTCAGAGTGAAGTGGAAAATCATCGTAACAAGAAAATAAAATTCCTACGATCTGATTGTGGAGGAGAATATTTGAGTTACGAGTTTGGTCTACACTTGAAACAATGCGGAATAGTTTCGCAACTCACGCCACCCGGAACACCACAACGAAATGGTGTGTCCGAATGTCGTAATCGTACTTTACTAGATATGGTGCGATCTATGATGTCTCTTACTGATTTACCGCTATCGTTTTGGGGTTATGCTTTAGAGACGTCCGCATTCACGTCAAATAGGGTACCATCAAAATCCGTTGAGACGACACCTCATGAACTGTGGTTTGGCAAGAAACCAAAGTTGTCGTTTCTTAAAGTTTGGGGCTGCGATGCTTATGTGAAGAAACTTCAACCAGATAAGCTCGAACCCAAATCGGAGAAATGTGTCTTCATAGGATACCCAAAAGAAACTGTTGGGTACACCTTCTATCACAGATCTGAGGGCAAGATTTTCGTTGCTAAATTCGGATCCTTTCTAGAGAAGGAGTTTCTCTCGAAAGAAGTGAGTGGGAGGAAATTAGAACTTGATGAGGTAACTATACCTGCTCCCTTATTGGAAAGTAGTTCATCACAAGAACCGGTTCCTATGACAACTACACCAATTAGTGAGGAAGCTAATGATATTGATCATGAAACTTCAGATCAAGTTTCTACTGAACCTCGTAGGTCTACCAGAGTAAGATCCGCACTAGAGTGGTACGGTAATCCTATTCTGGAAGTCATGTTACTTGACCATGATGAACCTACGAACTATGAGGAAGCGATGATGAGCCCAGATTCCGCAAAATGGCTAGAGGCCATGAAATCTGAGATGGGATCCATGTATGAGAACAAAGTATGGACTTTGGTTGACTTGCCCGATGATCGGCAAGCCATTGAGAATAAATAGATCTTTAAGAAGAAGACTGACGCTGATGGTAATGTAACTGTCTATAAAGCTCGACTTGTTGCGAAAGGTTTTCGACAAGTTCAAGGGGTTGACTACGATGAGACTTTCTCACCCGTAGCGATGCTTAAGTCTGTCCGAATCATGTTAGCAATTGCCGCATTTTATGATTATGAAATTTGGCAAATGGATGTCAAAACTGCATTCTTGAATGGATTTCTAGAAGAAGAGTTGTATATGATGCAACCAGAAGGTTTTGTTGATCCAAAAGGTGCTAACAAAGTGTGCAAGCTCCAGCGATCCATCTATGGACTGGTGCAAGCATCTCGGAGTTGGAATAAACGCTTTGATAGTGTGATCAAAGCATATGGTTTTATATAGACTTTTGGAGAAGCCTGTATTTACAAGAAAGTGAGTAGGAGCTCTGTAGCATTTCTGATATTATATGTAGATGACATATTATTAATTGGAAATGATATAGAATTTCTGGAGAGCATAAAGGGATACTTGAATAAAAGTTTTTCTATGAAAGACCTCGGTGAAGCTGCTTATATATTGGGCATCATGATTTATAGAGATAGATCGAGACGCTTAATTAGACTTTCACAAAGCACATACCTTGATAAAGTTTTGAAAAAGTTCAAAATGGATCAGGCAAAGAAAGGGTTCTTGCTCGTGCTACAAGGTGTGAAGTTGAGTCAGACTCAATGCCCGACCACAGCAGAAGATAGAGAGAAAATGAAAGATGTTCCCTATGGTTTAGCCATAGGCTCTATCATGTATGCAATTCCGTGTACCAGACCTGACGTGTGCTTAGCAATAAGCTTGGCAGGAAGGTACCAAAGTAATCCAGGAGTGGATCACGGGACAACGGTCAAGAACATCCTGAAATACCTGAAAAGGACTAAGGATATGTTTCTCGTATATGGAGGTGACAAAGAGCTAGTCGTAAAAGGTTACGTCGATGCAAGCTTTGACACTGATCCGGACGATTCTAAATCGCAAACCGGATACGTGTTCTTATTAAACGGTGGAGCTGTAAGTTGGTGCAGTTCTAAACAAAGCGTCGTGGCAGGATCTACATGTGAAGCGGAGTACATAGCTGCTTCGGAAGCAGCAAATGAAGGAGTCTGGATGAAGGAGTTCATTTCCGATCTAGGTGTCATACCTAGTGCATCGGGACCAATGAAGATCTTTTGTGACAATACTTGTGCAATTGCCTTGGCAAAGGAATCCAGATTTCACAAGAGGACCAAGCATATCAAGAGACGCTTCAATTCCATCCAGGACCAAGTCCAGGTGGGAGACATAGAAATTTGCAAGATACATACGGATCTGAATGTTGCATACCCATTGACTAAGCCTCTCTCACGAGCAAAACATGATCAGCACCAAGACTCCATGGGTGTTAGAATCATTACTGTGTAATCTAGATTATTGACTCTAGTGCAAGTGGGAGACTGAAGGAAATATGCCCTAGAGGCAATAATAAAGTTATTATTTATTTCCTCATATCATGATAAATGTTTATTATTCATGCTAGAATTGTATTAACCGGAAACATGATACATGTGTGAATACATAGAAAAACATAACGTCACTAGTATGCCTCTACTTGAATAGCTCATTAATCAAAGATGGTTATGTTTCCTAACCATAGGCATGTGTTGTCATTTGATTAATGGGATCACATCATTAGGAGAATGATGTGATTGACATGACCCATTCCGTTAGCCTAGCACTTGATCATTTAGTATATTGCTATTGCTTTCTTCATGACTTATACAAGTTCCTGTAACTATGAGATTATGCAACTCCCATTTACCTGAGGAACACTTTGGGTGCTACCAAACGTCACAACGTAACTGGGTGATTATAAAGGAGTACTACAGGTGTCTCCAAAGGTACATGTTGGGTTGGCGTATTTCGAGATCAGGTTTTGTCACTCCGATTGTCAGAGAGGTATGTCTGGGCCCTCTCGGTAATGCACATCACTATAAGCCTTGCAAGCAATGTAGCTAATGAGTTAGTTACAGAATGATGCATTAGGTAACGAGTAAAGAGACTTGCCGGTAACGAGATTGAACTAGGTATTGGATACCGACGATCGAATCTCGGGCAAGTAACATACCGATGACAAAGGGACCAACGTATGTTGTTATGCAGTTTGACCGATAAAGATCTTGGTAGAATATGTTGGAGCCAATATGGGCATCCAGGTTCCGATATTGGTTATTGACCGAGAATAGTTCTAGGTCATGTCTACATAGTTCTCGAACCCGTAGGGTCCGCACGCTTAACGTTACGATGACAGTTTTATTATGAGTTTATAAGTTTTGATGTACCGAAGTTTGTTCAGAGTGCCGGATGTGATCACGGACATGATGAGGAGTCTCAAAATGGTCGAGACATAAAGATTGATATATTGGACGACTATATTCGGACACCGGAAGTGTTCCGGGTGATTTCGGAGAAAACCGGAGTGCCGGAGGGGTTACCGGAACCCCCTGGGGAAGTATTGGGCCTTAGTGGGCCTGAGGGGAGAGAGAGGGAAGCAGCCCAAGAGGTGCCCCCCCCCCATGAGGAGTCTGAATTGGACTAGGGGAGGGGGCGCGGCCCCCCCTTTCCCTCTCCCTCTCCCTCTCTTTCCTTCCCCCTTCCTCCTTCCTAGTGGGACTAGGAAAGGGGAGTCCTACTCCCACCAGGAGGAGGACTTCCCCCTCCTTGGCGCGCCCCCTAAGGCCGGCCGGCCTCCCCCCTTGCTCCTTTATACACGGGGGCAGGGGGCACCCTAGAAACACACAAGTTGATCTATGGATCGTTCCTTAGCCGTGTGCGGTGCCCCCCCTCCACCATATTCCACCTCGGTCATATCGTCGCGGAGTTTAGGCGAAGCCCTGCGTCGGTAGAGCATCATCATCATCACCACTCCATCATGCTGACGGAACTCATCCCCGACACTTTGCTGGATCGGAGTCCGGGGATCGTCATCGAGCTGAACGTATGCTGAACTCGGAGGTGCCGTACGTTCGGTACTTGGATCGGTTGGATCGTGAAGACGTATGACTACATCAACCGCGTTGTCATAACACTTCCGCTTACGGTCTACGAGGGTACGTGGACAACACTCTCCCCTCTCGTTGCTATGCCATCACCATGATCTTGCGTGTACATAGGAATTTTTTTGAAATTACTACGTTCCCCAACATCTATTTAGGTAAAATTAATTTTAATCGCATGCACTGGTCTGAATTGATCATCAGTGGTTCATCTAAACTAATGAAAGAAGGGTGTGTGCATACACGACAATATATCTGCTTCCCTCTATTTTTATGCTTGTTCGAGGTGCCAACCCCAAAAGAATAAATATTTTGCTTGATGGGGTTGGCGGCTCCATAATTAATAGAAGCATCAAATTAGTCATGCAACTTGGGAAGATCAAGAACACACAAACAAGTAATGAACAGAGGCTCAGAGCAGTGATGTAATAGCTAGCATCAGAAAATGTAGGGTAAAACGAACAAAAAGCAGCGGAACCACATGCTAGTTTGCTTATGTGTAATTAAGCATAGAGAACATTAAGCAGTCTGATGGAACTAACAGGTGGCATCAGAACAACACCATTATCATAAATATAGCATTCAAGAAGTAAAATAGTAGGCAGTGATATCTAGGAAGTACAGTAATACTCCCTCCGTTCCAAAATAGATGACTCAATTTTGTACTAACTTTAGTACAAAGTTAGTACAAAGTTGGGTCATCTATTTTGGAACGGAGGGAGTACTTAGGACAAAACTAAAGCATATTAACTATATGTGCACTGGTATGTAATTTAGCACATGTAACATGTACACTGCCAGAAGTATGGCCCTACAGGTGCAAGCAGAATAACGTGTCTCATGAAAAACTGAATGATGCCCTGAAGAAATTCAAAGGTGCGGTGCTTATGCTAGGAAAGTGAACGTAGGTGTCGGTCGTTGGATAATAGTACCTGATTCTCGGCGGCGTATGGGTATCGTTGTCATACTTGATAGCTAAGGATCATCGATGGTGCTCGTGTTGCGGTTGAGTTTGGACCGGCTGTCGCCGTCGCTGAAGCGGCTCCGGTGCTACGGTTGCAACGCCCGTCGACATACAAGAAAGCTCATCTGTGGTAAGTGAACAGTTGCACGATAAAGAGAAAAATCGAAGGAGTACAAATCGAAATAACCTGATGAGGCTACGGCATCAGTAAAGCAGGGCCGGTGGAGTTGAATATGGCGTCCGTGGAGCGGGTCCGGTGCAGTGGACGAAGGCTTCGGCGGGCGCATTGATAGTGCTTTCGGTGAGGCAGATCTATTGCGGCGGACGAGGGCTTGTATGAAGGGCCTACACTGTGGTGGACGAGGGTGCCGGTTAAGCAGATCCGGTGCGGTGGACCATGATGGCGGTCAAGGAGATCTGGAGCGGTGGACAAGCCAGACGCTGAAGCGGCTCCGGGAAGTGGTGAGTTGGCAGTTGGGGGTTCCAAGGCGCGGAAGGTAGATCCGGCGGGGTGTGAGGTCCATCGCTGTGGCGGAGGACCAGATTCGGCGGCTTGCCATGGTTGGGGGTCGGGGAGGGGAAGGGGAGGGGCTCTGGGGAAGAATGTTGGGGGCAAAGAGGGGAAAACAATGGAGTTACCAAAGCAGCCCTTTTCCGTTCATGTGGCAGGGGTAAAACAGGAATATGGCACGGCTAAAATTTCAGGCGCGTGATATTTCGATGTGAGCGGGAAGTTTGAAAGCTTTTGGTGCCTAAAATTATAAGTGTTCTGCTCTTGTACGGCCGACTATGATATCATGGCCAACAATTTGTTTGTTTTGCATGCAAAAAAAGTGCAAGTTTTGAAAATCAGTATCTCCAACTCGAAACTTAGATTGTCCATTCAATTCGAATATGGATCATCGAGCTACTACAAGCAAATACCATCATATGGTCCAATTCAAATGAAATTCCAAATGTGTTTGTCCTAAATATGATGACAAAAGCAAAAATGTGTATGTGTATGAATAAAGTGGATGATTATAAAGTTTGAACATGCCCGTATGTGTATATCTCTAGGTTTTATATATGAATTTGAAATGACGAAAATCCAGGCTTAAAAAATGTACCTCCGTTTAAATGAATTACAAAAGCTAATGATGGAGTCGAATTCCAAAATTCCAATCTTAGGTTTGTATTTCTGGTACATCAAGGTATATCACGCATGTTCAAAAGTATCGTTATCTCATAGTCCAAATTGTGAAACAAATTCATCAACCATGAGTGCACAATATCTCAATTACGCTAAAGTCCCTCAAATATAGACACCTCACTCTTTATCTGAAGCCAACCCCCTCCCCCTCTCCTCGCCCCCCCCCCCCCCCCCCCCCCACAGACACATAGAGAAGTCATTTTCTCCCCCAAACACCAACACACGAGCACATTAACACCCATCTCTCTTCTAAAGTCCGGACCCCAATATAGGTCTATATCACTTTGTCTCTCGGGCATGCACACATCTCTTCCCTCACTCTCTAGGTCTCCCGTTATCTCTCTTTCCCAAGCACACGCACTATGTAGAGTGTATATTTCCCATACACACAAAACGTCACCCCCAAACGTCTTTCTCCCTAGTTATGTGGTTCTCGCACACTCACCTCACACACCACCCCCACTGCAAACAAGCACACTTTGTCTCCTTGTGCACCACTCTCCTCTTTCTATCTCTCCCACATGCGGACCCGCCCAAGCTCCTTCCCTGTATACATATATGTCGTGACTCTTTCCATAGCTCCCTAATGTATCATCGTTCTCGATTTCACACATTTTTCTGTACACCGTCTATTCTAGATCTCTCATGAAGTCCCTAGCACACACACGATGACTCGCTTCCCTTGCGTCTCCGTACATAGGCCAATTTCGAACAACATCAACATTGTCTCCCTATCTATACGCCATTTATGGACACAAACGACCTCTCTCGCCCCCTCTCTTCATCTCTCTCTCTCCGTCGCTAGCTCTCTCTCTCTCGCGCGCGCGCTCTCACACCCCTCTCCCACACACACACTCGATGTCTCTTCCAAATAGTCTGCTCCCCCCACCCGCACCCATGCTATCCCGCTACTACACATGTCACACCATTCCCCCTTCCCTTATACTAGGTTTACATCATTAGTGGTCTCTCTACTCCACATACACACACTCCCTCTCACACACAAACACGTGCACAAACACACACAGACATGCACAAACACCCATTTATCTGGATCCTCATCTCTCCCCATGTCCGCATGTGTATCTCACACACTCACTCTCTAATTATGTATATGTGTCTCCACGTTACACAACACAAAGCCACATTTACATGTCTCTCTCTATCCTCCACACACATAGACACAAAGAATCTGTTATCATTGCCTCAGTCTCTAACATATCACACACGCACATTGTCTCTCTCTCTTGCAAACATGCTCAACAAGGGTTTCCCTGTGAATAACTTACCGTCTATTCATCAACAGTCGTGGCAGTACGACGAACACAAGACGTGAAAAATAATAAATCTACACGTGCTTAGACCACCTAGTATGACTACTAGGACTAGAGCAAGCCAAAAAGCGCGCTGCCGTCACCCCCTCCTTATCGGCGACGGGAAAATCTTTGTTTTACACAGTCGAGAAGTCATTGTGCTAAGACCCCACATGCTGAGGCGTTGAATAGAATGTAGATGCTAGTTTACAGAAGCAAGTATCGATAATACATTTGTATCTCCATACTTATACTTCTTCTCTTATAAAAAAACCAAGTTGGTGATGATGGTACGTGTGCCATCTTGCAATATAGACCGTCCGATCTATATCTGACGGATGGAAATTAAACTAAAAGATACCCGCACCCCTCTCCACATTTGCAGACAAGGCCTTCCCTTGTTCATCCTTGGCTCCAACAAACCTCATTGTTGAGCAATTAAGAAAGGAAGCCTCTGGAACAAACTGGCTTGGTGGCCACTGCCGGCATCGTCAATCCCCATGCCTTCGCTCAGTCCGACCACCAATCACCACCACACCCCACTCCTCTTCACCTTATCTCATATTTCTCGAGATATCATTAGTTTTTACACATGGGATTACTCCCGCAAGGGTCAATCACAACAAGTGTTTTATAAAAAAATGCATCTTGATGTTCCGTGCAATGCAGGGATCTTGCTAGTACTCCTACAGAAGACTAAGTTGGTGATGATGGTGTGTCTGCCATCCGTCGTTTCTGACCATTAGATCTACATCTAACGACTGTGAGGTAAGTTTGTTGCCTTTTCTCACCAACATCCCACTTGTCTACCAATTTGCACAAAAACCCATATTTAGTATCTTAAAACCAACCACATCCCTCCCCGACCTCACCAAAACAGCCCAATGAATATATTCTAATTGAAACATAATATATCTCTAGTGACATATGTATATCAAAATTAGAGTGTTTTGTATCAAGTTTGTGAATAAGTATTGTTCTAATTATGATTCATTGCAACGCACATGAACATTGCTAGTATTTCCAACCGTGCATTTTTACCTAGTATTCCATAGTTTCGAGTTTTCCATCAAGATATTAGTCACTCATGGTTGATATTTACTATCAATCATGTACACATATGCACTATGTAACTAGCCTTGCTTATTGACTTCCAAAGCTTAACTTTCACTCCTACTTACAATATGTAGAGTACTTCACAAAAAACTACCACTTTCAACCAGCCCTAGGAAGAATCTATTGTACAAAAAATAGCAAAAACATACCCAAAATTTCTTAATCCATGCCAAAAACTACTACCTAGTACTCCTACCGATTAGGCTCATTTAAACCCATTTATGAAAAGGTTGGCCCACACGTCCGTGCTGACGAGGCAGCTTAAACCAACACATTTTGTTTGACCGTTGACACGAGGGACCCGCATCTGACCTTCTATCCTGTTATTCCCCTCAAATCATTATTTTTCCTGAACATTACTTCAAACAATACTGATGTGTGTTCGTCGGTGGCACCGGTGATGAGCGAGTTGGCCGCCGCTCCGCCGGACAGGCCGGACGCCGCGCTGGCCTCCGCACGGGTTGGCAGGCTGGCCCGAGCGTGACTCACGAGCGAGCAAGCCGCCGCGCTGGCCTTTGCTCGAGCCAGATGGCTGGCCTTAGCGCGGCACGTGCGAGCAAGCCGCCGCACTGCCGTGCCAATCTAGCTAGCAAACCTTGCAGACAAGTAGCTGGACGGAGCTGGCTTCCGGGCTACCGCAACATGGGCTCCGCACCACCGGCGGTTTTGACCTCGCCTTCTGCCGGCGGCGGTAGCTGCGTCCCATGGCCGAGGATGACTAGGTGGACAGGCTGGAGGTAGGAGGTCACTCGGGGATTTTTGTGCAGACTGACATGTAGGTCCCACAAGTCATAATGCCCGGTCGAATAGAAGGCGTTGACTTAATGGGCGACATGGGCCCTGTCAGAGGGTAGAGTTAGATTCTAACCCTGAACTAACTCTAACCAAAGTGGTGTTTGGATGGCAGGGTTAGATTGACAAGAAATGTATCCAAACAGGGCCATGGGTTGAAACGTGCCTATAACGTCACTTTGTAGAGTAGTCGTTTCTTGGTAGGGCTGGTTGGTAAGAGCATGTACAATGGTTGATAAGGTAGTCTTATCTTAAGTCTGCCACGTATGCAAGTGGTAGTAGTTTCTTGGCATTTTAGTGGTTTCTTGCATTATTAGGGGTTTCTTGTAAGGAACAATGTATGTACTACTAGCGACAAAAGGCGATTCTAGGTTGTGTTGTACTCCAACGAGTACTACTAGTGGTCGCGGGAGTGTATACCTCGTTTTGTGGGTTCGATCCCGGCCGAACGCACGGCAGCCTTTTTTTTTAAATAGTAACTTCGCTGCGAGCCAATATTTTACACGGGTAGTTTGAGTTTTGAAGTCAAACGGACGTGCGGCACCACAATCTGGGTGCACTGGATAGCCTAGCCACGTGAACGGGTTTTCCTTCCCAGCATGCCATGGCTCGCGTGCTCGCCCTAGCCGCACCTCCCTTGCAGCTTCCTCATCAGCTAGTAGCATATTTAAATTTAAACTAGCGCCTCCCAATTAAGCCCGAGGAGCCAGAAAAGCCTGGCGGGGCATTGGGAACTGTGCAATATGGCTCTGTACGTAAAGTGCTCTGCTACTACTCTGTAGCTTGTGGTGTTGCACGCATGGACTTCACTCCATTATCGGCTCTACTATAAAAGAAATTCCTCTTGACGTGTTTATTTTTGAAACGGAGGCAAAAGCTTTGCTTCATCTCATTCATAAAGAAGGAACTACTAACAAAGTTCGACGAGATCCATTACACCTCCACAAATGGAAGCGAAAAGCCTAGTCTTGCTGTATCAAATAACTCAAATGTTCTGCCCCCGCAGTAACCGTCGCTGATAAACAGGATGCTAGTGTGTGCGTGAGAGAAGTGGCTGAGTAGGCTAGCTACATGAGAGGAGCGGCTGAATAGAGCACCGAGAGTACCCCCTAGGCTACTACATAGGTGTACTTTCCCTGCATTGATAGTACATCGATGGTTCTAGAGAACAGTAGTACCCTCCACTTCCAAGTGTAGCTCCTTGGCCCTGAGATTCAAGAGTTCAAAACTAGTGCACTATACTAGACTAGACTAGAAGTACAGTACATCACACTACTAGTTGAGAAAAAGTAGTACTAGTACTGCTGCAGTACGAGTACATACTCCTCCGTCACATAATGTAAGACGTTTTTTGACACTAGTTCGCATGTACAAAAAATAGCAAAAACAGACCCAACATTTCTTAATCCACGCCAAAAACTACTACATAGTGCCAAAAATTTCTTACTAGTGCTATTATTTACAGTATAATGCAGTCCCATAACGTTCCATAATGCTAGTACTAGTAGTAAATAGTAGCCTTACCCCTTCGCTAAAGAACGATCTACAGTTGGAAGGGACGAGGCCCTGCGGTTACTACGCTCTTATCTCCTACTCGCCAGTTCCCCTCCCCCTGAAGAGAAGGTAGTTCATCGCTGCTCCCATGGATTCGCCAGGCAGTTCTCCTCCTCTTCGGGGCTGGGAGACCTTGGACGATGATCCTCTGGGAGAAATCGCACGCCGCTCCGACGTCCTCACCGCCGCAAGACTCAGTGCTTCCTGCACCAACTTTTTCAAGACGGTGCTTAAACAGGCTTGGGAAAAGGCCATGCTTGTTGGTCTTCCATGCATCCTCGGGGAGAAGGTTCTTCTATGGGACAATCGTTCGAACAGTCCACTGCTCCCTGGCCATGGTTGCACGTTGACTCCGCTAGAGTTGCCGACGTTGAGAGGTAGTCGGATTTTGTCCGATGAGCAGGTCAGTAATGAGGTTTGATCATGTAGTACTTAGTTGTCCCATTTCCATCCCGTAATTTCTTTGCTGCCCACCATATTATATATAGGTCTGGGTCGGTGCCAACGAAGATTGGTTTGCATACCTCCAGTCGGATACCACCATCATTTTGCACAACATCCACAACAGTGCGGCCGTTCCGGTAAACCCCTTCTCCACCATTGGGATCGGCCTTCCGGACTGGCTGGGCTTGAATACGTATGATGATGCCTACATGAGATTGAAGAAGATAGCAATTGCGGACCCTCCGACAAAGCGACGCAGCTACGACGATTACTATCTCATCGCGGTGTTTGACATAAGGATTGCCATCAATGCAAGAGGCAGTAACGGCAGAGACTGGCGCATGTTGGCGGCGGTAGATTTGTACCCCTACACATTCGAAGACGCCGTGCACCATCTAGGCCGCATCTTCGCGGTGACAAGCCAGGGGACTTGTTTCATCTGGTTGCCATCCTATGGTACGGGAGATTACAAACGGAATGCACAAACCATCATTTGCATCCCTAACGGTACTCCATTATTTTGCAGGGACCAGTCATCCCTCGATCAAAATAAGATCGCCGACACTCCTACTAGGACGACAACTCGTATAAAACCTTGCGCTTGGCTCTTTGCCTCTTCAGGAGGTTCAACAGTTCATACTCGTGTGAACCTTGCACTTGGCTCTTCGCCTCTTCGGAAGGTTCAACAATGATGATACTACAGTACAATATGCTTCTGGCAATCTGACACTGATTGAACTGTTGCACGTCCACCGCGAGGGCCAGGGCGAGGGCGATGGAGAGGGAGAGGGAGAGGGAGAGGGCGCTGTAGTCAAAACTCTCTCCTTGTCCTACGAACCACCGCGCGTGTGGGCGAGGGAGAGGCGTAGTAAGCAAGCTTCTCCTCATTCGGCGAGTTGACGGGACACATCAAAGCAGTACTAGTACTAGTAGTCCATACTGCGTCCTTTCTGATTAATATGGCTTAATTTGAAACAAGAAAAATACACTGGCGGTCAACGTATGTAACAATACGCTCTTTACGGTCACTATATATAGTTTTTTGGTGATTATACGATCAATAGCTCATCGTAGAGCACCGTATTGCACCCTACTGACCGGCCACATAGTCGACATGGCACTTTGTTGACTGGTTAAATTGTCACCTGGTTTCTGGGTCCCACCTTTTAGTTGGCAGAGCAAAGAAATCAGTTAAACAAAACTTTATGCAGGCGCGACATGAGTCCAACCCTTGCGCGCGAACCACCCTGGCTGTGTATGTGAGTGCATGCACATGTACTCCCTCGGTCTTCTAACAAAGAGTGTACATCGGCTATAAAACTAAGAGTGTGGTACATGATGTACATCTACACTTCCAATGCATTTAGCCTTTAATCTAAATCGATATTGATTGACTAATGCACCAACTTGTGCTCTAGGTGTAGCCGTATAGGCTACATATCTATCCTTAATTACAGCATGCAACGGTCTTCATTTAATCTTCTTCTCTCAATGGTCGCATGCACACATAAGTCTGCTACTTTTGGGCGTTAATTATGCCCTGGTCAATGTGTAAATATCTAAATGTACAGTCTTTCACGGACGTAGGGAGTAGGTTGAGCACTTGAGCGTGAGCGTGTGTGTTGCATCGTGTGATGTGTGCCGCATGGGTGCGTGAGTGTTGCGTGCGTCCATGTGTACGTGTGAGTGTTGCATGTTGCATGCATGCATGGGGCTTACTCCCTCCCATTGACATGTTCATATTTCAAGCTTTCTCTGTTCCCTCCATATGGTGACACTCCCTCTGTTCCCAAATACGGAGTAAAAGCCTCCCTCTATTCCCGAATACGGAGTATTTGTCTTTCTACAGATTTCAACAAGCGACTAGGTACGGAGCAAAATGAGTGAAGTGAGCGTAGAGGCATAGGGATACTGTAGAAAGGAAGTCTTCACGATCCATTATTACCCATCTCGGTCAGAGAGAACTATTCAACTAGTCTTCGCAGTGAAGTGACAATACACGCTGCAGCAGATGGGACACGTAATTAATAAGCTGAACCAGCATGTTGGTGTTACTAAATCAGCCTTACCCAGTACTGCCATCATGTTTTCCAGTAGACCACACTTCCGCAAATACGCCTACGCACCTCTGTCCTCCATTAACTAACATATGGGCCCTCTTGTGGTAGACCCACATGTCATCGGTGTAACTATTTACACTCCAAAGGACGGTATGTCCTGGTAGTAGTACTAGTAGAATTGAGATTTAATGCACTTTCTTCCCCATCTTCCACTCTTCTTCCTCCTCTCTTCTTCTTCCTCCTCTCTTCTTCTTCCTCCTCTCTTCTTCTTCCTCCTCTCTTCCCCATCGTCGGCCGCACACCATTTACCTCCGCTCACTGCTCGCCCGCCCGCGCCATCTTCCTTGGTAACTCGCACGTACAATATCCCCCGCTCACTGCCCGGCCACACGAGGAGAAGCTTCCTCACTCGCCCGCCCGAATCCACTTCCCCGCTGGCTCGCAGGCACCGAAAACCCCAATGGCAGAACCGACTGACACGCAGATCCGTGATTCGAATTCCCTCCCTGATGTTCTCTTGGAGCAGATCTGTAATCGTATGGACCTACTCAGCACCATCCGTCTGGCCGCATGCTCGGTGTCTTTGTACCATCTACTCGTCTGCAACCGGCTGGCTCTTTTCAAGACACCCTGCTTGCTGATGCCCGATCCTCGTAGGTGACCCAGACACCGACTTGACGATCCTACGGAGGTTGCCGTGGTGCCCCTCGACATGCTACCACTACCCGTCCACATGTCCTTCATGCGCGGCCACTACTGGGCGGGCATGAAGGCCAACTGGATCGTCCTCATCCACCAATTCGGTAGTCCGTGGCGTCTCGTGGATATCTACACCCAGCGAGAGATCACCCTTCCATCCTTGGATACCGCCACCATCGAGCCTCGCGGCCCACCGGACACTCCTGCCTACTACGCATGAGACGCGTCAAGCTATTGGCTCGACCTCTGTTTGCTGAAAGTTGTAATCTGCGCAGTGCCCACGCCATCAGAAGACTACATGGATTACAAGCTCATTGCCTTGTTCAACATGGGATTAGTCTATCTGGAATCCGGTCGCCATACATGGTTATGGCTCATCATCAATCCTGTTGAGGCAACATTTATGTCTGATGCTATAGTGCATGATGGCATCGTTTATGCAGTCGACGCACAGATTGGCTGCCTATACTGGTGGAATCTATCGTCGTGTAATTGTTCTATCTCATCTCATCTTTACCTTATGAATACGACTGCCTGTTCATTGTTACAAATTTAGAATAGATAGTATGTCTATAACCACATCATTGCTACTCCCTCCGTCCCAAAATAAGTGTCTCAAATTTGTACTAGCTCTCGTACAAAGTTGTACTAAGCTTAAGACAGTTATTTTGGGACGGAGGGAGTATATGTTCCTCTCATTTCCTAGATGTTTATGACCACACATGTTATTGTTAGAGTTGATATGAGAACAATTGGCATCTAATGATTGTTAGAATACATATTATGAGCATAACATCATGATTGCTATGTGTTACTCTCGTTTCCAAGATTTTTATAACAACGCATGTTATTGCTTAGAGTTGATATGAGAACAGTAGTAGTACGTGCTATGGTAGAATATGAGTAGGCCCTGTCATACCTGTTTTCTCTCATTGTTACATGATGTTTGAACCATGACATATTGCTAGAATATGAAAGCCATTGGCTTATTTTTTTAACTTGGGGTATGATTATGACCACGACATTGCAATTCTCTGTCTATGATATGTGTCGCTGTTATAATAATCTTAATTCCACATATACTCTGAACATGATTGTGTATTTTTGTCCTTTTGGTCTCCAATTTGAATTGTTGCAGCAGACGCAAATGCGCTGGCCTTCATGATTCCAGGACTTGGAATCATACCAGCCGATGGGTGGTGGTTTATCGCTTGTTCAACTGACGGCGGTCATTTGATACTCATTCGCACGTACCAAATTGACCAAACCATTACATCAAACCACATGTAGTACAATGCATGGGGCGTTCGTGACATTGATGGCTATGATTGCTTCGTGTTCGAGAAAGACCCCAGCTCCGTTGGGCCAGGCGTATTCAACTGGAGGCGGGTTTACAGCCTCGGCAACCACTCCTTGCTCCTCGGGCTCAGTTATCCAATCATCCAACCAATCATCAATCATATCACAAGTGATGATTACCGTGCTATGCAACTTCCATTCGCCAGGGGGGACTGTGTTTACACATCATACCATGGGTTTCATGAATCACCATATCCAGAGATTTGTCGACACAGCTTGTTGCTAGATAATCTTCAGTGTGTGAAAGGCATCAAGCTTCCATGCGATGGATGGCTTTTGCAAACCCGACATGCGGCGATGTGGTTCATGCCAACTGCAAATATGCACAATTTGATTCGTGCTGATATCTAGACTGAGCCATGTATTCTGCTACTGTAGCATGACCCTGTTTTGTTGGATATTATGTACTGTTGTTAGTTTGAAGCACTCCTCTTGTTTGAAGGATAGATACCTTCCTGGGATCAAGTGCATCCTAACTCACCTGCATAGGATGTACTGATAATGATGATGGAGATGCTGTGCAGAAGCCATATATATATATACATATCAATTAGGCTTCAAGTGTGTACTTGTTAGTTAAACCTATGTATAAATTTTGACACTAAATATGACTAGTAAGTAGTACAGTAGCAGTACTAGTATACGTCGGTCAAATTATTCATCATGTCCAGTTTCAAAAAAAAATTCATCATGTCCACACATTGAATTGACGTGACAACACGCTACGCGTGAGGTGACACAAGAATCCCGGAGGCGTGTTCGGGTATTCTGGACTTCAGATTTGGAGTACCACTTATCTGTCGAAATCTTTCATCATTCACTTAAAACAGTCGATTGATCATACATTGAGTAGCATATAACTGGAGTTACCGATGCAAGTCGAAGAAGGATTGGCCGATGCTGCCGGCTGGCGTCAAGTTCGATCCCACGGATCAAGAGCTGATCGAGCACCTTGAGGCCAAAGTGAGTGCTGACAGCGCGAAATCTCACCCTCTCATCGATTTGTTCATACCAACCATCGACAGCAAGCACGACATATGCTACACCCAACCTGAGAAACTTCCAGGTAAGACACCGATCGGCCGTCTACTTGCACAAATATATTCCGTTGTTTATAGCTCTATTTTTCTTTTTTAGACGCAGACCTGGTGAAGCAATTACAATTTGACAGTTAATAAAAAGTGAAACAAGTGACTGCAACATGCCAAAGATGTTATGAAAATGCCAACTACATACACTAAAACCTGTATTCGACAATACTGCAGGTATCACACTGAGTGGCCTAAGGAAGCATTTCTTCCAGCGCAATTCCAAGGCGTTCAAAAGGGGCATGTGGACGCGTCGCAAGATACAGTCGGAGTGCGGCATGCACGCGATGTGGCACAAGACTGGCAATACCTTGCTGGTGATGGTCAACGGCCGGCAGACGGGCAACAAAAAGGTTCTAATGCTGCACACCAATAAGAACTTCGACCAGCAGAGGACCAACTAGGTGATGCATCAGTACCACCTCGGGGACCTGGAGCAAGAGAAGGAGCGGGAGCTGGTCCTCTGCAAGATTTTGTACCAGACGAACACTAGGGCCAGGAGTAAAAAGATTATAAGTTAGTTTGGTATTGGTAGTTGTACTACCTTGTCGTCCGCAAGTTGGTATTGTTGTTAACGATCTTTTGGTATGAACTTGCATTTGCTTCCAACCGTCATGCCGATGGTCGACGTGGATATAAAGCTGAATCATTTGTTTCGAAACGAATTTTCAGGCACCTGATTTTTATTTGATGGGTAGCATAAGCACCTGCCGTTCGAATTCCCAGTTCTCCAATTTTTTTGAAACAAGTGCATGCACTTATTATCATGATGAAAAAACAATATCCCTGCTGCATCCCAGTTATCAGTCTGTACTTGCAGAATTCTCTCGTTTATTGAGCACGTACATTGTTTTTTCAGGTTGAGCAACTTTCAACTGGGTTGTAGACTGCCCAGGCTTGGTTTTGTCTTTAACAGACCCAGCCCATGAGGACAATGGGGCACAAAGATCCAGTAGGTATCTACTGGCCTCTGGCCCGCCAGCATTAGTTATATTTTGTCTTACAACATCCGTAGGCAGTTTTTTTACTGAATCAAACACACAGCCCAGTTCTAGTTCCCTCTTGAAACGCATGTCCTACATCCGTTTTCTAATCTCTACCTATAGTTTTACTAGTTCATATACACGTATTATTATATTGAAAACACATAAAATTACCTTTTCATATTTACATCCTTATTTTTGTTGTTTTTTTTCACCCAGCGCTGATTTTTTTACCACTGATTTTCCCTTAAACCAACTCAATTGTCCCACGTCTGATTTGCTTACAAAAACAAAACGATTTTTTTGGCAAATCAATAATTTCTTAAAAAATGTTTATCATTTCGGGATTACAATAGTTCAGACTCCACCGAAATATGCAAAATAAGGTTGAAATTTTTGATCGTGGTCCTGGGCAGAAAATGGGCTGTAATAAATTACTTAAGAATTAGCAAATGGGATGCAAATTATTAAAAAATAGCAAATGGGCTTTATGTTGTCTGCCACAGATTTGGAGGCTGACTTGTGGGCCTACTAAGTTCATGCGTACACAAGGTTTCTCAAAAAAGAAACTTAGTCAACAATCGACTCTACCAGCGTCAGACCGTTAGATGTCAATATAACGGCAATTGTGCTTCTTCAGTCTCTGATCTTCCTGCCCCAGCCGCCCAAACCAGCGCCGTCAGAACCGCTGCTCCCGCCTCCCGTGTCCGGCTGTGCTGCCGGGCAGGCCTCACGGCCCCATCATACTCGCATCCCTAGCCTGTCTATCCCTCTACTCACCCACACCTCCTGTTATTTTCCGACGACGGCAGCCGAACCAGTCAACCCTTGTACTCTCCATCGCGTGGGCAGCCACTGCCGTGTCTTCCCCGGCTCCGTGTCGTTTCCTTCATAGGCCTCGCCGTCGTCTACCGCCCTGGTGCTCTCAGCGCGGCATGGTCAACTTGGTCAACGAACGACATCCATCGGAAGTGGATTGTACGTGGAGAGGCTGATAGCTGGGTCCACGGCCGCACACAAGGAAATGCCTCCTTATTACGCGCAAAATAATGATTCCTCCACCTGACATCTGGGACCCGCCGGAAGGGCCTCTGTATTTCATGAAAAAAAGTTTCCTCCGCTGACAGGTCGGACCCACCAACTATATCTTCGCACGCAAGGAAGTGCCTTCTTATTGCGCACAAAAAAAATGAATACCCCCTGCCAGCTGGGACCCACCATAGTGGGAGGCTAACTTGTGGGCCTACTAAGTTGACGGGGATGGAGGGCTTTGTCAACTTAGTCAATATATGAACGATTCTAGCTCCAGTGACCGTGCAATGTCCATCCAACCGCCGTAGTGCTTCTTCAACCTCTGGTCTTCTTGCTCTAGCCGCCCAAAGCAGCGCCGGTCGTGCCGCATGCTCCTGCCTCCCGTGGTCGACTGTGCTACCGTGGAGGCCTCACCACCCCCATACTACTCCCACCGCTGGCCATGCCACCCACTCCCCCTGTTATTCTGCGGCGACGGCAATCTCACACCGCAGCCGAACCAGTGAACCCTCGTACTCCTCTCCACATGGGCATCCACTATCGTGTCTTCCCCAGCTCCGCGTCATCCCCTTCCTAGGCCTCGTTGTCGTCCACCGCCGTGGTGCTCTCGGCGCGGCGTGGTCAATGTGGTCAACGACCGACTTCCATCGGAAGAGTACTGTATGTGGAGAGGCTGACAGCTGGGTCCACGGCATCTGCAAGGAAGTGCCTCCTTATTATGCGGAAAATAATTATTCCTCCACCTGACAGCAGGGACCCACAGGACGGCCACTAGTATTTCGCGAAAAAAAACGTTTCCCCTGACTGCTAGAACCCACCGGACGGGCCACCGTATTTTGCGAAAAAAAATGTTCCCCCCGCTGTCAACTCGGACCGACCGGAAGTGCCTCCTTATTACGCACAAAAAAAATGAATACTCCCCCTGCTAGCTAGGACCCACCTTGGTGGGAGGCTGACTTGTGGGCCTACTAAGTTGACGGGGATGGAGGGCTTTGTCAACTTAGTCAATATGAACGATTCTAGCTCCAGTGACCGTACGATGTCCATCCAACGGCCGTAGTGCTTCTTCAACCTCTGGTCTTTGTGCTCCAGCCGCCCAAAGCAGTGCCGGTCGTGCTGCATGCTCCTGCCTCCCGTGGCCGGCTGTGATGCCGTGGAGGCCTCACCGCCCCCTACTACTCCCACCGCTGGCCAGGCATCCTCTACTCAAACACACCCCCTGTTATTTTGCGGCGACGGCAGCCTCACACCGCAGCCGAACCAGTGAATCCTCGTACTCCTCTTCGCATGGGCATCCACTGCTGCATCTCCCCCGGCTCCGTGTCGTCCCCTTCCTAGGCCTCACCGTCGTCCACTGTCGTGGTGCTCTCGGCGTGGCGTGGTTAATGTGGTCAACGACCGACTTCCATCAGGAGAGTACTATGTGTGGAGAGGCTGATAGTTGGGTCCACGGCGGCCACAAGGAAGTGCCTCCTTATTACGCGCAAAATAATTATTCCTCCACCTGACAGCAGGGACCCACCAGACGGGCCACCGTATTTCATGAAAAGATGTTTCCCCCCTGACTGCTGGGACCCACCAGCTACACCTTCGCACGCAAGGAAGTGCATCCGGGCAAAAAAATGATTCGCCCCCCTGACTATTGGGACCCACCATCTACATCTTCGCACGCAAGGAAGTGCCTGATAGTTGGGACCCACCTGGTCGAAGCGTACGTAGCGTTGTCATTCTGGTTGCGAACATGTACGTACATACTGGTGGATGTAGAGGCGCGCACGTGTCGTAGTAGAGGCGCGCACGTAGCATGTACACGTACGTATAGCGGGCAGTGTGCAAGAAAGCAAATACGGCCACGTATGTGTACATATGGGCGGGGTCTCAAACGCCTACTCGCGCATACGTACGACCAGGGCTCGTGTACATGGCCGGGTCGTAACGGAGAAACAGCGTCGCCGTCGTGTTCATGGGGAGCCAACCGGCTGGGTCGGAACGGAATGTGTCGTCGTGTTCATCGGGGGGGCCTTGGATGGAACAGGCGATGGAAACGAGGCCTGGTGTACCGCAAAACGGAGGAAACGGCCTTGTGTTCGACCGGCCATGTTCGAAACGGGATCCTGTTCATTGTGAGGGGTCTGATGTACCGCAAAATGGAGGAAACGGACCTCCTACAGTCGAAACGGGGGTCCTGTTGATCGGGAGGGGTGTGGCGTACCGCAAAACGGACGAAACGGACTTGTGTTGGAGCGCTATGGTCGAAACGGGGGTCGTGTTCATCGGGAGGGGTGTGGCGTACCACAAAACGGGACTCCACGAGATACTGTTCATCTCCACCGTCGACCTCCTCCAGCCTCCACGGGCTACTGTTCATCCACCGTCGACCTCCTCCAACCTCCACGTGCTCCTGTTCATCCAGCCTTCACCGCGTGCTACTCCACCAGCTACTGTTCAACCACCCCTCCACGGGCTCCTGTTCAACCATCCCTCCACCATCTACTGTTCATCCAGCCCTCCACGGGGTCATCCTGTTCATCCAGCCCTCCACGGGGTCCTGTTCATCCAGCCCCAACCGGCTCGATCGATCGGGGTCCTGTTCATCCAGAGGCAACGCCACGGGGTCCTGTTCATTCACCCCCACTGCTCACTGTTCATCCAAACCCCCCTGCAACGCTCACTGTTCATCTAGAGGCAGCATCAATCGGCTTCAGTTAGCAGCAGTAGCGAAGGAATCAGTTAACAGCCATCGGTCGATAGCTCGGGTTCAGTAACGCGTAGCCTGCAGTGCAATCAATTGGGTTCAGTTAGGCGACGCCTCGCTCGGGTTCAGTTAGAGCCCAACGCCTCGCACACACGTGCATACGTTTATGAGAGAAACGTGCATCGCTCGGCCCCCGACCACCCACCATAACCGGGAACTCCTCGAAATTTTCCTCGCCCTCGCTTCTACCATGGTTTTTTCCGTCATGGACGGCCCAAAGAATGTCATGCAGCTGCGTCTCCGGCCCGCCCAGGACGAAAAGCCCATTTTCTGTCATGATTTTTTGTCATAGTAGGAGCCCACCACATCTATGATGATACCGGGTTTTGTTACAATTATCGTCATAGAAGTGTCATAAGTATGACAGAAAAAAATTCATTCGACCCAAAATGTCACGGATGTGTCTTTTTGTTGTAGTGATAGCACAAGGAAAACGGAAGCAGGAGACAAAATTTCTTCCTTCCTCCACTTTCCTAGACATTTCATCGAACACCTTATTGGCAGCGCCAGGGATGAGATGTCATCGAGGAGGCGTACGGCGGAGTGGCTGCTGCTCAACGCTGTCCTAATGTTGCGTGTGTTGCCTAATAACCCACAAGTTTAGGTGATCAATTGTAGCATTTTCGATAAGTTAGAGTGTTGAACTCAACAAGGATCTATAGGTAGAATTAATATTCTCACAAAAGTTCTATCAACCATTGATACAACTCTACGTACGTTAAACGTTGCTTTATCTAGAACAAAAGTAAAACTTCTTTGCGAGAATGGAAAGATAGCTTTGCAGGAATATAAAGATTTAGGTGCTACTTTAATAAAAGAACAATAAAGTAAAGGGTTTTTAGAGAACAATAAGAAAAAGATTGTCCTTAGGCAATTGGATATGAAATGATAGTGATCCTGGGATCGACCAGGAATTGAGTGAAACGGCAGAGAAAGAGACCCTGGTGCCAAGGCTAAGAGCCCGCATTGTGGATGCCCTAAATGTCTAGCCCTATTTCTTTTTTAGGTCCACAACAACCAAAATAATAGCATATCAATCATCGATGAGTGAAAATATTCAAAAGTGATAGTAGTCATATGCAAATATTACAATTTGGTTAAATTTAAAATAAAATAGTTCAGACATGAATTCAACTCCATATATGTTTTAGTTGTCCCCTTTAACCATCCACGAATGGTCAATCATATCTTCCTTAAGCTGCTCATGAGTTGGTCGATGCCAAAATTGTCGATACATTTCGACAAACTCATTAGACATGGTTGGTTTTTTATTTGAAAGTTGGATAAGATCACCCATGTTCTAAAATTCCAGACCTCCGGTAGCGTCTCACCCTCATCCTCCATGATCATTTTGTGCATGATCACACAACATGTCATCACCTCCCATAAGTTCTCTGGATCTCATTGTTTAGTAGGTCCACGAAGAGTTGTAAAACGGGCATGGAGCACTCCAATGCCCTCCGCACATCCTTTCTAGCTCCTTGTCTTTGGGCAAAGTGAGCTATTTTCTCACCAACTAGCTCAAATATGGTCTTGACGGAAGTCACTCTCGGAGGATAGATGCTGCAACCAGATAGTAGCCCATGTTGTACTCATGCCCATTTGACTGTATAGTTGCACGGAGGAGCTTGTCCTTTAGTCAACCTAGCAAACAGTGGAAACCGCCGCAGCATATTGTTGTCATTGTGAGACCAAAAAATGCCAAAGAAAGTGTGTCAAATTCATAGGTCATGTGATGCAAGTACTTCAAAAATGATGTTGGGCTTCTAAACATGGCCTTGATATTGCCCATGTAGGGATTTTGGGTAGTACTTCCATCTATGGTCAATGCAATCAAGAGATCCAAGCATACGTGGGCACC
Organism: Triticum aestivum; assembly: GCF_018294505.1. Taxonomy (NCBI): domain Eukaryota; kingdom Viridiplantae; phylum Streptophyta; class Magnoliopsida; order Poales; family Poaceae; genus Triticum; species Triticum aestivum. The sequence continues at coordinate 488,887,394 of NC_057810.1, read as the reverse complement.
CTTTTGCTTTGGACATTGCCATGAGCCTTTCGGTGTCTGTGATAGTTGGTTCTCTCAAGTACTAAGGTTGAAACACCTCGAGTGTCGCAGTAGAAAACCTCACCATGGTGTTTCCACATGTGGTCTGAGACATCCGGAGGTACTTGTCAAACAATTAGCGATTGTGTCATAGGCAAGCATCTGCAATGCCGTCGTGCATTTCTGGTAAGCAAAGAATCCAATTCTTCCTATGTCATCCTTTTTCAAGATGAAGTGGTCATCGTAGACCCAGACACCATTATAGAGGCGATCGGCCTCATTTTTCCCACATTTGAAAGCGTTGGTGAAAATTGTCCGCGAACAGGGCATCGAGGGGCAAAGTAGTCATCCATCTGCATCAAATGACCCAGTGCCTTTCGCTTCAGTCCTCGATGACCCTTGATCGATTCCTTTAAATTGAGAACACACTCTTCCACACACTCTGCGTTCGCAATGATCGCCTGCATCATCGCCGTTTCATCTGCAAAATCCTCCTCATCGGACGACTCAACGTAGTTCTCGTAGATGTACTCCATGTGTGAATCCGTTTATTCAAAGAAAGGAGAAAAATTGTCACAAATTAGCACGGGCATTTCACCAGACACTTGCCAAGGATTTGAGGGTCCTCTTTGAAGATGTCCAACACTGTGAATATATATATATATATCTCGTGCTTGAGTGCACCGAAAAGACATAGCACATTTTAAAATGTTCCAAAAATCTGAAAACAAATTTAGGACATTGACACTTCATCGATGTATGTTGTCATAAAATTTCATACCAAAATTCAAAATATTGCACGAGATACAAAAATGATATCAATGTGGTAATGGGTTAATTATAAAGCCCAACTTATGTTATGCACTATTCAATGTCGAATTTGTTGTTTTTGTATCTCGTGCAATGTTTTGAATTTTGTTTTAAAATTTTACAACAAGATAGACTGATGTTGTGTGCATGTACTAGGTTTTTACATTTGAAAATATGCTACGGGCATCCGAGGCACCGATAGCAATAGCACCACAAGTACCCGAAAATCTAACTCGGTGCCCGGGCTCATCTGCTCTCGAGCTACAGTAATTCAAAAAACTAGAAAAATAAAAAAACTGTTTTTATGGAAGATGTTTGCATGCGTGATGTCCGTGCAAAATTTCATCATGTTTCGGCATCTGAGGAGCTCGTGACAAAAAAGAAAAGATCGGTCCAAACAGTGCATGAACAGTAACCTTACTCACATAGCCAAAATTTATCTTTTTTTGTCGCACGCCCTCGAATGTTCAAACTCCACCATTTTTACACGAATATCACGCACATGAGCATCTTGCTTCCAAAAAAAATTGAATTTTTTTGAATTTTTTTTCTTTCTATTTTTAAAGATTTTTTTATTTTGCCCGCGCTCATCTGAGCCCGGGAGCATAAAGGCCGCTATGCACAAGTACCACCGTATACATTCCCCATAGGGACCAGCGGACTGTCGGGTGAGAAGAACAGAGCGTGTATCATGGCACATGCGAACAGACTTGCAATTAATTGTGCAACTGTTGTTGCTTTCTGTTCGAGAGGAATCATTCGATGGGTACGTCGCGCGCGTGTGTGTGTCGGAGATGACCAGTTGGATTTGGCACCCAACGGCTTTGATCCTCTTTCGTCATCCTCTTCAAGGGCCGACTATATGCCACTGGGAAAAAACACAATTTTGGTTATTTTCCCCTCTCCATTCGATCCGCATCCAACGGCTCTACTTCATCTTTCACCTTCAATCATCTCCTTCTCCAGCCCTTCCTTTTCCTCCATCGCGACGAGTTGCGTCGGCCTAGCCTTTGAAAAGGTACAGGCGAGTCCTCGCCAGCGACAACGCAGTCGAGTGCGGCGTACCTGTCTCAAATTCAGGCGTTGCTAGTCTCATTTGCATCAAAACGAGAAAGTGCCCCAACGAAACCTACGAATCCTTGGTGCGACTCGAGAAAAAGGGTTTCTCCCCGCTTTATATTATAAAGCAACGAACCAAGCATCCAACATAGCAGTACAAAGTACAATCAAGTCATAAAGTCATGTTGGGGGCACAGCAGGCCAAGCCCCAAAGAAAACAAAAGAAAACTAATCCGGCTCGAGAGGGGTGGCGGTGGTGGCGGTGGTGGAGCAAAAGCTGATGCCAAGGAACGGAGACCCGCAATGATGTTGTCGATAACGCCCCGATCGTGCCGCTTGCTAAGCGATCTCCAGAGCTGTAAGAAGCCGCACATTTTATAGATTGCATCAGTCACACGGCATGGAATCACACACTCGATGACAAGTTTATTGCGGGAACACCAGAGGGTCCAAGCTAGGGTTCCCAAAGCCACCCAAGTGGGGGCTTTCCTTGGACCCGGGAGCCGAAAGACCTCCACAAACAAGTCCGGAAGGTTATCGTGGCACCAGTTGCCGCACACGACCTCCCGGGAGCAACTCCATAGGAATTGTGCCGCAGAACACCGAAAGAAGATGTGGTTGCAATCCTCCAGCACCAAACAAATGGGACAGAGACCATCCCTAGACTCGGCCTTGGTCTTTAGGTTTAAAATCTCGGGCGATGTGGCTAGTTGCACCACATCGCCCTCATGCGGCAAAGACATGACTCGACCTTGAGTGTTGCGCATGATACTCCCTAGGTCGCATAGTAAGACGTTTTCTTGACACTACAGTAATACCAAAAAAGTCTTACATAGGATGGAGGGAATAGCAAACACGTCTTATTTATTCATATTTGCATAAGGTGAAAACTTAAAGTTTTACTATTTCTATGAATTGAATTTACAAAAATGTTAGCGTTAATGACAATCCTAAGACTTGAACTCTAAGGGCATCTTTAAACGCCGACCCTCAAACCTCCCGCATCCATCCAGACCACGTTGTCTGGACAGCAGAAACCATCCAACGAGGGCCTGTATCGGTTCGCGGGGCGGTCCGGACTCCCGCAAATTGAAGACAAACGTGTGAGGCTTTGCGGAAGTCCAGACCAATCCAAAGCACTATTCTGACCGCCCTGGCCCACCAAAAGACCTCACCCCTCCCGCGCGTTTTCGGTCAGCGCTGCTCAAGAGCGTCGGCGCCCGCATGCATGCCTGGCCAGAGCAGGCGCGACAGCTCACTGACGCCGGCATTGAAGCGGCGCGCCGGACGAAAGAGCGCCGCCTGTGCCGCTTCCCGGTGCATGCGACTCTCGCATGTTCAAATGACGACAATTGCCCGTCCGTCTGTCTATCGCCCACATTGATGACACACGGTTGCCGAGTCGTCTCCTCTGGCACCACCCGTGAGTCCCCTTGCTGCCCATCATTGCTATAAAACCGGTGCTCCGGCCATAGCCGCAGTCATCCACCTCTGATCCATCTTCGCACCACTCCCACCATGGATCCTTCCCCCGCCAAAGCTATCTGGAACGGGCTGACGTCAGACAAGAAGAAGGAGATGGTCGGCATTGCTATCGGCTGGCTGGCTGGCTGGCAGGCAGCCCGAGGACTACGATGTTCCAATCAGTGGCGAATCTACTAGGGGGCCTTAACAGGCTTAAGCCCCCTCCCCCCTCCAGCTTTGCTAAATTAGTTTTTACTACTAGTTTAAAGGCCTAATCCAGCCATTTGTCAGCCCAGCACAACATATTTTCGCATGAAATAGGCAGCCTGTAACGCCCGAATAATTATGCTACAGTAAAACTCTCCTGATGATGCCTTGTCATCTATGTTCCTGTTGCTAATTAAGTGGTTGTTCAAAAACATTGCAAATTCAAAAATGAATTAGCGACAAACACCCAAAGTTTTCAAAAGTCAAAACAAAAATGTTCGGTGGGTGCCAAATATTGCAATGGTAATTATGGTGAAGTAAACACATTTTTAGAAAATGCCTGATTACTTTGAAATGAAATAAAACAGAAAAGGAAATAAACAAAAGGAAAAGTGAAAATAAAACAAAAGGAGAACCCCCCCCCCTTTTGGGCCATGGCCCAGCTGGCCTCTGGTCCAATCATGCCGACAAGGCCGGCCCACCCCGGCGCCCTACTAGGTCACCCCAACCCCCCACCGAACCGAACCCTAGTCCCCAACCGCCCCATTCCCCCACGTCTCTATCTCGTTCTCCCCCCCACCCTCGCTGGATCTGGATCGAGCCCGATCCCCTCGCTCCACACGCGTCGCCGCACAACCGTGCTCGCGCAGGGCAGCACCCCACCCCGCCTAGTGCGCCTCCTACCTCCCGCTGGCGACCTCGCCAACCTCCTGCGCCACATCGCGCACCGGATGCCCTTCCCGAAGACTAGCTGCCTCTGTCGCGCGCCATCGCCCGATGCTGCTGTCTCGTCGTTGACCACCGCCGGCCCGAGCTCCGGCGCCGCCCAGAGCCCGCAATAGCACATCAACAGGGCTATGTGAGCCCCCCTTCCCTTCCCCTCTTCTTCCCTGGCAGATCCGTCGTCGCGTCCACATGCGCACACTCTCCGCCCATGCCGTTCCCGCTCCTTGCACACCGCGCCAGACCGCGCCCGCGCCCGACGTCGTCGGTGCCCTCTGCTGCACCCGCGCGTCGCCTGCGCCCCGGACCTCCCCTGACTCGCACTTCCCCCGCAGTCCCGTGCCCTCGCCACGGCTCGCGCGCGCCCCCGCTGGCGTCCTTTGCCTCCATCGCGCCACGGCCGCGCCGCACCTTGCGCCCGCTTGCAGCGTGCCTCGTGCGCCTCTCCCCCCTGCTCACTGCTGCTCCGGCGTGGCTCTGCCCGCGCAGCCGTCCGGTCCGGCCATGACCACGCAATTGCGTCCGACGACCCAACCACGGCGCCCCTCGCCTTGCGCCCCACCTCGTCGCCTCACCGCTGCAACTCCGGCGCGCCGTCCTCACCTCCCCGCGTTGCCACGCCATGCCCCGCCGCCGGCCTCGCAGTGCTCTGTTGGGCGCCCGTTCGCCCGCTAACACAGCGCTTGCATGCCCGTGCCCGTTAAGGCCCTTTGGGGCCAATGACAAGGGCCCCCCCCCAAAACGTTTTATAAAAAGAAAAGGAGATAGAAAAATAATAGTAATAATAATAAATTTAATTAATTAATTAAATTAATTAAGTTAATTAGTCCTATTTAATTAATCTAATTAATCTGTTAGTTTAATTAAACAGTAATTAGTTTAACCTAAACCCTAATCAACCTAACAGTGTATGACAGGTGGGTCCCACTGGGCCCACACGTCAGTTGACCAGTCAACACCTCTGTTGACTACTGATGTCATGCTGCAGCAAACACTATTCTGGATAATGTTAAAATTAAATAGTTAAATAAATCCTAAAAATGATTTAAATCTTTTAAAATTAATATAAAATAAACCGTAGCTCAGATGAAAATACTTTCTACATGAAAGTTGCTCAGAACGACGAGATGAATCCGGATACGCAGCCCGTTCGTCTGCCACACATCCCTAACCTATCGAACTCGCAACTTTCCCCCTCCGGTACTCTGCCCGAAAACGCGAAACAACGGGGATACTTTCCCGAATGTTTCCCCCCTTCGTCGGTATCACTTACTACCGCGATTGGGCACACCTAGCATCGTTACTTGTCATGTCATGCATCGATATGCATCTGTTTGCATTGTATTCATTGTTTCTTCCCCCTCTTCTCTCCGGTAGACTACGAGACCGATCCTGCTGCTGCCCAGTTCGACTACGGAGTTGACAACCCCTCCTTCTTACCAGAGCAACCAGGCAAGCCCCCCCCCTTGATCACCAGATATCACCTATTCTTCTCTATACTGCTTGCATTAGAGTAGTGTAGCTTGTTACTGTTCGGTTACTCCTATTCTGTTGCATAGCCTGTCATTGTTGCTACAATCATTGATACCTTACCCGCAATCCTAAATGCTTAGTATAGGATGCTAGTTTATCATCATTGGCCCTACATTCTTGTCAGTCTGCCTTGCTATACTATTGGGCCGTGATCACTCGGGAGGTGATCACGGGTATATACTATACATATATACTTACTACAAATGGTGACTAAAGTCGGGTCGGCTCGAGGAGTACCCGTGAGTGATTCACGGATTGGGGGCTGAAAGGACCTTTGTCCCGACGGCCCTCTGTGTGGATCTTTGTGGCGGAGCAACCGGGCGGGTTGAGACCACCTGGGAGACAGGTGGGCCTGGCCCTGGTCGGCGTTTGCGGTTGCTTCATAATAACACGCTTAACGAGATCTTGGTATTTGATCTGAGTCTGGCCACTGGCCTATACGCACTAACCAACTACGTGGGAAAGATATGGGCACTCGACGTCGTGGTATCAGCCGAAGCCTTCTTGACGTCAGTGACTGAGTGGCGTGCGCCGGATTGGAACGTAAGCTTGCACTTGTATTAAGGGGCCTAGTTCTGCTTCCGGCCGCGTTCGCAACATGCAGGTGTGCAAAGGGCGATGGGCCCAGACCCCTGCGCCATAGGAGTTAGACCGGCGTGCTGACCTCTCTGTTGTGCCTAGGTGGGGCTGCGACATGTTAATCTTTCGAGGCCGGGCATGACCCAAGAAAGTGTGTCCAGCCAAATGGGATCGAGCGTGTTGGGTTATGTGGTGCACCCCTGCAGGGAAGTTAATCTATTCGAATAGCCGTGATCTTCGGTAACAGGACGACTTGGAGTTGTACCTTGACCTTATGACAAATAGAACCGGATACTTAATAAAACACACCCTTCCAAGTGCCAGAAACAACCCGGTGATCGCTCTCTAACAGGGCGATGAGGAGAGGATCACCGGGTAGGATTATGCTATGCGATGCTACTTGGAGATGCTACTGGAGGACTTCAATCTACTCTCTTCTACATGCTGCAAGACGGAGGCTGCCCGAAGCATAGTCTTCGACAGGATTAGCTATCCCCCTCTTATTCTGGCATTCTGCAGTTCAGTCCACTGATATGGCCTTTACACATATATCCATGCATATGTAGTGTAGCTCCTTGCTTGCGAGTACTTTGGATGAGTACTCACGGTTGCTTTTCTCCCTCTTTTCCCCCTTTCCCTTCTACCTGGTTGTCGCAACCAGATGCTGGAGCCCTAGAGCCAGACGCCACCATCGACGACGATTCCTGCTACAATGGAGGTGCCTTCTACTACGTGCAGGCCGCTGATGACGACCGGGAGTAGTTTAGGAGGATCCCAGGCAGGAGGCCTGCGCCTCTTTTGATCTGTATCCCAGTTTGTGCTAGCCTTCTTAAGGCAAACTTGTTTAACTTATGTCAGTACTCAGATATTGTTGCTTCCGCTGACTCGTCTATGATCGAGCACTTGTATTCGAGCCCTCGAGGCCCCTGGCTTGTACTATGATGCTTGTATGACTTATTTATGTTTTTAGAGTTGTGTTGTGATATCTTCCCGTGAGTCCCTGATCTTGATCGTACACGTTTGCGTGCATGATTAGTGTATGATTGAATCGGGGGCATCACAAGTTGGTATCAGAGCCGACTGCCTGTAGGAATCCCCCTTTCCAACTCCTTGGCCGAAGTTGAGTCTAGTTGATGAAAATTGTTTTACTAACTTGGCTATGCGGCCCATGGGCCCACGTCGCCAATTGGGTGGTATTAGGATCTTTTACTTCTTGAGCTTTACTCTGGGGATCTGAACTCTCTCCTACTCGGGTTAAACGAATTTACTAACTCTGACATTAGGATCCCGTTACCACGTTCACCCCAAAGTTGGATAAGCCATAGTTATTCTGTAGGGTAGTGTTTTGAATAGTGCCCATATTGTCATTTGACTCCATTGAAACATCTTTGTTTTCAGATGGAACCCACGAGGCAGGTCGTGCGCCACACTGCAGCCATTGGTGCCTCAGGATCACCTGCTGTGCTAGCTGAGATGATGACCTATCTGGGTTATCGCTGGCACCCTGAGTACACCGTCTACGAGGAGTACCAGGACTTTAACCAGGAGCAGTACCGTGCCATCGTCCACCTCTACTCTCGGGAGTATGAGTCCACTACCGTGCTGCACACCGCTCATGGTGTTGGAGTGACCATCGAGATGGCAGTCCACGATGCTGCTCATGCTGCTCTGACACGTCTTCGTGGAGAGTATCAGGAGTTGGACACTTCCCCTTTCAGGCACATTCCTATCGCATCTGACGTTGGTGCAGAGGGATACTACACTGCCGCCTACTCCACCGTCACCCGAGAGCCCTTCCACCATCAGTGCCTGGTTTTGCATGCTGATGGGCTGGACCGAGCTAACAGAGCTCTTCACCACGAGTTGTGCACCACTCTTCAGCACCTTTACAGGGCTCTGACGCTGTTGCACCCCTTTGTCCGGTCTGGACAGCTGCCGCGTTCTGCGATCTACCCAGCCAGGACCGTGATGCCCCACGGTGTCGGTTGGCCGGAGGTGGGAGGCTACTCTCCCGCACTTGGTCCTCTTATGCCACCTGAGCGTCGGGTTCTACACCAGAGTATCCGCGGCCCCCAGGCCACTGACGTGGAGGACTATCCGTTGCCTCACTACCAGCTGTCAGGCTACAGCTACCTTCACAGTACCTCCTGGGACTGATGTAGTCTTGCTCATTGGTATTAGATGCATTCGCGAGCATGCGTGCCGCCTATGATGACTTAGTCTATGTACTTAACTCTGTGTACTGAACTCTGTGTACTGAACTCTATGTCCGACCCCTTTTGTAAGTTATGCCGACTACTATGTGGTATCTGTCGTGCTCCTTTCATTATGCATGTTTCATCATGAATGATTCTTGTCTATGCAAATTTCTCAATGCTGAACTACCCCTGTTATATATTAGCAGGATGGTTAGACCAGCTGGTAGGGGTCGTGGCGGCAACGCCCCACCACCGCCTGAGTACATGGCTGGTATGGTCCAATAGCTCGAGATGAATCGCCAGTTCATGGAGAATGTGATGGCTCAGTTCCCTTGTCCCAATATGAACGAGCAGCCAGCCCAAGTGACTCTGCAGGATTTCATGCGCCTCAACCCAACCGTGTACCGCAGCTCAACTCAGCCGCTGGATGCTGATGACTGGCTCTGTGACATCACCTATGAGATGGAGTCTGCTGAAGTAGCCCCTGCCCGCTATGTCACCTTTGCTTCCTTCTTTCTGAAGGGACCCGCAGCTCAATGGTGGGACAGCCATAGGCGTACTCTGCCAGTTGGGACAATCATCACCTGGCCAGACTTTCAAGCTGCCTTCCGTGCCCGCTTCATTCCTCAGGGGATCATGGACTGGAAGAAGCGTGAGTTCCGCAACCTCACCCAGGGCAACAAAACTGTGGAAGCTTATCAGCGGGAGTTTCTGGACTTATCCCGCTATGCTGAAGAAGACATTGCAACTGATGCTCGCAGACAGGAGAAGTTCCGTGATGGCCTTCAAGCTGATATCAAGCTCGCACTTCTAGTGCAAGACTTTGTCGATTTCGCCACCTTGGTGAACAAGGCCATCAATGTCGAGACTGGTCTACAGGAACACCAGAGCTCTCAGAGGCGCAACCGTGACACGGGCTCATCTTCGGGCCCGCCCTCACAGAAGCGTAAGATATGGATCCTGAACAGCATGTACCGTCCAAATGCACCTGCCCCAAGGCAGACCTATGCTGCACCTCATCTGCCTCCTCCACCATCTAGGCAGCCAAGGCTTCCAGCTCCACCCCCCCGAGCTCCTGTTCCCACTCCCAATAATGGTCTGTGCTACAAGTGTGGTCAACCAGGGCACCGTGCTAGGGAATGCAACCAGAATCAGAATCAACTGGCCCTTCCAGCAACTGGTCGTGGTAACAACCAGCCCCGCAACAACAATGCCAGGTCTTATGGTCGTGTTCATGCCAACCACGTCGATCTGAACGAAGCTCAAGACCAGCCTGCTACTGTGATGGGTACACTCCTCGTAAATTCAGTACCAGCATCTGTTTTGTTTGATACAGGAGCATCACATTCGTTCATATCAGCTGAGTTTGTATTCATGCATGGCATTAAATACGAGGAGATGAACACTCCACTAGTGGTACACACCCCTGCGGGCCAATGTCAAACCTCTATGGTTAGTCACGACGTCCCAGTTGAAATCGAAGGACTAGAATTCCTTGTCTCTCCCATTGTACTAAAGTCATGTAGCATTGATCTCATTCTGGGAATGGATTGGTTGAAAGCGCATACTGCTTCTATAGTTTGTGCCACTAAGACCGTCCACCTGCTACACCCTTCTGATGAAATAATTAGCTATAATGCTCGTCTAGTTCAGAATGCCGAGGCAAGGCTTTATGCGTTGAATGCATTGAACGTTGCACCCCTTGAGGGCATTGAAAACATTCCTATCATTCGCGAATTCCAAGATGTCTTTCCTTAAGAACTTCCAGGGATTCCCCCTGCTAGAGCTGTCGAATTCGTCATCGACTTGAAACCAGGCACCACTCCTATAGCCAAGCGACCCTACAAGATGCCGCCGCATGAACTTCTTGAGCTTAAGGAGGAAATCGATAAATCTCTTCGAAGTGGTTTCATTCGCCCAAGTTGCTCTCCTTGGGGAGCACCTTCTTTGTTTGTCAAGAAGAAAGATCGGACAAACCGATTAGTCCAAGACTATCGTCCTATAAACCAAGCTACCATTCAGAATAAGTATCCTCTTCCTCGGATCAATGATTTGTATGATCAACTGGCTGGTTCATCAGTGTTCCCTAAACTCAACTTGAGGTTGGGTTACCATCAGATCCGTGTTCGTGAAGAGGATATCCCAAAGACTGCCTTTGTGACTCGATATGGTTCATACGAGTACACTGTCATGTCTTTTGGCTTAACCAATGCTCCAGCCACCTTCTCTCGCCTGATGAACTATATATTCATTGATTACCTCGACAAGTTCGTCGTGGTTTATCTGGATGATATTCTGGTATTTTCCAAGAATGAAGAGGAACATGCTGAACATCTTCGTCTTGTGTTGGAAAAGCTACGAGAGCATCAACTTTATGCCAAGTTCTCCAAATGTGAATTCTGGCTTCCCGAAGTAACCTATCTTGGGCATGTCATCTCTAAGGATGGTATTGCCGTCAACCCTGAACGAGTCCAGGCTATTCTTGATTGGACTCCTCTGAAGAACGTTAAGCAAGTCAAAAGTTTTCTCGGTCTCGCCAGCTATTGTCGTCGATTTGTCGAGAACTTCTCCAAGATCGCTAGACCTCTGACTAACCTGTTGCATAAGGGCGTCAAGTTCCAATGGACAGACAAATGTCAGGAAAGCTTCCAGGCACTCAAAGACAAGTTGACTTCTGCCCCAGTACTAGCTCCACCTGATACTAAGAAGGACTTCGTCATTTATTGTGATGCTTCACGTCAAGGCCTTGGCGCTATACTAATGCAAGAGCGCAAAGTGATTGCTTATGCCTCTCGTCAATTGTGCCCTCACGAAGAGAACTATCCAGTTCACGACCTCGAGCTTGCTGCTGTTATCCATGCACTAAAGCAGTGGTGACATTACCTTCTAGGTAATCGTTGCGAGATCTTCACCGACCACCAAAGTTTGAAGTATCTGTTTACTCAACCAGATCTGAACCTCCGTCAGCAAAGATGGATGGAGATTGTTGCAGATTTTAACCTGGGTATTTCGTATACCCCAGGCAAGGCTAATGTAATGGCTGATGCCTTGAGCCGCAAGTCTTACTGCAACCACCTCCAGGTTCACAAAGTTCAGCCCTCGCTTGTTGAGGAATTCAGGAAGCTGAACCTCCATATTGTTCCTCCTGGAGCTCTCACTCCTCCTCCTCCTGAGAGCCGCAAGATGAACCTCCATGTTGTTTCCCAGGGTTCTCTCAATACCCTGGTTGCTATACCAGATCTCGTGGAAAGCATCAAGACGCTGCAGAAGTATGACTCTCAAGCCCATAAGATTAAACACTACCTTAAAGAAGGGAAGCCCTCGTTCTTCACTGTTGATGATACTGGCACCTTGTTCTTTAACGGTCGCCTAGTGGTCCCTTCAAAAGGTAACCTGGATATGACCCACGAGGTTATGAAAGAAGCTCATGATACACCTTTGTCTATTCATCCTGGTAGTACAAAGATGTACCAGGACATTCGTCAAAGATTCTGGTGGTCTAACATGAAGCAAGACATTGCTCGCTATGTTGCTGAGTGTGACGTTTGCCGTCGTATCAAAGCAGAACATCAAAGGCCTGCTGGAACTCTGCAACCTATCTCTATTCCTGAATGGAAATGGGACCATGTTGAAATGGACTTCGTCACTGGATTTCCCAAATCGCAAAAAGGTAATGATGCTATTCTTGTCGTCATTGACCGGCTTTCTAAGGTTGCACATTTTCTGGCGGTCAAAGAAACGATCACTGCTAGTCAGCTTGCAACTCTCTACATGTCCAGAATTGTTTCACTTCACGGTATTCCACTGGTTATCAGTTCGGACCGTGGCAGCTTATTCACTTCAAGATTCTGGGAAAGTTTCCAAGAAGCTATGGGAACGCATCTGTCATTTAGTACTGCGTTTCATCCGCAGTCGCAAGGGCAAGTTGAACGTGTCAACCAAATTCCCGAAGACATGCTTCGAGCTTGTGTTATTTCCTTCGGCAAGAAATGGGAGGAATCTCTCCCGTATGCTGAGTTCTCTTATAATAATAGCTATCAAGCTAGTTTGAAGATGGCCCCCTTCGAAGTGTTATATGGACGAAAGTGCCGAACCCCTCTGCACTGGTCAGAAACTGGGGAACGTCCACTCTTTGGTCCAGATATTAGCCAAAATGCCGAAGAACAAGTCCGCATTATTCGCGAGAATCTCAAGACTGCTCAGTCGCGTCAGAAGAGTCAGTATGACCGTAAACATAAGGACATGGTCTATCAACCTGGCGAAAAGGCCTATCTTCGAGTTACACCAATGAAGGGTGCTCACCGCTTCGGGATCAAGGGCAAACTAGCTCCTCGCTATATTGGCCCATTCACTATTCTCGAAAGGCGTGGAAAAGTGGCATATCAACTGGAGCTTCCGCTGAACCTTTCTCACGTTCACGATGTGTTCCACGTGTCACAACTCCACCACTGCTTCAAGGACCCAATCCGAGGAGTGGATCATGAAGTGCTCGAATTACAACAGGACCTCTCCTATAAAGAGCATCCGGTTCGCATTCTCGACCAAGCTGAACGCCGCACACGTCAGAAGGCGATCAAGTTCCTCAAAGTTCAGTGGTCGCACCATTCTGAAGATGAAGCCACTTGGGAACGAGAGGATCGTCTGTGTGATGAATACCCCGCACTCTTTCCTTCTACCTCCTAAATCTCGGGACGAGATTTCTTGTAGTGGAGGAGATTTGTAACGCCCGGATAATTATGCTACAGTAAAACTCTCCTGATGATGCCTTGTCATCTATGTTCCTGTTGCTAATTAAGTGGTAGTTCAAAAACATTGCAAATTCAAAAATGAATTAGCGACAAACACCAAAGTTTTCAAAAGTCAAAACAAAAATGTTTGGTGGGTGCCAAATATTGCAATGGTAATTATGGTGAAGTAAACACATTTTTAGAAAATGCCTGATTACTTTGAAATGAAATAAAACAGAAAAGGAAATAAACAAAAGGAAAAGTGCAAATAAAACAAAAGGAGAACCCCCCCCCCCTTTTGGGCCATGGCCCAGCTGGCCTCTGGGCCAATCAGGCCGACAAGGCCGGCCCACCCCGGTGCCCTACTAGGTCACCCCAACCCCCCACCGAACCGAACCCTAGTCCCCAACCGCCCCATTCCCCCACGTCTCTCTCTCGTTCTCCCCCCACCCTCGCTGGATTTGGATCGAGCCCGATCCCCTCGCTCCACACGCGTCGCCGCACAACCGTGCTCGCGCAGGGTAGCACCCCACCCCGCCTAGTGCGCCTCCTACCTCCCGCTGGCGACCTCGCCAACCTCCTGCGCCACATCGCGCACCGGATGCCCTTCCCGAAGACCAGCTGCCTCCGTCGCGTGCCATCGCCCGATGCTGCTGTCTCGTCATCGACCACCGCCGGCCCGAGCTCCGGCACCGCCCCGAGCCCGCTATAGCACATCTATAGGGCTATGTGAGCCCCCCTTCCCTTCCCCTCTTCTTCCCTGGCGGATCCACCGTCGCGTCCACATGCGCACACTCGCCGCCCGTGCCGTTCCCGCTCCCTGCACATCGCGCCAGACCGCGCCCGCGCCCGACGTCGTCGGTGCCCTCTGCTGCACCCGCGCGTCGCCTGCGCCCCGGACCTCCCCTGACTCGCACTTCCCCCGCAGTCCCGTGCCCTCGCCATGGCTCGCGTGCGCCCCCGCCGGCGTCCTTTGCCTCCATCGCGCCACGGCCGCGCCGCACCTTGCGCCCGCTTGCAGCGTGCCTCGTGCGCCTCTCCCCCTGCTCACTTCTGCTCCGGCGCGGCTCTGCCCGCGCAGCTGTCCGGTCCGGCCCTGACCGCGCACCTGCGTCCGACGACCCAACCACGGCGCCCCTCGCCTTGCGCCCCACCTCGTCGCCTCACCGCTCCACCAACGGCGCTGCAACTCCGGCGCGCCGTCCTCACCTCCCCGCGTTGACACGCCATGCCCCGCCGCCGACCTCGCAGTGCTCTGTTGGGCGCCCGCAACGGCGCCCGTTCGCCCGCTAACCCAGCGCTTGCATGCCCGTGCCCGTTAAGGCCCTTTGGGGCCAATGACAAGGGCCCCCCCCCCCAAACGTTTTATAAAAAGAAAAGGAGATAGAAAAATAATAGTAATAATAATAAATTTAATTAATTGATTAATTAATTAATTAAATTAATTAAGTTAATTAATCCCATTTAATTAATCTAATTAATCTGTTAGTTTAATTAAACAGTAATTAGTTTAACCTAAACCCTAATCAACCTAACAGTGTATGACAGGTGGGTCCCACTGGGCCCACACGTCAGTTGACCAGTCAACACCTCTGTTGACTGCTGATGTCATGCTGACGTCATGATGACGTCAGCAAACACTATTCTGGATAATGTTAAAATTAAATAGTTAAATAAATCCTAACAATGATTTAAATCTTTTAAAATTAATATAAAATAAACCGTAGCTCGGATGAAAATACTTTCTACATGAAAGTTGCTCAGAACGACGAGATGAATCCGGATACGCAGCCCGTTCGTCTGCCACACATCCCTAACCTATCGGACTCGCAACTTTCCCCCTCCGGTACCTCTGCCCGAAAACGCGAAACATCGGGGATACTTTCCCGGATGTTTCCCCCCTTCGTCGGTATCACTTACTACCGTGATTGGGCACACCTAGCATCATTACTTGTCATGTCATGCATCGATATGCATCTGTTTGCATTGTATTTATTGTTTCTTCCCCCTCTTCTCTCCGATAGACTACGAGACCGACGCTGCTGCTGCCCAGTTTGACTACGAAGTTGACGACCCCTCCTTCTTGCCAGAGCAACCAGGCAAGCCCCCCCCCCTTGATCACCAGATATCGCCTATTCTTCTCTATACTGCTTGCATTAGAGTAGTGTAGCTTGTTACTGTTCGGTTACTCCTATTCTGTTGCATAGCCTGTCATTGTTGCTACAGTCATTGATACCTTACCCGCAATCCTAAATGCTTAGTATAGGATGCTAGTTTATCATCATTGGCCCTACATTCTTGTCAGTCTGCCTTGCTATACTATTGGGCCGTGATCACTCGGGAGGTGATCACGGGTATATACTATACATATATACTTACTACAGATGGTGACTAAAGTCGGGTCGGCTCGAGGAGTACCCGCGAGTGATTCACGGATTGGGGGCTGAAAGGACCTTTGTCCCGACGGCCCTCTGTGTGGATCTTTGTGGCGGAGCGACCGGGCGGGTTGAGACCACCTGGGAGACAGGTGGGCCTGGCCCTGGTCGGCGTTCGCGGTTGCTTCATAATAACACACTTAACGAGATCTTGGTATTTGATCTGAGTCTAGCCACTGGCCTATACGCACTAACCAACTACGTGGGAAAGATATGGGCACTCGACGTCGTGGTATCAGCCGAAGCCTTCTTGACATCAGCGACTGAGTGGCGCGCGCCGGATTGGAACATAAGCATGCACTTGTATTAAGGGGCCTAGTTCTGCTTCCGGCCGCGTTCGCAACGTGCAGGTGTGCAAAGGGTGATGGGCCAGACCCCTGCGCCATAGGAGTTAGACCGGCGTGCTGACCTCTCTGTTGTGCCTAGGTGGGGCTGCGACGTGTTGATCTTCCGAGGCCGGGCATGACCCAAGAAAGTGTGTCCGGCCAAATGGGATCGAGCGTGTTGGGTTATGTGGTGCACCCCTGCAGGGAAGTTAATCTATTCGAATAGCCGTGATCTTCGGTAACAGGACGACTTGGAGTTGTACCTTGACCTTATGACAACTAGAACCGGATACTTAATAAAACACACCCTTCCAAGTGCCAGAAACAACCCGGTGATCGCTCTCTAACAAGGCGACGAGGAGAGGATCGCCGGGTAGGATTATGCTATGCGATGCTACTTGGAGATGCTACTGGAGGACTTCAATCTACTCTCTTCTACATGCTGCAAGACGGAGGCTGCCCGAAGCATAGTCTTCGACAGGATTAGCTATCCCCCTCTTATTCTGGCATTCTGCAGTTCAGTCCACTGATATGGCCTTTACACATATATCCATGCATATGTAGTGTAGCTCCTTGCTTGCGAGTACTTTGGATGAGTACTCACGGTTGCTTTTCTCCCTCTTTTCCCCCTTTCCCTTCTACCTGGTTGTCGCAACCAGATGTTGGAGCCCTGGAGCCAGACACCACCATCGACGACGATTCCTGCTACAATGGAGGTGCCTTCTACTACGTACAGGCCGCTGATGACGACCGGGAGTAGTTTAGGAGGATCCCAGGCAGGAGGCCTGCACCTCTTTCGATCTGTATCACAGTTTGTGCTAGCCTTCTTAAGGCAAACTTGTTTAACTTATGTCTATACTCAGATATTGTTGCTTCCGCTGACTCGTCTATGATTGAGCACTTGTATTCGAGCCCTCGAGGCCCCTGGCTTGTATTATGATGCTTGTATGACTTATTTATGTTTTTAGAGTTGTGTTGTGATATCTTCCCGTGAGTCCCTGATCTTGATCGTACACGTTTGCGTGCATGATTAGTGTACGATTGAATCGGGGGCGTCACACAGCCCAACCAACCCTCCATTTTACTGGTCCCAATGGAGGACGCCGCCAACGACGAACCGGCGCCACCCTCCTCCTCCTCTGCGCCAACCATGCCGGTGCATTGCACCTTGATCATCGGCGAGGCCCGTGCCCACTACATGGGCATGGTGCGGGAGGAGCGAGAGGGGAAGTTCCGGGAGGCGCATGCCGACACCACCTACAACCACCACCTTTTGCAGGAGCACGTGCAGGCAGAGGAGCAGCTCGCCGTCGGCAGGGCTGTCGCGCAGAACGCGGACCTGTCGGAGCAGGAGGCGCTACTCGAGTCCTACCACTCTGCCCGCGAGATCCGCCTCGCCTGGTGGCGGCACTACCAGCGGGTGGCGGAGGTGGCCGCCGCCTACAAGGAGAGCGATGACGCGGGCGAGGCGGTGTTTGGCGAGACCAACAACAAGGAGGAGGACATCGTCGAGTCCATGCCCCGCCGCGGCGACCACGTAGCCGGCACGTCCGCAGGCGGCGGCGAGGAAGAGTAGTGCATGGTAGGTCACCACTGCTCGTGTCCCAGGAAGGCCACCGCTTCTCTCCTCCCGTCGACGCCAAGCTTTTTGGGCTCACCGTCTTCGGCCGATTAGTCACTTGGTGGCGATGTGGAGGCGGACAGCTTCACTTCCTGGGCCTCCAGAGGCAGAGGTTACGGGGGCGGAGCTAGAGAGCGCCGAGGCGGAAGTGGAGACGATGAAGTTTCAGTTCTCAGGGTTGATGGCCGGACACGGGGAACGGGCGCTCGCGGCCATTTAGATTAGGTATTGATTATACCTCTAGAGCCGGACTAGCATCGCTTTGATGTAAATGTAATAAAATCAATCATGTTTATATGAAATTCGGCCTGATATGTACGAATTTCATCCAGTTTGTTGAAAAAGAGTTTGAAATGTATGCGGCTGCGGTTGGATGGCGGCCTCCCGCATCCATGTCCGTGGACTGGTCTCCCCTGTTGGCATACGGATGCGGGAGGAAATTTGCAGGTTGCCGTTGAAGGTGCCCTGATGAGCTAGTTCAGAAGAAAAAGAAAACAGTAGTATAGCCATGCTCAGATGCTATGGGTGTGTGCTCGTTTTACTTGTATCGTTTGATGCGATGTTACAGTTAACTAGTAAAACGCCTGTGCGTTGCCACGGGCTTTAAAAAATAAAATATTATTCATAGAGCTAAATTAACGGAAAACTGTGCCGTCTTAGCTAACACACATCTTTTCTTCTAACAATCAGCTCAAAGAAAAAATATGTTTTTAGCTGGAATTGGTTGTGTTTTATTCATTCATCTTGGCACAATCTGATGCAAAGATCATGAATACAACCCAGCGGGTACCTGACCCAAGCTTTACTTAACGCGTTCGCACAACCCTCCTTCGCTAGCTGATGAGCAGCTCCATTAGCTGAGCATTTCACCCATGTCATCCTGAACTCCTCCCTTGATCGAATGCACTCCTCTTACTCCTTCACAATAGGCCCATAGATTGAGAGATATATCCATTTATGAGCTTCTTAACTTAGCGGCCACTGGTTTCCAGTCTGTCTCTAAGATAAGTTTTGCCACATCCAGTTCACATGCAAGTTGAGCAGCCCGTCTACACATGTTGAGTTCAGCCAATTAAGGGTCCGTAGTGAAGGAGACAAAATGGCATGCCTCCGCCTGAAAAAGTGGCATTCTATAATAACAGTGTTATTCTCATGCAAACATAGTATTCTCAAGAAAGGATTGTATACCCAATAGACCAGCCACCTTATACGTGCCTTATTTCATAAAATAACTTCAAAAAGGATCACCATGTATCCACTGCTAGTGGTGTCAATAAAAATAGCTCTTTTTCCCTACTTCAGTTGAGTTAATACTTTGATCTCTACCAACTATAAGCACAAATAACTATACTTAAAAACAGGAACATCTGTTATCCTCATCATCAAATAATCAGTAGAAAAGCAGAGGAGTAGACACAAATAATTGGACATGAATGTTACATATCATTTTTGTTAATGTGCAAGTACATCCAACATCTTATTGTGTAAGTACATCAAACATGTTTGAACAAGCGGGAAAATTGCAGAAACTTAAGAACGATGAAGCATAGAGCTTCATTTTTATAACAGCCCAAGCATGTTTCATTAAAGAGTAACGGAAACATTACAGAATTGAAATTTGGGTATCGTATGCTTTGCCATGATATGCATCAACTTCAACAAAAGAAAAAGGATGACAATTCATTATGATCAGTGGTGAAAAAGCGATGACCCCTCAACTACTTCCTCTAGGATCAAACAAAGTACTATTACGCAACAAAAGTGATTTGTTCCAGATTTCCATACTTGTTCCTAATTCCTATGATGGAATCACTGCAGGATGCATTGCACTAAGCACCTTTGTGATATGGACATGGGCAGCTGCAAAGATCAAGGAACTAATTTCCTAAAAGAATAAATAAGATGTACTATAGTAAGCCTGTGGAAGTCCACACAGAAAAATAAAAAAGTTCACTTCAGTAAGCCGATAGATTGACGCGCTCGGTGACATTTGTGTGATAATATGCTCATAGATTAATTATACTCCTTAGAATATGTCTCGGACATTTTGTTCAAGTGCCTTGTAGGCAACAACAATGACAATGACAATGGAATTAAATTCTCTCGCAAAAAAACCTGACTTGTATATACTGATTGTAAATTAACCTGAACTTCAAGAAATCATCAAAGCAGAAGTGGCTTCCCTCCCAGGATCTCTCTCCCTCCCTATCTCTCAATCCGAGACCATACATCTTTTTCAAGAGAACATTGGGACATGAAATAAATCTGAACAAAATGAAGAAAAAAGAACATCAAATGTGACCCGGTGAGTAATGATAACCTGATAATATCATGTTATGACTTTCTAACACATGTATTGTTCACTATAAAAGTTCATGATTTTTTTTGTTGTGCAAACCACATCAAAGCATGATTCATCATGAAAAATTACGGTGATCAAGCATACATCACTATACAAGCTACACTATGGAAGTTAAACAAATACTACAGTATAAAAACATTGTGAGAATAAAAGCATTGCTACATTCTAAAGCTAGTCCAACCATAACAAATGAGATTTCCATAACAATGATAAATGAACTCTTAATAAATTGAACACTTAAAAAACTCTTAATAAATCAATGATGCTTTATATGCATCATCTCAAATTGCTTTGCATGGTTCTTCAAATAAAATTTCATAGCTGCACATAACGGAACATTGGGACATGAAATAAATCTGACCAGAAGAAAAAGTACAGCAAAAGGTGGTCTAGTGAGTGGTGAGTAATGATAACCTGTTAATATAATGTAGTTTAGCTTTGCCATCACGCACATGAGGACTGGAGGAGTGTTGCCTTTAGAGCCAGCCATGATGGACAGATGGATATAAGCTAGCTCTGATTTGCAATAGGAGAGGAGCAGCCTAGTGTGATACAAATATGTCCACCATAGGAGAATCTCATAAACTGAGACAACCAGGGCGCCATATTCGTCATCGTCAAGAACCTCCTTTGCCCTGTCAAACTGTGGTGTCGAGCTTGGAGGCAGAGTGGCGAATGGCCAGAGTGGTGCCTTTGCCAAGAACAGGAACGACACAAGCAAAAACTCTCGGAACACATTTGTGAATGATGGAAAATATATCACACTGAATTTTATCTAAACTTCCCCTTAGTAGTAACAACAACAGATGTGTTCAAGGAGGTGTTGCTTGTGTCGTCCCTGTATCTGGAACGACACAACCAAGAACTCTCTGAACATATTTGTGAATGATGAAAAATATATCATACTGAATTTCTAAACACCCCCTTGGAAGTAAAAAAGCAAGAAAGCACATCATCTATGGCTCTATTGGAAAAAAGGTATCCAGCAACACTGACCCCAGACCGGGCCAACAAGATGAGTTGCCCATAAATAGAGGGAACCCGTTGTCTGTTGTCAAACAGAAAAGAAAAAAGTTCAAATTAGAGCACGTCACCTGTGATAAGAAGCTAAGTGTCTTTTCCACTTAATATGGCACAAGTTATACCACAGAAATACAGGAAAACAATACATTTAAGATTCAGTAAATCTGGCACATATATTGCCACTTGAGAGTCAGAACTAAATAGCAAGAGTTTTAGATACCAATGGTATCATTTTGACTGACCAAACCAAATTGAATGCTATAAGCAACGGATAACTTGAGTATCATGAGGGGATGTTGCATCGTGTTGTAACATTGTTACTGCAGTAAAAAGTAAAGTAAAGCACAAACCTATAAGCTAGGGACTTTGTGAAAACAAAAGTCATTTCTAGCATGAATAAAATAAATAATGTAGTAATAAACTTTGTTATAATATGGCTTCATATTCTGAACAGTGCAGGCAAAGGTTTTTGGTTAAATATTCTGAAAATCTGCATCTGTTGTACATAGATGTTGCGTGAGAATATCCAAACATAGTACATATATATGCAATTAACTATTATAGCACATAATAGAATGAATACAAAGAACTGGAAAACATCAATGGGTGCTTCTACCTAAACCAAAAGGCGGTTCAATCTTCCTTCTGCAAAGGACAACCTTATTACAACAAATTTAAGAGGGAAAGAAATATAGGCAATCACTACCTACATAACACATCACAAAAGCCATATGCTTAATTACACCAGGAGCTCGATCGCACAAAGTTTCACAGCTCAAACTTCTACACTCACCGGTCCATCCATCATCCATGGCGGATCCACCACATGCTTGGCTTCAAGTTTGGATGGTTTGCCACCTTCATCTCACACGACATGTCACACTGCATCCATGAATCAATCCAGTTAATGTTCCAGGACATGAAAAAATTCAGAGTAAATCCATCGCTGCATGCATGGGTCGATGAGAGATGGTCGATCAATTGTTCAATCAGATGGATTACAAGTGAGAAGCAGTTGACTCAGATGGCACACGACGCATAGCTCGACCTTTGGATGTCTAATGGTCGCAAAACATAAAGGTGGGATGATACCGTAACTATACTGAAGGTTTGTGCGATTAAGACCACTGAAATATATACCTGATTGCGAGTATTTCTTCACGCCTTTGCTGGCGTTCCTCGGTGATGCCCAACAAATATCTCAATAGACTGAAAACAGCAAAGTCTGTTTGTTGTTGCTTGCCTGAAATCAGCAAACTCATGTACATATAATACTGAATTTGACACTGCTTTGTAGTGCTTCCAACTACTGATAGATATATAGGGTTCACCGAGTAGTACATGGTTATGAGTAAGATGATAGTTTAAGGATCGAGGATCAAGTACTCTTGTCTCATTGATCACTAATAGTTGTAAGTTTCAGAATGTGCATTGTGCACAAATACTGACAGTACAGAGTTCATCGAGAAGTCAAAGGTTATCTGTAAGAAAATATCTTTGCAATCAAGGGCGAAATACTCTGAATAGGCGTTCATACAATATCTGGCAAGAATTCGGGACCTACCTTATAACCTATAAAGGGGGCAAACCTTTCAAAATGATTGTAGGAAATATGCATCATCCAACTTTGTTTCAAGCACAATACCAATTAAAAACCTCACGTTGCTGTCACAAAAATACATAGAACAATATTTACAATTAGCCAAGAAAATTCAGTATGGATGTATGTTAACCTGGAGCTGTCGCAAGGTTCAGTCTTGACCTCATGAACAAATTCGATCTCAAATTGACTTGAGTCGCATGATTTATGGATGAAAAAAATTCAAAAACAGTGGCATAGAAATATATCAAAACAGAGATATTTTATCTTCCATGCGCTGCTGTGAAGAAACCAATCAAATATGAACCTGTTATTCGATATGGGATATAAGGGAAAAGTATATTTTTGGTCCCTTAATTATTTCGAAAGTATAGAAATGGTCCCTCAACTTCAAAACCAGCAAACCATAGTCCCTTAATTTCTCAAACCAGATAATTTTAGTCCCTCAATTTTTCAAACCAGATAATTTTAGTCCCTCTGTGCTGCTTTGTGTGGTTTTGACCGGGTCTACGTCCACGTGGCGATCCCAGGTGGATCTTCTCGTTGCTTATCATTCGAACTTGGCTAGGCATTTCATCAAGCAGTTGATGCGCGTCCAGCAGCAGGAGAATGGCGTGGGCATGGAGGCCTCCGGCGAGGTGGCTCTAGTCCTTGGAGACCTCCGTAAGGCCGCTCCGGCGCTTCCCGCAGCGCGCCGCCCACGGGGTTGACGTGAAGGCTGCCGCCGCATGTGTCCGGCCCGCTGGCCGCACGCACAGCTCCGCCCTGGCCTTGCTGTTGTACGAGCTCGCATGTATGCGGAGGCCAAGCTGTCGCGTGCGTCTGCGCCTGCTGACTGCACGCAAAACTCTGTCCCAACCCTGCTGACCTCGCCATGCCTCGGCATCCTGCACCTTCTCTGCATCAGGAACCCGGCCTACAGCCATCCCGTCGGCCCGCACCGTCGTTGCACGTTCGCTGCCGCCACCCGCGAGTTCATGAGTCCCGTCATCACAACGCCCAGCAATCACGGGCGACCACATCGTCGCCCTCTCACACCGAGCGCATCACGCAAATCACGCACACAGACAAGAGCAGCAACGTCAACCCAGAACGGAGCACGCACACTCAGCGCGAACGGTAGCACACACACACAAGCACAAATCCTAGAGCTACTCAATGCGCAGCAGCCCATCAACTCCTGGTGGAGCGCGTCGCGTGCAAGTTCCTCCGACGGCCGTGCGCGCGTTCAGCCACAAGGAGCGTTGAGCGCAAGAGCTCAAGCAAGAAATAGAGCCGTGGCGAGGGAGTGCATGCTGCCGCGTGCCGCCTCCGGAGCCAGGCTTGGTCATCGGCGAGCTTCAGAGCACCGGCATCCAGGGTGCCGACACACGAACCGTGTGCTGTTTGAGGTTGACGATGCTCATTACAGTGGGGTCCATAGGTAAGTTAGAGGGATAAATAACCGGAATTAAAATTTAAAAAATGGGTAGAGGTGGTGGGGCCCACACTTTGCCAATCCGAGTCAAAAACCGCTCAAAGATCGGCAGAAAACCACCCAAAGTTGCACGAGGGACTAAACTTATCCAGTTTAAAAAATTAAGGGACTAAGTTTTGCTGGTTTTGAAGTTGAGAAACCATTTCTATACTTTTGAAATAATCGAGGGACGAAAAATATACTTTTCCCGGAACACAATATGGAGCGTAGCTTGCTTTCTGTTTGAATTTTTGTCTGCTATCCTCAAGTTCAGATGCTATGATCTAGATGCATCTATGGAAGTAGCTTATAATGATGTATTTCCCTTCTGGATATGCTAAGTTTTACCTGTCAATGTTCAGTACCAGCAGCAATTCGTAGCGTTCCATTGGGGGTGCAGATACTCCAATGCCTAGCTAGAGAGCAATTGCATTGGCCTTCTTCTTCACCGGATTGATTCTTTCCAAATCAGACACGGGTCTCGCGCGCAAGCACAACGCCGTTCACGGCCTGCAGCCCCTGAAGCAAGCTGTTGACGCCAGCATCGTCAAGCTGCAGTCGCCATCGCTGGCTCCAGGACAGCACCTCCTCCTCGTCGCCCGTCAAACCACCGCCCCGGCCCCGGCGCCATCGGCAACGGCCCGACGCCATGCTGCCGCGCCCGAGCCCCGGTGAGGCAGCCTCCATCCTCCCAAGCGAGCACGCCGGCCGCCGCCGCCCTCGCCAAGCCCCCGTCGGAGCCCCACCGGTCGGCGTCCTCCTGCGCCTCCTCGACCCCGCCTCCTTGCGCCCGCGCGCCGCCGCCTTGGCCTCGCCTCACCGGCGACAAGCCCCCGCCGGAGCTCCCCGAGCTCGCTCGCCTCCTCGCCGGAAGCCCCCGCCGCTGGGAATGGATTCGCCAACGCCAGCCGGGATGCCGCGGCGGTGGCGGTGCAGGCGGCGGCGTCTCCCTGGTTCGGCGGCGGCGGCTGCATCCCGGGAGAGGAGGAGGAGCGGCTTGGGATCTCGTCCGCGTCTTCCCTGCGAGGTCCACGGCGGCGGAGGGAGAGTTGGATGAGTGGAGGGGCGGATCTGGCCGCCGGCTGATTCCTTGGGTACGGGTGCGGGGAGAGGGCGGCGGCGGTCGGGATGGATCGGCCGGGGAGGGGGAGTAGTGGTAGATCGGGCGTGCGATCGGGCGTGAGAAGGTCTAGTCGGCGCGGGAGATCGATCTGCTCGGGCTCGAGGGTTTTTTTCGCAAAGGTTTTTTGGCAGAGATGGGATGATGACGAAAAAAAATGGTGGTGAGGGATGACGAAAATAAACCAGTGAAAATAAACCGCCTGGACTATTTACCAACTGCTTCATTAAGAGTACAGATAAAGCGCCTCTTTATCTAGACTAGTAAGTGTGCACGTGCAATGCACGTCTTGTCAGAATTCAAAATTCGAATACTTAAAGCTTAAATTTTCAATCCACATATATGTGCAATGATTTCAATACATTCCATAAACTCCGCGAGTTTAAATTTTGATGAGATCTCCTACAATATACCGAGATTTAGTACATCATGGACATCTATCCCAGTTATCACTCGGATAGAATAGCTATACAATTCCGAAGTCTCTTTTCCGGTATTACCGAATCAATATCCAGGGCATCCTACCATCTACTGGTCTCGTGCACATAAATGAGTTATCAAAATTCCATATTTGAATGTTATCAACCATATCACAGCCCCTTCACAATTTCACCTAAAACAGTCTAAACCCCACAATGAAAGTGTGAGAAGACACATGAACTGAACAATCTCTTATAGATTCTTCATTATAAGATGGCAAGGTCTCAAATGAATTCACAATTTAATATTTGTTCCCGAAGAAAAGCTAGGAAGCAACCAGAAAGTAGTGAGATAAAATATAACACCGAAAATAAGTGCCAATAAGTGTGAAGATAAAAGATCATAGTATTACCTGATGTTTTTCTTTTTTCTACAATTACCACTAAGCTTAAAGAAAAGATGACTTAAAGTTCCGAGTACATTAGTCAGCAGGCCATTACCGCTAGCTCATAACATGCTACTGAATCTCAGGTCACAGCCATTAAGATTGTATAGATTATAGAGTAAAGCAACACCTACAGCACATTGATTCAAATAATTTCATGTACATCTTGCCCCAGAAGCTTGCACTGAGACCTTGAGGCTTCTTCAGTCAGGTTGCATTTCAGACGCATCTGAGTTTTGTTTGGTTTTCAGCACATGAACCAGTTGCAGCACCGGAACCGGGACGACATGCGCTCGGTCTTCCGGATGCGCTCCACCTGTCGCGCCAGCCAGAGTGCCCGCCAGTTCTACCTCAGCCTCGACCCTCGCATGCTTCCCCTCCACCTTGTGGCCCAATGGGGACAGTCTCTTGGTCATGTTGTTCTTCGCCCGTGCCCTCATTTGACCGGCCTGCACCTGACATATATTTGCACAATTACAACCAGCTGAGATTTGTTTCACAGTTTTGTTAAGAGTTCAAAATTTAGAGCAGAGCTGGTTAAGAGATGGCGTGGCGGCTCCGGCCAGAGTGCCGCTCCTCGACTACTCCTGGCTGTCGATTGGCGTCATCTCTGTGCCTACGCCCCTCATCGACACCGATGACGACAACTCGGTGCGGAGCATATATGTCAATTCGGTAGAAGTTTTTGCTCTGCCGGAGATGGTCTACTTAGGAGGTTACATTCTATGCATCATTTTAGTTGATTTTAAATTTGCAGCGGCGTGTTTAATTCCTGTTGGCTAGAGTTCAGAAGATATTATTGCCGGCCATCAGAATTTTTCAAAAATAACACAAATAAGGTTTAGTACGAAGACTATTTTTGAGTTATTCACAGGAAAAAACAAACATGTGCCTTGCGCACTAAGTTCATGTTGCAGGATAATAAATTGCCTTTAATAATAAGTTCACTGAAACTTCAAAGAAATGCCATAGAACTATGGCAGTACTATGACATACTAAGTGCGTACTTAAAAATGAACTTTCACTATTTTCATCCCATCAAAAGTTCAAATAACCAGATCATGACATGTAGGTCAGAGATAGACAAGAAATTCAAATGAGTAACAAACCAATAAACGATTCAAAAAATGTAGAAAGTGCCTTTAAAATTGTGTTATAACTTATAAGCCTCTCTAACAAGTGGCACCTCCATCATGTGGGCCAAAGGATGGATTTCGTACAATGACAAATAACTTCAATCTTCTCACAACTAAAAAACACATGGAAAATGATAATGAGAAGTAGAAATGATGTTCACCTTACTGTATATCATATTGAAGGATTTTACTGTTCCGATAAACGATTGCAATGTTCCCTCAACTTCAGCTCTGTCTCGGCATAGTCTTCATTCAGATTATAGTCATACTGGGCAGTAGAGACTACCCTGTTAGTGTAGATAGTATATTGCAGTGTACTGTCAACAAACTAACTAATAAGATATGCGTGGGAATTTTAGATAGAACTGTATAAATTGATTTTGAATATATGACCAGATCACAACTGTGTGAATAAGGAAATAAGATCCAGTGCTGAATTTATACCTTTGAGGCTAGCTCCTGAACCATCTGTTGCAGATATGACATCTTTTTGGTATACTCAGAGAGCTTCAACTCTAATTCTGCTATACCAGGCCTGCAAAATGATAATCAAACTAAGTGAAATGGTGTTTTTTCTTGAAATTGCTTGTCAACTGGGGGTCACAAGACGGCAACATATATCATACCATTTCTAAATTATATGGTTGCTAGAAATCTGCGCCTTCTAAATAATACAATTGACAAAAACATCGAATTGGGTGCACTTACAGGGGGTAAATTGATTGTATTTGGACACCTTCAGGAAAATATAATGAGAAAATAACTAAACATTGGATGATTTAATTTGCCAAATGTCTGAAAGAAAGGACATGAAGCAAGTATGCATGGCCCAGTAAAACTACCTAAATTAGCCTAACAAGAGAGAGAACTGAAAAATGCTCAATGTTAACTTGAACTGACTTACATTTTACTCGATGAAAGATGACACAGATTCATATAAGCTTCTAGTAAATGCACACAGAAAAGGGGATAATCTGAAACTAAAAGTAAAAAATTACATGCAAATTGTACTTCCTGCATATAGGGGAAACCGTTCAAACATCACATTCGGCTGTCAGCAAAGAACTATGTAATAGGTAAGTGTTTTCTACCCCAGTACTGATAGTACTTGGTAAGGAAACAATAGTACAAATAGAGGAACAACAAACTTCAATCCAACTTGTGAGAAGCATGGGCTTGCATCAACCATCATTGAATCTTACCAAAGAAAAAATCAAGCCGGGATCAAACAAAAGCACATGTCAGAACCTGCATATAGTGGCATTGAGAGAGACAGAGGGGAAGCAAGAAGGATTGGTAGAGAGAGAGAGAGGAAATAACGATATGGAGAATCTCATCTTGGCGTCATCCGCCACGCTCGACATTGCTTACGCACATGTCACTACCCAGCCATGCCCGTGGTCCTGACCGCTGCTCCCGCCACTTGTGCCGGTTGCTGCGCCATTTTCATCGTGGCCACACGTCCTTCGAGCTGCCGCCCGTCAACATCCGGGGTGACGGAAACATGGGCTTCCAAATGCTAAATGAGGATTGCTCCTTCAGATATAGTCAGCAGAAAAAGTTGAAAAAACATATACCGAATGAAGAATGCATGAGATTCTCCAAGTAAATATGCTATAACATTACACCTTATGACAATACACTTAAATAATCAACAGCAACATTACACCTTAGGGCGGCTGTAGGCTGGACGCAAGGCAGCTGGGCCGAGGCGAAGGCTAACGACCCATGGGATGAAGCGGACGTGGGACGCAGGCGCGGCCTTGCTCGATCCCGTGCGCGTGGAGGCGGCTGGAGATCGTTCGGGGCGGCGGTGCTAAGGGATCTTGGCTGGTGACGAAGACCAGGACGGACCAGGACGCCGGTGGAGCAACGGGAAGCTGGGACGGCGGATACGATGCGGGCTCCACGGATCCGTCTGTTCCCTGCCGAATCCGGTGGCAACGATGGCGGTGCAGAGCATCAGGGCGCCGTGGCGGGGAAGACCTGCGCTCAATGCACCCGACCGCCGCTGCTAGGCTCACCGACATCGGCCTCGCTAGTGCCTCCAATGGCTTCCATGCCGCCGAGCTCGGGGCCATCGCGGCCGCGTCCCCCTGCCCCCGGTGGCCATGGCGTCCTGTAGTTTGGGAACAAAGAGAGATTAGT
The DNA here is from genome assembly GCF_018294505.1 of Triticum aestivum. Classification (NCBI taxonomy): domain Eukaryota; kingdom Viridiplantae; phylum Streptophyta; class Magnoliopsida; order Poales; family Poaceae; genus Triticum; species Triticum aestivum. The sequence goes on along the minus strand of NC_057810.1, from coordinate 488,857,984 downwards.
GGGGAGAGGGGGAGAAAATGAAGGAGGGCGTTGGGCGCGGTTGACCGGCTGATGAGGTCGGCGGCGGCTTGCAGGAGCGCGAGCGACGACTGGAGGCAGGGTCGACTCGGGTGGATCGGGGGGAAGTGCACAGAAGGAGGAGAAGCGAGGAGCGGCGGCGCCGTTTTTCTCGATCTGGGAAGAGAAAGAAGGATCGGGGAGGCACGATTCACTTGGAATCGGCCCGAAAATTAAGGAGCTGATCGAGGATGCGGTTGTTTCCGCTATGCGGGCGTGCAAACGCGAGAGTTTTCGTCCGTCCTGAAACATGTTTTCTTGTTTAATACTAGGACAATGCCCGTGCGTTGCTACGGGACCATATGAATAAAGGCATTGATCAATATTGTGTGCCCTATGTTTTTATTGCCAAACCTTGAGTCACTTGCAAGCTGCTACAAAATGAATTTTGTGTCAGCTGATGCACCTTGTATGTCTGCAATGAATTCACTACTCATCTGAATTTCTTTGTTTCTGGAAAGAGAACTATAAATTGGACATCATTGACACCAGCAGCGAAAGGGTGGCTCACCATTCTCCAGCAATGTCTCCATTATGTGAATATCCTGTAGCGATGTAGAGATATGGAGACTAAACACACTGCCTCAGGCCGCTTCAAATATGATTCCCATGATGAGAGCTCCCTATGCTTGCCATTTGATCATAAAGCCTAAGTTTGAAATGATCAGCGCCATTGATGTTCGAGTCCTATAGCACCTTGCAATCCCTCAAATATTTTGTTGTATCTCGTATCCTAATTATGCTATGTGACTTATCCAAATAGCATGGCGTGATAAGCTTGTAGAGTGCACGCTTATTCTATCTCATTCCACTACATCTTCGACTTACCTGGCCACCGTGGTAGCTCCTCTCTCTCCTCTCTTTTGCTGCTCAATATTCTGATCAATCATACAAATACCTAAAAGCATAAAAAGAAGGGAAAATCATATCAGCAGTATTACTTCAAACAAAAACAAAACTATACATATATATCAATATTACCGTAGCCGGTGTAGAAAGAAAATTAGAACTGATCACTTGGGGTTAAGATGATCAAATGAATGTATGAGATGAGTATAGGAGCAACTTTTTACCTAGCGCTTTGTATTATGGCAGGTTAGCACTTTATAAGACAGTCGAAACTACAGAATGACACCCAGGTGACCCAGCCTTGCTCGCATTTGTGCACGCTTCTATTACCAATTGAATAAAAGCCAAATTGTCGACCGCCTTTACTGAAACATGCCACTACTTCTGCAAATACTTTCGCTGCATATATACTGATGGGACCATCTCAGGCACCTGTCGTCTAGAGCGTCATGATGGAGACAACGTCAGAGAGGAGGAATGTCAATAATACTCAAGCAACAAGTACTTGTATTATGTTGTACAGCTATCAGTATACAAAGTTATGTTTTCTCTGTTCTTAACACAATTACGCGAAGAAAAAGAACAGGCCTAACTTCTATGCATGTGGGTGTGCGGATAAACTAACCAAATCATAATATGTATTTTTACAAAAAAAATGCTTATTGCTGAATCTTATCATCGATCTAAGCACATCACAAATCCTTCCATCCAAGTGTGAATTTCATTTGTTCAATAAGAAGGAGAACACACCTTACTTGCATTCAATCAGTGTAAAAAAAAACAAAACAAATATCACACGCACACCTTTGTAATATAACTGTGAACTGGCTGTGGCTGGGACATCTAAATAGATAAGAGCAATTGAAAAGGAGAAGAGCACACCTTACTTGCATTCAATTAGTGTAAAACACATCACAAATATCACACGCGCACCTTTGTAATGCAAGTATGAAGTGGTTGGGACATCTAAATATATAAAGGACCCTCAATACCAGACAATCTTATAGTTAATTGCATAAACAAATTGGTATAGCTAGACTGAACAAATTGAACACAAATTTGCAGTGGTAAAAGGCACAAAAACATGTGAAAGAAGATTAGCCTTTTCATCAACTGCATATGTTTCCACATGCTTGCGCCGCAACCTCTGAAACTGGTTAAGGCCGTATGAAAAAAGTTAGATGAACTACTCTAGTCATAACATTGACCGGACAAAAGGTTCTGAAAATTTATTATGTGTGCAGTGTGAGAATAATCTATTTGACCTGCCTCATCGTCTACCAAATGTTAGGATGATAGAAGATTCAATTTATTAAACCATTGCAGCCCGTGCATCAAACCTCTGAAAATGCATAAAGCAGTCATACCTGCGCGTCGGTGAACTCGTCAATCCGCTTCATGATTCACACATACAAATTACTTTCTCTTCCATCGCGAAGCATGTTCTGTAATAAATGGCTACTACCTGCACTACGTGAATCGACAAACCATGATGCACACAAATCTCATAACCGGCAGTTGACAAAAGCAATCACCAAATAACCTTATGCTCGCCAAACACATTTGGAGCATGAAATTTCTGACCTCGTGGACGCGCCATGGAGAAGAGTAAGTTCATAAAATACTCCTACCTAAATATAAAATCAGAAATTTGATCAACAAAACGGGCATGGAAAAAAATATCTAAACAACTGTCAAATGGTATGAGCTACAATGGATAGAGAGGTCTCGGCAGTGCACGGATCCGCCCAGTAAAGAACATATCCAAAGAGTTCATAAATAGAAAAGACACAATTTGATATTCAGTACCAAAACAAAATATGTCACTGTATCATAAACTCCATACCTCCAAATCCTGTGCTCTGCACCTCTTATACTTCTAAACAAATGAACAAATCAACATGTATAGAAATATCATACTGATGTACAATCTCAATAACCTAAACCTGAAAAAAAAATTAAGTCATACATGGACCAAATCAACTTTGTGATTGGTTTTAAGGTTGCAATTGAACACTTGCAGACATGGACGACCCAAATCAACCTTGGCTAATCAATCAACAATTGATTTGAACATACGGAGAAGAATCAACCTTCTTGTGATGCTTCATGAAGAAACAATATCATTTCCCAATCAATGAACAAACATGTGAAACCACTTTAGATCAGAACATATGAGCTAGCCTATCGGCAACAATTAATTAAATGGTCTACTACTTCAGATGCTGAAGAATGAAATCACGCTAAGAACAAATAAGGGGGAGGTAGAAGCCCACGTCGTCATTGGAGAGGCGGTCCGTTGTGAGTTTGGGCTGTGTTGCCCTCTCCTTCCTCTTCCTCTTCCCATGCGGCCGACCAAACCGGGACAACATGAAGAACGACACCCACGGCGGGGACAGGACCCAGCAGGCGGAACCAGTAGTTCTCGTGGAAGTGACGGAGACATGTGAAGGCGGCGCCGAAGGTGCTCGGATCTGGCCGATGTGAGGGTCCATTGCGGCTGCGCAGTTGAGTCCCTGGTCCACGTCCGGGAGGGCCGCAGATGAGGTCGTCGGGGCAACGGGCTGCAGCGATCGGTGGAGGAGCACGAGTGGGCGAGCGCGATTGCGAGGTGGTGCCGAGGATGGCGAGCGGCGGCCGAGGACCAGAGGGGCGGGTGGGGTTGGAACCCTACATAGTGTGTTTGTTGTGTGACGTGAGAGATGTGGGCTTTGTGGGGCTTGGCCCATGTGCGGCTGCGCGGGACGAGCAACGAGGGACGACGATACCGAGCGACGTAAGATGAGAAACGGAACCTTGCGTTTCTTTTAGATAGTAGAGATAGTAGTGTAGAAACGAAAGTGGGTCGTGTGCGCCCATGTGTACAGGGCAGGGGGCTAGCTGCCTAGCTGAGCGATGCACACTTCTTCTTCTATATAAAGCCCCGAGGCCCCGACCCAGCAAGATAAACCAAAAGTGGACAACCTAGAGCGCTGCGCAATTAGCCTCACACGAGCAAGTCCCTCCGGGTGGTAGTGCCGTCCCACACGCGCACACTCCGGAAGGACAAGAACAGAAAGAATGTTGAGCCCCGGCATTTCGGTCAAGAAGCGCCACGGCGGTGCCGGGTTCGCGCTCGGGTGTGGCTGCAAGGACGCCAAGAGCGTGTCGGTGGTCCCCGCGTCGGTGTCTGCGTCGCCCTCGCCGTCCGGCGCGGGTACATCGACCACAACCGAGACGCGGCGCAGGGGCGGGAGGGCCAACCCGTCGGCGTCGATGACGACGGACACTCTGACCTCTGCCTCGTCGTCGTCCTTGCTATGGGAGGACGCCGTGGCGGAGTTCGAATGCGGCGACGACGGCCACTTCAAGATGGAGGGATCGGCAGCCACGCAGAGCTTCTCCGGCTTGCTGCGCGAGCTCAACGAGCTGGAGCAGAGCGTCGTGTCGTGGGGCCGGAAGAGCCACCGCAACCGCGACAAGAAAGCCTCGACACCGCCACCGGAGCACAAGAAGGCGACCATGAAAAGTGGCGTCAAGGGCGGCGACGTCACGACGGGCGGCGCTAAGGATCGCCGCGTCGGTGACAGCGTCGAACCGGTGACTGTTGACGCCTGCGTGGAAGTTGGGCTCGACGGCAGCGTGGCAGTGGTGAAGCAGTCCGAGGACCCGCTGAGCGACTTCCGGCAGTCGATGGTGCAGATGATCGTGGAGAACGGGATCATCGCCGGGGAGGAGTTGCGCCAGATGCTCCGCCGCTTCCTCACCCTCAACGCGCCGCACCACCACGACGTCATCCTCCGCGCCTTCGCGGAGATCTGGGACGCCGTGTTCGCGGCCTCCTACGTGCCCGTCCCCGCCACCGCCCCGCCCAGCAAGCACACCCGCCGCGAGGAGCCCGCCGACGGAAGGCCGCCCATGCCGAGGACCCCTCCGCGCCACCACCACTCGCCATCGCCATCAGCATGGCGCGTGTAGACGTACCGAAACGTGCTACCTCGATTCAATATACCACTACCACTGTATCATTTCATTTAATTTCCGGTTAATTAGTATTGGAATGGCCACTGGCTTATTATTGTACGTGAGTGAATCCGTATAAGAAAGCTCTTTGTGTGATTTCGTACTATTTGTCTCCGTTGTTCTCACGTGCAATGCAGCTCCATTTGCTACAAAGCCAGCGCGGATTCCCGCCTACGACAAGCCCGAGCACGTAGGCGTGCCGGCGTCTACCAGACTACCGGAAGATAGATCGGGCGTGCGTTGCTTCGGTTAGGAGTTGGACCGATGGGGAGTGGAGACGAATGCCATGCATGCACGGGCGACAGCCAGTTGTGGTTGGATGGGAACGGGAGAGAGAGTAGGGTCCGTCTCGCTTGCATGCGCGCTCGCCCGTGCATTGCGGCCGGGGCAACCTGGACTGCATGGTCCATACGGCAACTTAAATTGTCCGGTGCCCTTTCTCCTAGCTAGCTAGCACTGGATTATTCCTTGTGAAATTCCTTGCCGTGCATGCATGGCTCCCTGCTCCTAACAATGCCAAAACTCGTACTATGTCAGCACCATTATTGCATGTACTCACTGGCCATTAGGTGATCGGTATAGGTCACTTATCTACTGTGGCTACCTAGCATCAATCATCGCCATCTCTGACCAAGTTTCTCGCGTACGTATACGTTGCTTCGTTCTTCGATCGCGCGCGCATCTGCCGACTGCAGGCATCATATCGGCAGACGATCGAGATAGGCGAAACTGGACGCACGTGGTCGACGCAATGATGCGCTGGTACACGTATACACGACGGGGCGAGACAAGCACGAAAAGCGTATGGAATCTTTGCGCGCATATTACATGCGTACCGTATGGAGGCGATCTAATGTCCGAATCCATTTCCTTTCCTTCCGAGGCAGACCCCGCGTCCACGGGCGCGATGGCGTTTGTGCCGTTCCGTGTGGACGCGGAACCGAACAGATCCGTCCGCGCCAGCTCGCATACGGGCCACGGGAAGGGACAACGGCCAGGCCAGCCCGGGGTCGCAGGTCGTCGTCCCCTCCGCTTGCCTCCACCCCCGCCCGCGGCATCCTCCGTACGTCATCACAGGTCACCGGTGCCGCTACCCGTTCCTGATCTCCGTGAGATGCCCCTGCGCGGAGGCTGGCGGGTGGGGGCCAGCGCGTGCGTCGGGATGCGGGGTCTTCCGCGCGAGTCATGAGTACGCGAGGACAGCGCGTCACCGTCTCGGTCTTCCAGTTCAGTTTAGTGCAGTAGAGAATTTGGAGTGTCTGCCTATGCTTAGCAGATAAGACGCACGGCGTGGACCGTCCATCATGGCCTGGATCGATCATGCAGCCCTGTAAATTACGGAGCAAGTTGAGCCTCAACTTGAGCGCCGGCGAGACGCAGACGCATCGGCGATCGAGAACGTGTGCTGTTCTTTGGTTTTTCTACGTCAGAGTGAAGTGAGCAACAGTATTACAGCACAAGCGAACAGTACTAGTGTTCAGCACTAGCGTCTCTACGCAAACAACAACGCTATGAGTCATGAGTAAATACAACGTGGCGTAATGGTGTCGTCACCGCTGTTAATCCTGCAAGTGTTGTGCCCTTGGGAGAAGGCTCGTAAGTACGTCATCATGGTACTGAGTACTACTACTGGTTCGTTACTCCAGTCCAGCAAAAGCAGCCATGGGAATCGCCGAATCGGATACTGACCGAGTATATACAGTAGTTAAACAAGATTAAAAATAGAGATAGCTGGACTTGTAAGAAAATTATCATATTATTAGCAATAGGTGTAGCTCTTGAGTAAATAGAATTTTTTGTACCCGAAGCATTTCTCGATTTCTCCGGATTTTTCGTCAGTCATGGTATTTGCTATTGGAGTTGGTTGAACTTACCCGCCATATACCATCCATAAGTAGGTAACTGCTTCCCCAAAAAACAAAAAGCAGCTAGTGCTTCCTTTTGCCATGACCAAAAGTTTTGTATGTGCGCCGCTAGCACACCAACATTTCGCCCGTCCCTTGATATGCGAACGACGTTCCCCACCCGACATGCAAACGATGGTGCACATCTAACCATCGATACCCAAAAGCAAATCGGAGCAGGCCACACGATCATTTATCAAGCACCTTTTTAGTGAGATCGGCCTATAAAATGCTCACAGGAATTAAGGCTCAGAGAGAAGACTGGTTAGAGAATAAAACAAGCCACTCGAACCAAGAATGAGAAAAGAAGGACCGGACTAGATTGTGGAAGGTCTTGGTGCCTTCAAAACTGCGGCCTTTCACTTGGAGATTAGCGCATGCATCACTGCCAACTGGAATGGCGAGGTATAAAAGGAACATGATAACTTCTCCGGTTTGCTCAATTTGCAATGCAGCGGGGGATAACTGGAGGCATTCTTTGTTTGAATGTAGCATGGCCAGGTGTGTTTGGGCACTTTGGTGACGAAGTGATTTTGGAGCACATAATATCAAACCACACTGAAGATGCTTGCCTATGGCTCTTCTGGCTGTTTGAAACTACGAGTCAACATGATCTAGCTCGGGTCTTGGTTACCCTCTGGGTAATATGGTGGGCAAGGAGATGTGAAATTCATGACAATGAGTTCCAAAGTCCACTGACCACCATGAGCCGGCGACGGGGGAACCCAGATCCGGCCGCCCTTCACCCTTCCCATCTCCCTCCCCACCTCGCCGCCACCGGAGGAACGGCCGGCGAAGCCGGCGCCGGCTCCCGGGATGGTGGCGACGGGGCGAGACTACTCCCTTTCGATGGTGAGAGTCTGGATCTGAGGCGGCGGCCTCGTTGGTGCGGTCGGTGCTCCCCCCGTGGCGGGGAGTGCTCGTCGGTGAGGTAGGCCGGTTCCCCTCGGCTGCGCGGGCAGCGAGGTCCCGGTGGACGCAGGTCATGGCGCGGGGAGGCCCCGGGTGTCGTGGATCTAAGTCTGACAGTAGAGTGGGGGTAGGTATGGAGAGGCAAGGTCCAAGCTATCGAGAGGTTGTAAACACAAGAGATGTACGAGTTCAGGCCCTTCTCGGAGGAAGTAAAAGCCCTACGTCTCGGAGCCCGGAGGCGGTCGAGTGGATTATGTGTGTATGGATTACAGGGTGCCGAACCCTTCTGCCTGTGGAGGGGGGTGGCTTATATAGAGTGCGCCAGGACCCCAGCCAACCCACGTAATGAAGGGTTTAAGGTACATTAAGTCCGGGGCGTTACTGGTAACGCCCCACATAAAGTGTCTTTACTATCATAAAGTCTACTTAATTACAGACCGTTGCAGTGCAGAGTGCCTCTTGACCTTCTGGTGGTCGAGTGAGTCTTCGTGGTCGAGTCCTTCAAGTCAGTCGAGTGAGTCCCTCGTAGGTCGACTGGAAGGTGATCTCTTCTAAGGGTGTCCTTGGGCAGGGTACTTAGATCAGGTCTGTGACCCTACCCTAGGTACATGACTCCATCATTAGCCCCCGAATGGATTGAGGCTTGAGTGATGAAGGAGTTGATGTTGTTTCCGATTAGCCTTCGCATACTGGTCGTGCGTTGTTTTGAACCAAAAAATCTCTTTGTTGATAGTGAGCAACTTTTCTTCAGTCGACTCGATCCATTCTTTTCCTTCGTCGAGTGATCTTTTGGACTTCGCCGATTTCCGAGCGACGGATCGCAGGAAATCCCGCGTTTGGCAGACCGATCTGCCGTTCGCGGATTCCGCGGGATGCGAAATTTGGGGAAGCGCGCGAAGCGGGGCGGACCGCGGTGTTCGGACGGGACAGGGCATAGACGCCTCGATCCCCGCGCCGCTTTTTTCGCCACGTATCGCGTCCGCGTAACTGTTCAGGATATGATTAGATCGACCGGGCCCACCTGTCATCCACTCGGAAGGGATCTTATAAATGCGCCCGGCGAGGGTTTTTTGAACAGTGCCTCAGCATTCTCCCTCTGTTCCCTTCGTCTCCGCCCAACGCGCTCGCTCTCGCCTCCGCACAACTTCTCCTCGCGCGTCTCGCCGGCAGCCATGGCCAAGGAGAAGACGGCGGCGCTAGAACGCGCGAAGAAGGCGTCGGCGACGGAGAAGGCGAAGGGGAGATCCACCAGTCGTGGCGGGTCTTCGTCTAGATCTCGCCTGCCGAAAGGCTGGGTCCAGGGAGATTGGATCCAATCGACCATCACGGAGAAGGATCTCCTCGACATGGCCAACGAGGGCCTGATCCCTCATGGAGCTGCAAGGCTTCTGGGGAAAGAGTGGTAGCCCCAGCCGGAAGAGGGTGAGTGCGTGCTTCTGGCTACCCATGTCGACCGCGGATTTTCTTTGCCGCCGAGCGTTTTCTTCCGTGGTTTCTTGAACTTCTTTGGAGCGCAACTCCACCACTTCACCCCGAATTCTATCGCCTATCTTGCCGCGTTTGTGTCCATGTGTGAGAGTTTCCTGGGTTGTCGACCGCATTGGGGTTTGTTCAAGCACATATTCACGTGTCGCTCTCAGACCGTGAAGAAGGCGAGCCCAGGCGACGAAAAAACCCGAGTTGTCCAAATGTGTGGGGGTCTGGGGATCCAGGTGAGGAACAAGAGCACCTTCCCAGCCATGACATTTCCCGAGTCAGTCAGAGGCTGGCAGTCGACCTGGTTCTACTGCCAGGATCAGTCGACGCCGGGGCAGTCGAGTGGACTCCCTCAGTTCACCATGGGCCGAGTGAACAAGCCCTCCTCTCTGAAGGTGATTCCGGAGGAGAAAGCTGACGTGAAGATGCTGATGGAGCGTGTAGTTCAGTTGGTTCGGGAGGGAGTGACGGGTATGGATCTCCTGGAGGTTTTTCTTAGGCGTCGTATCCAGCCTCTTCAGTTCCGGAGCCATTGCATGTGGTTGTACTGCGGGACTGAGGATGTGACTCGGGTCAATCCAGAAGCAGTCGACGATGCCACTCTGGAAAGGTGGATGGCCGCTGTTACTGGGAACAAGGATAACCCTCGCGGAGCCAGAAGGATTCCTCCACTCGACTGCCACAGTGATCCAAACAAGGTATGTCTGCTCCACTTCCCATTGTATTCTTGTCACATTTATTTCTGTTTTCTCTGCCGATCGGTCGACTGATCTTTGTCTTGATGTCTATCAGGCCCTCACTGAGCTGTACTCGATGCCCAATGGAGCACAGGCTCCGACCGAGGAGGGAGAAGCGAGCGGGGGCGAGAGCCAGGAGGAGGAGTGGGACTCGGACGCCGCTGAGGATGATGATGATGATGATGACGATGATGATGATGATGATGAGGACGAGGAAGAGGAGGAGGAGGAGGAGGTCGCACCACCGCGCTCGGAAAGGCGGTCGAAACTTGTCCATGACCCTGCGACTGAACGTGGCAAGGGGGTTGCGACTGTTACACAGTCGACCAAGCGCCCTCGGACCACCTCTCCGGCGCCGACTGAAAAGGCGTCGAAGCAGCCCAGGGCGGCCCCGTCAAAGCCGACCAAGCTCCTGCCGAAGATGAAGGTGTCCATCCCCACCATATCAGGGTAATCATGCTGCTTGAGTCTTCTTGTTTTGTGCGAACATTATCTCTGGTTGGCGCTGGAGTTAGTCGACTGACTCTTTGGAGTTGCAGTGCTGCTACTTCTGAGACCTCAGCCCGGGCTGACGACCATGAGATGGAGGACGCAGCAACCTCAAAACCTGGTACTATACTCTTAACACCGTTTCTAGTCGACTGACTCATGATCTCTAATTCTGATTCTTTTCTGTAGCTCCATCCAATGTTGTTATCACTCTCCCTGATGATGATGAAGATGAGGAACCGCTGAAGCACAGAAGGAGTAGGAAAGCGTCTGCCGGCAGGGTGTCCCAGGATGTGACGGTGCCTGAGACTCTGGTCGTGGAGGAGGAGAACACCACTCGACACACTGTGTCCTTCGCAGATCCACTGACGAGTGCTCTGCAGCCCTCCCTCTTCACGACGCACCACGTCCCAGAGGACCAAGCTGGCGCCGCGAAGGAGGCGATACGCCAGGCAGGGATCATGATGGAGCAGTTGAAGACCATCCGGGATGCGAGCCAGGCAGCTTACGATGCCAGTTCCGCCCTTCAAAGCAATGTTCAGGTCAGTCGACCACCGCTTGTTTTCTTTCCAGAATTTATAGTAATCACCCAGTGGGTGTGTCGATTTAAACTCCGTGTTAGCGGGGGCACGCTGAGTGCACCCGCTGGGTGTAGTCCCCAAGGCTAAGGTCGACTGCTGGCAGTCGGCCTTAGGCTTTATAAGTTCAGTCTTTCCGTCATTCGACTATGGTGAATGGATTTCGCAAACCGGTGGGGGCACGCTGAGTGCATCCACTGGGTGCAGTCCCCAAGGCTAAGGTCGACTGCGGGCAGTCGGCCTTAGGCTTTATAAGTTCAGTCTTTCCGTCATTCGACTATGGCGAATGGATTTCGCAAACCGGTGGGGGCACGCTGAGTGCACCCACTGGGTGTAGTCCCCGAGACTGTGGTCGACTGCTTGCAGTCGATTACAGTCTTAAAGAATACATCTTGTTTTTTTTGAGGTCGACTGGTCGACTCTGTCTTCAACAGGATTAGTGGGGGCACGCTGAGTGCACCCACTGGGTGTAGTCCCCGAGACTACGGTCGAATGCTTGTATTCGGCTGTAGTCTTAGAAACGCATGATTTTTCCTTTTCCACTCGGAAGTGAATTATCTTTGACATTTAGTCGATTGATTCTTCGCAGAGATCCTGTGACCTTGCGGCTCGCTACACTGAGCTGGAAAACAAGCACATTCAGCTCGAGCTGGATTTGAAGCTGGCTCAGGAGAATCTGACGAAGGCAAAGGAGGAGACCAAAGGTATGTTTGGTGAGACCTCGACGACTGCTTTTTCCCTTTACTTGTTTCAAAATCTGATCTTGCTGTAACTTGCAGGTAAGGTGAAGGAGGCCCAACAGAAAAAAGACCTTGAACTAGCTGAGAGGATCAAGCTTGCCGACGAGAAGTTAGCTTCAGTCACCAAGCTTGAACAAGAAAATACCAATCTGAAAGCTGCTCTTGAGAAGAAAAATGATCTGGAGGCCTTCCTGAGTGGTCTTGCCAAGAAGCTGTTCCTTATGCTTGAAGGTAAACCTTTATGCTCAACAATCATTTTCAACTGTGATTTTTCCATTCGACCATTGCCTTGACTCGGTGATCGCCCTTGCAGAATTTTGTCAAGACTTTGAAGAAGAGACTAGCCGGCTGGAACCAAACCTTGACCCTGTCAATTCTCCGGTGAACGACGAAGTTGCCATGAATGTTTTCCGACTGGAGTCCCGTGTTGCAGCTGTCGTGGACTATCTTGCAAGGCTGAAGGTCGCCACATCTCGCATCGACTCAACGCTCTGGCCCAGGGAGACACTCCAGAACGACCTCGAGTCGCTGGTGGCTCGCTTGAACACGGTCCCTGGTCGAGTGCAGGAGTGGAAAAAGTCCTCGGCTCGGTGCGGTGCAGATGTTGCTCTGTGTCTGGCCCGAGTCCACTGCAAAGATGCGCGAGAAGACAAGCTGGCGGCCCTCCGGGTGGCCAACACCAAGAAACACGACTTCAGGTCCTTTATGGAAACTTTCATTGCTGCTGCCACTCGGATCGCAGATGGAATTGATCTTGATGAGTTTGTTGCACCTTCCAGCCCTCCACAGGAGGGGTAAAAAACTTCTTTTAAGCTCGACGCTTTAAATTTGCCTCGGTATGCCGAGTGGAGTTGTAACCGATAAACCTTAACAGGCTTAGCGCCTGAGCACTTTCGGTTCCTTTAGGTATCGTTCCGAACTTGAATTTGATGTTTGAATATGATTGCTTTTGGCTTGAAATGTCTTTTGCAGGTTCAAAGCAAGACGCTCACTGCAGTCGACTTATTCCTTAATCCACTTAGGCGAGCACTGGGCTGCAGCTAAGCCCCCGAGTGAGAGGTTTGCTCTTCACTCGGTAGGATTTTTATATCTTAGGCGAGCACTGGGCTGCAGCTAAGCCCCCGAGTGAGAGGTTTGCTCTTCACTCGGTAGGATTTTTATATCTTAGGCGAGCACTGGGCTGCAGCTAAGCCCCCGAGTGAGAGGTTTGCTCTTCACTCGGTAGGATTTTTATATCTTAGGCGAGCACTGGGCTGCAGCTAAGCCCCCGAGTGAGAGGTTTGCTCTTCACTCGGTAGGATTTTTATATCTTAGGCGAGCACTGGGCTGCAGCTAAGCCCCCGAGTGAGAGGTTTGCTCTTCACTCGGTAGGATTTTTATATCTTAGGCGAGCACTGGGCTGCAGCTAAGCCCCCGAGTGAGAGGTTTGCTCTTCACTCGGTAGGATTTTTATATCTTAGGCGAGCACTGGGCTGCAGCTAAGCCCCCGAGTGAGAGGTTTGCTCTTCACTCGGTAGGATTTTTATATCTTAGGCGAGCACTGGGCTGCAGCTAAGCCCCCGAGTGAGAGGTTTGCTCTTCACTCGGTAGGATTTTTATATCTTAGGCGAGCACTGGGCTGCAGCTAAGCCCCGAGTGAGAGGTTTGCTCTTCACTCGGTAGGATTTTTATATCTTAGGCGAGCACTGGGCTGCAGCTAAGCCCCCGAGTGAGAGGTTTGCTCTTCACTCGGTAGGATTTTTATATCTTAGGCGAGCACTGGGCTGCAGCTAAGCCCCCGAGTGAGAGGTTTGCTCTTCACTCGGTAGGATTTTTATACTTAGGCGAGCACTGGGCTGCAGCTAAGCCCCCGAGTGAGAGGTTTGCTCTTCACTCGGTAGGATTTTTATAACTTAGGCGAGTACTTGGACTGCAGCTAAGCCTCCGAGTGGAAGGTCTGGCTTACCACTCGGTAGGATTTTTATATCTTAGGCGAGCACTTGGCTGCAGCTAAGCCCCCGAGTGAGAGGTTTGGCTCTTCACTCGGTAGGATTTTTATATCTTAGGCGAGCACTGGGCTGCAGCTAAGCCCCCGAGTGAGAGGTTTGCTCTTCACTCGGTAGGATTTTTATATCTTAGGCGAGCACTGGGCTGCAGCTAAGCCCCCGAGTGAGAGGTTTGCTCTTCACTCGGTAGGATTTTTATATCTTAGGCGAGCACTTGGACTGCAGCTAAGCCCCCGAGTGAGAGGTTTGCTCTTCACTCGGTAGGATTTTATAACTTAGGCGAGCACTGGGCTGCAGCTAAGCCCCCGAGTGAGAGGTTTGCTCTTCACTCGGTAGGATTTTGATAACTTAGGCGAGTACTTGGACTGCAGCTAAGCCTCCGAGTGGAAGTCTGGCTTACCACTCGGTAGGATTTTTATAACTTAGGCGAGTACTTGGACTGCAGCTAAGCCTCCGAGTGGAAGTCTGGCTTACCACTCGGTAGGATTTTTATAACTTAGGCGAGTACTTGGACTGCAGCTAAGCCTCCGAGTGGAAGTCTGGCTTACCACTCGGTAGGATTTTTATAACTTAGGCGAGTACTTGGACTGCAGCTAAGCCTCCGAGTGGAAGTCTGGCTTACCACTCGGTAGGATTTTATTTAATCTTAGGCGAAACGGATTCGCAGCTAAGCCTCCGAGTGGGAGTCTGGCTCACCACTCGGTAAGGATTTTTACAAACTTAGGCGAAACGGATTCGCGGCTAAGTCACCCACTGAGGGGAAAATTTTATTGGACAAAATAAAAAGTGACAAAAATTATGGAGGAACTATGACACTATTATTTTGAAATCCATGAACTACAGGAGTACTTTATTGCAACTCATCCGAGTGATAAACTTAAGTGTAAAATGGGCGGAGTAGTTCCGCGTTCCAAGCTCGGGGCTCGTCGATATTATGTTCGACGTTGTAAAGACGGTACGCCCCGTTGTGGAGAACTTTGGTGACGATGAAGGGTCCTTCCCAAGAAGGAGCAAGCTTGTGATGTTTCTTCTGATCCACTCGGAGAACTAAATCTCCTTCCTGGAAGGCTCGACCCCTCACATTTCTGGCGTGGAAACGACGCAAATCTTGTTGGTAGATGGTCGATCGGATCAGAGCCATCTCCCTTTCTTCCTCTAAAAGGTCGACTGCGTCCTGCCGCGCTTGTTCAGCTTCTGCTTCGTTGTAGATCTCAACTCGAGGAGCATTGTGGAGAAGATCACTCGGCAAGACTGCTTCAGCTCCGTAGACCAAGAAGAATGGAGTTCTTCCGGTCGACCGATTAGGTGTGGTCCGCAGTCCCCAAAGCACCGAGGGAAGTTCGTCGACCCAAGCTCCAGCTGCATGCTTGAGATCACGCATCAGTCGGGGTTTCAATCCCTTGAGAATCAGGCCATTGGCTCGCTCTGCTTGTCCATTCGTCTGCGGATGGGCGACTGAAGCGTAGTCGACTCGTGTGCCTTGAGAGTTGCAGAAATCCCTGAATTCCTCCGAGTCAAAGTTCGACCCATTATCCGTAATGATGCTGTGCGGGACTCCATATCTGAATATCAGTTCCCTGATGAAGCTAACAACAGTACCGGCGTCAAGGTTCTTGATTGGTTTAGCCTCAATCCACTTGGTGAACTTGTCGACTGCCACCAGTACATGCGTGAAGCCACTTCGACCTGTTCTCAAAGGACCGACCATGTCCAACCCCCATACTGCGAAAGGCCAGACGAGTGGAATGGTCTTCAGAGCTGATGCAGGCTTGTGCGACATATTCGAGTAGAACTGACATCCCTCGCACTTATCCACTATTTCCTTTGCCATCTCATTCGCCTTTGGCCAGTAAAATCCGGCTCGGTATGCTTTGGCCACGATGGTCCGAGAGGACGCATGATGACCACAGGTCCCCGAGTGGATATCATTAAGGATGATTCGACCTTCTTCTGGTGTTATGCACTTCTGACCAACTCCAGTCGCGCTTTCTCTATATAACTGTCCTTTGATTACGGTAAAGGCTTTAGATCGACGGACGATCTGTCGAGCCTCTTCCTCATCCTCCGGAAGCTCTTTTCTCAGGATATACGCGATATACGGAACTGTCCAGTCGGGAATGACCACCAAGACCTCCATGACCAAGTCGACCACTGCTGGGACTTCAACCTCAGTCGGATCTGTGGCACTCTTGGGCTGTGGAGCTTCTTCGGTGAAAGGATCTTCTTTGACTGACGGAGTGTGTATATGCTCCAAGAACACACCACTCGGAATGGCTCCTCTCTTGGAACCTATCTTTGCTAGATCATCAGCTGCTTGATTTTTCAGTCGGGGTATATGATGGAGCTCCAACCCCTCGAACTTCTTTTCCAGCTTCCTCACTGCACTGCAGTATCCAGTCATGGCTGGGCTTCTCACGTCCCACTCCTTCATCACTTGGTTGACCACTAAATCTGAATCGCCATAGACCATCAGGCGACGGACGCCGAGTGAAATGGCCATGCGCAATCCGTATAAGAGGGCCTCATACTCTGCCTCATTGTTGGAGGAATCAAAGTGAATCTGGAGCACATATCTGAGCTTATCTCCTCTGGGGGAAACCAGGACAACCCCAGCACCGGAACCATTCAACATCTTAGAGCCATCAAAAAACATGGTCCAATGCTCCGAGTGAACTTCAGTCGGCTGCTGCTGTTCAATCCACTCGGCGAGGAAATCTGCTATTGCCTGGGACTTAATGGCTTTCTTTGCCTCAAACTTGATATCAAGGGGAAGAAGTTCAATCGCCCATTTCGCCACTCGACCAGTTGCATCTCTGTTGTGCAAAATCTCTGATAGTGGAGCGTCGCTGACGACTGTGATGGAATGATCAGAGAAATAATGAGCAACCTTCTTTGTGGTCATGTATATTCCATACACAAGCTTCTGATAATGAGGATATCTCTGCTTGGATGGAGTCAAGACTTCAGACAAATAATACACTGGGCGCTGAACTTTGAAAGCTTTTCCTTCTTCTTCCCGCTCGACCGTAAGCACTGTACTGACGACTTGTCCTGTGGCTGCGATATAAAGCAACAGAGGCTCTTTGCTGATTGGAGCAGCAAGCACCGGCTGGGTGGAGAGCAGAGCTTTTAGCTCGGCAAACGCTGCATCAGCTTCTGGAGTCCACTCGAACTTGTCTGCCTTCTTCATCAGTCGGTAAAGAGGCAATGCCTTTTCACCGAGTCGTGAGATGAATCGACTTAATGCGGCCAAGCATCCAGTAAGCTTCTGGACATCGTGCACTCGCACAGGGCGTTTCATTCGGAGAATAGTGCCGATCTTTTCTGGATTAGCGTCGATCCCTCGCTCGGAAACGAGAAAACCGAGTAACTTGCCACCAGGAACTCCGAATGTGCACTTTGATGGATTGAGCTTGATATCATACCTTCTGAGGTTGGCAAATGTTTCGGCGAGGTCAGCGAGCAGGTCGGAACCTTTTCGTGACTTGACGACGATATCATCCATATACGCTTCCACATTCCGACTGATTTGAGTGAGTAGACACTTCTGAATCATTCGCATAAATGTGGCTCCGGCATTCTTGAGGCCGAATGGCATGGTGATATAGCAGAAGCACCCGAATGGAGTGATGAAAGCTGTTTTTACCTCGTCGGGTCCGTACAGACGGATCTGGTGGTACCCGGAGTAGGCGTCTAGAAAAGACAATCTCTCGCATCCCGCGGTCGAGTCAACAATTTGATCTATGCGAGGGAGAGGAAAATGATCTTTCGGGCAGGCCCGGTTGATGTGCTTGAAATCAATGCACATTCGGAGCGATTTGTCCTTCTTAGGAACCATGACGACATTAGCGAGCCACTCGGAGTGGTATATCTCTCGGATAAATCCTGCCGCCAACAGTCGAGCCACTTCCTCACCAATGGCTTTTCTCTTCTGGACGGCGGACCGCCGAAGATGCTCTTTGACTGGTTTTGCTGATGAGTCGACTCTTAGGCGATGCTCAGCCAGTCCCCTGGGAACACCTGGCATGTCAGCGGGCTTCCATGCAAAAATGTCCCAGTTCTCACGGAGGAACTGGATGAGCGCTTCTTCCTATTTCGGGTCGAGTGTTGTGGAGATGTGGGTCGGGGCTGCATCGGGGTCGGTCGGGTGAATGTGAACAGGCTTCGTCTCACCGGACGACTGAAATGCAGATTCTGTGGCGGGTTTCTTGGATCGCAGCAAATCACTCGGATCTGCGTTTTGCTTGTATTCTTCAAACTCGACCGCTGTCACCTGGGAATCAGCAATCTTTGAGCCCTTCTGAAAGCACTCTTCTGCCTTTTTCCGATCACCGGTGACAGTGATCACTCCTTTGGGGCCGGGCATCTTCAATTTGAGGTACACGTAACATGGTCGAGCCATGAACCGTGCATAAGCTGGTCTCCCCAAAATGGCATGATATGCACTCTGAAAATCCACGACCTCAAACGTCAACTTCTCTTTGCGAAAATGTTTCGAATCACCAAACACCACGTCCAGAGCTATTTGGCCGAGTGACTCGGCTTTCTTCCCTGGTATAACTCCATGAAAGCTCATGTTACTGGTGCTCAGTCGGGACATCGGAATGCCCATTCCTTTCAGTGTGTCTGCATACAACAAATTCAGCCCGCTACCACCGTCCATCAGCACTTTTGTCAGTCGAGTGCCTTCGACAACTGGATCGACCACCAAAGCTTGCCTCCCAGGGGTGGCAATATGAGTCGGGTGATCAGATTGGTCGAATGTGATGGGTGTTTGGGACCATCTCAGATAATTTGCTTTTGCTGGGGTAACCATGTTCACCTCGCGGTTAATGACTTTCAATCGACTCTTGCTTTCCACATCTGCAAAGATCATCAGAGTGGAGTTGACATGCGGATATCCTTCCTCACTGTCCTCCTTGTCTTCGGCCTTGTCCGACTCCTTTTCCTTGTCTTTAGACTGTTTTCCTTGAAACTGCTGGATCAGGAGTCGACATTGGCGAGTGGTATGCTTTGGGTAAATGATATTCCCCTCTTCGTCTTTCTTCGTGTGGATGTGACACGGCATATCCATCACGTCGTTCCCTTCTTTATCCTTTACCTTCTTAGGGTTCCAGGATCCTTTTGGTTTCCCTTTAAACTTTCCATGAGCCACGGCCAGAGCCTCTCCAGGAGCTGCCGGTTCAGCCTTCCGCTTCTGTTTCCGACTGGTGTTTCCCTTCTCCGACTGGCTCGGCTTGTGCTTGCCGCTTCGGAGTCGGTCTTCTTCTTCGCCGTTGGCGTACTTGGTAGCAATTTCCATCATCCGACTCAAGGTCATGTCTCCGGTTCGACCAAATTTCAAACTCAATTCTCTGTTCTTGACACCATCCTTGAAGGCGCAGACTGCCTGATGATCAGACACATTCTCCACAGTATGGTGCAAAGTGATCCATCTCTGAATATACTCCCTGAGAGTCTCATTGGTCTTCTGCACGCAGACTTGCAGCTCCGTCAATCCAGCCGGTCGCTTGCAAGTTCCTTCAAACGTTCTGACGAACACTCGGGACAGATCTTCCCAAGTGTAAATGCTGCTAGGAGGTAACTGATTCAACCACGCTCTGGCAGAACCTTCCAACATGAGGGGCAAATGCTTCATGGCCACCTCGTCATTCCCACCACCAATCTGAACTGCCACTCGGTAGTCCTCAAGCCAAGTTTCAGGCTTAGACTCACCGGTGAACTTGCTGACTCCTGTTGCCAACCTGAAATTGGGAGGAATCACTGCGGCTCTGATAGCTCTGCTGAAACATTCCGGACCAGAAACGTGCACTCGACTGCTCGTGGGCGCATCTCTGTCGAGTCCACCTCGATGGGCTCTGTTCCGGTCGACCAAGCCTTGCACGATAATGGATCGCGCGTCGAAGCCTGGTTCTCTGGGGTCGACTGGAACTCTTCGCCCCGCACTGAGCTGACGTCTGTCATCTTGCTGCCGAGGAGCGTAAGACCCACCCCTCGGAGGGGAAGTGGGCACTCGACGCCTATCATCTCGGTCGTGTCGGTCTCCATATTGGTCTCGCCGATTCTCGCGCCCTTCACGCCGCGGAGGCGATCTGGGACTGTGAGCCGACTGAACCGTATTCGCAGCGACGGATCGACTGTGAATTCTGTTGCGCGACTGCGACACGGCTGAATTCTGATCTCCTGCTGCCCGGAGCAGATCCCTGATCTGCATCAAGCCTCTGCCAGCTTCCGACTGAGAGGGCTGGATGGACTCTGCTATACGGGTCGCAGCTGCTAAATTCTGGATTGGGGTTCGATATACCTGAGTCGGCGGGAAGAGTTGACGTCGACTGGCGTCGGGAACTCGTTGCCGCGCGCGCTCGTCGAGTGCTCGCTGAAGATTCTCCAGGCGAGCGCGTTCGGCCAAATTGGCCAAACGTGCCTCCTCCAAGGCGCGAGCCTCGGGGGTTTCTCCTGCGATGGGAGTATGCAGGGCATCCATGTTCCTGCGGCGAAGTTCTTCTCTTTGCAGAGAGTCGAGTGGCTCGGGCTGGTACTCTTCGTGGTCTCGTGCGGGGTCGCCTCCGTCGCCTGCCCCACCATCACGGGCGAAGCCAGGGGGGCTGCGAGGCCCGTCGACCATCAGATTTCCGCCGCTGGATCACTGCTATCGCATTCGGATGCAGTCTCTACGGAGCCAGTCGACAGATCGAACAGGCCGTAGAGAGATTCGTCGGGCTCGATTGCCGCAACTTGGGTGGTGGCCGTCTGGCGAGCCACCGCGTGTCTCACCCACCGCTGAAGCCTCGACCGACCCGAGCGCTTGCGCTGGCGGGAGACCGGGAGGGTGGTCGATAGGGGAGTCGACCGATATGGGGTCGACGGTTGCCGCAGCAGAACGCCGCGGACACATGCGCGAAAATGCGTCGCACCGCGGACGGGGAGCGCATCGACGTCGAGTGGAGCCTCCTGGAGCCAGGCGGAGTCGTCGGCGACGAAGGTGAGAGCACCGAGACGAATCTCTCGACCCTCGACCAAAACTCCAGCAGCTACCATGATGAAAGTACTCGGAAGAATCGCAACTTCTCCACAAAATCGCTAAAACACCTGCCCCACGGTGGGCGCCAACTGTCGTGGATCTAAGTCTGACAGTAGAGTGGGGGGTAGGTATGGAGAGGCAAGGTCCTAGCTATGGAGAGGTTGTAAACACAAGAGATGTACGAGTTCAGGCCCTTCTCGGAGGAAGTAAAAGCCCTACGTCTCGGAGCCCGGAGGCGGTCGAGTGGATTATGTGTGTATGGATTACAGGGTGCCGAACCCTTCTGCCTGTGGAGGGGGGTGGCTTATATAGAGTGCGCCAGGACCCCAGCCAACCCACGTAATGAAGGGTTTAAGGTACATTAAGTCTGGGGCGTTACTGGTAACGCCCCACATAAAGTGTCTTTACTATCATAAAGTCTACTTAATTACAGACCGTTGCAGTGCAGAGTGCCTCTTGACCTTCTGGTAGTCGAGTGAGTCTTCGTGATCGAGTCCTTCAAGTCAGTCGAGTGAGTCCCTCGTAGGTCGACTGGAAGGTGATCTCTTCTAAGGGTGTCCTTGGGCAGGGTACTTAGATCAGGTCTGTGACCCTACCCTAGGTACATGACTCCATCACCGGGCTCCCCGCGTCAGATCGGAGGCGTTCCTGGTCCGCTCGTGATGGATGACCTCCGGCCGGCCTGGATCTCCGGCGTACTCGCGCCTGCAGATGTTGTGGTTGGTTCGGAGGTGTCGGCAGGGTGCTTGGCTGGGGGAAACCCTTGGCCGCCGGTGGCGGTCACGGCGTCGATGGCGTCCCAGACGCCATTCCCTCCTTGGTGGCGGCGCCGAGGCTAAACCTCCCCTTCCTCCCACCTTCCCATGCGCCTGGGTGAAAACCCTAGCCCCGGTGGCTAAGCGGCGGCGGCGCCACAACGTCGTCACCTTCTTGAAGGCGCCGACTTGGGCATGGGGATGCTGGTTGTGCATGGCGAGCTTGTCTGGTTCCTGGTGGCGGCCCGCCTGATCTGCTGCGGCGCAGCTCCGGGCAGTGTCTCGGGGCTGCGGTGCTTCTCTTTCGGCCGTGTCTCCGATGGGGACCTCGCCCTTCCTCACCCTGTACATGTCGTGGTGGAGCGGTACTTCATCTCACTCATTGATGGCGGCGAAGATCGGCGGCATAGCGCTGTGGAGGCTCGCCGCCTGATGCGCGGAGATGGACTCGCGCAGGAGGAGGTTGCTGTCTGGCGTCATGGTGACGTCGATGGCAGAGTGGCCAGACAAGGTAGAAGCCTTAATATGATCTGAAGACAGACCTGTGAAAGATGGTGACGACGACACACGAGTGCGTCTGACCGGATTGTGCCCCAGACCCGGTATGTGGCTCGGCTGGGGCTTCCGAATATGTTTCGATTTCCGGCTTTTTGATGTTAGGCTTAGGTGAGTGGTTTGGGTAGTGGCTCAGCTAGCACCCCTTCATCATTTTGAATACGAGTAGCGGCATGTGTTGCCAAGATGGTGGATTCAGACTCATTGTTGTAATACTTGTAAGGTCCTCGAGAATAATCAATAAAGTGGCCGTATGCATCTCCTAGATGTAGAGGCCGGGGGTCATCTTCCTTTTCTAAAATAAAATAAAATAAATAATAATAATAATAATAAAAACTGACCACCATGAGCTTCATTGCAAGATATCTGCAAGACCTGAATATTGCGTCAGCCCGGACTGTCAGAGTTTCGGCTCCACCAGTTCAGCGCAAGAGGAAGAGTAGTTGGATTGCTCTGGAAGGAAATAATGCGAAAATCAATGTTGATGAAGGGTTATCACGTAATGGAAAATCAGGTGCAACGGTGGCAATTTGCAAAAATAAAACAGGGCAGTTTCTGGGCGCTTCAGCTATCACCTTCGACGGGTTGACAAACCCTGCGAGCCTAGAAGCGTTAGCATGCAATAAGGGATTGGCACTTGCCCAAGATCTGAACCTGGGAGATGTTGTGATCGGGACAGATTGTGTGGAGGTTGTCACTAGTATCAGCAAGGGTACGACTTCAGTTTATGCACCAATTCTGAATGAGATCCATCATCGCAGACTGGAGTTTGAGCATGTTCAGTTTCTTTTCAAGCCGCGTGAAGCAATTTTTTTTTTGAATTTTGTGAAGCAAATTTTGAAGCACATATGCTAGCTAAAGTTGCAGCTTCTCTTGCAGCTGGTAGACATTTGTGGCTAGGGAGTGTTCCGAACATCTTTTGTATTCCACACTTTGTGCATGTTGAATAAATTCCTTAGTTCACCTCAACAAAAAAAAATTATCAGGTAGGGATCGGCCACAGAATTGTCGTGTCCACAAAGGTTTCGTTCCATAAAAACATTTTGTACGTCGTCTGTATCCCCGCGCACGCCTTAGGCCTTCTTTGGGCTGTCAACCATGTTTTCAAATATCTGGCATGGCCCTTCTCTTTTGGGCTGCCAGGTAAGCGACTGGGCTTCGTAGAGGCCGTGGAGAAAAAGTTAACCGTTGTGGGGATCGAATTAATGACCCGCGAGAGGCGAGGGTGTTGGATCAGTCGCAGTTGTTTGCAGAGACGGGGGGTTTGTTCTTCGATGCATCAGTCATTGTCTTCGGGGGCATCAATGAGGCCACTACACTGAAAGTGCTGGCAATTCGTGAAGCTATGGCTCTAGCTGAAGACTTGAATTTACAATCCGTCCATGTGGCGTCAGATTGCGAGCTGGTGACTGAGGACATCAAGCAGAAAAGTGGGACCGCTTAACGGTGTCATTATACATGAAATCATAAATTACTCTAGTAGTTCCATTTTATGTAATTTCGTTCATGAGTTTAGAAGCTTGAATTTCGAGGCTCATAATCAAGTGAAGCGAGCTATACAATTAGTTATACCGTTAGGGGTTAACCGTCATGTTTAATTAGACCACCTGGTGATCTTTCTTTTATCCATGTAAACATTGCGACGGGTTAATAAAGCTTCGCTTAATTGCCTAAAAAACCTAAAGACCCGCGGGATCTATAGCGAGATATACGATCCCCTTGCCTGAAGCTTTTCCCCTACGTGTAGCTATTGGGCCGACCCATTTCTGTCTCTCTTTTTTCGCCGTTATTGATCAAGTCGTTCACTTGCGGTGGTCGACGTAATAGTTTATTTTGTTTATTTTGTTTTCTCTGTTTCTTCAAAAGTTTTCTTTAATTTCTTATTTTCCTTTGTTGTTCACCGGGTTTCTTAGTTTTTTTCTTGGTTTTCGTTGATGTTTCTTTTATTTTTTATTTTTCCCTTTTTTTGTTTCTTAGTTTCTTTCACAGATTTCATTTTTTTCAGTTCTTACCTTTTTCCTTCTTTTTCTTTGTTTCTTTCTCGGTTTCTACTATCTTTTTTGCTTTTCTTTGTTTCTTCATGTTTCTTTGTTTCTTTCTTGTTTTCATCGGTTTTTTCTGTTTTACTTTGTGTCGTTCTCGGCTTTAACTATTTTCCATTGGTTTTGTTTGTCTTATTTTCCCCTTTTTCTTTCATTTCTTTTGTTTCTTTTTTGCTTTTTATTGGTATTATGTTTTCATTTTTTGGTTTTCATTAGTTTTTATTTCTCTTTTGTATGGAATAGGAACAATATTTTAAAAATATTTAACATTTATTGAAATATACATTATTTCAAATACATGAGTACCATTTGAAACATATATTTTTATACATCAATTATAGAAATCACTTTACATACATAATTAAAAATGATAATCATGCATTTGAATAATGTAAACATGTATATAAAAATGTGCAATGTTTATGGAAAGAGTAGACACAAAAAATGTATGAAAAATGTTAATCATGTATTTGAATAATTTAAATGTGTTTATGAAAATGTTAGATATATTTAGGATGTTTTGAAATATAAGCAAAAGTAAAAAATAGTGAATAGAAAAAGGAAACGGAAAAACGCTTAAGGCATGCGGTCCGTTGGGATGGCCATTCTTGGCGCTACTTCACGCGTGACTGCACTATGTCTCGCTATAAACGAGACATAATTGCACCCTTAATGACCTTCCCAATGATAAGGCCGTGTACAATGTAAGGTGCTTAAGGAAGATGCTTAAAAAAATAAACCAAATCTTTTTTAAACACTGGTGCTTATTTGTTCAGGGTAGACGTTTAATTGGACCATTGATATTAAAAAAACTCAATTTATTTTACAAAGCATCTCCCTAAGCATTTTGCATTGTACAATGCCTAATGATGCAGCAACCAACTGGTCTAACGTCTGATTATGAGGATGTGCGGACATTTTCTTTTCAATAGTCTCACCTGGTTCGCTTAAAACCTATTCCCGCAAATTATATATGGTTGAAACTTGTGTGGAATATCAATCAACCACCTTGGAGATCAACAAACAAACAATGAGATCTCGGCAGGTGTCACTTGTGAGTGAGCTAATTAAACAGGATCGTTCACACGCCGGGGATTGTGTTTGTGGGTAAGCTGCCTATAGATGGTAAGAGCATCTCCAGCCGTTGCCCCCCCCCCCTCCAGGAGGCTTAAAAATCGCCGTCTGGGGGCGAGCCATCGCTAAAATCGGCTCTGGGGGCGATTGGGTTCCCAGCCGCTGTCCCCAGGTGCCGATATCGGCCCATTTTTGACGCAAATGTGCCCATTTTTCGGCCCTCTTTCGGCGAAAAATCGGCCCGATATCGACGCAAATCGGCCTATTTTCGCCGTGGTTTCGGCGCAAATTCAACAAAAGTAAATTTTTATCACATAGTTCATCACAGAAAATCAATAGAAATCAAATAGTTCAACAAATAGTTCAACAACAAATAGTTCAATACAAATTATATAGTTCAACAAATAAAACTCATATTTCATCACACGTCGAGTTAGGCGCTGCCCTTGAGCCTCCATAGATGCTCCACCAGATCCTGTTGCAGTTGTTGATGCACCTGTGGGTCTCGGATATCCTGACGCGTATTGAGAAAGGCAGTCCAGATTGCCGGTAGCTGGTGATCAACTTGCGCAAGAGGACCCTGCCTGTGTCAAACACTAGCTCTTCCTGTTCGCTCTCAATGATCATGTTGTGCAAGATGACACAACAAGTCATGATCTCCCACATTTGATCTTTCGACCAGGTCTGAGCAGGGTACCGGACAATAGCAAATCGCCTTTGGAGCCTTTGTACATCCCCTGCCAAGCAAATGGACAGTTCTTCCATTTCCAATGCATGCAGTCGACGCTTCCAAGCATCCAAGGAAATTGTCTTGCTGCATTTTGTGCTAGGACCCAAGTAGTGTCTTCAGCATTGGATGATCGCAAGTATTGCGGTTCAAACACTGCCACCACTGCCCTGCAAAACTTGAAACACTCAATGGTCGTGGACTCGGCCATGTGCTCATAGTCATCGAGTGAATCACCGGAAGCTCCGTATGCAAGCATCCTCATAGCTGTCGTGCACTTCTGGATTGAGGTGAATCCAAATTTGCCAGTGCAATCCTTCTTGCACTTGAAGTAGTTGTCGAACTCCCGGGTGGAATTCACAATCTCGAGGAAAAGCTTTCGACTCATCCGATAACGATGCCAAAATACTTTGTCGCCGTGCAATGGAGATTCGGCGAAGTAGTCGGAGTAAAGCATGCAATAGCCTTCCAGTCGATGCCGGTTCTTTGCTTTCAGTCACCCCGGCACTGAGCCACCTCACCGCGGCTTTGCATTGCTCGCGAGCAGGACGGCCAGGCCGGGGAGGACCATGAGATGCTCCTCCTCCTGGACGTCGGCATCGGCTTCCTCCTCTAGCAGCGCCACGAGCGCCTCCTCGTCCTCTGAGTCCATCACCGAGCAGAAAAATCGCCGAACACCTAGCGGGCGTGGTGGGCGCACATCCGCCGGTATACCGCCCTGCGCGGCCAGAGCACCGGAAAACTCTTCCGGAAGGTGGTGGAGAGGTTGCCGCGACGAAACCTTCTCTCTTTTCTAGCGGTGCTGGGCGTGTTGGGGAACGTTGCAGAAAATTAAAAATTTTCCTACGGTTTCACCAAGATCCATCTATGAGTTCATCTAAGCAACGAGTCAAGGGAGAGAGTTTGCATCTACATACCACTTGTAGATCGCGTGCGGAAGCTTGCAAGGTGATGATGTAGTCGTACTCGACGTGATTCAAATCACCGATGACCAGCGCCGAACGGACGGCACCTCCGCGTTCAACACACGTACGGGACGGGAGACGTCTCCTCCTTCTTGATCCAGCAAGGGGGAAGGAGAGGTTGATGAAGATCCAGCAGCACGACGGCGTGGTGGTGGATGCAGGGCGTCACAGCAGTAGGGCTTCGCCGAGACTACGAGGGAGAGACGTAACGGGGGGGAGATGGAGGCGCCAGGGGCTGGTGTCTGAAGTCCCTCCTCTCCCCCACTATATATAGGGGTGCCAAGGGGGGGGGGGCGCCGGCCCTAGTAGATGAGATCTACTAGGGGGGGCGGCGGCCTAGGGGAGGTTTCCCTCCCTCCCAAGGCACTTAGGGGTGCCTTCCACCACTAGGACTCCTCCTAGGGGGAAACCCTAGGCGCATGGGCCTATAGGGGCTGGTGCCCTTGGCCCATGAAGGCCAAGGCGCACCCCCTACAGCCCATGTGCCCCCCCGGGACAGGTGGCCCCACCCGGTGGACCCCCGGGACCCTTCCGGTGGTCCCGGTACAATACCGATAACCCCGAAACTTGTCCCGATGCCCGAAATAGCACTTCCTATATATAATTCTTTACCTCCGGACCATTGTGGAACTCCTTGTGACGTCTGGGATCTCATCCGGGACTCCGAACAACATTCGGGTTTCTGCATATACATATCTTCATAACCCTAGCGTCACCGAACCTTAAGTGTGTAGACCCTACGGGTTCGGGAGACATGCAGACATGACCGAGACGCTATCAGTCAATAACCATCAGCGGGATCTGGATACCCATGATGGCTCCCACATGCTCCTCGATGTTGTCGTCGGATGAACCATGATGTCGAGGATTCGATCAAACCCTGTATGCAATTCCCTTTGTCAATCGGTACATTACTTGCCCGAGACTCGATCGTCGGTATCCCAATACCTTGTTCAGTCTCGTTACCGGCAAGTCACTTTACTCGTACCGTAATGCATGATCCCGTGTCCAACACCTTGGTCACATTGAGCTCATTATGATGATGCATTACCGAGTGGGCCCAGAGATACCTCTCCGTCATACGGAGTGACAAATCCCAGTCTCGATCCGTGTCAACCCAACAGCTACTTTCGGAGATACCTGTAATGCACCTTTATAGTCACCCAGTTACATTGTGACGTTTGATACACCCAAGGCACTCTTACGGTATCCGGGAGTTACACGATCTCATGGTCGAAGGAAGAGATACTTGACATTGGCAAAGCTCTAGCAAAACGAACTACACGATCTTTTATGCTATGCTTAGGATTGGGTCTTGTCCATCACATCATTCTCCTAATGATGTGATCCCGTTATCAACGACATCCAATGTCCATAGTCAGGAAACCATGACTATCTGTTGATCACAACGAGCTGGTCAACTAGAGGCTTACCAGGGACATATTGTGGTCTAAGTATTCACACGTGTATTACGATTTCCGGACAATACAGTTATAGCATGAATAAAAGACAATTATCATGAACAATGAAATATAATAATACTTTTATTATTGCCTCTAGGGCATATTTCCAACAGTCTCCCACTTGCACTAGAGTCACCAATCTAGTTACATTGTGATGAATCGAACACCCATAGAGTTCTGGTGTTGATCATGTTTTGCACGCGAGAGAGGTTTAGTCAGCGGATCTGCGACATTCAGATCCGTGTGCACTTTGCAAATCTCTATGTCTCCATCTTGAACATTTTCACGGATGGAGTTGAAACGACGCTTGATGTGCCTGGTCTTCTTGTGAAACCTGGGCTCCTTGGCGAGGGCAATAGCTCCAGTGTTGTCACAGAAGAGTTTGATCGGCCCCGACGCATTGGGTATGACTCCTAGGTCGGTGATGAACTCCTTCACCCAAATCGCTTCATGCGCTGCCTCCGAGGCTGCCATGTACTCCGCTTCACACGTAGATCCCGCCACGACGCTCTGCTTGCAGCTGCACCAGCTTACTGCTCCACCATTCAACATATACACGTATCCGGTTTGTGACTTAGAGTCATCCAGATCTGAGTCGAAGCTAGCGTCGACGTAACCCTTTACGACGAGCTCTTCGTCTCCTCCATAAACGAGAAACATGTCCTTCGTCCTTTTTAGGTACTTCAGGATATTCTTGACCGCTGTCCAGTGTTCCTTGCCGGGATTACTTTGGTATCTTGCTACCAAACTTACGGCAAGGTTTACATCGGGTCTGGTACACAGCATGGCATACATAATAGATCCTATGGCTGAAGCATAGGGGATGACACTCATCTCTTCTTTATCTTTTGCCGTGGTCGGTGACTGAGCTGAGCTCAGTCTCACACCTTGTAACATGGGCAAGAACCCCTTCTTGGACTGATCCATTCTGAATCTCTTCAAAATCTTATCAAGGTATGTGCTTTGTGAAAGACCTATGAGGCGTCTCGATCTATCTCTATAGATCTTGATGCCTAATATATAAGCAGCTTCTCCAAGGTCCTTCATTGAAAAACACTTATTCAAGTAGGCCTTAATGCTGTCCAGAAATTCTATATTATTTCCCATCAAAAGTATGTCATCTACATATAATATGAGAAATGCTACAGAGCTCCCACTCACTTTCTTGTAAACGCAGGCTTCTCCATAAGTCTGCATAAACCCAAATGCTTTGATCATCTCATCAAAGCGAATGTTCCAACTCCGAGATGCTTGCACCAGTCCATAAATGGATCGCTGGAGCTTGCATACTTTGTTAGCGTTCTGAGGATCGACAAAACCTTCCGGCTGCATCATATACAGTTCTTCCTTAAGATGCCCGTTAAGGAATGCCGTTTTGACGTCCATTTGCCATATCTCATAATCATAGTATGCGGCAATCGCTAACATGATTCGGACGGACTTCAGCTTCGCTACGGGAGAGAATGTCTCGTCGTAGTCAATCCCTTGAACCTGTCGATAACCCTTAGCGACAAGTCGAGCTTTATAGATGGTAATATTACCATCCGCGTCCGTCTTCTTCTTAAAGATCCATTTGTTTTCTATCGCTCGCCAATCATCGGGCAAGTCTGTCAAAGTCCATACTTTGTTTTCATACATGGATTCTATCTCGGATTTCATGGCTTCAAGACATTTGTTGGAATCCGGGCCCGCCATCGCTTCTTCATAGTTCGAAGGTTCATTGTTGTCTAACAACATGATTTCCAGGACAGGGTTGCCGTACCACTCTGGTGCGGAACGTGTCCTTGTGGACCTACGAAGTTCAGCAGTAACTTGATCTGAAGTACCTTGATCATTATCATGGTTTTCCTCTTCAGTTGGTGTGGGCATCACAGGAACGGTTTCCTGCGCTGCGCCACTATCCCGCTCAAGAGGTAGTACTTCATCGAGTTCTACTTTCCTCCCACTTACTTCTTTCGAGAGAAACTCTTTTTCCAGAAAGCATCCGTTCTTGGCAACAAAGATCTTGCCTTCGGATCTTAAGTAGAAAGTATACCCTACAGTTTCCTTAGGGTATCCTATGAATACGCATTTTTCCGACTTGGGTTCGAGCTTTTCAGGTTGAAGTTTCTTGACATAAGCTTCGCATCCCCAAACTTTTAGAAACGACAGCTTAGGTTTCTTTCCAAACCATAATTCATACAGTGTCGTCTCAACGGATTTAGACGGTGCCCTATTTAAAGTGAATGTAGCTGTCTCTAGAGCGTATCCCCAAAATGATAGCGGTAAATCGGTAAGAGACAGCATAGACCGCACCATATCCAATAGAGTGCGATTACGACGTTCGGACACACCGTTTCGCTGAGGTGTTCCAGGCGGCGTGAGTTGTGAAACGATTCCACATTTCCTTAAGTGTGTACCAAATTCGTGACTTAAGTATTCTCCTCCACGATCTGATCGTAAGAATTTTATCTTTCGGTCACGTTGATTCTCTACCTCATTCTGAAATTCCTTGAACTTTTCAAAGGTCTCAGACTTGTGTTTCATTAAGTAGACATACCCATATCTACTCAAGTCATCAGTGAGAGTGAGAACATAACGATATCCTCCGCGAGCCTCAACGCTCATTGGACCGCACACATCGGTATGTATGATTTCCAACAAGTTGGTTGCTCGCTCCATTGTTCCGGAGAACGGAGTCTTGGTCATTTTGCCCAAAAGGCATGGTTCGCACGTGTCAAACGATTCATAATCAAGAGACTCTAAAAATCCATCGGCATGGAGCTTCTTCATGCGCTTGACACCAATGTGACCAAGGCGGCAGTGCCACAAGTATGTGGGACTATCGTTATCAACTTTAAATCTTTTGGCATCTACACTATGAACATGTGTAATATTACGTTCGAGATTCATTAAGAATAAACCATTGACCATCGGAGCATGACCATAAAACATATCTCTCATATAAATCGAACAACCATTATTCTCAGACTTAAATGAGTAGCCATCTCGTATTAAACGAGATCCAGATACAATGTTCATGCTCAAACTTGGCACTAAATAACAATTATTGAGGTTCAAAACTAATCCCGTAGGTAAATGTAGAGGCAGCGTGCCGACGGCGATCACATCGACTCTGGAACCATTCCCGACGCGCATCGTCACCTCGTCCTTCGCCAGTCTCCGTTTATTCCGCAGCTCCTGCTGTGAGTTACAAATATGAGCAACGACACCGGTATCAAATACCCAGGAGTTACTACGAGTACTGGTAAGGTACACATCAATCACATGTATATCAAATATACCTTTGGTGTTGCCGGCCTTCTTATCCGCTAAGTATTTGGGGCAGTTCCGCTTCCAGTGACCCTTCCCCTTGCAATAAAAGCACTCAGTCTCAGGCTTGGGTCCATTCTTTGACTTCTTCCCGGTAACTGGCTTACCAGGCGCGGTAACATCTTTGCCGTCTTTCTTGAAGTTCTTCTTACCCTTGCCCTTCTTGAACTTAGTGGTCTTATTGACCATCAACACTTGATGTTCTTTCTTGATTTCAGCCTCTGCTGACTTCAGCATCGAGAACACTTCAGGAATGGTCTTTTCCATTCCCTGCATGTTGTAGTTCATCACAAAGCTCTTGTAGCTTGGTGGGAGCGACTGGAGGATTCTGTCAATGACCGCCTCATCTGGGAGGTTAATGTTTAGCTGGGTCATACGGTTGTGCAACCCAGACATCTTCAGGATGTGCTCACTGACAGAACTGTTTTCCTCCATCTTACAACTATAGAACTTGTCGGAGACATCATATCTCTCGACCCGGGCATGAGCTTGAAAAACCAGTTTCAGCTCTTCGAACATCTCATATGCTCCGTGGTGCTCAAAACGCTTTTGGAGCCCCGGTTCTAAGCTGTAAAGCATGCCGCACTGAACGAGGGAGTAATCATCAGCACGAGACTGCCAAGCATTCATAATGTCTTGGTTCTCTGGGACGGGAGCGTCACCTAGCGGTCCTTCTAGGACATATTGTTTCCTGGCAGCTATGAGGATGATCCTCAGGTTCCGGACCCAGTCCGTATAGTTGCTGCCATCATCTTTCAGCTTGGTTTTCTCTAGGAACGCGTTGAAGTTCATGTTGACATTAGCGTTGGCCATTGATCTACAAGACATATTTGCAAAGGTTTTAGACTAAGTTCATGATAACAAAGTTCTAATCAAATTATGAACTCCCACTTAGATTAGACATCCCTTTAGTCATCTAAGTGTTACACGATCCGAGTCGACTAGCCCGTGTCCGATCATCACGTGAGACGGACTAGTCATCGTCGATGAACATTCTCATGTTGATCGTATCTTCTATACGATTCGTGTTCGACCTTTCGGTCTCCGTGTTCCGAGGCCATGTCTGCACATGCTAGGCTCGTCAAGTTAACCCTAAGTGTTTTCGCTGTGTAAAACTGTCTTACACCCGTTGTATGTGAACGTAAGAATCCATCACACCCGATCATCACGTGGTGCTTAGAAGCGACGAACTGTAGCAACGGTGCACAGTTAGGGGAGAACACTTCTTGAAATTTTATAAGGGATCATCTTATTTACTACCGTCGTCCTAAGTAAACAAGGTGCATAATACATAATAAACATCACATGCAATTATATAGTTGTGACATGATATGGCCAATATCATATAGCTCCATTGATCTTCATCTTCGGGGCTCCATGATCATCTTGTCACCGGCTTGACACCATGATCTCCATCATCATGATCTCCATCAACGTGTCTTCATGAAGTTGTCACGCCAACGACTACTTCTACTTCTATGACTAACGTTTAGCAATAAAGTAAAGTAGTTTACATGGCGTTATTCAATGACACGCAGGTCATAAAAAAATAATGACAACTCCTATGGCTCCTGCCGGTTGTCATACTCATCGACATGCAAGTCGTGAATCCTATTACAAAGAACATGATCTCATACATCACAATTCATCATTCATCACAACTTCTGGCCATATCACATCACATGATCAATCGCTGCAAAAACAAGTTAGACGTCCTCTAATTGTTGTTGCATCTTTTACGTGGCTGCAATTGGGTTCTAGCAAGAACGTTTTCTTACCTACGAATCACCACAACGTGATTTTGTCAACTTCTATTTACCCTTCATAAGGGCCCTGTTCATCGATTCCGCTCCAACTAAGGTGGGAGAGACAGACACCCGCCAGCCACCTTATGCAACTAGTGCATGTCAATCGGTGGAACCGGTCTCACGTAAGCGTACGTGTAAGGTTGGTCCGGGCCGCTTCATCCCACAATACCGTTGAGCAAGAAAAGACTAGTAGAGGCAAGTAAGATGACAAAATCCACGCCCACAACAAAATTGTGTTCTACTCGTGCAAAGAGAACTACGCATAGACCTAGCTCATGATGCCACTGTTGGGGAACGTTGCAGAAAATTAAAATTTTTCCTACGGTTTCACCAAGATCCATCTATGAGTTCATCTAAGCAACGAGTCAAGGGAGAGAGTTTGCATCTACATACCACTTGTAGATCGCGTGCGGAAGCTTGCAAGGTGATGATGTAGTCGTACTCGACGTGATTCAAATCACCGATGACCAGCGCCGAACGGACGGCACCTCCGCGTTCAACACATGTACGGGACGGGAGACGTCTCCTCCTTCTTGATCCAGCAAGGGGGAAGGAGAGGTTGATGAAGATCCAGCAGCACGACGGCGTGGTGGTGGATGCAGGGCGTCACAGCAGCAGGGCTTCGCCGAGACTACGAGGGAGAGACGTAACGGGGGGGAGATGGAGGCGCCAGGGGCTGGTGTCTGAAGTCCCTCCTCTCCCCCACTATATATAGGGGTGCCAGGGGGGGGGCGCCGGCCCTAGTAGATGAGATCTACTAGGGGGGGCGGCGGCCTAGGGGAGGTTTCCCTCCCCCCCAAGGCACCTAGGGGTGCCTTCCACCACTAGGACTCCTCCTAGGGGGAAACCCTAGGCGCATGGGCCTATAGGGGCTGGTTCCCTTGGCCCATGAAGGCCAAGGCGCACCCCCTACAGCCCATGTGGCCCCCCGGGACAGGTGGCCCCACCCGGTGGACCCCCGGGACCCTTCCGGTGGTCCCGGTACAATACCGATAACCCCGAAACTTGTCCCGATGCCCGAAATAGCACTTCCTATATATAATTATTTACCTCCGGACCATTCCGGAACTCCTTGTGACGTCCGGGATCTCATCCGGGACTACGAACAACATTCGGGTTTCTGCATATACATATCTTCATAACCCTTGCGTCACCGAACCTTAAGTGTGTAGACCCTACGGGTTCGGGAGACATGCAGACATGACCGAGACGCTATCAGTCAATAACCATCAGTGGGATCTGGATACCCATGATGGCTCCCACATGCTCCTCGATGTTGTCATCGGATGAACCACGATGTCGAGGATTCGATCAAACCCTGTATGCAATTCCCTTTGTCAATCGGTACGTTACTTGCCCGAGACTCGATCGTCGGTATCCCAATACCTTGTTCAGTCTCGTTACCGGCAAGTCACTTTACTCGTACCGTAATGCATGATCCCGTGTCCAACACCTTGGTCACATTGAGCTCATTATGATGATGCATTACCGAGTGGGCCTAGAGATACCTCTCCGTCATACGGAGTGACAAATCCCAGTCTCGATCCGTGTCAACCCAACAGCTACTTTCGGAGATACCTGTAATGCACCTTTATATTCACCCAGTTACGTTGTGACATTTGATACACCCAAGGCACTCTTACGGTATCCGGGAGTTACACGATCTCATGGTCGAAGGAAGAGATACTTGACATTGGCAAAGCTCTAGCAAAACGAACTACACGATCTTTTATGCTATTCTTAGGATTGGGTCTTGTCCATCACATCATTCTCCTAATGATGTGATCCCGTTATCAACGACATCCAATGTCCATAGTCAGGAAACCATGACTATCTGTTGATCACAACGAGCTGGTCAACTAGAGGCTTACCAGGGACATATTGTGGTCTAAGTATTCACACGTGTATTACGATTTCCGGACAATACAGTTATAGCATGAATAAAAGACAATTATCATGAACAATGAAATATAATAATACTTTTATTATTGCCTCTAGGGCATATTTCCAACAGGGCGGTGGGCGAGTCGGGATCGGCAGGGTGGTGGCCAAGCGCGCAGGGGCGGGGGGGGGGGGAATCTGGCCGATTGCCTTGACTTTTCGCCTCACAGTTTGGCCCAGGCGTGTTTTCCCCTTCCGCCAGAGCCTGATGACCCACAATTATAGGGGATCAATTGTAGCTCTTTATAAGTAAGAGTGTCGAACCCAACGAGGAGCAGAAGGAAATTACAAGTGGTTTTCAGTAAGGTAATGTCTGCAAGTGCTGAAATTGTAAGTAACAGAGTAGTTTGATAGCAAGATAATTTGTAACGAGCAAGTAATGATAGTAGTAACAAAAGTGAAGCAAGGTAGCCCAATCCTTTTGAGACAAAGGACAGGCCGAAACGGTCTCTTATGATAAGCAAAGCGTTCTTGAGGGTACACGGGAATTTCATCTAGTCACTTTCACCATGTTGGTTTGATTTGTGTTCGCTACTTTGATAATTTGATATGTGGGTGGACCGGTGCTTAGGTGTTGTTCTTACTTGAACAAACCTCCTACTTATGATTAACCCTCCCGTAAGCATCCGCAACTACGAGAAAAGTATTAAGAATAAATTCTAACCATAGCATTAAACTTTTGGATCCAATCGGCCCCTTACAGAACAACGCATAAACTGGGGTTTAAGCTTCTGTCACTCTCACAACCCATCATCTAATTGCTACTCCACAATGCATTCACGTAGGCCCAAATGTGGTGAAGTGTCATGTAGTCGACGTTCACATGACACCACTAAGGGAATCACAACATACATATGATGACCCACAAGTATAGGGGATCTATCGTAGTCCTTTCGATAAGTAAGAGTGTCGAACCCAACGAGGAGCAGAAGGAAATGATAAGCGGTTTTCAGCAAGGTATTCTTTGCAAGTACTGAAACAAGTGGTAACAGATAGTTTTGTGATAAGATAAATGGTAACGAGCAACAAGTAACAAAAGTAAATAAAGTGCAGCAAGGTGGCCCAATCCTTTTTGTAGCAAAGGACAAGCCGGAACAAACTCTTATAATAGGAAAAGCGCTCCCGAGGACACATGGGAATATCGTCAAGCTAGTTTTCATCACGCTCATATGAGTCGCGTTCGGTACTTTGATAATTTGATATGTGGGTGGACCGGTGCTTGGGTACTGCCCTTACTTGGACAAGCATCCCACTTATGATTAACCTCTATTGCAAGCATCCGCAACTACAAAAAAGTATTAAGGTAAACCTAACCATAGCATGAAACATATGGATCCAAATCAGCCCCTTACGAAGCGACGCATAAACTAGGGTTTAAGCTTCTGTCACTCTAGCAACCCATCATCTACTTATTACTTCCCAATGCCTTCCTCTAGGCCCAAATAATGGTGAAGTGTTATGTAGTCGACGCTCACATAACACCACTAGAGGTTAGAGAACATACATCTTGAACGAATACCAAATTCACATGACTACTAATAGCAAGACTTATCCCTTGTCCTCAGGAACAAACATAACTACTCACAAAGCATATTCATGTTCATAATCAGAGGGGATATAATGTGCATAAAGGATCTGAACATACGATCTTCCACCAAATAAACAAACTAGCATCAACTACAAGGAGTAATCAACACTACTAGCAACCTACTAGCACCAATCCCGGACTTGGAGACAAGAATTGGATACAAGAGATGAACTAGGGTTTGGAGATGAGATGGTGCTGGTGAAGATGTTGATGGAGATTGCCCTCTCCTGATGAGAGGAGCGTTGGTGATGATGATGGTGATGATTTCCCCCTCCCAGAGGGAAGTGTCCCCGATAAAATAGCTCTGCCGGAGCCCTAGATTGGTTCCGCCTCGTGGCGGCGGAGTCTCGTCCCGAAAGGTTGATGCTGAATTTTTTCTCATCGAAAGACTTCATATAGGAGAAGATGGGCGTCGGAGAGCCACCAGGGGGCCCACGAGGTAGGGGGGTGCGCCCAGGGGGGAGGGCGCGCCCCCACCCTCGTGAGCAGGGTGTGGGCCCCCTGGCCTTCATCTTTGGCGACGATTTTTCTTTATTTATTTTAAGATATTCCGTGGAGTTTCAGGACTTTTGGAGTTGCACAGAATAGGCCTTCAATATTTGCTCCTTTTTCCAGCCCAGAATTCCAGCTGCCAGCATTCTCCCTCTTCATGTAAACCTTGTAAAATAAGAGAGAATAGCCATAAGTATTGTGACATAACGTGAAATAACAGCCCATAATGCAATAAATATCGATATAAAAGCATGATGCAAAATGGACGTATCAACTCCCCCAAGCTTAGACCTCGCTTGTCCTCAAGCGAAAAGCTGATAACAATAAATATGTCCTGATGTTTAGAAGTAGAGGCGTCGATAAAAATAAAATACGGACATGAAGGCATCATGATTATTTTCATAACAGCAACATACATAGATTTGTCATATGATTACTTATGTTCAAGTAATGATCTTTTCACAAAGCCAAAGTATGAATCATAAACCTTATTGAGCACCAACAAATTATAATCTCAGTCATTGAAGCAATTGCAATTTATCATAACATCGGAAAGAGTCTATGTCAGAGCTTAAAAGCAAGTTCACATACTCAACTATCACTTAGTCCTTCGTAATTGCTAACAATCACGCGATACTTGTGGTTACGGAGTTTTAATCGGACACAGAGAAAGATAGGGGCTTATAGTTTTGCCCCGCAACCTTTTACCTCAAGGGTAATGTCAACAATAATAATTCATGCTCCCCCACACCCAATTAGATATATATACCATGTTCTTTCCAACATGCTGAGCTTGCCAAAGGATAAAATGAAAAAGGAAAGGTGAAGATCACCGTGACACTTGCATAAGGTAGAACATAATAATAAAAGATAGGCCCTTCGCAGAGGGAAGCAGAGGTTGTCATGCGCGTTTAGGGTTGATGCACAAAATCTTAATGCAAAAGAATGTCACTTTACATTGCCCCTTGCCTGTGAACCTTTATTATGCAGTCCGTCGCTTTTATTGCCTCCACAACAAGTTCGTGCAAAGTTTATTTTCTCCGCACTAATAAGTCATGCATATTTAGAGAGCAATTTTTATTGCTTGCACCGATGACAACTTACTTGAAGGATCTTACTCAATCCATAGGTAGATATGGTGGACTCTCATGGCTAAACTGGTTTAAGGGTATTTGGAAGCACAAGTAGTATCTCTACTTGGTGCTGAGAATTTGGCTAGCATGAGGGGGAAAGGCAAGCTCAACATGTTAGAGGAACCATGACAACATACTTTATCTCAGATGTAAGAAAACATAACTCATTATGTTGTCTTCCTTGTCCAACATCAACTCTTTAGCATGTCATATTTTAATGAGTGCTCCCAATCATAAAAGATGTCAATGATATTATATCTATATGTGAAACCTCTCTCTCCTTATTACTTCTTATTAATTGCAACGATGACCAAAGCTATATTTGCCAACTCCCAACAACTTTTAATCATCATACTCTTTCTATGTGGAGTCATTACTTTCACTAAGATCAATATGAACTATTTGTTTCCTTTTTATTCTTTTCTTTATTCACCCAAGATCATGGCAAAGTAATCAAGCCCTTGACTCAACACTAATCTTTATTATATATAGCTTACGGACTCGATGGCATAGAGGGATCATAAAGCAAAACTCAAAACTAGATCGTGCCATGACTTTATTCTACTAAATCAAGATACTACTAATAGGATCGAACTAAGAAAAACGATAAAGATAGGAGTTGTGATGTGATACGATACCGGGGCACCTCCGCCAAGCTTGGCAGTTGCCAAGGGGAGTGCCCATACCCATGTGATTATGTCTCCTTCTTTGTTGTCAGCGGTGGAGGTGTTGTTGATGATGCAAGCTTGTCGTCCACCTTCCATGGTATAGGCTCACCCTCATAGAAAGATGATCGAGTCTCCGGAATCTCGAATCTGCAACAGAAATAGCTCGAAATGAAAACAGAGGATATTTGTGTGATACGGTCGTCAAAACCTTTGGGAGAATATATAATGAATTTTTACCGACCAAAATACATATCGTGCAAGAAAACGGAGTCCGGAGGGCACACAGGGTGCTCACGAGGTAGGAGGGCGCGCCCAGGGGGGTAGGGCGCGCCCTCCACCCTTGTGGAGACCTCGTGTCCTCCCCGGACTGCTACTTATTTTTCTATTTTTCTAAATATTCCAAAACGGAGAAATATTGCTTTAAAAATTGTTTTGGGGTCGGTTTACTTACCGTACCACATACCTATTCCTTTTCGGAGTCTGGAACGTTCTGGAAAGTGCCCCTTATGTATTCCTCCGGGGTTACGGTTTCAATAATATTGGTTTCAACATTTATGGGATTACTTGAGATATAATGTTTGATTCTTTGACCGTTTACCACCTTCAGATTTGTGCCTGCGAAGTTGTTGATTTTTATGGCATCGGAACGATAGACCTCCTCGATAACGTAAGGACCTTCCCATTTGGAGAGAAGTTTTCCTGCAAAAAATCTTAAACGAGAGTTGTATAGCAATACATAGTCACCTACATTAAACTCATGCTTTTGTATCCTTTTATCATGCCACCTTTTAACTTTTTCTTTAAATAGCTTGGCATTTTCATAAGCTTGGGTTCTCCATTCATCAAGTGAGCTAATATCAAACAACCTCTTCTCACCGGCAAGTTTGAAGTCATAATTGAGCTCTTTGATAGCCCAATATGCCTTATGTTCTAATTCAAGAGGTAAATGACATGCTTTTCCATAAACCATTTTATACGGAGACATACCCATAGGATTCTTGTACGCAGTTCTATAGGCCCATAGTGCATCATTCAGTTTTTTGGACCAATTCTTTCTAGACCTACTGACAGTCTTTTGCAAAATTATTTTGAGCTCTCTATTGCTCAACTCTACCTGACCACTAGACTGCGGGTGATAAGGGGATGCAATTCTATGATTAACATCGTATTTAGCAAGCATCTTACGGAAAGCACCATGAATAAAGTGTGAACCACCATCAGTCATTAAGTATCTAGGGACTCCAAACCTCAGAAAAATAACTTCCTTAAGCATTTTAATAGAAGTGTTATGATCAGCACTACTAGTTGGGATAGCTTCTACCCACTTAGTAACGTAATCAACAACAACTAAAATATGTGTATAACCATTAGAGGCAGGAAAAGGTCCCATATAATCAAAGCCCCAAACATCAAATGGTTCAATAACAAGTGAATAATTCATAGGCATTTCTTGACGTCTACTGATATTACCAATTCTTTGACATTCATCACAAGACAAAACAAACTTATGAGCATCCTTGAAGAGAGTAGGCCAATAAAAACCAGATTGCAATACCTTATGTGCAGTTCTATCTCCAGCGTGGTGTCCTCCATAAGCTTCGGAGTGACACTTGCGTAGGATCTGTTCCTGTTCATGCTTAGGTACACAACGTCTAATAACACCATCTACTCCTTCTTTATAAAGATGTGGGTCATCCCAAAAGTAATGTCTCAAATCATAAAAGAACTTTTTCTTTTGTTGGTATGTGAAGCTAGGTGTTATAAATTTAGCAACAATATAATTAGCATAATCAGCATACCATGGAGTGCTACGAGAAGTACTTATGACATTTAATTGTTCATCAGGAAAGCTATCATCAATAGGTAGTGGGTCATTAAGAACATTCTCTAGCCTAGACAAGTTGTCTGCAACGGGCTTCTCAGCTCCTTTTCTATCAACAATATGCAAATCAAATTTTTGCAGCAAGAGAACCCATCTAATAAGTCTAGGTTTAGCATCTTTCTTTTCCATAAGATATTTAATAGCAGCATGATCGGTGTGAATAGTTACTTTAGAATCAACAATATAGGGTCTGAATTTGTCACAGGTAAACACAACTGCTAAGAGTTCCTTTTCAGTAGTAGCATAAATTCTTTGAGCATTGTCTAGAGTCTTACTAGCATAATGGATAACATTTAATTTTTTTATCAACTCTTTGCCCTAGAACAACACCTACAGCATAATCACTAGCATCACACATAATTT
The DNA here is from genome assembly GCF_018294505.1 of Triticum aestivum. Lineage (NCBI taxonomy): Eukaryota > Viridiplantae > Streptophyta > Magnoliopsida > Poales > Poaceae > Triticum > Triticum aestivum. The sequence goes on along the minus strand of NC_057810.1, from coordinate 488,816,466 downwards.
CAAAGGGTAAATTCCAATCAGGTGGCTGAACAATAGGTGCAGAGACTAATGCTTTTTTAAGTATTTCAAATGCTTCTACACAATCATCATCAAAGATAAATGGTACATCTTTTTGTAATAAATTAGTCAGAGGCCGAGAATTTTTCGAGAAGTCCTTAATGAACCTCCTATAAAATCCGGCGTGACCTAGGAAACTTCTTATACCTTTGATGTCCTTGGGACATGACATCTTTTCAATAGCGTCAACCTTGGCTTTATCAACTTCAATACCTCTTTCAGAAACTTTGTGCCCCAAGACAATACCTTCATTAACCATAAAGTGGCACTTTTCCCAATTCAAGACAAGATTAGTTTCTTCACATCTCTGCAAAACTCAATCAAGATTGCTCAAGCAATCATCAAAAGAGGAACCATAGACGGAAAAGTCGTCCATGAAAACCTCACAAATCTTTTCACAAAAATAAGAGAATATAGCCATCATGCATCTTTGAAAGGTAGCAGGTGCATTACATAAACCAAAAGGCATACTTCTATAAGCAAAAGTACCAAAAGGGCATGTAAAAGTAGTCTTTGATTGATCTTTAGCCGACACAGGTATTTGAGAGAAACCAGAATAACCATCTAGAAAGCAATAATGTGTATGTTTGCATAATCTTTCTAGCATTTGATCAATAAAAGGTAAGGGGTAATGATCTTTCTTAGTAGCTTTATTTAACTTGTGGAAATCAATTACCATCCTATAACCTGTGATAATTCTTTGCGGGATCAATTCATCTTTATCATTAGGAACAACAGTAATACCTCCCTTCTTAGGGACACAATGGACAGGACTTACCCACTGACTATCAGCAACGGGATAAATTATACCTGCCTCTAGAAGCTTGAGTATTTCTTTTCTTACCACTTCTTTCATTTTAGGATTCAAACGTCGTTGAGGATCACGAACTGGTTTGGCATCCGCTTCCAAATTTATTTTATGTTGACATAGAGTGGGACTAATGCCCTTGAGATCATCAAGAGTATATCCAATAGCGGCACGGTGCTTCTTCAGAGTTTTCAATAATCTTTCTTCTTCATGCTCTGAAAGGTTAGCGCTAATAATAACAGGATATATTTTCTTTTCATCAAGATAAGCATATTTAAGATTATCAGGCAATGGTTTAAGCTCAAACACGGGATCACCCTTGGGTGGAGGAGGATCCCCTAGGATTTCAACAGGCAGATTGTGTTTCAGAATAGGTTTTTGTTCAAAGAATACTTCATCTATTTCCCTTCTTTCATTCATGAACATCTCATTTTCATGGTCTAGCAAATAGTGTTCTAAAGGATCACTTGGAGGTACGGCAATAGAAGCAAGACCAATAATTTCATCCTTACTAGGCAATTCTTCCTCACGATGTTGTTTACTAAACTTAGAGAAATTAAACTCATGAACCATATCATCCAAGCCAACAGTAACAACATTTTTTATAGTCTATCATAGCATTAACAATATTCAAGAATGGTCTACCAAATATAATGGGACAAAAGCTATCTTGTGGGGAACCAAGAACAAGAAAATCAGCGGGATATTTGGTTTTCCCACACAATACTTCAACATCTCTAACAATTCCCATTGCAGAAATAGTATCTCTATTGGCAAGTTTAATTGTGACATCAATACCTTCTAATTCAGCAGGTGCAATTTCATTCTTAATTTCTTCGTATAAAGTATGTGGTATAACACTAGCACTCGCACTCATATCACATAAGCCATGATAACAATGATCTCCTATTTTAACAGAAATAACAGGCACGCCTACCACGGGTCTATGTTTATCTCTATCAGAGGGTTTAGCAATTCTAGCAGTTTCACCAGAGAATTCAATGACATGCCCATCAATGTTATCGGACAAGAGATCTTTAACAATAGCAGGTTCTACTTTGACTTGCTTAGGAGGTGTATAAGTTCTAGTATTGCTTTTACGAACAACAGTTGAAGCTTTAGCATGATCCTTTACTCTAGCAGGGAAAGGTGATTTCTCAACATAAGAGGTAGGAACAATAGGATCATTATAAGTGATGGTTTCTTCTTCAACTTTAATTGGTGCAGCTACTTTTACTTCTATGGGAGGATGATATTTAAACCACTTCTCCTTGGGGAGATCAACATAAGTAACAAAAGATTCACAGAAAGAAGCTACTATCTCAGAGTCAAGTCCATATTCAGTGCTAAACTTACGAAAAATATCGGTATCCATAAAATATTTAACACAATCAAACTTAGGTGTCATACCTGACTCCTTACCTTCGTCGAGGTCCCAATCTTCAGAGTTGCGTTTAATTCTATCCAATAAATTCCATCTGAATTCAATAGTATTCATCATAAAAGAGCCAACACAAGAAGTATCGAGCATAGTTTTATTACTATCAGAGAGCCGAGCATAAAAATTCTGAAGAATTGTCAATTTTGAGAGCTCATGATTGGGGCATGAATATAACATGGATTTAAGCCTCCCCCAAGCTTGAGCGATGCTTTCTCCTTTGTGAGGCCAAAAATTATATATATAATTGCGATCACGATGAACAAGATGCATATGGTAATACTTTTGATGAAATTCCAATTTCATTCTTTTATAGTTCCATGATCTCGTATCATCACATAGCCTATACTATGTCGATGCGTCTCCCTTCAAAGATAAAGGGAAAGCCTTCTTCTTAACAACATCATTGGGTATACCTGCAAGCTTAAATAATCCACAAATATCATCCAAATAGCGTAGATGCTCGTCGGGATGCTTTGTCCCATCTCCTGTAAAAGTGTTAGCCAGCAGTTTTTCCATAATACCCGTAGGAAATTCAAAAGGAATTTCATTTTCAATAGGTTCAGTAGGTTGAGGAGAAACTCTTTGCTCTACTGGACGGGGTGAAGATACCCCGAACAAGCCCCTCAAACAATTACTTTCCATAGTAACAAGTGACAGAAAATTTCAGCACACTATATAATTTTTTCCTTACCAAATTCCACCTACCAAAGGCGCTACACTCCCCGGCAACGGCGCCAGAAAAGAGTCTTGATGACCCACAAGTATAGGGGATCTATCGTAGTCCTTTCGATAAGTAAGAGTGTCGAACCCAACGAGGAGCAGAAGGAAATGATAAGCGGTTTTCAGCAAGGTATTCTCTGCAAGTACTGAAACAAGTGGTAACAGATAGTTTTGTGATAAGATAAATGGTAACGAGCAACAAGTAACAAAAGTAAATAAAGTGCAGCAAGGTGGCCCAATCCTTTTTGTAGCAAAGGACAAGCCGGAACAAACTCTTATAATAGGAAAATCGCTCCCGAGGACACATGGGAATATCGTCAAGCTAGTTTTCATCACGCTCATATGATTCGCATTCGGTACTTTGATAATTTGATATGTGGGTGGACCAGTGCTTGGGTACTGCCCTTACTTGGACAAGCATCCGACATATGATTAACCTCTATTGCAAGCATCCGCAACTGCAACAAAAGTATTAAGGTAAACCTAACCATAGCATGAAACATATGGATCCAAATCAGCCCCTTACGAAGCAACGCATAAACTAGGGTTTAAGCTTCTGTCACTCTAGCAACCCATCATCTACTTATTACTTCCCAATGCCTTCCTCTAGGCCCAAATAATGGTGAAGTGTTATGTAGTCGACGTTCACATAACACCACTAGAGGTTAGACAACATACATCTTGAACGAATACCAAATTCACATGACTACTAATAGCAAGACTTCTCCCTTGTCCTCAGGAACAAACGTAACTACTCACAAAGCATATTCATGTTCATAATTAGAGGGGATATAATGTGCATAAAGGATCTGAACATATGATCTTCCACCAAATAAACCAACTAGCATCAACTACAAGGAGTAATCAACACTACTAGCAACCTACTAGCACCAATCCCGGACTTGGAGATAAGAATTGGATACAAGAGATGAACTAGGGTTTGGAGATGAGATGGTGCTGGTGAAGATGTTGATGGAGATTGCCCTCTCCCGATGAGAGGAGTGTTGGTGATGATGATGGTGATGATTTCCCCCTCCCGGAGGGAAGTGTCCCCGGCAGAACAGCTCTGCCGGAGCCCTAGATTGGTTCCGCCAAGGTTCCGCCTCGTGGCGGCGGAGTCTCGTCCCGAAAGGTTGCTGCTGAATTTTTTCTCATCGAAAGACTTCATATAGGAGAAGATGGGCGTCGGAGAGCCACCAGGGGCCCACGAGGTAGGGGGGCGCACCCAGGGGGGAGGGCGCGCCCCCCACCCTCGTGAGCTGGGTGTGGGCCCCCTGGCCTTCATCTTTGGCGATGATTTTTCTTTATTTATTTTAAGATATTTCGTGGAGTTTCAGGACTTTTGGAGTTGCGCAGAATATGCCTTCAATATTTGCTCCTTTTCCAGCCCAGAATTCCAGCTGTCGGCATTATCCCTCTTCATGTAAACCTTGTAAAATAAGAGAGAATAGCCATAAGTATTGTGACATTACGTGAAATAACAGCCCATAATGCAATAAATATCGATATAAAAGCATCATGCAAAATGGACGTATCAACATACTATCAAAATATCAAACACATGTCAAGTTCACATGATTACTTGCAACATGATTTGTCCCATGACCTCAAGAACAAAAGTAACTACTCACAAATGATAATCATGCTCAAGATTAGAGGGGTATTAAATAGCATAATGGATCTGAACATATAATCTTTCACCAAATAAACCATATAGTAATAAACTACAAGATGTAATCAACACTACTAGTCACCCACAAGCACCAATCTATAGTTCCGATAACAAGATTGAACACAAGAGATGAACTAGGGTTTGAGATGAGATGGTGATGTTGAAGATGTTGATGGAGATTGCCCTCCCCAAGATGGGAGAGTTGTTGGTGATGATGATGATGATGATTTCCCCCTCTGGGAGGAAAGTTCCCCCGGCAGAATCGCTCCGCCAGAGGGAAAAAGTGCTCCTGCCCAAGTTGCGCCTCGAGACGACGGCGCTCCATCCTGAAAGTCCTCTCCTTATTTTTCCTAGGTCAAAATGACCTATATACCAGAAGATGGGCACCGGAGGTGGGCCTGGGTGAGCACAATCCACCAGGGCGCGCCCAGGTGGGTTGTGCCCACCTGGTGGGCCCCCTCTGGTAGTTATTTGCTCCAATATTCTTCAAATATTCCATAAAAATTCTCCGTGAAGTTTCAGCTTGTTTGGAGTTGTGCGGAATAGGTAGCCTGACGTAGCTTTTTCAGGTCCAGATTTCCAGCTGCCGGAATTCTCCCTCTTGGTGTGTACCTTGCAAATTATGAGAGAAAAGGCATTATAATTACTCCAAAAAGCATTATTATGGATAAAAACATCATAAATAACAGTAAGAAAACATGATGCAAAATGGACGTATCAACTCCCCCAAGCTTAGAACTCGCTTTTCCTCAAGCGAAAACTGAAATCGAAAAACATGTCCACATGCTTTGAGAGAGAGGTCTCGATGAAAAGAAAATACAGACATAGAAGCATCATGTTCATTATTATAACAACAACAAATTTAAAGATAAGACTTTTGTCATAGAACTTTTATCATATACTTCTCATGAATAAGTAACAGTTCATCACACAATCGAAGTATAAAGCAAAAACTCTATTAGAAACCAACAAACTATGTTCTCAGTCAACTTTGCAACTACAATTCATCATCTTTTCAGGAAAGGTCATGTATCGGAGCCCTTAGGCAAGTCCACATACTCAACCATAATATATTCTTCTAGGATTGCTAACACTCACCGCATACGCATGAGCAAAACGTTTCAACCGGACACATAGAAAGATAGGGGCTTATAGTATTGCCTCCAAACGTATTCACCTCAAGGGTGATGTCAACAATAACAACTCATGCTACCCATATTCAACTGGACATATGTGCCTAGATAATTCCTCACCACATGATGCTTGCCAAAGCAGAAAAAAAGGAATAGAGAGAAAACTTTGACTCTTTGCATAAAATTAAATACATAAAAGTAAAAGATAGGCCCTTCGCAAAGGGAAGCAGAGGTTGCCATGCGCTTATTTGTTTGTATGCTCAACCCCTTAGTGCAAAAGAATGTCACGTTGCATTGCCCCTTGTGATAGCGACCTTTATTATGCAGTCTATCGCTTTTATTCTTCACCATCACAAGTTCGTGCAACGCTCAATTTTCTCTTACACTAAATGATCTCACACATTTAGAAGCAATTTTTATTGCCTTTTTGCACCGATGACAACGTACTTGAGGGATCTTGCTCAATCCCTAGGTAGGTATGGTGGACTCTTGAAAATAATATTTGGGTTTAAGGGTTTTTGGATGCACAAGTAGTATCTCTACTTAGTGCGGAATTTTTGGCTAGCGAAGATAGGGGAAATCACCACATGTTAACGGATCCATGACAATATGACTTCTATGTGAATATGAACAAACATAAATCATTAAGTTGTCTTCCTTGTCCAACATCAACAATTTTGGCATATAATATTTTGATGAGGGCTCACAATCACAAAAGATTACTAGGATAGTATATTTATATGTGAATCTTCTCTTCCCTTATTAATTCTTTCATGAGGTGCATCATCGACTAATGCTATGTTTGTCATTCTCTAATAAAATTTTCTACTTATACTTTTCCTTATGTGGTGCCATCACCTACCATAAGATTAGTATATGATCTTTTCCTTTTATTTATATCCTTTCTTTTTATTGCAACAAGAAAGAAAGAAAGCAAAAACTCAAACTAAACTTTATTATATATCTTGCACATGATTAAAAGGATAGATCACTAAGGAAACTCTCAAAGAAGAAAGGATCGAACTAAACTTTTATTCATTCTAAAGCAAAAGATCGAACTAAAATAGTTAAAGAGAAAAGATAGTCGGGATGATACGATACCGGGGCACCTCCCCCAAGCTTGGCAGAAGCCAATGGGAGTGCCCATACCCGAAACTCAATTCTCTTTTGGTGAAGAAGATGGTGGTGGTGATGGCAATTGTGCCTTCAAATTTTTCATATTGTAGTTGAGGAGATCAATTTCCTCCTTTAAATCGTCGACTTCCAACTCCAGCTTCAAGATCTTGTCACATAAATCCCCTTTGCTTTTCTGCCGAAAACGAAAAGGAATAGATTGGTTTTTAGACCGGTTAGATCTCTTAGGGAGACTTGACTTCTTGAATTCCACGTGCATATTCCCAGGTTGAGGTAGAGGAACATCCTCCTCCTCCGAGCTTGAATCATCGATCCTCATCAAGTGAGCATCCTCCTCATCATCTGTTGTTCGACCATAAGGAGATAGGTCCCCATAGGTCTTTGGGTCAACAATGAGATGTGAGACATAAGTCTCTCCGTCGGAGTCTTGGGACGACATATTTTCAGAATAGCACAGAAAACAGCAAGAAGAGAGAACAGAGGATTTCTCCGTGGTACGGTGGTTAACAGGTTCGGGAAGTATATATAGATTTTTTATCTTGGAGGACAAGCATATGGAAGAAACACGGAGTCCAGAAGGTGTCCCAGGTGGGCAGAACCCACCTGGCGTGGCGTGCCCTGGTGTCTTGTGCCCACCAGGGTATGCTTCTTGGAAGTTTCTTATTTTCCTATTTTTCTAAATATTCCAAAACTGACAGAAAATATTTTTTGCGGATTTTTTGGAGTCCGTTTACTTATCGTGTCACGTACCTCCTTATTTTCACGATTCTGGAGTGTTCCGGAAGGACTCTTTTATGTGTTCTTCCGGTGTCAAAGCTTGGATAATATTACTTTCAACATTAATGGGCGTACTTGAGATATAATGTTTTATTCGTTGCCCATTGACAACCTTCGGGTTAGTACCTTCGACATTATTTATTTTGATGGCTCCAGACCGATAAACCTCCTCGATAACATATGGGCCTTCCCATTTGAGAGGAGTTTTCCTGCAAAGAATCTGAAAAGAGAGTTGTACAAAAGAACATATTCTCCGACTTTATACTCACGCTTTTGGATTCTTTTGTCATGCCATCTTTAAACCTTTTCTTTGAATAATTTTACATTTTCATAAGCTTGGGTTCTCCATTCATCTAATGAGCTAATATCAAATAACCTCTTTTCGCCAGCAAGTTTGAAATCATAGTTGAGCTCTTTGATTGCCCAATATGCTTTATGTTCTAACTCAAGAGTCAAATGACAAGCTTTTCCACAAACCATTTTATAAGGAGACATACCCATTGGATTTCTATATGATGTTCTATGAGCCCAAAGTGCATGATGTAATTTCTTTGACCAATTCTTCCTGGACCTTAATACGTCTCCAATGTATCTATAATTTACAAAGTATTCATGCTATTATATTATCTATTTTGGATGTTTATGGTCTTTACTAAACACTTCTATATTATTTATGGGACTAACCTATTAACCGGAGGCCTAGCCCAAATTGTTGTTTTCTTGCCTATTTTAGTGTTTCGAAGAAAAGGAATATCAAACAGAGTCCAAACGGAATGAAACCTTCGGGAGAGTTATTTTTGGAACGGAAGCAATCCAGGAGACTTGGAGTAGACGTCAGGGAAGCTTCGAGGAAGCCATGAGGTAGGGAGGCACGCCCTACCCCCCTAGGCACGCCCCCACCCTTGTGGACCCCTCGTTGCTCTCCTGACCGACTTCTTTTGCCTGTATATGTCCATATACCCTAAAAACATCAGGGAACGCAATAGATCGGGAGTTCCGCCGCCGCAAGCCTCTGTAGCCACCAAAAACCAATCGGGACCCCGTTCCGGCACCCTGCCGGAGGGGGGGATCCATCACCGGTGGCCATCTTCATCATCCCGGCGCTCTCCATGACGAGGAGGGAGTAGTTCACCCTCGGGGGTGAGGGTATGTACCAGTAGCTATGTGTTTGATCTCTCTCTCTCTCTCTCTCTCTCTCTCGTGTTCTTGAGGTGATACAATCTTGATGTATCATGAGCTTTGCTATTATAGTTGGATCTTATGATGTTTCTCCCCCTCTACTCTCTTGTAATGGATTGAGTTTTCCCTTTGAAGTTATCTTATTGGATTGAGTCTTTAAGGATTTGAGAACACTTGATGTATGTCTTGCATGTGCTTATCTGTCGTGACAATGGGATATCACGAGATCCACTTGATGTATGTTTTGGTGATCAACTTGCGAGTTCCGTGACCTCGTGAACTTATGCATAGGGGTTGGCACACGTTTTCGTCTTGACTCTCTGGTAGAAACTTTGGGGCACTCTTTGAAGTACTTTGTGTTGGTTTGAATAGATGAATCTGAGATTGTGTGATGCATATCATATAATCATACCCACGGATACTCGAGGTGACATTGGAGTATCTAGGTGACATTAGGGTTTTGGTTGATTTGTATCTTAAGGTGTTATTCTAGTATGAACTCTATGATGGATCGAATGGAAAGAATAGCTTCGTGTTATTTTACTATGGACTCTTGAATAGATCTATTAGAAAGGATAACTTTGAGGTGGTTTCGTACCCTACAATAATCTCTTCGTTTGTTCTCCGCTATTAGTGACTTTGGAGTGACTCTTTGTTGCATGTTGAGGGATAGTTATATGATCCAGTTATGTTATTATTGTTGAGAGAACTTGCACTAGTGAAAGTATGAACCCTAGGCCTTGTTTCAACGCATTGCAATACCGTTTACGCTCACTTTTATCATTAGTTACCTTGCTGTTTTTATATTTTCAAATTACAACAACCTATATCTATCATCCATATTGCACTTGTATCACCATCTCTTCGCCGAACTAGTGCACCTATACAATTTACCATTGTATTGGGTGTGTTGGGGACACAAGAGACTCTTTGTTATTTGGTTGTAGGGTTGTTTGAGAGAGACCATCTTCATCCTACGCCTCCCACGGACTGATAAACCTTAGGTCATCCACTTGAGGGAAATTTTCTACTGTCCTACAAACCTCTGCACTTGGAGGCCCAACAACGTCTACAAGAAGAAGGTTGCGTAGTAGACATCAGACCTATTGATAGTCTTTTGCAAAATTAATTTTATTTCTCTATTGCTAAGTTCAACTGGACCACTATACTGAGGATGATAAGGTTATGCAATTCTATGTTTAACATCATACTTGGTAAGCATTTTACGGAAAGCACCATGAATAAAGTGTGAACCACCGTGAGTGATTAAATATCTAGGGACTCCAAACCTTGGGAAAATAACCTCCTTAAGCATTTTAATAGAGGTTTTGTGATCATCACTATTGGTTGGAATAGCTTCTACCCATTTAGTAACATAATCAACAACAACCAAAATATGTGTATACCCATTAGAGAAAGGAAAAGGTCCCATGTAATCAAATCCCCAAACACCAAATGGTTCAACAACAAGTGAATAGTTCATAGGCATTTCTTGACGCTTACCAATATTACCTATTCTTTGACATTCATCACAAGATAAGACGAACTTACGTGCATACCTGAAGAGAGTAGGCCAATAAAATCTGGATTGCAATACCTTATGAGCAGTTCTATCTCCAGCATGATGCCTTCCGTATGCCTCAGAGTGACATTTACGTAGGATTTGTCCCTGTTCATGCTCAGGTACACAATGTCTAATAATACCATCTACTCCTTCTTTATAAAGATGTGGGTCATCCCTAAAGTAATGTCTTAAATCATAGAAGAATTTTTTCTTTTGTTGGTAAGTAAAGCTAGGTGGTAAATATTTAGCAACAATGTAATTAGCATAGTCAGCATACCAAGGATTACTATGAGCAACATTTATTGCAGCTAACTGCTCATCAGGAAATCTATCATCAATAGGTAGTGGGTCATCAGGTACATTTTCAAGCCTAGATAAATTATCAGCTACGGGGTTCTCAGCTCCTTTTCTACCAATGATATGTAAATCAAATTCTTGTAGCAAGAGAACCCATCAAATAAGTCTAGGTTTAACATCTTTCTTTTCCATAAGATATTTAATAGGAGCATGATTGGTGTGAACAATTACTTTGGAATCAACAATATAAGGTCTAAATTTATCACAAGAAAACACCACTGCTAAGAATTCTTTTTCAGTAGTAGCATAGTTTCGTTGAGCATTGTCTAGAGTTTTACTAGCATAATGAACAACATTCAATTTCTTATAACTCTTTGTCCTAGAGCAGCACCAACAACATAATCACTAGCATCACACATAATTTCAAAAGGCAAGTTCCAATTAGGTGGTTGAACAATAGGTGCAGAAATTAAGGCTTTCTTGAGTGTTTCAAAGGCTTCTAAACAATCATCATCAAAAACGAAAGGAATATCCTTTTGCAAAAGACTCGCAAGAGGCCTAGAAATTTTAGAAAAGTCTTTGATAAATCTCCTATAGAAGCCAGCAAGACCTAGGAAACTATGAATACCTTATATCTTTAGGGCATGGCATTTTCTCAATTGCATCAACATTAGCTTTTTCCACTTCAATACCTCTTTCAAAATTTTTATGACCCAAGACGATACCTTCATTAACCATAAAGGGGCACCTCTCCCAATTCAAGACAAGATTTGTTTGTTCATATCTCTACAAAACTCGATCAAGATCGCTTAAACAATCATCAAAAGACTTCCCATAAACTAAGAAATCATCCATGAAAACCTCGACAATCTTTTCACAAAAGTCAGAGAATATAGCAGTCATACATCTTTGAAAGGTAGCAGGTGCATTACATAAACCAAAAGGCATACATCTATAAGCATAAGTTCCAAAGGGACAAGTAAAAGTGGTCTTTTCTTGATCAGGTTGAGAAACAGGTATTTGTGAAAAACCAGAGTATCCATCAAGGAAGCAAAAATGTGTGTGCTTAGATAGTCTTTCAAGCATTTGATCAAGAAAAGGCAGAGGGTAATGATCTTTTCTAGTTGTTTTGTTTAATTTTCTAAAATCAATTACCATTCTATACCCTGTAACAATTCTTTGTGGAATAAGTTCATTCTTATCATTAGGAACAACAGTTATACCTCCTTTCTTAGGAACACAATGAACATGACTTACCCATCTACTATCATCTATGGGATAGATTATACCTGCTTCCAGAAGTTTTAATATTTCCGTTCTTACCACCTCTTTCATCTTCAGATTTAACCAACGTTGGTGATCAACAACGGGTTTAGCATCAGGTTCCATATTAATTTTGTGCTGACATAGAGTGGGACTAATGCCCTTTAAATCATCAAGAGTATATCCAATAGCAGCTCGGTGCTTCCTTAGAACTTTCAATAATCTTTCTTCTATATGTTCTGAAAGGTTAGCACTAATAATAACAGGATATATATCTTCTTTTCATCAAGATAAGCATATTTCAAAGTGTCAGGCAATTGTTTCAATTCAAACACAGGAGACCTCCTAGAGTTTCAATAGGCAAATTGTGTTTAAGCAGAGGACGTTGTTCAAAGAAAATCTTATCTATTTCATTTCTTTCATGCATGTTGAAATCATTTTCATGGTCTAGCAAATATTGTTCTGGTGGATCAGTAGGAGGCATAGCAATAGAAGCAAGACCAATTAATTCATCTTTACTAGGCAATTCTTTTTCATGAAGCTTTCTACTAAACTTGAAAAAATTTAAACTCATGAGACTCATCACCAAAACTAACACCGATAGTTTGTTTCTCACAATCTATTTTAGCATTAACGGTGTTCAAGAAAGGTCTACCAAAGATAATGGGACAAAAGTCATCTTGTGGGGAACCAAGAACAAGAAAATCAGTAGGGTATTTTATTTTCCCACACAAGACTTCAACATCTCTAACAATCCCAATTGGTGATATAGTGTCTCTATTAGCAAGTTTAATAGTAACATCTATGTCTTCTATCTCTGCGGGTGCTATGTCATTCATAACTTCTATTGTCATTATAAGTACATGAACAACTACCTGTCATTATAAGTACACTGATAAAGGACAGCATGTACTTACAAGAACAATGTAGAGCTAAAAAACATTGGCATTGGATATATTCTACACTAATGTAACCATTCATAAGATCAGATAATTTGGAGCGAACAATTGATAAGCAAGCTATCATGCATACTGCTGTCACGTAATGAACCAGGTATGTACGCAAGTACATTGATACAGGACAATAGATACTAACAAGAGCAAAGCAGCGGGCAACATATTTGCGATATCCTGTCGTTCTTTTCAAACCAGAATTCTTCTTTCGAGCAGATTTCCTGCAAAAAAGATCCATAAGGCACATGCGGAAAAGTAGAAGTTCAAATTGTCATGTGATTTCATAGACAGTACCTCATCCTGGGAACGAGACCAGTGCATAACAAGGTTTTTCCATTCAATGTCTTCTAAATTTAGCACATGAGACTTCACCAGAAATTCGTTTATAGACTTGCCATCAAAGTGTGATTTCCTCAGGTAACACCGATACTGCTGCAATGCTTCCTTGAAAAGCACAAGCAAGCTTTGCTCGTCATGACTATCCAGATTAACCCTCGCCTAGTTACAACAATGTAATGTAAATCATTGATGCGTTCAATCAGCAGAAAACAGGAAAATAATAACCATGAATAATAGCACTTACACGTAAGTTGGACAGGAAGATGTGAAAATGGTGTTTGTCTTCACAATAATCTTCCCATGATGGGAATATATGCACGTAGGCCCTAACAACATTGAAAGCATTGTATTTTAAACTGGGAATAAATGGAATGGGGTTCCAATCTGCAGGAATTGGCCGTCTCTGCAGTTGGAATAGGTCTTCGGCCGGTGGACTTGCTGTACTTTTTGCTGGAGTGGGATTTTTCTGTGGTACAGCTGGATGGCAAATGAAATTGGTATACCTTTTGCTGGAGTGAAGGTCCTGTGTGGTGGGGCTAGTGGTGTGGCTAGTGAAGTATGGGTACAGTCTGCTGGAGTCGGTCCTATGTTTTGTGTCACTAGTTGTACAGCCAATATAAGTGGGGTGCTGTCTGATTTCTCCGGCACCACCACGTTTTTCAAGGACTTTGCTGGTGCTCCTTCAGGTTCGGCAATCACCCTCTTCCTTTTTGATGTCTGATGCACAAGAACAACATTTGAGTGAAAAAACATGGTATGATGACAGATGGAATATGTATTGATAATGGATGGGGATGGCATCTCGACATATATGATGAGTAAACTAAGCAGATGGCGGTGCAACAAAGTAGAAGAAATGCAAGACAACATATGCAAGATACCCGCAATCAATAAAACATTGCCAAATTAGAACAGGCACCTTGATGGGTGAACAGGACAGGCCATCTGCCTTTGACTCCTCGAGGTTAGAATAGTCATTAGGATCATATTCTGAACAAGAATCAACAGGTGGGGAGCGTATGAGTTTCATTGCATCCAGAATGGCACTCAATGCCTTGGTGCCAATTTTGTAAGTCATTGCAGTGTTTAGCTTCAAGAGTGGACTGCTGCTAGTGCGACACAAAGCAGCTACACAGATCATAGTGTAGATATAACGGGAAAACCTTAAGCATCAGAGTAAAATCAGCAAAGTGGAACTTGCTGGAATATATGTGCTAGTATTGCCAGTACGGCTAGAAAGGCTTCGGATACCAGCTCTCTTCAAGTGAAGGTGCGGTACTGTTAATATCAGTGTAACTCTCAAAGGCGACACAACTCCCCGCATTTCCTTGCTATTCTTATAGGATTCAAGTGGGCAGGCCACTACAAATCCTGTTCCTATATTTACAAGATCCTACGAATCAAAGAGGCTCGAAGTGTCCATCACAACCGACCGTATAGACCTCTACACTGCAAATGTCCCTGCTCATCTTCAGTACAAGGAACATATTGTACTACTATCATACTCCCTCCGTTCCAAAATATAAGTCTTGGTAGAGATTTCCACTATGGATCACATACAGATGTATCCAGATACATTTTAGAGTGTAGATTCACTAATTTTGCTCCATATGTAGTCCATGGTGGAATCTATACAAAGACTTGTATTTAGGAACGGAGAGAGTACATATTAAAGAAGAACGGAAGAGGAAATGGTAAAGAAGAGCAAGCAGATTTTGGATAATAAAATGTTGGTTGCGCAGTGCCCACACATGATGAACCAGAGCGCATTAAGAATGCAACTCCCAGCTGTCTCTCGACCATTTCAGGCGGTTGGATGAAGATCCTACGTCTCCTAACCCTTCTTCTTCCTCGTCTCAGATTCTTCCCATACAGAACACCGCACGGGCTGCCGGCTGGACCACCAGCCCCCACCGCCTGTGTTCCTCCGCCACCCCCACCCCCACCCCCGCCCCAACCCCCACCCGCGTCGAGTTTTCTTCGTTCGGCGAGGCCCCAAACCCACTCGAGCCCCTTCGATCGCACCGGCAAACTCCGGCGAGCTCTGAAAAATCGACTGACCCAATTTTGAAATTTAGTCTACTGTGATTTAACTAGTGTGGAATATAAAAGGGGAAAACCATAAGCGTTGGGAGTATAGTGTTGAGCGTGCCATGGCGGATCTGAAGGTGCAAACTAGACAAAGGCAACTTCGCAACCAAGACAAGAAATCAGAGTAAAGCAGTGGCGATCTATTTCTTGCTGCGATAAATAAGTTGAGCAGATACGAAAGAGTACCGCCTCTGGTGCAGCGTCGTGTATGCATGTGCTGAGAATTTGACGGTGCTGCGGTAGCGATGGCTGTCGGCAGCGTGGAAGCAGATCTAGGAGGGTAGATAGTGGCGGCAGGGCGCGATGGACGAGACAGTCGTAGGAGCAGCGCCAGCAAGGTGGACGACGGCGGGGACGAAGCGAGAGGACGGAATGCAAGGATCCCAGTCCGAAGGTGTGGATGAGAGAAGTCGATCTCTTGTAATGGACGGCGGCGTCGGGGTCTCAGCTCTAGCATGGTGGAGGAGGACGGCGGTGGATGGGGTGGCGGACGGCGGCGGACGGAGGAGGGTGGGGTGGAGAGGGTGTTTTGGTGCCCACGGAGTATGAATGGGGAAAAGGGAGGTAGAGAGGAAGGGGGGAACCATGTATTCAGGGCGCGCTTGTCTCAAATGCGAGGAAATTTACAAACTTAGCCCCCGTTTCAAATTTCTACTACATCAGAGCAACATTAGTCGGTTGGGGATAGGACGGTAATCTCGCATACACCAAATATTTGCCGACACGAGTTTGTTTTTGGCGCCCACCGTGTATGAATATGAATCGGGGAGGGAGTCAATTTCGACCGAGGACACACTATGTTTTGGCGCCCACCGTGTATGAATCCGGGTGAGAGGCGGTTACGTCACGTTTGGGTGAAATTACAAACCTACCCCTATCGAAACCTATAGAAATCCAGCAGATAGGCTTTGCGTGGCAGGGATCGGCAGTAGTGATTTCCATCTCGCAGTTTTTGTTTTCGGGCAGTTACTGCGACTTTCCCCGCTTCGTTCAAATTTTGCAGAGTGCACATTTACCGTGCCAACTCAATTCGAATCCCATTTGTATTCTATTTTTTGGGCGGGATCCATTTTCAATTGGAATTACATTCTATATACATCATTGTTTTATATATACTTTCAAAAGCACAACAAAGAATTCTGCTCCTTTATATGTATATAATATGATTTACAAATACAACGATCTCGAAATCTTAAGGTTGAATTCGAAAAAATTTAACCAAATTATGTTCTACTAAAATGTATGGATCAGTAATATCTACATATTAAATAACATAGATGTGCGTGAATTCATATGAGTATGCATGTTTGATAGATCAATTTTGGTTCGAGTATGGATTACATGTATCATCATCTCGAATTCAAATATTTGAATCCCTTTTTTGTTCACTCCTTTCACGCCCATCTCTCTCTCATGCATGCTCCTTCAGGTAGCTCTCACTCTCTTTTCTCCCGCTCACCCACACGCTCACTTCATGTTTCTCCTATCCTCGCAAACATGGTGTCTCGACGTCTCCCTTGAGAAGTGTCACTCTCCCTATCATTATACATTACACGGTTTTCATTATCTCTCATGTCTCTATTGTTCTCTGGTATCACTCGGTACCTAAGCTTTCTTTTTCACCGCCACACACACAGTCTCCACTCGTCTTTCACTTTGTCTTTCTCTCTATGGGATTCTCTCACACACCCTATATGTCTCTACATATGAATCATACCACTAAAATTACTCTCTCTCTCTCTCCTATAGACACAACATTTGTTGCGGTCTCCTTTTCATCTCCATCCCAGACTGACATTATTCATTTGTTTACCGATCAGACAACCCCAACTACCGTCTCCTCTCTCTCTCACAGACACACACACAACTCCTGCTTCCACTCCCCTTCCCGACTACTGTCTCTCTCCCACACACACAAAACTCTCGCTTTCGCACCCCGACTCGTATTTCTCTCACAAACATTTATCGACTAGCTAGCCTCTAGATAGGTTTATATACCTGCACACTCGTGCTTCCACCATCGCATACATGTCTCTCTCCCGCTCCTTGTATCTATGTAGATTTTTCTTCCCTTCTTGAGACACGCCCTCTCGATCGTGCACACACACACTATCGCCTCATTTTAAGTTGATACCTATCGCACACACACTCCTTATGTCTGTCACACATGCACTCCGTCCTCCTCCACTCTCCCTCTCTCTCACACACACATGGGCTTTTTGCAACAACTAGCAAGATGCCCATGCGTTGCATGGAACATCAAGATGCATTTGTATGAGTAGTTTATCTTGTGGGGGAAAAGGATGAACCAGGGAAGGCCTTATTTGCAATTGTGGAGAGGGGTGTGGGTATCTTTTTGCAAAATTGCCATAGTTTCCTTCCTATCTGTCAGATATAGATTGGACGGCCTATATTGCAGGATGGCAGGCGCATGATCATCACCGACAATGCTTTTTATAAGAGTAGGGATAAAAATAGAGTTGGTGATGATGGTGGGCCTGCCATCCTGCAATGTAGGTCATCGGATGTATATCTGATGGATAGGAAGGAAAATATGGCAATTTACCCGCACTCTTCACCACATTTGTAGATAAGGCCTTCCCTCATTCATCCTTTTCTCCCACAAGATCTTGATGTTCCGTGCAACGCACGTACATCTTGCTAATAAGAGTAGAAATTAGACATATACCACTTCTCGAATCTTGAAACCAACAACATTCCTCCCTTATCTCATCAAAACCGCCAAAGGAATATGCTTTGAGTGAAACATAACATATTTTTAGTGATATACGTATTTCAAAACTAGACTTTTTTTCTATCAAATTGGTGAATATGTATTAATATACTTTGATCATGTGGCAACGCATTGGCACATTGCTAGTTGTTATTATAATTTTTTGGACACCAGACAAACGGTGGAGTACATATACAAAGAGAAGAGGTGCACGCACGCAGTCAGCCTCTCGCTGTCTCGCACACATGAGTGTTACGTAAAGGCGACGTTAACAAATAAACCCTAAAACCCTAGGTGCACGATTGCTGCATTCGCTGGTACCGGGTACGTGGTGGAGCACCTTTGTAGGAATAGTCAGCTCGCGTGATAATTTGATCTGTAGGAGTTGATGGTCGGGACCACAGGTGAACGACTTGGAGCGCGGTGGCTCGCCAATTGCCACAGATTGAGTAGCCACATTTAAAATATCGTTTTTTTAGCGGGGTTAAGAGTTCTGATTTTCAATGGCGTGTTAGAAGTAGTAAGTAGTTTCTAGAATGATTCGTATGGAGCGAAAATGGAATTCATAGTACTACGTACCTCCTTGGCGTATGGTTGTATGGTTTTTTTTGATGGAGGTTGTATGGGTTTATGATGTTGAACCTGGTAGTTCTAGGGCAAATACTATGGTTTAGATTTAGATGCTGGTTTTTAGTAATGAAAATCGGAAGGGGAAACCCTTCTTTGATAAAAAAAACTACTACCTCCATTCTGGTTTACTAGTCCCCATCGTACTTTGGGTCAAAGTTTGTCCACGAATTTTACTTGTAAAATGTGAATGGAAAACGAGATTTTGTTATACCCAAACAAAAAAAGGACTGGAGGGAGTGATTGATCTGACACGGACGCAACCTCTCATAGCGCAGGCATTGAACCGGCGCGCCGGCCAAGAGGGCCGCACTTGCTGCAGGCCCGGCTGAGCACGCCTCCTCGCCGCGTGCAACCAGCTTAAGACTGCCCCGCCTGCCTTCATTGAATCTGCGCGTGTGCCGGCAACACGTCCTTCCGCGAGCCGGCAGGCATTTTAGAACACAAAAAATGACTAAAATATAATTAATTTACGCATGGTCTTGACTTGTTGTGCTTGCATTGGTAGCAGGAACTAGTAGAGGTTTTTCTTTATTTATAACTCTCCTCACATTTTTTTGGCTTTGAAGTGAATCATGGTTGTGGACATTATGTATGAATGTGCAGATATCTGTGAACATGAGTTTGATGTGGAAGTTGAACTTGGAATGTTGGGCTTGCGCGTGAACTATACCATGTCCAATGCTTCGTCTGTTATTGTTTGGAAAGTAATTGCTGTTATTACATGACCCGAAAAGAACATTTTGTGCCACATCAGTAGATGCACGGACATCACAAGAGGCATGCTGACTCGATAAACATTTGAACCTAGCTATTATGAAGGAAATTTTGTATTGACAATAGTTTTAGATAGCAGGAGACGCCTAGCCTGCTCTGCCTCTGCTAGCTTATTTCTGGCTTCTTCCATCTCTTCTTTGGCTTGGGTGAAGAGAGCATTTGATTGCTCTTTTTGCTTCTTCAGGAACTCAGCTACATTCTCAAGGGCTGCTGCACGCTTTCTTTCAGCCTTTACTAATGCCATGAGGACACGAACAACTGGCGACTCCACTTGGCTTGTGTTTAATCCAGCATCATCTGGGAATTTGCACCTTGTGTCTAATCCAGCATCATTAGGGAACTGGAACCTTGTGTGTAATCCAGCCTCATTTTGGAAACATGATCTCGAGGTTGACCATACTTCCCTCCTCGTAGGAACTGCATCCTGACATGAAGTTACTTCTTTTTTAGATCAATACTCAGAGCAACCTAGATCCATTTAGTAGAAGCCAAATAAACAGAACTCGGAGAAGTGAATTCAAAAGGGAAAAAAATATGAAAACAGATTACAAGGTGAGAACACCCACTTCCTACATCAAGCTAAAAACAAAAGCATTAGGACGATTAAGACTCTTCTTATTACACATCGAAGAACACCACACTTAAGAGAAACAGAAACTACAACATATACGCATCGAAGAACACAAGGCTACACGAAAGTAATTGAAAGGGTGTTACTTACCAAAGCTCGTTTTACAGGTTCGGTGCAGCTCCTCTTTAACTTGCCACGCTCCTTGAAGATGTCCCGAATATCCCGTGTTTGGTCTTCATTGGTCCTCTGCATGTTCGCACTCGTGGTTTTAAAATCTCAACATGGCAAGAAAAATATACTACTAGTAATACTCGCGCATCTTGTGGGCAACATTAAAGCACTCGTCTGCCATGTTAGAGCATCTCCAACAGAATCGCAACGCGCGGCGCTTTAAAAAAGCATTTACACTGCTGATATCGAGAAGTATAGATACTAGAGAGTAGAGGATAGTTCTCAGCATAGATAGATAAAAAAAGATAATTCAACTACTCCTCGTTGTCCGACTCCTCCTCGGTGATGTCCTTCTCCGACGTCTGACTGTAGGCGTGAAGATACCGACCGTCACCGGATTCCTAGGGCGATGCTTCACCTAGCCTCATGTTGAATTGAGCGTCCGCTTTTCGCCTACGCTTGTCCTCGCGATAGGTGGCTCGCTCCGTCCTCATCTTATCCCTCTCCGCCCTCCTTTGCACATAGAACTCGCGCTCGTTGATGATGTCCTGCGGGAAGTGTTGGCGCCACAGCGCCATGGCTTTCTCGTCCATCTCGGCGATGCCGAGATGGTGCTCCCGCCTTCGGTTGTCGCGATGATCCTCGTCGGTGCTAAGTGATACGTCTCCAACGTATATGCTTTTCCAAACACTTTTGCCCTTGTTTTGGACTCTAAGTTGCATGATTTGAATGAAACTAACCCGGACTGATGTCGTTTTCAGCAGAACTGCCATGATGTTGTTTTATGTGTAGAAAAGAGAAGTTCTCGGAATGACCTGAAAATCCACGGAGGCACTTTTTGGAATTAATAAGAATTTCTGGGCGAAAGAAATACACCAGGGGGCCCAGGGCCTGTCCACGAGACAGGGGGGCGCGCCCCCCTGTAGGGTGCGCCCCCCTGTAGGGTGCGCCCCCCTATCTCGTGGGCCCCCTGGACCTCCACCGACCTCAACTCCAACTCCATATATTCACGTTCGGGGAGAAAAAATCAGAGAGAAAGTTTCATCGCGGTTTACGACACGGAGCCGCCACCAAGCCCTAATCTCTCTCGGGAGGGCTGATCTGGAGTCCGTTCGGGGCTCCGGAGAGGGGGATTCGTCACCGTCGTCATCATCAACCATCCTCCATCACCAATTTCATGATGCTCACCGCCGTGCGTGAGTAATTCCATCGTAGGCTTGCTGGACGGTGATGGGTTGGATGAGATTTACCATGTAATCAAGTTAGTTTTGTTAGAGTTTGATCCCTAGTATCCAATATGTTCTAAGATTGATGTTGCTATGACTTTGCTATGCTTAATGCTTGTCACTAGGGCCCGAGTGCCATGATTTCAGATTTGAACCTATTATGTTTTCATGAATATATGTGTGTTCTTGATCCTATCTTGCAAGTCTATAGTCACCTATTATGTGTTATGATCCGACAACCCCGAAGTGACAATAATCGGGATACTTCTCGGTGATGACCGTAGTTTGAGGAGTTCATGTATTCACTATGTGCTAATGCTTTGTTCTGGTTCTTTATTAAAAGGAGGCCTTAATATCCCTTAGTTTCCGCTAGGACCCCGCTGCCACGGGAGGGTAGGACAAAAGATGTCATGCAAGTTGTTTTCCATAAGCATGTATGACTATTTACGGAATACATGCCTACATTACATTGATGAATGGGAGCTAGTTCTGTGTCACCCTATGTTATAGCTATTACATGAGGAATCGCATCCGGCATAATTATCCATCACTGATCCATTGCCTACGAGCTTTTCATATATTGTTCTTCGCTTATTTACTTTTCCGTTGCTACTGTTACAATTACTACAAAAACCCAAAAACAATTATCTTTACTTTTGCCACTATTACCTTTATTATCATACCACTTTTGCCACTAAATACTTTGTTGTAGATACTAAGTTATCCAGGTGTGGTTGAATTGACAATTCAACTGCTAATACTCAAGAATATTCTTTGCTCCCTTGTGTCGAATCAATAAATTTCGGTTGAATACTTTACCCTCGAAAGCTGTTGTGATCTCTTACACTTGTGGGTTATCAAGACTAATTTCTGGCACCGTTGCCGGGGAGCATAGCTCTATTCTCTGAGTCACTTGGGATTTATATCTGTTGATCACTATGAAGAACTTGAAAGACGACCGAACGACGATTTTGCCCTCAACTACGAGGGGAGGTAAGGAACTGCCATCTAGCTCTGCACTAGATTCTCCTTTCATTATTAGTAGTTTTGCGACACCTAAACCTGCTACTGGTATGAATTCTGATATGTCGCATGTTATTGATGATGTGTCACATCCTAGTTAGCCATGCATTAGAGTGTTGCATCATGTTTACTCTTTCATCAGAAACCTGAAATGGGGATGACAGAACCCCCAGCCCCCTCTGAAACCAACTAGGGTCACTAAAAATAATTTTCAATGAACCTGAAATGCCCTTCTAAAATGCCCATCATTTTTGTCTTGGTTCAGAACCTCTGCCAAAAATGGTGCACATTTTTCTAGGCCAGCTTAGGGTTTTTGAATTAAATCATAAATATTTGAATTTGGGCATTTAAAATTATATAAAATATTTAAATGCTCAAATATCTCCAAACTAAAATGTTTCATGTTGGAAATAATCCAACTATGGACCAGGAGTAGTTTGGTGATTTTTGGAGTTGCCTAGGTATTTTATTTAATTCAACAAAGTTGCAGAAGTATTAAAAAAAACAGAAAACAGAAGAAATGGAAAAAGCTTACCTGTCGCCCAGCACCCGGCCCACCTGCCGGCCCAGCCCAGCACCGCGCCAGCGAGCTGCTTGCCGGCCAGGCAGGCAGGCAGGTGCTCGACGGCGAGCACCGCATGGGTGCCACGCACCTGCTCGCCGCCTCGCCGCCTCCCTCGCCCGGCTAACGCCGTGAATCGGCCTCCCTCTCTCCCCCGAACCCCCCAGACACCCCCTCTCCTCTCCAGCTCCTCCCCCTCGCACGCCCCAGCCATGGCCGACGCCATCACCGCCACCCCCTCGCCGTAGCCACGCCCTCCGTCCACCCCACGCCGTGCCACCGTGTCCAGGAGCTCCGCCGCCGTCCACTTCATCGAGCTAGCCGAGCCCCGTGTGCTCGTGCGGCCCGAGA
Source organism: Triticum aestivum (assembly GCF_018294505.1). NCBI lineage: Eukaryota > Viridiplantae > Streptophyta > Magnoliopsida > Poales > Poaceae > Triticum > Triticum aestivum. The sequence goes on along the minus strand of NC_057810.1, from coordinate 488,792,996 downwards.
CCACCGCACCGACCTCGCCCGAGCTCGCCGTCGCCGGAGATCCCCTTCAACGCCGTCGCCGCCTCAGCTCGTCCCCGACCCCGCTGGTGGCCTCTACGGGAGCGCTGTGAGCCTAGCTACTCCTCCGACCCTCTCTCTCTCATTTCTGAGCCGTGTAGCCACCGCACGAGGATCACACGCCCGCACCGCCGCGGATCTCGTCGCCGACGTGCTTCCGGCCACCCTCCGGCCACAAGCTGGTGTCCATCTTACTCACCGAGTCCCGCAGCACCTAGCTAGCCACTCCCGAGCCTCACCGACCCCTCTAGCGCCAAGTTCATCTTCGGCCGAACCCCGGTGGCCGCCAAAGTCGTCGCCGGCGCCAACTCCGGCCACCCCGACCCCAACGGACTCCACCAAGAGCTGCGGCTTGTCCTCAGCTCCACTCCGGTGGTCTCCGCGGCCCATTTGGTGGCCGAAATGGCCAAAACCACTCCCGCCGCCGCGTCGGGCTCGCCGGCGGCTAAACGCCGGCGCCGCTGGCATTGACTTTGACCACGGGTGGGCCCTGGTTGACTCCCCTGAGTCAATGACAGGTGGGGCCCAGCCCTGTTAATTAAACAGGTTTAGTTTTAATTAAACTTTAATTAAAATAATCACCCTGACATGCGGGACCCACTGTCAGGTTTGACCCTGACTGTTCCGTTGACCTGCTGACGTCACACTGACGTCAGGCTGACGCAATAATGATTTTCTGGAATTATTCTAATATAGGAAATTCCAGAATATAATTTAAACTTCAAAAATTCATAACTTTTATTCTGTAACTCCAAATCAGACAAATTATATATGAAAAATGATCAGAAAAATCCAATCTATCCATCTGTACTATTTTCATGCATGACTAAACAAGTTAACTTGATGTTTAATGCAGAACAAGGAAAAGCACTTTAAAAGGCCATGTTTGAGTTTGAAATTTGAATCTTTGATTCAAATTGGTTCAAACCCTTCTGGTTTTAGTTGCATTAGCCCAACACACTCATATTGCCATGTTTCATGCATGCATCATATTGTTGCACATTGTTTGGTGATGGTTGTGTATCGGTGTCCTTGCGACAGGTTCTGCCTCCGAGGAGTACCGTGATTACCCTAACGAAGAACCGTATCAGTGCATCGAACCATCAGGCAAGCAACCAACCATTTGATCATATCGATACAATCCCATGTTCTCGCTCCTGCTCTCTTTTACTGCATTAAGACAACGCGTTTCAAACTGCTGTGTGCTACGGTAGTTGAACCCATTTCCTCTGCATGACCTGTCATTGCCACAGTAACTAGATGAAACCCACTAGCATGTGTAGGAGTTGATTGAGCCATATGTATGTGTTGTTCCTACCTTGCTATGCCTGCTATGCTTAGAGTCGTGTCAGGTCTGGTTCATCTGGGTGATGGGCTAGAGTGAAATGATTATGTCGGTAATGAGAGTGGTGTGGTGAACACGATTTGGTAAAGGTATCGATGAGAGGCCATGTAGGAGTACATGGTGGGTTGTTTCATTGAAGCCGACCTTAAGCACTGAGATCTGTATGTGTGATTTAAGAATCAGCTACTACCATGCATTGGGCCCGAAACCAATGGACCCTCTCGGCTTCTTATTCACCCTAGTTCTCCGTCCAGGAGTTGCAAGTAGTTTCTGGTGTTTGTAGCCTACTGGAGGCCGTGGACAGCGCTGACCGTAGGGGTGGGCTGTGATGCGGTAGGTACGTGGCCGGGTGTACCGAATACCCGTTAGGTATCTCGGGAACCCTGTTCACATCGTTCGGGGCCGTATGGGAAACCTCGGCCGGACTCCCTGCGGATGGAACCTGGATAGGCGATAAACCTGGACTGGAGGCTTAGGTGATTAGGTAGGTCGTGGCCGACACCCACGTTGGGCTTCCGCTTGAAGGTTGCCGAGTACATGTCGTGTAAACGACGGTAAGTGGTGAGAGCGTGTATGAAGAAGTACACCCCTGCAGGGTTAACATGATCTATTCGAATAGCCGCGTCCGCGGTAAAGGACTACTTGGTTGCCTATACAGTTCATAGACAAGTAAATGGAAACTACTAAAAGCCTCAAGATAAGTGTGAGTGCCGAGGATGGCTCTTCCGTAGGAAGACGGAGGCGGATCCTCGGTAGTGTATTGAAGTGGTGAGTAGTGGACTCGTGTGCGCAAAACCATTTCAAGTTGGAGTCTCGTAGGATAGTCTAGCCAAGAGTCAAAGCTGGCTTGCTGCAATAACTCCACCAACCCTTCTTGATAATATGCATGTATGTAGGATCTGATGTAAGTCTTGCTGAGTACCTTTGTACTCATGTTGCTATAATTTACATTTTTACAGAAGACGCTGCAACCCCTTCTGATGGGTTCTACGTAGACGTTGACATCAACGAGTAGGCTAAAGGCCCAGGTGGTGATCCTGAGCTTGTGAAGGACCACGTAGTATAGCTAGGCTTTCCAAGCCTCTTTTATTTTACTAGTTGTCTGTACTCAGACAAGTTACTTCCGCTGCTGGTTTGTATGACTGTATGACTTGAATGCTGGGTCGTGAGACCCGTACCTTTGTGTATGTTATGTATGGCTCCCTGAGCCTTAAATAAAGTACTTGTGTCGTAGAGTCATGTTGTGATGCTTCGTTGTATTTGCACATATCGAGCATATTGTGTGTATGATTGAAATGCTTGGTATGTGTGGGATCTGACTATCTAGTTGTTTATCTTTAGTAGCCTCTCTTACCGGGAAATGTCTCCTAGTGTTACCGCTGAGCCATGGTAGCTTGCTACTGCTCTGGAACACTTAGGCTGGCCGGCATGTGTCCTTCTTCGTTCCTGTGTCTGTCCCTTCGGGGAAATGTCACGCATTGAGTACCGGAGTCCTGTTAGCCCGCTACAGCCCGGTTTACCGGAGTCCTGCTAGCCCAGTGCTACAGCCCGGACCCACTTGCTGATGACCGACACGTTCGAAGCTGGGTCATGGATGCCTGTCCCTGTAAGTCTGTGCCACTTTGGGTTTACGACTAGTCATGTCAGCCCGGGCTCCTTATCATATGGATGCTAGCGACACTATCATATACGTGAGCCAAAAGGCGCAAACGGTCCCGGGCAAAGGTAAGGCGACACCCGTGGGGATACCGTGCGTGAGGCCGCAAAGTGATATGAGGTGTTACCGGCTAGATCGATGTGACATCGAGTCGGGGTCCTGACAGCGTTGGCATCAGAGCCGGACTGCCTGTAGGTTCTCCAAGCCAAACTGGTCGATGTTGAGTCTAGAAATTCTTTAGTTATATGTAGGGGAATTGTTTGTGGGTTGGAACGTAAGGCTCTTTTTACTCCTTTATCTTATGACATTCTGATCTGAGTCAGTCTATTCTTCCACCGGGGGTTAAGGAATTAGGATCTATTCTCTCTATCAGGATCACGTGTTACTAATCAGTAGTACCTTATAGGTTTGATGGATACAAGCCTAGTTCAGTTCTACTACCACATTATGTTGTTAGGATGGATTCAGAACTTTGATATGATGATGTTGAGTGTGTATGAAATCCTTTGTCAAATGTCTCAAAATCCTTCTTGAGCATTTACAGCTGTTATGCTGCCGAAATTTTGCTAGAAATTCTAATGCCTTTGCATTATGATTGTGCTTTCAGATGGCCACTCGCGACCTCAATCAAGTGGTTCGCCTGACTCGATGCCTAGATGTACCCGGCCATACTGCCATGTTGGTCAGGGTAATGACTGAGGCTGGATACCGCTGGTATCCTGAGTACACGGTCGAAGAGCAATTCCGAGACTTTAATCAAAGCCAGTATCTCTGCACTGTCAGGATATTTCCATCTTATCCTGGATCCACCGAGCCCCTTCACTGCTCCTATGGACTCGGGGTTACTATTGAGATGGCTGTGCAGGACGCCGCCTACTCTATGATGACCATCATGCGAGTCAGATCTGGTCTATTTCGGGACTCTGATTTCCGGTATATGCCAGGATCACTTCCGGGAGCACAAGGGTATCTCCAGGCTATCTATGCTGACCCCACCCAGGAGGATTCACGGACTCGCACCACTGCTGAGATGCTCGAGGATAAGGACCGTGAAAATCGGGCCTTGAGGTTAGAGCTCTTCAATACCCGTGCTGACCACTGGGCCACATTGACTCGGTTTGCACCGGCGGTGCAAGCTGGATATTCGGATATGCGCGATCTCTATCCTGTGAGATCTGCTCTGCCAGACGTGATGGGTTGGCGTGATGTAGGAGGCATCACCCCACCTCGCGGTCCCCGCAGGCCACCGTCTGTTGGTCCAAGACCTCATCCTAGCCCCTATGGTCCACAAGCTCCGCGAGATCGTCTGTTTCCGGATGATCATGTTGAGCTTCCAGGCTATGGAGGTGACTTCTACGAGGACTACTACGGATCGGTCTGAGTTAGTGGTAGTATCACTAGTTCGCACTAGCTGTGTCGTCTATCGTCCCGCGTGACTCGTGGGATATGACCTAGTTTGTACTCTTTCCGGAGGTGTAGAAAAATAATGTATAGGAGCTTGGGATGCCTCCGATGAGATGTAATCCTCTTTTCACCGTAATAGTACTTTGTTTGGTCTTGTACTAAACCCTGTATGGTGTGTATGACGATGGAATAAAGAAGCAGTTTCTGTATCTACCATGTCATACGGATGATCATCTTGCATTTCGAGTTATTCCTTACATTTGTATCCTATGTCGGAATTTTATCATCCTGACTAAATCATTGTCTTGTTTACCTAGGATGGTCAACACGCGCACTAACCCTGCTCCTCAAGAGCAGGCCGAAGGCAGTGAAGTCAGGGATGCAAATCTGCCTCATCCTCCTTCCCTAGCCGAGGTTATGATGGAAGCTGAGAGAAACAAGCGGGAGACCAACCGTTTGTTGGAGCGTATTGAACAGAACACAGCACACCATCAGAGGACTAACGTGGTGTCACTCAGTGATTTTATCAAATTACATCCACCCACGTTCCACCACTCCGTCGAGCCTCTCGACGCTGATGACTGGCTTCGCAGTATCTCTCACAAACTGCGTTCCGCGCTAGTAGCTGAGGCTGACAAGGTCACCTTTGCTGCATATCATCTTGAAGGCCCCGCCAGTCTATGGTGGGAGAATTATGGAGCTATGCGCCCAGCGGGCCATGTCACTACTTGGGCTGAATTCAGTGAGGCTTTCCGTGAACATCACATTCCGGAGGGTCTCATGGACCGTAAACGTGAGGAATTTTGCAATTTCACCCAAGGCCGACTCTCTGTGGATGCTTACAGCAGGGAGTTTGGTAACCTCGCACGATATGCAACTGAGGAAGTTTCTACTGATGCCAAGAAGCAAGCAAGGTTCCGTAAGGGACTTAGTCCTGAGCTTCGCCGCGACCTCCGTCTGCATGAGTGCACATCTTTTCAGAAACTTGTCAACAAGGCCATCAGTGCTGAAACTGGTCAGACTGATTATGACGCAACACGCAAGCATGGCCGTGACATGGGTTCCTCATCCGGTGCTGGTCCTCAGAAGCGCCGCGTGTGGGTGCCCAACACCGCCCTGCCACCCAGGTTCACACCGAGGCCATCTTTCCAGGCGCCTCGCCCTGTTCAACAGTCTGCACCAGCCAAGCCCTATGGGGGTCCAACCAACAATGCTCCTCCACGTACCAGTTCCGTGACTTGTTTCAAGTGTGGGGAATCTGGCCACTATATGCGTGAGTGTCCCCAGACCAACCCCAACCAATCTGCTAAAGCTGTTGGCCGTGGCAAGCCGACAGGGAAAGTGTTCCACGCCAAGCCGGCCACCGCTCACGTGGCCATGTCAACTGTATCTCTGCCGAAGAAGCTCAAGAAGATCCCAACGTCGTTCTCGGTACGCTCCTTGTTAATTGCCACCCGGCATCTGTTCTTTTCGATACAGGAGCCTCTCATTCATTTATATCCGAGAACTATGCTCGTTTGCATAACACCGCATTCTGTGACATGCCATCCACTATGGAAATTTCTACTCCTGGTTCTAGATGGCAGACCTCTAGGGTAAGTTATGGAAATGAAATCCAAGTCGACAGACTTGTTTTCCTTGCATCTTTGATAGCTCTCAAATCTTCAGATATTAATATCATTTTGGGTATGGACTGGATGTCAGCTCATCATGCCAAAATTGATTGCTTCTCTAGGACTGTTCAACTCACTCACCCTTCGGGCAAGATAGTCAATGTCTTGACCCGATTAGCCAAGCGACAATTATATTCTCTTAACGCCAGCCCTTTGCCAGACCTTGAGGACGTTCCGGTAGTCCGTGACTTCCCGGATGTCTTCCCAGAGGAATTGCCAGGTGTTCCACCTGACAGGGATGTTGAGTTCGTAATAGACCTCATTCCAGGAACCGTTCCGATTGCTAGAAGACCCTATAAGATGGCACCACTAGAACTAGCCGAGCTTAAGAAACAACTCGATGAGTCCTTGAAAAAGGGTTTCATCCGACCTAGTTCATCTCCGTGGGCTTGCCCCGTCCTATTCGTCAAGAAGAAGGATGGTACGGACCGGATGGTTGTAGATTATCGACCTGTCAATTTGGTCACAATCAAGAACAAATATCCGCTCCCCAGGATCAACGACCTGTATGATCAGCTCGCTGGATCCTCAGTCTTCTCCAAGATGGATTTGAGGTTGGGCTACCATCAAATCAAAATCAGAAACGGGGACATTCCTAAAACGGCCTTTGTTACTCGTTATGGCCAATACGAGTACACCGTCATGTCCTTCGGTTAACCAACGCTCCAGCCACCTTTTCTCGGTTAATGAACTCAATCTTCATGGAGTATTTGGATAAATTCGTCGTAGTTTATCTCGATGATATACTCATCTACTCCAAGAACGAGGAAGAACATGCCGAACATCTAAGGCTAGTGTTGAAGAAACTTCGAGAGCATCGCCTTTATGCCAAATTTTCTAAATGTGAATTTTGGTTGTCAGAAGTGACCTATCTGGGTCATGTAATATCTGGTAAAGGTATTGCTGTTAACCCTGAGCGAGTTCAAGCCGTCCTTAATTGGACTCCACCTGAATCGGTCAAGCAAGTTCGGAGTTTTCTGGGCTTAGCGAGCTATTGCCGTCGCTTTGTCGAAAACTTCTCCAAAGTTGCCAAACCTCTAACCGAACTCCTCAAGAAAGATAAGAAGTTCGAATGGACTCCACAATGTGAGCACAGCTTTCAGGAACTGAAAAGACGCCTGACTTCTGCTCCCGTACTGGTACCGCCAGACTTCTCCAAGGACTTTGTTATCTACTGCGACGCCTCGCGACAAGGACTAGGTTGCATTCTCATGCAAGATCGACACGTAATTGCCTACGCTTCACGGCAATTGCACCCACATGAGGAGAATTATCCTACTCATGATCTAGAGCTTGCAGCCGTAGTCTATGCACTTAAGACCTGGCGACATTACCTCCTCGGTAACCGTTGCGAAATATTCACTGATCACCAAAGTCTGAAGTACATTTTCACCCAACCGGATTTGAATCTCAGGCAAAGACGTTGGGTTGAGTTGATCACAGACTTCGACTTAGGAATAACCTACACCCCAGGGAAAGCCAACGTCATGGCTGATGCGCTAAGTCGTAAATCTTATTGTAACAACCTGATGTTACAACAAAGTCAACCGCTTCTCCATGAGGAATTTCGGAAGCTTAACCTTCACATTGTTCCTCAAGGTTTTCTTTCCACCTTGGTGGCAAAACCTACCCTTACGGATCAGATCATCAAAGCACAGAAGGTAGATCCGGGAATCTCCCGCATCAAGAGAAACATCAAGAAAGGAATTGCGAATTGTTTCTCCATTAATGATCAAGGGGTCGTATACTTCGGGAATCGACTAGTGGTTCCCAAAGTGCGAAACCTGAGGCGATTGATTCTTAAGGAAGCTCATGAATCTCCTCTCACCATTCATCCCGGTAGTACTAAGATGTATCAGGACCTACGCCAGAGGTTCTGGTGGACTAGGATGAAGAGAGAAATTGCTCAGTATATTGCTAATTGCGACGTCTGTCGTCGTGTAAAAGCAGAGCATCAACGGCCTGCTGGCACCCTTCAACCCTTAGCTATTCCTGAATGGAAATGGGATAAAATTGGTATGGATTTCATTACCGGTTTTCCCAGGACCAAGAGAGGGAATAATGCTATCTTCGTCGTTGTCGATCGTCTTTCCAAAGTAGCCCATTTCCTACCTGTTCGTGAGAGTATAACCGCTAGTCAATTGGCAGACTTATACATCTCCCGGATAGTGTCTCTCCATGGTGTTCCTTTGGAAATTAACTCGGATCGAGGAAGTCTTTTCACCTCTCGATTTTGGGAAAGTTTCCAAAATGCTATGGGAACCCGTCTCTCCTTTAGCACCGCTTTCCACCCTCAGTCGAGTGGTCAAGTGGAACGCGTCAACCAGATTCTAGAAGACATGCTTCGAGCCTCTGTTATCTCATTCGGAATGGATTGGGAGAAGTGCCTTCCATTTGCCGAATTCGCTTACAACAACAGCTATCAATCTAGCTTGGGTAAAGCCCCTTTTGAAGTTCTCTATGGACGACGGTGTCGAACACCCCTTAACTGGTCAGAGACCGGGGAAAGACAATTCTTTGGCCCGGATATGATTCAGGAAGCAGAAGAGCAAGTTCGCATCGTTCGTGAAAAGTTGAAAACAGCCCAATCCCGTCAAAAGAGTCAATATGACCGAAAACATAAGGCTATGACTTTCGAGGTTGACGAGAAGGCTTACCTTCGGGTTACCCCTCTGAAGGGAACCCATCGTTTCGGTATCAAAGGCAAATTGGCTCCTCGTTACATTGGACCTTTTCGCATTCTCGCCAAACGAGGAGAAGTTGCCTACCAGTTGGAACTACCTCCGCACCTCTCCAGAGTCCACGATGTCTTCCACGTTTCTCAACTCAGGCGTTGCTTCTCGGATCCTATCCGTGGAGTGGACCACGAAACGCTTGATCTCCAAGATAATCTTACATATCGAGAGTACCCCATTCGTATCCTCGATCAGGCCGAGCGTACCACTCGACGTCATAATATCAAGTTTCTCAAAGTACAATGGTCGCACCATTCTGAGGATGAAGCAACTTGGGAAAGGGAGGATCGTCTTCGACTCGAGTATCCCGCCTTCTTCCCGGAGGAACCCAAATCTCGGGACGAGATTCTTTTGAGTGGGGGTGAGTTGTCACATCCTAGTTAGCCATGCATTAGAGTGTTGCATCATGTTTACTCTTTCATCAGAAACTTGAAATGGGGATGACAGAACCCCCAGCCCCTCTGAAACAACTAGGGTTACTAAAAATAATTTTCAATGAACCTGAAATGCCCTTCTAAAATGCCCATTCATTTTTGTCTTGGTTCAGAACCTCTGCAAAAGTTGTGCACATTTTTCTAGGCCAGCTTAGGGTTTTTGAATTAAATCATAAATATTTGAATTTGGGCATTTAAAATTATATTAAATATTTAATGCTCAAATAACTCCAAACTAAAATGTTTCATGTTGGAAATAATCCAACTATGGACCAGGAGTAGTTTGGTGATTTTAGGAGTTGCCTAAGTATTTTATTTAATTCAACAAAGTTGCAGAAGTATTAAAAAAAACAGAAAACAGAAAGAAAATGGAAAAGCTTACCTCGCCAGGCACCCGGCCCACCTGCCGCCAGCCAGCCCGCGCCAGCGAGCTCTTGCCGGGCGGCAGAGTGCTCGACGGCGGCACGCGGGTGCCACGCACCTGCTCGCCGCCTCGCCGCCTCCCTCGCCCGGCTAACGCCGTGAATCGGCCTCCCTCTCTCCCCCGAACCCCCAGACACCCCCTCTCCTCTCCAGCTCCTCCCCTCGCACGCCCCAGCCATGGCCGACGCCATCGCCGCCACCCCCTCGCCGTAGCCACGCCCTCCGTCACCCCACGCCGTGCCACCGTGTCCAGGAGCTCCGCCGCCGTCCACTTCATCGAGCTAGCCGAGCCCCGTGTGCTCGTGCGGCCCGAGACCACCGCACCGACCTCGCCCGAGCTCGCCGTCGCCGGAGATCCCCTTCAACGCCGTCGCCGCCTCAGCTCGTCCCCGACCCCGCCGGTGGCCTCTACGGGAGCGCTGTGAGCCTAGCTACTCCTCCGACCCTCCCTCTCTCATTCCCGAGCCGTGTAGCCACCGCACGAGGATCACACGCCCGCACCGCCGCGGATCTCGTCGCCGACGTGCTTCCGGCCACCCTCCGGCCACAACTGGTGTCCATCTTACTCACCGAGTCCCGCAGCACCTAGCTAGCCACTCCCGAGCCTCACCGACCCCTCTAGCGCCAAGTTCATCTTCGGCCGAACCCCGGTGGCCGCCAAAGTCGTCGCCGGCGCCAACTCCGGCCACCCCGACCCCAACGGACTCCACCAAGAGCTGCGGCTTGTCCTCAGCTCCACTCCGGTGGTCTCCGCGGCCCATTTGGTGGCCGAAATGGCCAAAACCACTCCCGCCGCCGCGTCGGGCTCGCCGGCGGCTAAACGCCGGCGTCGCTGGCATTGACTTTGACCACGGGTGGGCCCTGGTTGACTCCCCTGAGTCAATGACAGGTGGGGCCCAGCCCTGTTAATTAAACAGGTTTAGTTTTAATTAAACTTTAATTAAAATAATCACCCTGACATGCGGGACCCACTGTCAGGTTTGACCCTGACGTGTTCCGTTGACCTGCTGACGTCACACTGACGTCAGGCTGACGCAATAATGATTTTCTGGAATTATTCTAATATAGGAAATTCCAGAATATAATTTAAACTTCAAAAATTCATAACTTTTATTCTGTAACTCCAAATCAGACAAATTATATATGAAAAATGATCAGAAAAATCCAATCTATCCATCTGTACTATTTTCATGCATGACTAAACAAGTTAACTTGATGTTTAATGCAGAACAAGGAAAAGCACTTTAAAAGGCCATGTTTGAGTTTGAAATTTGAATCTTTGATTCAAATTGGTTCAAACCCTTCTGGTTTTAGTTGCATTAGCCCAACACACTCATATTGCCATGTTTCATGCATGCATCATATTGTTGCACATTGTTTGGTGATGGTTGTGTATCGGTGTCCTTTGCGACAGGTTCTGCCTCCGAGGAGTACCGTGATTACCCTAACGAAGAACCGTATCAGTGCATCGAACCATCAGGCAAGCAACCAACCATTTGATCATATCGATACAATCCCATGTTCTCGCTCCTGCTCTCTTTTACTGCATTAAGACAACGCGTTTCAAACTGCTGTGTGCTACGGTAGTTGAACCCATTTCCTCTGCATGACCTGTCATTGCCACAGTAACTAGATGAAACCCACTAGCATGTGTAGGAGTTGATTGAGCCATATGTATGTGTTGTTCCTACCTTGCTATGCCTGCTATGCTTAGAGTCGTGTCAGGTCTGGTTCATCTGGGTGATGGGCTAGAGTGAAATGATTATGTCGGTAATGAGAGTGGTGTGGTGAACACGATTTGGTAAAGGTATCGATGAGAGGCCATGTAGGAGTACATGGTGGGTTGTTTCATTGAAGCCGACCTTAAGCACTGAGATCTGTATGTGTGATTTAAGAATCAGCTACTACCATGCATTGGGCCCGAAACCAATGGACCCTCTCGGCTTCTTATTCACCCTAGTTCTCCGTCCAGGAGTTGCAAGTAGTTTCTGGTGTTTGTAGCCTACTGGAGGCCGTGGACAGCGCTGACCGTAGGGGTGGGCTGTGATGCGGTAGGTACGTGGCCGGGTGTACCGAATACCCGTTAGGTATCTCGGGAACCCTGTTCACATCGTTCGGGGCCGTATGGGAAACCTCGGCCGGACTCCCTGCGGATGGAACCTGGATAGGCGATAAACCTGGACTGGAGGCTTAGGTGATTAGGTAGGTCGTGGCCGACACCCACGTTGGGCTTCCGCTTGAAGGTTGCCGAGTACATGTCGTGTAAACGACGGTAAGTGGTGAGAGCGTGTATGAAGAAGTACACCCCTGCAGGGTTAACATGATCTATTCGAATAGCCGCGTCCGCGGTAAAGGACTACTTGGTTGCCTATACAGTTCATAGACAAGTAAATGGAAACTACTAAAAGCCTCAAGATAAGTGTGAGTGCCGAGGATGGCTCTTCCGTAGGAAGACGGAGGCGGATCCTCGGTAGTGTATTGAAGTGGTGAGTAGTGGACTCGTGTGCGCAAAACCATTTCAAGTTGGAGTATCGTAGGATAGTCTAGCCAAGAGTCAAAGCTGGCTTGCTGCAATAACTCCACCAACCCTTCTTGATAATATGCATGTATGTAGGATCTGATGTAAGTCTTGCTGAGTACCTTTGTACTCATGTTGCTATAATTTACATTTTTACAGAAGACGCTGCAACCCCTTCTGATGGGTTCTACGTAGACGTTGACATCAACGAGTAGGCTAAAGGCCCAGGTGGTGATCCTGAGCTTGTGAAGGACCACGTAGTATAGCTAGGCTTTCCAAGCCTCTTTTATTTTACTAGTTGTCTGTACTCAGACAAGTTACTTCCGCTGCTGGTTTGTATGACTGTATGACTTGAATGCTGGGTCGTGAGACCCGTACCTTTGTGTATGTTATGTATGGCTCCCTGAGCCTTAAATAAAGTACTTGTGTCGTAGAGTCATGTTGTGATGCTTCGTTGTATTTGCACATATCGAGCATATTGTGTGTATGATTGAAATGCTTGGTATGTGTGGGATCTGACTATCTAGTTGTTTATCTTTAGTAGCCTCTCTTACCGGGAAATGTCTCCTAGTGTTACCGCTGAGCCATGGTAGCTTGCTACTGCTCTGGAACACTTAGGCTGGCCGGCATGTGTCCTTCTTCGTTCCTGTGTCTGTCCCTTTGGGGAAATGTCATGCATTGAGTACCGGAGTCCTGTTAGCCCGCTAGAGCCCAGTTTACCGGAGTCCTGCTAGCCCAGTGCTACAGCCCGGACCCACTTGCTGTTGACCGACACGTTCGAAGCTGGGTCATGGATGCCTGTCCCTGTAAGTCTGTGCCACTTTGGGTTTACGACTAGTCATGTCAGCCCGGGCTCCTTATCATATGGATGCTAGCGACACTATCATATACGTGAGCCAAAAGGCGCAAACGGTCCCGGGCAAAGGTAAGGCGACACCCGTGGGGATACCGTGCGTGAGGCCGCAAAGTGATATGAGGTGTTACCGGCTAGATCGATGTGACATCGAGTCGGGGTCCTAACATGATGCCACTTCTGCTATGCATGATGAAACTACTTCCGTGCGTGATACTACTTTGCCACTAGGTGAATTTCTTGATGAACAACTTGCTAGAGTTAGGGGGAATGAAATTACTAAAGAACCTATTATTGATGATAGTGATGATGAAGGTTCTCCCAATGATTATGTATTGCCTGTTGTTCCTAAGGGTTATGTTATGGATGAAGAAGCTGCTAGGGAAATCTTTGCTTGCAATGATAGATATGATCTTAAGAAATTATTTGCTAAATGGAAGTAGCAGTCTCTTAATGCTAGAATGAAACCTGACCCTGCTTTTGCTACTTCACCTATTTGTGTTACTGATAAGGATTATGAATTCTCTATTGATCCTGAGATTATTACTTTAGTTGAATCTGATCCTTTTTATGGCCTTGAATCTGAAACTATTATGGCACATCTTACCAAGTTGAATGGTATAGCTACCCTGTTTACTAATGATGAGAAGTCTCACTATTATTATATCCTTAAGATATTTCCGTTCTCATTAAAGGGTGATGCTAAGACTTGGTATAATTCTCTTGCTCCTGGTTGTGTGCGTAGTCCCCAGGATATGATTTATTACTTCTCTGCTAAATATTTCCCTGCTCATAAGAAACAAGCTGCCTTGCGGGAAATATATAATTTGTGCAAATAAAAGAAGAGAGTCTCCCACAAGCTTGGGGGAGGCTTCTCCGATTACTTAATGCTTTGCCTGATCATCCTCTTAAGAAAAATGAAATACTTTATATCTTTTATAATGGACTAACCGATGCTTCCAAGGACTACTTGGATAGTTGTGCTGGTTGTGTTTTCAGGGAAAGAACAGTCGATGAAGCTGAAATATTATTGAATAATATGTTGACTAATGAAAATAATTGGACTCTTCCTGAGCCAATTCCTGAAGCAATTCCTGAACCAATTGAGCCAACTCCTGAGCCTATTCCTAAACCCACTCTGAAGAAAAGAGGTGTTCTATTTCTCAGTCCTGAAGATATGCAAGAGGCAAAGAAATCAATGAAAGAAAAAGGTATTAAAGCTTAAGATGTTAAGAATTTACCTCCTATTGAAGAAACATATGGTCTTAATATACCACCTATTGAAGAACCATATTGTCTTGATAACCCGACACAGGTAGTAAAGGTAAATTCTCTCTATAGATATGACAAAGTTGAAGTCCCCTCTACTAAATTTCATAGCCCTTGCTTAGATGAATTTGATGACTTTATGGCTAGACAAGAAAGTTCTAATGCTTATGTTGGTAGAGAATTAAAGAATAATGCTTTCAAGATAGGACACGTAGGCGCTAATATAGCTAGAGTTAAAGATGAACTCAAACTCGGTAGCAAATATGCTTCTATGGTTGCTACTCAAGCTGAGCAAGTACTCAAAGCTCAAAATGATTTGCTTGATGAATTAAATAATAAAATGATTTTGCTGTTAGAGTGGCTACTAGAACTGGTAGAATGACTCAGGAACCTTTGTATCCTGAAGGCCACCCTAAGAGAATCGAGCAGGATTCTTAGAGAAATAATTTAATGGAACCTAGTTCTTCTAAAAAGAAGAAAAAGAAAAATGATAGAACTTTGCATGCTTCTAGTGAACCTACTGTAGACACACCTGAGAATCCTAATGATATTTCTATTTCTGATGCTGAAACACAATCAGGTGATGAACGTGAACCTAGTGATAATGTTAATGATAATGTTCATGTTGATGCTCAACCTAGCAAAAACAATGATGTAGAGACTGAACCTGCTGTTGATCTTGATAATCCACAATCAAAGAATCAACGTTATGATAAGAGAGATTTTGTTGCTAGGAAGCACGGTAAAGAAAGAGAACCATGGGTTCAGAAACCCCCTTTCCTCCTAAACCATCCAAGTCAAAGGATGATGAGGATTTTGAGCGCTTTGCTGAAATGATTAGACCTATCTTCTTACGTATGCGCTTAACTGATATGCTGAAAGTAAGTCCTTATGCTAAGTATATGAAGGATATCATTACAAACAAAAGAAGCTACCGGAAGCTGAAATTTCCACCATGCTTGCTAATTACACTTTAAGGGTTGGATACCAAAGAACTTGCAGATCTGGGTGTACCAACTATACCATGCTCCATTTAAAAGAAATTATATTTAGAACTGCTTTATGTGATCTTGGAGCCGGTGTAGTGTTATGCCTCTCTCTTTATATCGTAGACTTGAATTGAATAAGTTGAACCTACTGAAAGTATCTTTGCAAATGGCTGATAAATCAATTGCTATAACCTGTCGGTATTTGTGAGGATGTGCCTCAGTTGTGGTTGCAAATGTCACTATCTTAATGGACTTTGTTATTCTTGATATTCCGAGGACAATAGTATGTCTATTATCCTTGTAGACCTTTTCTTAATAACTGCAGGGGCGTTATTGATTGCACAACAAAGCAATGCCACTTTTCATGTTAATGGTAATGAGCAAGTATGGTACACTATTCGAGGAAACAATCTCAAGTTCATAGTATCAATTCTATCGGAAAAATTCCATCGATTATATTTGGAGGTTTTGAATTTCCTCTTCCTACTATCAAGAAGAAATATGATATACTTATTATTGGGGATGTGCATATCCCCGTCGAGGTAACCTAGTGTTATTCGAAATTTCTCCGGTTTCATGTTAATCGGAATGAGTTTGTTAACAAGACTTGATCAACCTTGTTAGTGGATTCCTTTTGATGAGCATGAGATGGATGAAACTAGAAGCACAACCTTCTGTACCCTCTCTACACTTTCTGTTATTTAGTTGAAATAAAGTAAAAATAAATAATTTGTCTATCCGTTATCTAATTATCCGTGCAATATAAAAATATCTCAAAAATAAAAGTTCACCAAATGCCCTAAAAATTAAATATGATTTTTTCTAGAATATTTAAGGATTTATGGAACAAGGAACACACCAGGGGGGCCAGCCACCTTGCCACGAGGGTGGAGGGCACGCCTACCCCTCTAGGGCGCGCCCCCTGCCTCGTGGGCCCATGGTGGCCCTCCTCCACTTATGCCAGCACCCACACACTTCATCTTCTACCCAAAAAAATCCCCATCTAGCTCAAGCACGAGTTCTAGCTCATTTTGCTGTGATTTTCGATCTCCTTGCTCAAAGCTCCATTCACAAAACTGCTTTGGGAGATTGTTGCTTGGTATGTGACTCCTCCATTGGTCCAATTAGTTTTTGTTCTAGTGCTTTATTCATTGCAAATTTTTGCTGCATAGGTGACCATGTTCTTGAGCTTGCATGTTGAATTTATGAGGTCCCAAGCAATTCTAATGCATGATATAGGCTCTAGGCACATGTAGGAGTAGTTTCTACCAATCTTGTTTAGTTTTATTCACTTTTATTTTGAAGTTACTAAAATTTCAGAAATTTTCAGAAAAAGAATTATGCTTAGAAGAATGTACCAAGGTGGTTCCTCGACAAAGAAAAGGCCAAGGATTGCTATACATGAGCAAGATGTTGAATTGCCGAGGGACGCGGATGTACGAGCTTGTGAGTGGCCATCCGATGATTTTATGGTCAAAGCAGGCTTCATGGAGGAATTTGACGCGTATGTGCGTAATGCCGAGCTGGAGGACTTCTTACAAGATAAGTGTCCCCAGTACTATCAATTGACTGATTCCTTTGTGCGGAGGTTCCAATATATCTGTGCCCGTAATTCTCATAGTGTCATGTTTGATATTTATGATACATATTATACCATGGATTTAGAGGATTTCACAACTACTTGCAAAATCCCGCAGTGGGGTAATATTAATGATCCTCGCAAATCTAAATTTAGAGATTTTCTTGCTAGTATTACTGTGGGAGAATCTAGGGACATAGCACAAGCTACCATAGGGAGCATTCATTTTCCTACTATACATTATTTTGCTCTCTTTATTGGTAGATGCATTAATGGTAAGGACGAAGCATGTCACATGTGTGTCCCTGATCTTTGTGTCCTCAAGAGTGCTGTGTCAGGTTATAAAGGTTATAACTTGGGGGCAATAGTTGCACGTAGGTTGCAGAATAATAGTAGAAAGGGGGATTTATCTAGAGGAATTTATGCAACCCGTGTGGCTAATTATCTTAATATAGCCCCACAAGAGGGGGACATGATTTTACCTCCTGTTTATTTGGATAAAGAAGCTATGTTCAATCATCATTTTCTTGAGAGGAATGAACAATTCCTCCATTATCGACTAATCTATGATAGACGCAACGTCGTCCCTGTTACTCTTCCTGCTCCCTACCTTTTTGATTATCAGGCAAAAGGAAGATATGTTGTCACCAGGGAGGAAGCAGCTGAATACGAGAGGGGAGTGGAGGCAGCTCGCCAACACGCTGCTGCTCAGGAGGCGGTTGTCGCTGCATCTTAGTACAACCCCAGTTTCACTTGGATATCAGTCAGGTGGTCCTTGGTACTAGATCAACTTAGGCCAAAAGCCTAAGCTTGGTGGAGTATGTATTTCTCACCGACTTTACATTCATGTTCACAAACTAGTCGTCGGTGCTCATACTCTTTCATTGTATTATCCATGTTAGTTTAAATTTCTTTTTCTAGTTTTCTTCTTGTGTGTTTGATAAACCTTAAGAAAAACCAAAAAAAATAGTTACTTTAATTTCCATGCTTGTAGTAGAAATTAAAATGAAAACCCAAAAAGATTTCTTCTTCTTCTTACTTGTTGGGAGCTTTCCCGTGTAAATAGTTTTATTTTCTTTTCTTTCCTTTGGGGGTCGAGAAGACCATATTGAAATTGCTTAGTGGCTCTCATATGCATGATTGTTTATTTAACCTAGAGCCCATATTACTTGTCTTCTCTTTTGAGTTGAATGCTTGCAGATTCCAGCTTAGTCCAATGCACGAGCACTCTTATTATTATACACATCGTTCGGTCGTGCAAGTGAAAGGCAATAATGACGATATATGATGGACTTATTGGGATGAGAAAAGCTGGTATGAACTCTACCTCTCTTGTTTTTGTAAATATGATGAGTTCATCGTTTCTGAGTCAGCCTATTATGAGGTAAACATATTTGCAATGGCATTTAGAGATTATAGTTGCTTGTGCCATGCTTGATTAGCTATGAGTTATAATGGTTTACCTTGTGTGCCAACATGCTATTAGAATGATTATGATGTGGTATGATGGGATGGTATCCTCCTTTGAATGAATTGAGTGACTCGACTTGGCACATGTTCACGCATGTAGTTGAATCAAATCAACATAGCCTTCATGATATTTATGTTCATGGTGGATTATATCCTACTCATGCTTGTATTCGGTGTGAATTAATTTTAATGCATGTTTACGACTGTTGCCGCTCTCTCAGTTGGTCGCTTCCTAGTCTTTTGCTAGCCTTCACCTGTACTAAGCGGGAATACTGCTTGTGCATCCAAACTCCTTAAACACCAAAGTTGTTCCATATGAGTCCACTATACCTTCCTATATGCAGTATCTACTTGCCATTCCAAGTAAATTTGTATGTGCCAAACTCCAAACCTTCAAATGAAATTCTGTTTTGTATGCTTGAGCAGCTCATGTTTCAACTAGGGCTGCCTATATCTTCCATTCTAGGTGGGTTATTATCAAGAGGAGTGGACTCCGCTCCTCATTCACAAGAAAGGGCCGGTAACCGGGATGCCCAGTCCCATGACCCAAAAAGATCAAAGCAAATCAAAATAATTAAACAAAACTCCCCCCGGGCTATTGTTAGTTGGAGGCACTCGTTGTTTCAAGCAAGCCATGGATTGATGCCTGTTGGTGGTTGGGGGAGTATAAACCTTTACCATTCTGTTTGGGAAACTGCCTATAATGCATTTAGTATGGAAGATAAAGCCATCTCATAGTTGTTGTGTTGACAGTGAAAGTATGCCGCTCAAAATGTTATTCAATCTCTATTTTAAAATCAAGCTCTCGCACCTCTACAAATCCCTGCTTCCTTCTGCGAAGGGCCTATCTATTTACTTTTATGTTGAGTCATCACCCTTCTTATTAAAACCACCCACTGGAGAGCACCGTTGTCATTTGCATTCATTACTGTAATGGTTATATTGGGTGTGACTATGATTGGATCTCTTTTACCATGAATTACAATGTTTAGTCAGTCCTTGATCTTTAAAGGTGCTCTGCATTTATGTTTGCGGATCTCAGAAGGGCTAGCGAGATACCATTCTTGTTATATCATATTATGATTGTTTTGAGAAAGTGTTGTCATCCAAGATCTATTATTATGGCTTGCTAGTTGATTATGCTATTGATATGTGTAATTCTGAGACCTGAGAATTATTGCAAATATGGTTAGTTCATAATACTTTGCTGAAAATTAGAATGTAGCTTGACATATTTACAACAACAAGAGCAAACAGAGTTTGTAAAAGTTTTTCTTTATTTCTTTCAGTTTGTCAACTGAATTGCTTGAGGACAAGCAAGGGTTTAAGCTTGGGGGAGTTGATTCTCCATTGTATCTACTTTTCCAAACACTTTTGCCCTTGTTTTGGACTCTAACTTGTATGATTTGAATGGAACTAACCCGGACTGACGCTGTTTTCAGCAGAACTGCCATGATGTTGTTTTATGTGTAGAAAAGAGAAGTTCTCGGAATGACCGGAAAATCCACGGAGGCACTTTTTGGAATTAATAAGAATTTTTGGGCGGAAAGAAATACACCACGGGGCCCAGGGCCTGTCCACGAGACAGGGGGCGCCCCCCTGTAGGGCGCGCCCCCCTATCTCGTGGCCCCCCTGGACCTCCACCGACCTCAACTCCAACTCCATATATTCACGTTCGGGGAGAAAAAAATCAGAGAGAAAGTTTCATCATGTATTACGACACGGAGCCGCCGCCAAGCCCTAATCTCTCTCGGGCGGGCTGATCTGGAGTCCGTTCTGGGCTCCAGAGAGGGGGATTCGTCACCGTCGTCATCATCAACCATCCTCCATCACCAATTTCATGATGCTCACCATCGTGCATGAGTAATTCCATCGTAGGCTTGCTGGACGGTGATGGGTTGGATGAGATTTACCATGTAATCAAGTTAGTTTTGTTAGGGTTTGATCCCTAGTATCCACTATGTTCTAAGATTGATGTTGCTATGACTTTGCTATGCTTAATGCTTGTCACTAGGGCCCGAGTGCCATGATTTCAGATTTGAACCTATTATGTTTTCATGAATATATGTGTGTTCTTGATCCTATCTTGCAAGTCTATAGTCACCTATTATGTGTTATGATCCGACAACCCTGAAGTGACAATAATCGGGATACTTCTCGGTGATGACCGTAGTTTGAGGAGTTCATGTATTCACTATGTGCTAATGCTTTGTTCCGGTTCTCTATTAAAAGGAGGCCTTAATATCCCTTAGTTTCCGCTAGGACCCTCCTGCCACGGGAGGGTAGGACAAAAGATGTCATGCAAGTTCTTTTCCATAAGCACGTATGACTATTTACGGAATACATGCCTACATTACATTGATGAATTGGAGCTAGTTCTGTGTCACCCTATGTTATAGCTATTACATGAGGAATCGCATCCGGCATAATTATCCATCACTGATCCATTGCCTATGAGCTTTTCATATATTGTTCTTCGCTTATTTACTTTTCTGTTGCTACTGTTACAATTACTACAAAAACCCCAAAACAATTATCTTTACTTTTGCCACTGTTACCTTTATTATCATACCACTTTTGCTACTAAATACTTTGCTGCAGATACTAAGTTACCCAGGTGTGGTTGAATTGACAACTCAACTGCAAATACTCAAGAATATTCTTTGGCTCCCCTTGTGTCGAATCAATAAATTTGGGTTGAATACTTTACCCTCGAAAGCTGTTGCGATCCCTTACAATTGTGGGTTATCACTAAGCCGCGGCAGAGGCGCGAGCTCCTGCGCCCGCTCCCGCTTCGGCATGTTGGGGAAGTTCAATGTTCTATGAGGCCACCGGAGGTGCCACGCCACCGTGTCATACACGCGGGCGGCCTCGTTGGTAGTGTTGAAATTGTCGAGGCCGAGGCGCATCCCGTGGAACCGGATCTCGACGGAGAAGCCGCCGGGGGGGGGGGGCAGACGCCGCGGTATCCCCAAGTTTCTCGGCGACGCGGCGGCATAGTGGCGCGGCGGCGGCGAGGTGAAAAAGAGAGGGGAGAGAGCGGTGGCAAGGCACAGAGCGGGGAGAGAGCAGCGGCAAGGCACAGAGCGGTGGGAGGGCGTTGGATTTTATAAAGCGCGTCGTACGCCGCGCGCCAAAACTAGCACACGCCCGGCCGCTTTTTCCCGCGCGCGCGATCCTTTCTTGTCGTCTCTGCTATCTCTACTCTCTTCTCTACTGTTATATTTATTTTATGTTTTATATTTAATATTTATCTCTACTTCCTTTACTATCTACTTTTTTTTCTCTATACTTTTTTTTCTTGCAATATAGGCCGTCCAATTTATATCTGACAGATAGGAAGGAAACAAATGGGAATTTTGCAAGAAGATACCCATACCCCTCTCTAGATTTGCAAATAAGGCCTTCCCTCGTTCATCCTTTTCTCCCACAAGATAAACTACTCATACAAATGCATATTGATGCGTGCAACGCATGGGCATCTTGCTAGTTCTAAAAACCTTTCCATCATTTGCCACACTACTGGTTGCAGATGAAAAACCTACCCAAGCACAACGCGATACAGGAGCGACGCACAATTACAAGCTGATATTCTGTTGGACAATGGAGGCTATAACCAATTACTTTTACGGGAACAATAGCACCCAGGAAATTTGAAGGGTAGGTATGAACAAAATTGGAACTGCACATGTACTGCTAAGTGATTTAATACACACATTACCAATCGAGGAGGAGAATGATGGTCGCGGCAGCCTCTGTGAGTCATTGTCGGCAATGGGAGTCAGTTCATTGTCCACGACGGTGGTACTTCTACGCTTGGCGTCGGCTTCCGGGAAGCAGATCCGAGACCGTGGAAGACGATGCCGGGGAAGAGGCTCCGTGTACGACGACGACGGTGGACCGGCTCGAGTGCGGCGTATGAGGTCATCGATGAGGCAGATGCGCTGCGGTGGACGAGTGCGCCGATGTAAAGGGGAGGAGCATGAAGGCTGTGGTGCCATGGAGAAGTCTATTTTGCGGTGGGGATAGAAAATGGGGAGTATTCAGGTGTACTACTCTAGGTGCCGGGGTGGGGTTGGCTGGGTAGGGTGAACCTGAAGTTACAAAAACAGCCCCCTACCAAGCGTCATCCGTAGGCCTGTTCCGATGGCTATGATGGTAACTTCCCACTGCTCGAATCAGGGTCGCGGGAGATTTTCCCGCCGACCTCAAAATTTTGTGACATTGGACTCCCCATGTGGCGTGTTGAGTGATTCGGCTAAGCAACTAGCGAGTATCAGTAGTAAACTCTGCATATTAGGTTTGACCGAAGTCAAATTTCCTAAAGTTTGACCAAGTTTATAGAAAAATATAAAGATTTACCATAACAAATATATATGATGTGAAAGTACATTCAATAATGAATCTAATGGTATTTATTTGTTATTGTATATGTTAATATTTTTTGTTATAAGCTTTCTGAGAGTTTACAAAACTTGACTTTGACCAATGCTAATACGCGGACTTAAATAAAAATGGAGGGAGTACACATTTGTTTTCTTAGTTTGTAGTGAACTAATCATTTGTTGAAACTGTGAAATAAATATATTAGGCTATTGACTTTGAATATAATGGTCTATACAATTCAATAGTTACAATCATTGTCGAATCCCAAGATGTATACAAGGTCTATAGTACTTCACAAAATGCTCAAACTCACATAATCCCAGTCAAATGAGAATCTAAATGCATTTCATAGTTATTACTTTGTAGGATGCAACAAAAACAACCATAACTCTACATCAGCCATTATAGAAGCAACATTTTGACATATCCCAATGTGTGAATGAAACGTGTAGAGAGAGCTTTTGAAGATGGAGCAGATAGGGCGGGAAAGATTGTATGTATGTTGACAGGAGAGTAGGAGACAAACCTAACGAGACAGAGAGAGAGATAGATAGAGAGAGAAAGAGAGAGGAAGAAGTTAGGTCTGTGAGAAAGATGGATACATGTAATATACATGAGATGCGTGTGCATCCGGATTCTATATACGTGGAAGGAGAAGAGACAACATGTTTGATGAGAGAGCTGGAAAAACATGGACGAGAGGGGAAGGATCTCGTGGGTTGAGGGATTGACAATTTTGTGCAGGGGAAAGAGGGATTGGTAATTTTGTGCAAGAGAGAGAGAGAGAGAGAGAGAGAGAGAGAGAGAGAGAGAGAGGGTGGGGGGAGGAGTCAGTCGGCCGTCGTCACATCACCCTGCTTCCAAATGATCCCGCATTCTCTAGCACGATGTGGTCGCCGTCTTCGATTTGCTCGATGCCCTCTTTGAAGATTGAGGTGTTGTGCATGTTGGGATGCAAAGAAGCACAAGCGAGAGTGGTCACCGTATAACCTTGGATGGGGATGAATTGTGTGCTCGGGGGAGTGTGTGTGTGTTGTGTTGCGTGTGTCTCTCTCTGTGTGTGTGTGTCAGATATTGAGAGAAAACAAACCTAAGGAGAGAAATGGGTATTCACGAAGAGATTGTGCGGGCCTTGAGGTGGGCAGGGGTCGGGTGAGGGTGTCAAAATGTGCGCGTTGATGCATGTGTTGCATGCGACCGTGCGAGGGACGGACGAATTGAGAGAGATGGTTGTTGTGTTACGGATGCTCCTCTCTCTGTCTATCTCTCTCCCTCTCCCTCTCTCACACACACAAACACACACACACACACACACACACACACACACACACACACACACACAAGTAAACTAGAAGACCGTTCTCTCATGTATACACAACATATCAGCATCTGTCTATGTCTCACTCATGCATGATCATTTGCACATTCACACTTCTCTATGTCTGTATCACACACACACCGTCTCCACATTGCCCTTCCGCCACAACACACATATGGACACATACACACGTTCTCTCTCAGTCACACACATAAAATCAGTATTAAAAAAACTAGGGCGCACCTAAAACGTCCAAATCCAAATAAACACGAACTGGAGCTAAATTCAAATATATGGAAATATTGCAGCGTCAAGAACTTCCATAGGAAAAAAAGTTGAGTAATATTCAAGGATTGTTTTCACACACACAAAAAGGTTTGGTGGATGTCCTTCAAGCGCAACATGGTGACGCACCGTTCGATCGACCGCGCGGCCCTGGTTCACGCGCTTGCACAGGATTTCGTATCGTGGCTGTGGTACTAACTAATAAAAGCGTTGCCTAAGTCTAATGTTTAGGTGTACTAGTACGGTTTTCTTTTAAGTTTGACCAACCTTATATATAAAACTAAAGTAAGCTCCCACACACGCACTCATCAATATGTCGCCGCCGTCGTTGCGCATGCCGGCGCCCGCCTGCTCTGGCCAACAATTTCTCACCCATCACCGTCGTGTCGCCGCCATCCCTGTGCCATGAAGCCGAAGGCTCGCCCTCTCACGTCGTCTGCAGTCCCTCCTCGCGATGCTGCTGCGCTACCAAGCACGCGAGCAGCTGGTGGAGCCACGTCTATGCACGTAGTGTACGAAGAGGAGGACGAGCGCGTGCTCCAGCACGCCGGCGAGGAGGAACTAGCATGTCATTGTCGTCTCCGCCCGCGCGGAGGAGGCGTGCATGGTGGCTGTTGCGGCGGAAGCCGGTCGCGCGCGTGTCGAGCCCGCAAACCGGGTGCGGACGCGGAATATACCTTCGAGACCTTGAATTCCACGTGGATCCTGCAATCTGAAGGAGCAACTTGGGTCAGTCGACTCATGTGAGCCGTTTGATGCAACATGGATGGCTATAAGGGCTTCTTCCACCTCTTCTGCCATCTTCTTCCTTCGCTCAGTCGAACTTCTTTCACAAATCGACTGACCCAAATTATACTACTAGTACGAACGTATTAAGTACACTAGGAACACGAAGATACGAGCAGTAGTACCAACTGCAAGAAGAACTATAGTAAGACATAGTACTAGTACTACTGTACGTACTAAAGAGTTCAAATAACGAGAAAGAACATAAACATAGTTCTGCTGGGGCCTCAGCACAACACACCCTTGAAAATAAACTAAGCAACTAGTCCGCTTGACAGTGCAGTAGAACCAGCATGAGCGACGACACTGCCACCTACTCGGAGTCCGAGTCCACGTCCTCGACTTCGTCCTCGTCCCTCTTCCTCTTCCTCTTTGCCGACGCTTCTTTGCTTGAACCGGACACTGGGCTCTTCTTCTTCATACAACCCTTGTAGATATTTAAACAAAGGTAGGCATCCATTGCTGCGTACAGGATGTGATCTTCATCTAATGTCTTCGACTCCCATGCATGATGAAACTCGTGATGAGGTTTCTTCAATTTAGCGTACGAAGGATCAATCATGGCTGCTGCCAGGGTCAGTATTGAAGGTTGAGAGGAGGACACCAGGCCTGCCTTCTGGAGATCAAAGGGCTGGCCTACAATGAGACCTATCCGACGCAGGACATCCCTGTCGTTCTTAAAGCCTACAGTAACGAATTTCACTCTTTTGTCCTTGAGGAAGTTCTTAAAATCCCGACACTCAACGCCGGGTTGGCATATGTGGTAGACCAAGCAAACGTTATGTACGCAAACCTGGATCACGGCGGGCTTCTTCCTCCCTTTGTCCTTTAGATCCTTCTCTCGTCCCAGGATTGTGGTGTACTCAACATCTAGCCCAACAACCCACTCATCCGTTGAACTGTTGAACATGCGTAGGAAGCGAGCAAGCCATGCTTTCACCATCGCGGATCCACGTGTGTAGATGATGATGAACTGATCGCCGGTGATGGCTCTAACCTGGTACTCAGCAGCGACCATGGAGATTTGGGAGGCCATGGATTTTGGAGGAGGGTTAGGAGAAGTTGAACTGTTGTACCCCGCAAAAAAAACTGGGAGCGAACTAATGTGAAAGGACGGGACGAATGGGAGCGAACTGTTGTAAGGTAGAAGACGGGGATGAGTAGGGCGTGCGAACAGTGTGGGGTTGCTGGCTTGCCCGGTGGATAAATGGCTACAAGCCCCCAAAGAGTTCTCAAGAACTATGCGGGACCCACTAGATGTCATGTCTACTAGACCCATATCGTAGGCCTGACGGTATAACTTCTGCCTATTCGCACGCCATGCCGGCGCATGGATGTAACTTCACTTAATTCCGTCAAACGTCGCACCTCCCACGACCTTCGCCTCCCTCGCACGGTCGCGCCCTTTGAGACTCCGACCGGCTATAAATGAGCAATTTTTTTTGCCTTTTTTTTTGAGACAAGCAATTTTTTTGCCTACTCCGCATGCATGATACTCCCTCTGGTCCTTTTTACTCCCGTCAACCGTTTGCAAAGTGTTTGACCAAATTTATACTTTTTTGAACACCACCTTATATTAATTAACCAACCACACCAGTACACTCATTCGATACAATATTCACCACACAGGGCGGTACGTTATTTACAAGAATACCATCTAATCTATTGTCAAAGCTATACTTAGCGATTAAGTGTGCCACCTTATTGGCCAAACGGGTAATCTTTGACAATTGAAGATTGTTGATCAACTTCGAGATGCTCAACGCTTTCATCTTCAGGTCACGACCTGTCATAGTTCCCCGATGCAAGAGGCGCTACCACAAAAGCGCAATCAGTCTCTAAAATTACAGGATTATGAAGAGAAATACCTATGTAGAGACCGGCAATGCAAGCCCTAGGCTCCGCTTCCTCCACGCTTTGACAGGCATCAATGAAATCCCACGACCAAATTTATACTAAAAATATCAATATCTACAATACTGATTATAATGAGTATAAGAACTACGTTTTATAATGAGTGTAAAAATATTGATTTGACATTGTGAATGTTGACAGATTTTTCTATAAGTCTGGTGAAAGTAGAGGTACATTGACTTTAGACAAAACTTAAATGCGTCCAGGTGCGTGCCATGTCCTATCTTGTCATCACAACAAGGTTAGCTATTAGAGTACCACTACCTACCTTCTAGTTTAAAGGGCTCGATTCCAAAATTTCACCTACTCTTAGCAAGATAGTAGAGGCGGTGGAATAGTTTTTGAAGTCTGCAAAAGTACCCAACTAGTGCTGTCGTTCTTCACAAAAAAATATGTTTACCAATGCATGCATGAACACTAGTTACTCTAACCCCCCTCTCCTCTTTAATTCTTTGCCACATCAACAGGTTTGCTATTCCCGTGTGCATGATACCAGCTAAGATACCACCATTATGGCCAACCTTAATCATCGCATGCAATAATTTAGTGCACCTTGAAATATGAACATGCGTGGGGCGTGTATGTTTTTAATGACTTGAGACTATACCTAGCCCGGCATGCAAGATGACTTATTATGCACCGTTCCCCATACCTGCAGGAAGCCCGTTCGTCTCCAAATCTTTTCCTCTCCATGTGTGGAAACAATATGCCTGCCAAACTCTCCTTCTCCCTCCGGCGGTCCCACCACTCCACCCCGTGTGAAAAAATCTGCATGCATGACTCTCCTCCCCCCACGCTCGTCCAATCCATTGTGACCAGCAATATTTCCACCCCTTCGCTCCCCCGTAATTTACTCCAACAAATATGCCCACGTAGCTATTACTTAACTGCAGGTGCATTGGGTCACTGACATATGGGACAACAGGGGTCTGGCCCACATGCCAGTGACGCAACTGGACCTGCAGTTAAGTCAGTGCAGCTCAGTCCATATCTTACGTAGGTGTGCCATTGCTCGCTATAAATACTGCGCCTCCCACGACATCGCTATCTCCTCCCCCTCATGTTCACATTCATCGCTATCTCCTCCCCCTCCCTCTCACGTCGACCACCATGGCATCGCCCCTCCCAAGCCCTAGGAGCCCCTCGCTGCATCGCACGGACAGTCACGCATCGCCGTTCTGTTCCTCGCCACCACTAGTTGAGGAGGACGCGTCGGTGTTCCGCTCCTCGCTGCTACGCGACACGTTGCCGTTCCGTTCCTCACTGCCACTAGTCGAGGAGGACGCGTCGGTGTTCCGCTCCTCGCCGCGACGCGATGCATCACCGTTCTGTTCCTGGCCGCTACTAGTCGAGGAGGACGCATTGGCGTTTTGCTCCTCGCCGTGACGCGTCGAGGTGGACACGTCGGCGTTCCCAATCTCTCCAGCACGCACGTCGGAGGACGCGTCGGCTCCCTGCTACGAGGAGAACGCCGTGCCGCCTGCCGAGCCCCCCAGCCTTGAGGAGCTTTGGAAAGAAATGGATGTCGCCTTGTGGGAGGCTTTGCCTCCAACAGAGCGCCCCAAAATAGAGGCGGAGAAGAAGGCCGAGGAAGAGAAACGCACCGCAGAACAAGCTGCCTGGGAGGCCTATGTCGCGTCCGAGAGAGTCAGGAAATTGGCTCTTTGGCAGAAGGCTCGTGCGAGGGCCGTGAGGGTGACGGAGGACGCCTGTGCCGACGCCCTGAGTGCAATCAGGCCCAAGCGCCTCATCTACGCTTGGCGGTACATGGACCAGGTGCATGCTTCCAGCGAGGAGGAGTACCTGTTGGCGCCGGATCACCAGACCGGTGAGATCGCGCTCGCTCGCCGGCAAGCCGCCAATCAGCACCTGGCAAGTTGCGAGGCTGAGGAAGAGGCGTTGTGTCGGTGCGTTGGGAAACGACCGCGCACCAGGGCACTCGTGGCGCGCCGCAAGCGCTCCTGCGAGCGTCGTGGCTTTTAGGAGGAGTATAATTTTTGTTTGTAAGGCGATCTCGTTAGTTTTGGGACGCAAATGATAAATCTCGAATGTTCTGGAATTTTTAGCGTCCTTAATTAAGTATGTAAAAGGGAAAGTTTGGAAACCTTGTGTATTCGTACGCATTTTGCAAGTACGTGCATATAGCACAAACTTTACTATATACTATCGCACTACACGTCTCTCTCGATATATGCTTGCAGACTGTGCTACTCCCTCCGTCCAGGTCAATAAGTTATCTTTGGTTGTGCACCGTGACCAAGAAGGAGGGAAGACTTATACACCTAGAC
Organism: Triticum aestivum; assembly: GCF_018294505.1. Classification (NCBI taxonomy): domain Eukaryota; kingdom Viridiplantae; phylum Streptophyta; class Magnoliopsida; order Poales; family Poaceae; genus Triticum; species Triticum aestivum. The sequence goes on along the minus strand of NC_057810.1, from coordinate 488,763,613 downwards.
GGAGGGAGTACTACTATTACTTATGTACATGCAAATGCACGTTTTAACATTAAGATGCGGTTTTTATAAAAGTAGAAAAACATCACTAGTCAAGCTTGTGAAACGATTCAATGCAAAACAAATGCAAAAACGCTCATTTGATTATTTAGTTTTAGCTTCCTTCTATGTGGTTATTTCTCTGTCGTACTTTGTATGGAGTATCTCACTGGTTGGAAAGGCATGCAAATTCCCAAACCGCTTCCTACACCCTGTATCGAATTTTTTGCCTAACAAGTTGTGCCGTGCAATTGGAATTCCAACTTGAGTACTACTACTAGTAGGAGTACCAGGGTCCAGTTCTTTTAGGCTTCTAGATTAGTAATCCCATAACTACTACCTCCGTCCTGGTTTATTGTTCCCAATTGTAATATGTGTCAAATTTTTATCATAAATTTAACTAAATGAAATGTTAGTGCATGTCACATGCACTACTCCATCCGTCTAGGTGAGTAAGTCATCTTACGCTATGCACCGTGACCAAGGAGGAGGAGAAAACTAAATGAAATGTTAGTGCATGTCGCATGCACTACTCCATCCGTTAATGTTTATTTGCTAATTAATAGTATTGCATGCAATGAACTAACCACTGCATGTCATGTTTGATATCTCAACTCATTAAAAGCATGCACACTCTTTATCTCTTATTGGTTGATATGTCAAGAAACAAGAAATGGGGTAGAAGTTAATGCACCGCGCCTAAGTGTTTTGGGATTATTTGGTTTTCGTAAGATGACTTACACACCTAGACGGAGGGATTACAATGGTGAGGAATAAACCAATTAAATCTTTGGTCAAAATTTAGCACAAATTACAATGGTGAGGAATAAACCAGGACGGAGTAGTAGTTTAGAAGCCCAAATAAATGAGTGATGCGCCTTATTGTTACTCTCCACTATGACTAGTCTTGTGGGAAAAGCCGGGGAAGCCGCCAAAAGAACTGGCCCTAGGAGTAGTAGCTAGGGATCGAGTGTGCGAGATGAACCGGAGAAAGTAAATGCAGAGAGATGTAATGCAAAAAAGACGGAGGGATGTGATGGTTGCTTGTCCGTTTATTTTACCAGGCCACTTATTACTGGGAGTGGTTGGGTTTTGTGATATGACGGCTTTACTGCCGCACCACGAGCGGGGTGATAGGTGAGACTCCCATGCAGCGCCGCCCTCTACACTTGTACTACATCGATCGTGGTTTATTAGTCCCCCATTGAATTTGACTGAAGATTTAACTGACAAAATGTTAGTGCATGTCAACAAAAACTATATCGCTGGATTCGTATTTGAACATAGTTTTGAATGATATAATTTTAGGTGACATGCATCAGCATTTATCGTACTATATATAATGTTAGTTCAATTTTTGGTCGTACTAATCTATAGTAGTAAGGTGCCCGTGCGTTGCACCAAAGAGTGAAATGCATTGATCGGGGAGTTGTTTATTTTGACAAAGGATGTGGGGGTCATCTCATGTGTAACGGGTATCGATAGGTTTCTTCGGATATTATTTCATCTCTAGAGCTCACAAACATCCGGGTGAAATAGATAAAAAGGTATCTTTTGCAAACAAAAGCGTTCAACTGTTCAACCTGCATCCAAAACTTGTGAAGAAATAACACTTATTGTGCTTCGCAAGAAATGATCTTTAAGAATTAGTTTTTGAGTATCGATTGTTATACATGTTGGCTACAGATGACATGGCACTTTCTTATAGTCAACAGTTGGCTATACTATTAAGTAATATTAACCATGCCCTTATACACCTAGACGGAGGGATTAAATCAGGATGACTTGCAAGGGGGCAGAGGAGATGTAAGAAATGGTTCATCGTAAGTCTTTCACCAGTACTGTAGTAAAAATTCATACATGGAAGATTCTAGGCTAAACCATAAACGAATACACTTTTATTCATGTGCGATACTCCAATAGAGCAAGATCCTGCATGGAAGTCTCCACATGCTTAGACAGCGGATTACATTGAGCGAAGACTAATGATCAACATTTAACTTGATAATGTGTATGTCCAGGTGAACCTCCTTGGAGTCCCCGTGCACCGCGTCGGCGGGTAAAGGATGCCATGGGTTTTCCAAGTCCATATTGGCGGGATAGTCCCAGCTCCCCAGAGTCCAAGCCCGTTCGATGAGGCCGGTGTCGCCGCCCACGCGACCCGGAGGGGTAGTAACACTGACCACACACCCGTACATCGGCCTCGTATCAGTGTCAGCATCAGCGGCGTCGCCCCTGGCGCATATTACAAAGACGGGGAGGCGGCCTGCGCGGGCCTCGCCAGTGCCCACGATCAAGAAGAAGACGCTGCCGTCCTCCTCCGAGACTAGCAGGTGGTGGTGATCCTCCAGCGACTCCGGCATGGTGAACGGGTAGCACGTCTCGTACTTGATGTTCTTTGCCAAGGGCCAGAAGTGACCGCTGCACGCATCCATGAGGTGATGCACCATGTCCGCCGGCGAGCCACAAAACGACATCGGGCACTCATAGCAGTGGACGGAGGGCTCCTTGGAGGCATCGACCAGGCCGTCCATGAAACAGGAGTGGCTATAGGGGACGTTGCGCCAGTTGAATATATGTGCAAGTTACTACGAGATTTAATCCGAATAAGCAAAAATAAATCATGACGGCTATAACAGAGATGAAACTAATTATGTGGACTAGCATAGTAGTAGGATACAGAGTAGAAACATGAATTCTACCACGATTTCGAACAGGAAGGACAGAAACACATACGATGCAACGGGAGCAGCACCGTTGGCATTGAGGTTGTCGCCCATGTTGTTGAGGAAGAGGTTTCCTAGGTCGGGGAAGAAGTCGTTGTCGGTGAAGTTGTGGCTGCCAGCAGTTGCGAGAGTGCACTCCCCAAATTTCAATAGCGCCCGCCGAATGGAGCGCAGGAGGGAGTGGCTGTAGGGGATGTTGCGGCCGCCGAATGGAGCACAGGAGTAGCACACGAAGCAGTAGATGGTGTCCTTACTAGTACTCCCTAGTCTCTATCTATCTATATCTACTCTTATAGAAAACTGAGTTGGCGATGATGGTATGCCTGCCATCTTGTAATATATACCGTCCGATCTATATCTGACGAATAGAAAGCCAACTATGACAATTTTACAAAAGATACCCGCACCTCCCTCCACATTTACAGATAAGGCCTTGCCTCGTTCATCCTTATCTCCCACAACCTCGTGCTCCTCCCTATGTCTCTATCTCTACTACTCTTCTTTGTTTTTTATAACAAATCGAATAGTGCTGCGCCGTCCGCTGCACGCCCGGCTGAACACGCCTCCTCGCCTCCATCATCACCAACTGAGTCTTTTATAGGAGTAGGAGTAGAGAAAAAATCGAGTTGGTGATGATCGTGTTCCATGCAATGCACGGGCATCTTGCTATTTTTTTTTGCTTATAAGTCCAAACACCATGTAGACACAGTCTTTGAGCACGGTTCATAGTCGTTCCACGCTCGGGCATTGAAGTTTGTAACTATTTTTAGATTAGAATATACTACTCCTCCGGTGCTAGTAGTAGAGCAGAGTCCTACTCTACTACTCTACTCAAGCAAGTTAGGGCATAGAACTGTAGGGAGTACCGGTACTGTGATCACTCAAGCAAGTTGTCTGGTATCGACATGACCCTATGCTGCCGGTATGTGTCTCGTAAGTCAAGTGGCGTGCTGTAGTCATCATCACCTGTCCACTTCCCGCAGCACATATTCGCTTCTCCATCTTTGTCCGCACATAATCTCATCCAATCTTCCATCCCCGCTAAGGCGCCTCCCCCCTCATCTGAAACCCAAGCACTAACAATGGCAGAATTGAGCAGTGTCTGCCGAAAGAGTGGCTGGAATTTGCTCCCCACAGAGGTAATCAAGCTCATTGTTTCGCGTGTGGACAATCTCAGTACCATGCCGCTCGCCGCGTGCTCGTCGGGGCTGTACCGTTTACTCAAAGCCCTCAGGCCAGAGCTTTTTAAGCTAGCTCCTTGCTTGCTGATGCCGCCTGATCTTCAGAAACGACATGTCACGTAGCATAACGATCATAGGGTGGCGAGCATCAACCCCCTTGACTGTGATCCGATCCCCGTCAGCCTCAACTACATTAACGGTATGTACTGGGTCGGCATGAACACGTCTTGGATGGTGCTCGTCGACGGTCGCGGCAGCTGGATGCTTCTGGAGGTCTACACCCGGCGATTGATCCTCCTTCCTTCGATTAACACTGCACTGCTTTGGCACCGCGACCCAAAATACTCGGAATCTTATAGTAGCCAACATGATACCAAGTTTTATTTGCTCATGGTTGTAATCTGCCAAGTGCCCACAAGATCTGCGAATTGTAAAGACTTCAGGCTAATTGTGTTCTTCAACTATGGTCTCTGACAGGTCACTGCGGTAAGTGGATAAATCTGTACGTCCATCGCAGGATCATACATCCTCCATGGTTCTCTGATGCCATTGAACACAAGGGCTTCATTTACGCTGTCGACTCCTTCTATGGCTGGACATATTGCTGGCCTACTCCAGTCATCACTACAAACGGCTGTTACAGCAGTATGTTACTTTCCTATGATATCACGATGGCTTGCTTATATTACTGTCAACATTTGCTGAAAAAATATTCATGCTCATAACATGCTGTTCTTAAGATTGAATAAATCAAGAGCCCTTTTTTATTTGACTCCAACTTGATATGATGTTGTAGGCCGCTTGGTGTCCCTACCCTTCCTAATCCCAGAACCTTTCAAAGAAAAGCGGCATGGCAGTTGCAGGTGGTTCCTGGCTCGATCAGACGACGGCGAAAGATTGATGATCGTTCGCACGTACCGGACGTGTTGTTTCGCGGAATACAATCACAGTCACTGCAAGGTCTTTGAGCAGGATCCCAGCTTCTCTGGGCCTTCAGGAATTTTTGACTGGAGGCTGGTAAGTAGCCTTGGTACACGCTCTCTGTTTGTCGGACTGAATTATCCAATTAACCAGGAGATAACCGACGGCAAGGATCATGAGGGCAGCGCGGTTTCGTTCATCAGGCAAAACTGTGTGTACACAGCGTACCATGCGTCTCTGCATGCACCATACCCTGATATGTGCCGCCACGCTCTGCAGCCCAAAGTAGGAGAGAGGGTCGCAAGTATCAGACTTCGACCTGCTGGCTGGAGTTTCCCCCGTCAGGCACCCATCTGGTTCAAGCTGTCAGCCAATCTCCACAGCTTAATAAATAGTAACGTCTAACTGAGCCAGTTAGTTAGATGCGCACACTTGGTGTAGTAGGATCTTTATTTAGTTTGATGCATACACTTGTTCTTTTTGGTAGCCCTTTTCTAATGATGGCTGATGTTTGGTTTGGAAGAGAGAGCTGCGTCTTCACTCTTCTGGCCTGCTTACTGCTTCTGTTGCACCCCCAGCCCTGGTTGCTGCTGCTGCTGTTTTCAATGTACAATCAGTAGTATATTTCGTCTGTTGGTTGAATAAATGTGTTATTAGAACGACAAACACAATGTTTTGGAAGTCGTTGCATGGTTCGATCCTTTAGTGCCCCGAACCGTACGTAGCTCATACTATTTTCCGTACGGAACACATTTCCCACTTGTTGATAACATGCAGCCCACTGATGAAGGCCCAATAGAGAAGCCCATAATTAACTGGAAGGGAGGCTTTCACATGAATCCGGCCCAGGTACATGCTCATGGTCCCCTAAACATAAATAAGTAAATAAATAAATAAAGCTAAATGCTCATGCACCAGTTCTTTGGGAAAATAGGTAGCCTAGTATTTCTTTTTGAAGAATACCCAAGCTAGGCTATTTGTTTTCTCCGAATTACTGGGCTGCAAATCTTTCAAGACGAGGAGGGATGCATTCCGGCCTGGCCAAAGAGTATGGTCAATGTCTGTTAAAAGTAATATCAAAAGGGGTTGAAAATTCCAAAAAAATTATAGCAAATGGGATATTAGTTTCTTTTTTTGTTTTTGTTCTTCACTGATATCTTATACGTATTTCATTGGATTTAACATGACATAGTACTAATTTATTTTTAAATTTGTTTTAGTATGGCTATTAATTTTTGGATTAAGAATATTTCGTTCCCCAGCAAGAATTTGCGAATTTTCAAAATTCCCCACATATTTAGTTAATTTTTTGACCCTGGTACTGACCAGAAAATGGCCAGCAATTCTAAAAATGGAAAACAGGCTGCAATAAATTCCATATGAATTAGAAAATGAGTAAAAATTATAAAAATAATAGCAAATGGGCTGTACACGCCACAGATTTCGAGGCTGACTTGTTTACGCAAGGCTTTGTCAGTGAACACACGATTCTAGCAACAGTGACTGTTGGATGTCCATCCAACGGCCGACATGCTTCTTCAATCTCTGATATTCCTGGTCCAGCCGCCTAAACTAGCGCCGGTGGGACTGCCTGCTCCCTCCTCTTGTGGCCCGCTGTGATGCCGCGCAGGCTTCCCCGGCCCACCCTACTCCCTCCGCTGGCCTGGCCGCACACAATCAACTGCCTCCTTATTACGTGAAAAAATGATTCCTCCCACTGACATCTGGGGCGCACCGGTTGGGAGGCTAACCTGTGGGCCTACTAAGTTGACGCGTACGCAGGGCTTGTCAACTTAGTCAACAAACGATTCTAGCAGCAGTAACCGTTGGATTTGAATCGAACGGTCCTGCTGCTTCTTCAATCGCTGCTCTTCTTGCACCAGCCGCCCAAACCAGTGATGGGAAGACCGCCTGCTCCTGCCTCCAGTGGCCGGTTGTGCTGCCATTGAGGCCTCATTGCCCCTACTACTCCCACCGCTAGCTAGGCCCTGCGGCGACGGCAGCCTCACACCGCAGCCGAACCAGTGAACCCTCGTACTCCTTTCCGCGTGGGCATCCACTGCCGCATCTTCCCTGGCTCCACGTCGTCCCCTTCCTAGGCCTCGTCGTCGTCCACCGCCTTGGTGCTCTCGGCGCGGCGTGGTCAACGTGGTCAACGACATTCCATTAGAAGAGTACTGTACGTGGAGAGGCTGACAGCTGGGTCCACGACCACAGCCTAGTTTTTTTGTGATTTGCCAAGTAAGTCGCTTTGTCAGGCCTGTTGGGCTACAAATCTTTCAAGACGAGGAGAGCTTTCATTCGGCTGGCCGAGAAAATGGCCCATCAGTAATGAGAAATGGGCTGTACATTTTTAAAACACATCAAACCGGCAATTAGTTTCAAATATCTTTTTTTCCATTTCGAGAATTTAAATTACATTAATATTTATGCGTGGAGAATTTGTTGGATTTTATATTGATATACATTTATTTTTAAAATCAGTTTGAATGTGAGTCAAAATTTCGGGATTAAAAACAGTTCGGACCGCACCGAAATATGCAAAATTTCGTATAATTTTTAACCGTGGCCACAATATGGGCTGTAATGCTAACAAAAAGAATATGGGCTCCAAAAAAACCATTAGAATTAGCAAATGGGCTGTAAATTATTAGAAATAATGGCAGATGGGATGTATGCTGTTTTCCACAGATTTGAGGCTTTCCTAAAAAAGGGTTGACGCACAAGCAGCGATTGTTGGATGGCCATCCAACGGCCGTCGTGCTTCTTCAATCTCTGTTCTTCCTGCTCCAGCCGCTCAAACAAGCACCGGCGGGACTACCTGCTCCCTCCTCCCCGCGGCTAGCTCTGCTACCGTGCAAGCCTCACCGCCCCACCGTACTCCCATTGCTACCTAGCCATCCCTCTACTCACCCACACCTGTTGTTATTCTCCAGCGACGGCAGACGAACCAGTAAACCCTCATACAGTCGTACTCCCCTTCGCGTGGGAAACAACTGCCTAGTCTTCCCTGTCTCCATGTCATTCCCTTCCTAGGCCTCGCTGTCGTCCACCCCCCTGGTGCTCTCGGCGCTGCCTGGTCAACATGGTCAACGACCGACATGCATCTGAAGTGGACTGTACGTGGAGAGGCCGACAGCTGGGTCCACGGCCGCACGCAAGGAAATGCCTCCTTATTACGTGCAAAATAATGATTCCTCCACCTGACATCAGGGACCCACCGAAAGGGACTCTATATTTCGCGAAAAAACATTACCGCTGCTGACAGCTCAGACCCACCAGCTATATCTTCGCACACAAGGAAGTGCCTCCTTATTACGCACAAAAAAAATGAATACTCCCCTTGTTAGCTGGGACCCAGTATAGTGGCAGGCTGACTTGTGGGCCTACAAAGTTGACGGGGACGGTGGGCTTTGTAAACTTAGTCAATATGCACGATTCTAGCTCCAGTGACAGTACGATGTCCATCCAACGACCGTAGTGCTTCTTCAACCTCTGGTCTTCTTGCTCCAGCCGCCCAAACCAGCGTCGGTCGTGCCTCGTGCTCCTGCCTCCCGTGGCCAGCTGCGATGCAGCGGAGGCCTCACCGCCCCTACTACTCCCACCGCTGGACAGGCCATCCCACCCACACCCCCTGTTATTCTGCGGCGACGGCAGCCTCACACCGCAACGAACCAGTGAACCCTCGTACTCCTCTATGCGTGGGCATCCACTGACGCGTCTTCCCCGGCTCCGCGTTGTCCCCTTCCTAGGCCTCGCCGTCATCCACCGCCCTGGTGCTCTCGGCGCGGTGTGGTCAATGTGATCAAGGAATGGCTTCCATCGGACGTGGACTATACGTGGAGAGGCCGACAGCTGGGTCCATGGCCACAGCAAGGAAGTGCCTCCTTATTATGTGCAAAATAATTATTCCTCCGCCTGATAGTGGGGACCCACCGGACGGGCCACCGTATTTCGTGAAAAAAAGGTTTCCCCCCTGACTGCTGGGACCCACCAGCTACACCTTCGCATGCAAGGAAGTGCATCCGGGATACAAAACAAAACGATTCGCCCCCCTGACTGCTGGGACCCACCAGCTACATCTTCGCAGGCAAGGAAGTGCCTAACAGTCGGGACCCACCTGGTCGAAGCATATGTAGCATTGTCATTCTGGTCGCGAACGTGTACGTACATAGTGGTCGATGTAGAGGCGCGCACGTGTCGTAGTAGAGGCGCACACGTGTCATAGTAGAGGCGCGCACGTAGCATGTACACGTACGTACAGCGGCCAGGGTGCAAGAAAGAAAATACGGCCACGTATGTGTACATATGGGCGGGGTCTTGTGCGCCTACTCGCGCATACGTACGGCGAGGGCTCGTGTACATGGCTGGGTCGGAACGAAGAAATAGCATCGTCGGCGTGTTCATGGGGAGGCAACAGAATGCGTCGTGTTCATGGGGAGGCAACAGAATGCATCGTGTTCATCGGGAGGCAACGGAACGCGTGGGAGCCAACCGGCTAGGTCGGAACGGAATGCGTGGTCGTGTTCATCGGGAGGGCTTGGACGGAACAGGCGATGGAAACGAGGCATGGAGTACCGCAGAACAGAAGAAATGGACCTCCTACGTTCGGAACGGGGTCCTGTTGATCGGGAGGGGTGTGGCGTACCGCAAAATAGAGAAACGGACCTCCTACGGTCGAAACGGGGGTCCTGTTGATCGGGAGGGGTGTGGCGTACCGCAAAACGGACGAAACGGACCTCCTACGGTCGAAACGGGGGTCCTGTTGACCGGGAGGGGTGTGGCATACCGCAAAAAGGACGAAACGGACTTGTGTTGGAGCGCTACGGTCAAAACGGGGGTCCTGTTCATCGGGAGGGGTGTGGCGTACCGCAAAACGGGACTCCACGGGATACTGTTCATCTCCACCGTCAACCTCCTCCAGCCTCCACGGGCTACCGTCGACCTCCTCCAGCCTCCACGGGCTCCTGTTCATCCAGGCTCCACTGCGCGCTACTCCACCGGCTACTGTTCAACCACCCCTCCACGGGCACCCCTCCACCGTCTACTGTTCATCCAGCCCTCCACACCACGGGGTCCTGTTCAACCACCCCTCCACGGGCACCCCTCCATCGTCTGCAGTTCATCCAGCCTTCCACACCACGGGATCCTGTTCATCCAGAGCCAACGCCACCGCTCACTATTCATCCAATCGATCGGCTTCAGTTAGCAGCAGTAGCGAAGGAATCGCTCGATCGAGTTGAGTTAACAGCCATCGATCGATCGCTCGGGTTCAGTAACTCGTAGCCTGCAGTGCAATCGCTCGGGTTCAGTTAGAGCCCAACGCCTCGCTCGGGTTCAGTTAGAGCCAACGCCTCGCACACATGCGCATACGTGTATGAGAGAAACGCGCATCGCTCGGCCCCCGACCTCCCATCGTAACCGGGAACTCCCCGAAATTTTCCTCGCCCTCGCTTCGACCACAGTTTTTTCCGTCATGGATGGCCCAAAGAATGTCATGCAGCTGCGTCTCCGGCCCGCCCAGGACAAAAAGCCCATTTTCTGTCATGATTTTTTTTTCAGAGAAGTAGGAGCCCACCACATCTATGATGATACCGGGTTTGGTCACAATTATCGTCATAGAAGTGTCATATGTATGATAGAAAAAAATTTCGTTCGGCCCAAAATGTCACGGATGTGTCTTTTTTGTAGTCATGCCTTCCTTTGATGAGTGGGGGCTACGCCCGAGTGGCCTGGTGGGGCCCCGCGAGAACCCCGTCGATGTGGTTCCCCTCTTCCCCGCTGGCGTCGAGCTCGTCCCAAGTGTGGGTGCAGGGGGGCAGGCTCGGATGGAGGCTGGTGGCCTGAGTGCTGAGGTGCATATGCCGCCTGGAGATCCTGGGGCATCGGTTGTGGAGGCAATGCAGCTCGTGGCTCCCGAGGCCGAAGCTCCGGAGGCCTCGGGGGGTTGCGGTCAAATGGCGCCAGACTGCTCTCCTCAGCCCGGCGCTCCTGAAGTTGTCCCTCTGAGCGCTTCCCCTATTTCACTTCGCACCGGCTGCCATGTCCAGCGCTTCGGTCGGCTTTGCATGGACTTTGAGGAGCTCCGCAAGAGGAAAGGATCCCCAAGCAACAGCGGTTTCTTCGGGCCATTGAAGCGGAGGAAGTACTTCGCTGTTGACGAGTAAGTACCATATTTTTGTTACTTCTTGAGTGTTGCTTCCCTTCCTGATGTCAGTTCTTCAGGGTCCCTTCTATCAAGGCCGCTGTGTCCCCTGAGAAGCAGCCCCCTCTTTCCTCGACTCCCCCGCTGGCCTTGAGTGCCCCGAGTCGGGATGCTGTCCCTGGAGCAAGGTTGGTTGGAGAGGCGCGCTTGTATTCTTGGCGCATTCAACCTGCGGCCTCGTCGTCCCTCCCCCAAGGCCTGGCATGGAGCTTGGCGGGCGTGCCCAGGACCCCTCCTCTGGTTGGCTTCAGTCTTCGGTCCCTCTTCAAGCAGCGGGTCCCGACTAGCCAGGGCCCCTCGTGAGGCCTGGCTAGCGCCTACGGCAACACCAGCTCCCAGCCCCCAACTGGGAGGGGTGCGCCGCTTTACGTCCCGCCTGCAGCCCCCGAGGTGGAGGCTGAGGGGGGTCGTGCACTTGAGTTTGAGCGCGAACGAAGCATCGTTCGCCACGAGCTATTCCGGGAGGCGATGAGTGCGATGACCCGACTCGGCAGTGAACTTGCGGACGTCGACACGCGCCTCAAGGCTGAGGGTCTTTGGCTGGCGGAGGAACGGCGTAAGATGAAGGTGGCCATCAACCTTGGCCGCCATCAGCGCGATCTCGATGATGTGAAGGCCGAGGCGTCCCTCAAGGTCTCTCGTGAGGCTTGCTCTCGAGCTCTGGAGGAGGCTCGCGAGGCTGATCGCCGTCACGAGGCTGCGGAGAAGCGCGCGTGGGAGCTCCAGGCCTGGAGTGCATCCCTGGAGCAGCAGGTGGAGGCGCGCCAGGCCGCCCTTGCGTCGCTGAAGGGGACGCCCGCCAAGGAAAAAGAGGTCCGGAGGCGCGAGGAGGCGCTGGCTCTGGAAGCCGTGGAGCGTAGCCTCGTGCTTGAGCAGCTGGAGACGAGGGAGCATCAAGTTGCCCAAGCGGAAGATGTCATTGGCACACGTGAGGCCAAGGCTCAGGAGGAGGTTGATCGCCGGGTGGCCGAGGTTTGCACGGGTCTTGGGGGTTGGCATGATCCGAACAGCCTGCGGAGACGGAGGCTGCAGGCAGGGCCGTTGCCCCTAGGCCCAGGCCGGCCAAGGTAGAGAGGCGCGAGGAGGCCACGACGGCCGCCCTGGTTACGGCGAAGGCAGAGTTGGCTTCCGCCCGCGCTGAGTTGCTCTCTCTTCAGAAACGGGTTGATGATGCCGAGGCCGTCGCGCGACAAAACAGGGAGGATGTGCTTCAGCGGCAGACATTGGAGCGCGAGCATGCCCCCATGCTCCAGGGCCTCTGGGTCAGGGCCAACGCGATGCTGGGCCACGTCTGCGACGAGAATGCACCACGTCCCCACTCGGATGACTACGCCAGTCATCTACGCTTCTTCACCGACGTGGTGACGCGCCTGGAAGCCCGGTTTGATAGAGCTCACCAGCTCGTGGAGGAGAGAAGCCGGGGCCTGCTCGGGCACGTGTTCTCCCGTGTCTTCAGTTATCTCCGGAACACCTTCCCCGAATTCGACTTCGACGCTGCCATTGCCCCGGTACCGCAGGCCATCTGGGGTGACCTGGCGTGGTGGGTGGAGGACAACGTGGATGCGCTGGTCAGGGCCTTTGCCTCCGAGGATGACGTGGTGGTGGTCACGGCAAACGAAGGTGACATGGTCAACGACGGTGATGGAGACGCCATAGAAGGTGATGACGATGCCGACGAAGGTGACGACGATGCGAGCGACGCGTGTGAAGGCGATGCGGCGAGCGACATACCCGACTGATCCCTTGTTCCCCTACTGTTTGATCATGTATGAAAAAACTTGGGCGCAACCCCTAAAGATTGTGAGAGCATTTTGAGAGGGGGAGCCCCTCGTGTAAAAAAATCATTGTCTTTATTCCTTTATGTCAAGCCGAGTATGCACCTTCGCGAATCCGTGGGTCCGGCGGCAAGTTTGCCGCTGCGGCTTACCTTAGCCGAGTAAGCTCCCGTGCTGGGTCATGAGATTGTGAGCTCCTGAGGAATTCCTGGGGGGTCTGCTGGATCGCCCGAGAGGGCCTCGTGAGAATTCAGCGCCGATCGTGGTGCCGACGTGCGCGACGCGTGTGCGGCGCCCTGCCCTGCTCGCGAGGGGCCCACGAGGGGGAGGCAGCGGCCGTAAGGCTCAGGGTAAGGCAAGAATCGGATAACAAAAAATCGCTCGAATGAGAAAAGGCAGCCCCCGCGCGCATCAATGAAAATTCAACTTCAACTTAAATCCAAATCCAGAAGGCAAGGCTACAGAAAAGAGATCCAAAGCAAATGGCCACATCCGGCACCTAGTCTAGTCTTCTGGTCTTCGAGTCTTCTCACCAGGGCGGAGCTAAGTGCTGCCACTAGGCGTGGGAGGGAGCCCCCGAGGCCCGAGGGCGGCTCTCCGGAGACTCTGAGGCATGTACAACCCCACTCATTATTACGTGAGAGTGTCACGGGCGGCAATCTTCACAGGCGTGAGCCTTACTTCATATCTCCAGACGAGGGCCCCGCCTTGCGCCTCCCTCGGCCACCGTTGGGGGTGACCAGAAACCAGGACGCCACCAAAGGGGCAAAGGGGACGCTAGCGGCGCCCTCGGCGACCACGGGTCCTTTGCCGGGGGTAGGCTTTTCAGCACCTCTCCAGCAGAGGGCCTACCTCCGGGGGTGGCCTTGCTCCGTGCGATGCGGGAGGGATCTAGCTCCCGACCCCTCCCCTGCAGCCCCCAGCGTGATCCCCCTGGTGGAAGGGAGGCCGCCGTGCTGGGGCCGCCAGCCGCGATGGTGACCTGATCTCCCTGCGACTCATGGTTAGCGTAAGCTTGCTCCTGAGGGATTAGTGGTACCCTGTATCTGTTGTCGACGGTGCGGTCGGTGGGGCTCTCTGGCGGCTACTGGAAGGCTTCAGCTCCCAACGCTTCCTCCTCCCAACCTGGCCCAAGGAACGAGCCCGGGTCGTCCTCGGCGTGTACTCCTGGTCCATCATGCCTGGCACATAGGCCTCCGAGGTCGCTGCCCCGAAGACCTTGCCGAAGTGCCCCATGCTCCATGTCGCCCGACCTGTCATGCCATCCTGAAGATGGTAGGGCAGTGCTTTGATGGGGCCGTATGCGGTAACGCTTGTGCCCGCGCCCACCTGGGGTGGTGCGGGCGCGGCAGGGCGCCCTCCACCGTGGATCATGTTGATGTCGATGAGGCCCCCGAGCACGCTCGGGAGCATGCGGGCACGGCGAGGCCCGCCGTGGGACCCGGCCACCGCCTGAGGGGTGAGCTGATAGCAGAAGGACGACGCTCCCGTGGCCGCTGCGTCCAGCAGCTCGGCAATCCGTTTGAGCAGCGCATCCTGGCCGCTCTCCATCAACCGACACCGCAGCAGCTCCCGTGCCACTGTGAGTGCGGCCCGCATGTTCGCCTGCTCCTCCCGGGTGTGCGGCGCCGTTGCCGCGGGGTGGCTTGCGGCCCTTGCAGCGGCTCGAGCTTGTCGTGGAGTAAGGGTTGACGATGCCTGGCCGCACCACCCACGCCCAGCGGCATTAGGTGGCGCCTGTGCTGCCTGGGGCGCGGGGTCGAGATCTTCCTGGGCAGGCGGCGTTGTCCGGCAGGACAGGTGGCCCAGCAGCCGGCATCGACCCTCGGGTTGCCAGACATTGGAACCACGGAGCGTCAGCGGATCGACTGGTGAGGCAGAGACTCCGGCGCACCCCTACCTAGCGCGCCAAATGTCGGATCACGGGTTCTGGCAAAACCCTTATGGTTCGAACTCTAGGGTGCGCGTGAAGTTCTTTCCCTCCTATCGATCCACGCCCTAGCTTGCTAAGATCTCGCGGATGAACTCAACGATTTCACAACACAAGAGACACGAGGTTTAGATTGGTTCGGTCCACCGATGTGGTGTAATACCCTACTCTAGTGTGGTGGTGGTGGATTGCATCTTGGGCTGATGATGAACAGTACAAGGGGAAGAACAGCCTCTTGAGGTTGAGGTGTTCTTGTGCTCTGTGAACTTGCGGGTGTGAGGATGGAAGATCGAATCGCCCCTCCTACCGTGGTGGCTAGTCCTATTTATAGAGGCCCGAGTCCTCTTCCCAAATATTGAGCGGGAAGGGATCCCACAACTGCCAGATTTGAAGGGGAACATCTAGTACAGCTTATCCTGACAAAAGCGGTCTTTGCCTGCAAAAGGCTCTGGTGATGACGTCGCCTTGGGCTCCATGCTGACCTCCGTCTTGCCATCTGGTTGGTCTTGGTCTCATTGCACCGATATGGAAACCTTTACCTGACACCTCGGTACTCCGTGACTGCACTTGCTTCCCTAGCACCAAAGGGGAAACAAGGACACTGCGCGCGCTAGTGCCCGCCTGGCACCCGCCTGATCTTGATCGTCATGGCTCACGTCACGAGAACCTCGCGAAGTTTGCCCCGCCTTGATCTCTCCGCTCCTCGCGAGCCAACCTGGTGAGGCCGCTCCTGAGGAGGTCTTGTGTCGTCCGCCTCGTGAGGCTTGGAGAGGCAAGTCTGGGGACCCCCGTTCCCAGAACGCCGACAACGCTTGACGTTCGCTTTACCTAGAACAAGTATGAAACTAGAAGTACTTTGTAGGTGTGATAGGATAGGTTCGCAAGATAATAAAGAGCACGTAAATAAAATCTAGGGGATGTTTAGATCAGGACACAAATAAGTTAGTTTTAGTAGAGAGCTTTTGTCAACGAGAAAGTTATTTGTCCCTAGGCAATCGATAACAAGTACCGGTAATCATTCTTGTAATGTTATATGAGGGAGAGGCATGAGCTAACATACTTTCTCTACTTGGATCACATGCACTTATGATTGGACCCCTAGCAAGCATCCGCAACTACTAAAGGTCATTAAGGTCGTGAAACCCAACCATAGCATTAAGTATCAAGTCCTCTTTACCCCCATATGCCATAACCCACTTATCCACATTTGGGCTGGTGTCATCCCCCGCAACACTGACAATAAATAAACCAGGAAGATATTGCAACACCCTATAGCAGGGGACCCTCATGTTTGCACGAGACGGAGGGCACCATAGGACAGCACCATAAATAAAATATACAATCGTACCAACCAAGATCACGATTAACCCAAAGGACAAAACGGATCTAATCAAACATCATAGGATAACCATAGATCATTGGGAAATAATATATGGAGTTGAGCACCATGTTTAAGTAGAGATTACAGCGGGGAGAAGGGGTGTTACACCACTGCATAGTGGGGAAGAGAGTTGGTGTTAACGGTAGCAAGATTGTTGATGTAGATCGCCGTCGCGATCCTAGCCCCAGCGGCACTCCGGCGCCACCCGAACCGAGAGGGAGAGAACCCCCCCTCTTCTTCTTCCTTGGCCTCCACCTAGATGGGAGGAGAGTCACCCCTCTGGTCCATGGCCTCCATGGCCATGGAGGGGTGGGAGCCCCTCCGAGATTGGATCTCCCTCTCTGTTCTCTTTTGTTTTGCGCTGCCCATATCTGACCGAAAACTGTTTCTTATATTCCGGGAGATCCGTAACTCCGATTGCGCTGAGATTTGAACACATTTTTCTGGATATAATCTTCCTTGCGCCTGAAGTAGAGCTCCAACTGACGTTCGAGGAGGGCACAACCCACCACGGCATGCCAGGGGCCTCTGGCACGCCCTAGTGTCTTTTGGGCTGTGTGGGCCTCCGTTTGCGGTGATTCCAACTCCCCAAAATCACATATATTCCAATATAATTCTCCATGAAATTTTATTGCATTTGGACTTCATTTGATATGGATACTCTGCGATACAGAAAACATGCAGAAAACAAGAACTGGCACTGGGCACTGGATCAATAGGTTAGTCCAATAAATCATATAAAAATTTGCCAAAAGTATTTAAAAGTTGTATAATATTGGCATGAAACAATAAAAAATTATAGATACGACGGAGATGTATCAGCATCCCAAAGCTTAATTCCTGCTCGTCCTCGAGCAGGTAAATGATAAAAAAGATAATTTTTGATGTGGAATGCTACCTAGCATAAACTTGATCATATGTCTAGTCATGGCATGAATATTAAGACATAAGTGATTCAAAGCAATAGTCTATAATTTGACATAAAGACATCAATACTCAGGCATCCCAACAAACAATCATGTCTTTCAAAATATCAACGCTAAAGAAAGTTATCCCTACAAAATCATATAGTCTTGTCATGCTCTGTCTTCTTAACACAAAGTATTTATCATGCACAACCCCGATGACAAGCCGAGCAATTGGTTCATACTTTTTAACACACTTCAGCTTTTTCAACCCTCACGCAATACATGAGCGCAAGCCATGGATATAGCACTACGGGTGGAATAGAGTATGATGATAGGGGTAAATATAAAGAAGACAAAAAGTAAGAAAGTCTCACACCGATGTGGCTAACCAACGGGCTATGGAGATGCCCATCAATCGATATCAATGCGAGGAGTAGGGATTGCCATGCAACGGATGCACTAAGAGCTATAAGTGTATGAAAGCTCAATATGAAACTAAGTGGGTGTGCATCTAATCCTATAATGAAAAATTCCCACTAGTATACACTGGTGTGCGTTGGTCCTAAACAAACGGTTTAAAACCCCTTTCCGCGATGGCATTTGGAACCATCGCCAAGTGAGTGTGTGCGATAGGGTGTCCTTCCCACATGACCCAGAAATCGTCGGGGATAGGCCCTCCTAGGACCCAGGCTGGGGTCGTGGAATTGTCATGTCAGATGTCCTCGTGGAAGGACTTAGTAGTGGAGCCATCGCAACTAGGAAGCTTGAAGGGGTTAGTCGGGACAAGGGACACGAGAGGTTTTTATACTAGTCCGGCCCCTTACGGTGAAGGTAAGGCCTACGTCTAGTTGGGTTGGTATTGATGTTTCGATGACCAGGGAGTGAGATACGCTATGCCCGGCTCTCGATCAGTTGTTTCTTGCCCTAAGCCGCCAGCAGGTCATCCCCTTATATACACGGGTTGACACCCTCTGGCTTACAAAGTCCCGGCCGGGTTATAAACAATGTTCGGCTCGGTGACTAGTTAAATCTACCTTATGATACAAGTCAAGCCATTATGGCGGTTTACTACAACGGGCCTTAAGTCTCCTGTGGGCCTTAAGCCCTTTATTGAACCGCCATATTCACCTTGGTCTTGGGCTTCTTTTTGGTGAGTCTTCTTTGCGTAACCCAGCCCCTCCTGGGCGGCTTACACAAATAGTTATATCCCCAACATTAGGCCCCAGATTGATTTGAACCTGTTCATGTCAATCTTAAAATACCTTAAAAAATAAATCTTTAGTCTTCTGACTGTGCAAAAGGTTTTCTTTAACCCGCCATGACGTCATCTTTTGGATCCGTGTTAACCCGTCGTGACGTCATCCCTTCTTAAATTCTTTTTTTATTCCACCATATCCTCCAACGGATCTCTACCTTTATTGATTGTTCCGAAAATCGAGGCATCAGGGCTGCTGGATAATAACTTTCATCTCCTCGTTTCCCGCGCTGTCTCAGTTATCCTTTCCTTATAAATAGGTGCGACCCAGGTCTTCCCATTCTCCTCCTTCCAGTCATCTTCTTCCTCTCGCTGCTTCTCTGTCGCTCGAGCTCTGCCGCCGCCGCAGATCTCGTCTTCACCAACTCTGGCCGCTGCATCAGCCTGGTCTGACCAGAGAAACACGACGACCCTCCGATGCAACCCTGTATCCGTAAGTCTCCTCTTTCCTGCTTCTTAAATCCTCATTAGGACCTTCGAGTTCTTTGCGTTCTTCGCTGTTTAGTAGTTCCCTTTCATAGATTCCATCACCCCCGCTTTTCTTGATCTTGGAAATGGTAAAAAATGATGCGGTAGATTTTCCGCACCTACTTTGAATGCAGATAGATCCCTTTCTGTTACACAGAGGCCCTATTCGAGCTCTTGAGCGTCATCTGCGTCAGTCTTAGGTCTAGAAAATTTTCTTGTCAGAACATCTTTTTGATCTCAAATAACAGTAGCAGATTATGAAACCTGTTTGTATCACCCGGAAAACTACTTCTGTCAAATACCCTTAAACTCAACTGTCCATGTAGCCGGCTTAAATAAATGACACTGATCTGTGAGCCTTGCTTGCTTCTCATGACCTTAAGAAGTTTGAACTGCTTTTGATACATGTAGCGGCTTAAATACCGTTGCATAGTCATCCTTATATCATTAGGCCCCTTCTTAAGCCGCCTCCTTGAAGAATTAAGATATTTTCTCCCGGGTTCAAATTGAACCGTAACCTCTTATTTTGTCGTAGGCCAACTGTTGTCATGGCACCTAAGGCAACCAAGGCTCCTGTGACCTGCAATTGGGTCCCATCCATAGTTACTAAGAGTAAACTGTTTGAATTTGTGAAGTCTGGCCATCTGCCAAAAAAGGAGGTTATGTCTTATCGTGCCCCTGATCCATCTGAAGAGAGGCCTCAACCCAAAGAAGGGGAGATAATAATTTCACAGATCACATGAACCGGGGATTTGCCCCTCCCGGCTCAAAATTATTCAGGGAGGTTTTGAAGTTCTTTGATCTTAGACCTCAAGACATTGGACCCAATTCCGTGTCAAATATTTGCAATTTCCAAGTCTTCTGCGAGGTGTACCTAGGAGAGGAGCCAAGTATGCTTTTGTTCAGAGAGATTTTCTACTTGAACCGGCAGAATGAACGTGCCAACGGGCCTAGTCTTGAGCTTGGCGGCATCTTGATTCAGCGGTGGAGAGACTGCCTTTTTCCTTATGCTGAACTGCCGAGTCATCCAAAATATTGGAATCAGACGTGGTTCTATTGTCAGGATACTTCACCGGCTGACGAGAGCCCTCTGCCCGGCTTCCGCGCCCTGCGCCTTGAGTCCAACCATCCGCTGGCAGATAAATTGACTGCTGTCGAGCGTCCGCCTCTCAATCCCACCATCAAGAAGATCAAAGCTCTTTCGGGAAACGGTTTAAACGGCATCGATCTGGTCCGAGTCTAGGTCACTTGGCGAGTGCTTCCATTAAGCCGCCGTTCCGGCTTAATGTGTACTTACACAGGCGAGAAGGATGATCTGCTGCGTCATAGTCCTGACGACTTACCAGATGATGTGGTAGATGCTACAACCCAGTCACTTCTGAAGGAGGGCACTGTAACTAGTAATGCCTTCGGCTTACTTCCCTTCTGCAAGAAGAACCCGGCCCCTGCAGTGAGTTATCAATCTTAATAAATACTCTTCATTATGTTATACCTTATTTGTACTCATAGTTCCTTATCTTTTTCCACAGGCTGATGACAACTTCTGGAAGGTCAAGTATGACCATGAGGCTGCCAAACAAGCCAGGACAGCCAAGAAAACTGAAAGGAAAACCGCCAAGACTGGAACCTCAAAGAAGAAGAAACCCAGCGCCTCCGACTTATTCAAATTGGATGATACTTCTTCGAATGATGAAGAGGTAATCCTTTAATTTTCTTAACTCCTTTGTTGTTATTTTACTGACATTCTATCCTTTTAGGAGGATACGGGGAACAGTCAAGCAGTTGACGAAGAGGTAACTATGATCTCCTCCGACTCAGAGCCTTTTCCAAAGCAAAAAATCCGAAGGGTGACCCGGAAAGTAAGATTTTCACATCTTCTAGCTTATCAAGATCCTCAATTTCTTTTGAAGCAACAACAGCTAGAAAACCGGAGGCAGACCCGGAACAACAAGGATGCAGAGCTCTCCACCGGCTTACCCGATGTGACTAGGAAGTGTCGGACCGAGGTTATCTCCGATTTACGTTCTGTTTTACCTTTGGCGGGTTTAATTCGCCAACCTCTCAATTCATCTGACTCTAATTATCTGGATACCTCTCCTTCCTCCGGCGAGTCTATGCAACCAAACATGCCGGCTTTCAAAACTGCCCTCGGGTAATGTAACCTTATTTACTTTAAGCTTTACCTTATGCTTTAGTATTCATCCTTCTACCTTTATTGACAGCATGCAAGTAAAGCCCAGCAAGAGGGCAAGGAAGAATAAGCCGTCCCAAGACCCGTTTGTTACTGAACCGGCGCTTGACATGTTTGCTCCTAACAGCTCCACCCATTAGCCGCCGCCTGAACCGGCTTCTAATATTCCGGTGCCAACCTCTGACCCGCCTGCCGAAGATGCTATCAACAGCTCTGATAATCCGGAAGCTCCTAGCCCGGTCAAGACGACTGACCTGGAGGTTGAATTTCTAAAAAGTCAATTTGTTGAACCGAGGCGGCCTACTGTCCTTGCCAAATGTACTGCCAAGGAAGAACTTGCCGAACGCCGAAAAGTCAAGCAGGACATTACTGATTATACTCACTTAAGCATTGGTGATATAGTCTCGGGCTATCTGAATCAAGTGCATAATAGTCGTGACCTGGAAATTGACATGGTGAAACAAATACAGCACAAATCTGAGGTATAATTTATGCTATTTTCCTGAATCTTACTTATTGTACCAGCCCCCAAGTCTATTGCTTATGAATGAATATGCTATAGACTTAAAAATCTGCTTACTGTTGGTTTATCTGGTTTAAAGAGAATACATTTAACCCGGTAATAGCATCATACTTTGAACTTGAGATACACATTATCCCTCAAGTGCTAAATATCTTTACTTGTAAAATGTTTGGGACTTAATATGCATGACCCGGATTTGCAGGTTAAAAAAATCTTTAACATACATTAGCCCCCAAGTGCCAAGTATCTTTACTTGTAAAATGCTTAGGACTTTGAATGTTACCTTACCATGATCCTTACCATAACCTGGTATCAATGCAGGCCACCATAAGTCAATTTGAGTCGGAGCTTGCTGACCTGACGAGCCGGCTAAAAACTCAAGAACTTGAAATTCAGGAGGCTAATTCCAAATTTGAATTCAGCGTCTCTGAACAAGAGAAGTTGAAGAAAAATTTTGAGTCAGAGAAGAAAATCTGGGCTGATGAGAAGGCTTCACTGGTGACTCGGGCCGATACAGCAGAAGCATCTCTTGTAGAGGCAACAACTGAGTTGTTTGACTTAAAACGGCAGATATCCCAAATGGTCTCAGCCATCTTCGGTAAGTTACTGTACAAAACCTCAAGAATTGTAATCTTCCAATGACTATTGTAATAGTTACCTCTAGCTCACTGTTATACTTGTGAACACACAGGCCCCAGGAGCACCAACCTCAAGCAGAGCATGCTGATCAAACTTAAGGCGGTTTACACTTTAGTGGAACAACTATACTCCGGGTCACAATGTGCCTTGGCCATTGTAGCCTTATCAAATACCACTCCCCACCTCCTGCAAGACGTGCTGAAGCATCTCGCAGTGCTACCTCAACGATTTCAGGACTTAAGGCGGGTATCTTCAAGAGTCGGAGCCGTGGCCGCATTGATTCGGGCAAAGGCATGGATGCCAGAGCTAGACCCGGCTGACCTCGCCCTTGGATACCCGAGCCTGAAGGAGGACAGTACTATATTTGATGATCATGATTTCACCGCCCGTGTCAAAGTCATACGTCCCGTGGCTACCCTTATTGGGAATGATACTGATCTTACCAAGTATTCGTCGGGCTATGACAGTGAGAACCGGAGAATTCCAAACATTCCATATGATCAAGTCAGCCTGATTCCTCCAACGCGTAAGCATACTTTTGCCCCTGAAGTGGACCCAGCCGGTTTAATAGATGATGAGGCTGAGTTTGAAGCCTTGAGTAGCATTGACTGGGCCTCGTCAACCTTCTAGGACAAAGCAACCGACGGAGAGGCGGAGAAGGATAACCCGGAGTCGTCGAGCCCACCGAAGGAATGAACCGCCAGGCGTCTTATAACTTTGCAAAAAACAATGCTTCATTTATCCAGACTCGGGGAGTCTTGTAATAGAGTAGTAAAAACTTCTCAATGCCTTCGCGCATGTTCTTGGTGCTTAACACTTTCATAAGCCGCCATCGCTATATGTTTCTGGCTTATGTTAACCGTTTATTTCCTTGACGTTTGACTTTGCTTTGCCTTATCCTGCGACCCCTTTGATAATCTTCCCTGCTCATACAATGTTTACCTGGCTCTTAAGAACCTGGGACAATCAATATGAAACCAGAAGAAAAAACTATCTCATAATGTTCTCAAGAAAGTCTCAAGATAGTCAAAATAATTTATCCTTTTGTTGGATGATAAACAACATTTATAGGCTTCTGATTCGAATACGACCAGTTAAACCGTTCCAAAGGGGTTAAGCTAAGATTCGGATACGATCATATAGCCCCTAGTGGCTGTGGCGATGCCAATCAAGTGGGTATCGACAGCTATGTTCTATTTGGTTCGAATACGACCTATGTTTGAACAGGAAGCCCCCAAGCGACCATAAGAGTTGTTTAGTGACGCTGATTCGAATACGATCCATGTCAGACCCAAAGGGGTTAAGCTATGATTCAAATATGATCAAGAAGCCCCCAAGTGGGTTTGGCAATATGCCGATCAAGTGGGTATCGACAGCTATGTTCTCTTTGGTTCGAATACGACCTATGTTTGAACAGGAAGCCCCCAGGTGACCATGGCTAGATTCAGACATGATCATAAGCCAGACCAAAGGGATAAGCCGAATTCAAATGTGATCCGCTCCCCGTTGGTTGTTTCCACCACTTGATAAAGAAGACACATAAACCTTTGAGTGTAAAAAGGACAGAGGTCCTGCTTTATTTCTTTATATAATATATACATTGTCAAAATATATACATCTTGAGAACTGGTGGCTTAAGTATAGTAAGGCCGGAGATGAGCAATATTCCATGGCCAGCGGGTCTCCTCCTCCGACTTACGTGAGTCTTTGTGCATCCAAAAAACTCAAACGTTCACAACCCGCCGTAGCATCAATGATTTGATCAATACGGGGGGGGGGGAGAAAAGGGATTAGCCGGACAAGCCTTGTTTAAGTCCGTGTAGTCCACACACATCCGCCAGGTGCCGTTCTTCTTGAGGACAAGCACCAGGTTAGCCAACCACTCCGGGTGAAAAACTTCAATAATAAACCCGACCGCTAAGAGCCGGGCGACTTCCTCTCCAATAGCTTTCCGTCTCTCTTTGTTAAAACGTCGAAGAAACTGCCTGACCGGCTTATACTTCGGATCAATATTGAGAGTGTGCTCAGCGAGTTCCCTCCGTACACCCGACATGTCAGAAGGTTTCCATGCAAAGATGTCCCGGTTCTCACGGATGAACTCGATGAGCGCGCTTTCCTATTTGGGATCCAAATTGCTGCTGATGCTGAATTGCTTAGAAGAGTCACCTGGGGTAAAGTCAACAAGCTTCGTCTCGGCAGCCGATTTAAACTTCAATGCCGGGTCATGCTCTGTAGTTGGTTTCTTCAGGGAGGTCATATCCGCTGGGTCAACATTATCTTGATAAAATTTGAGCTCTTCCGCCGCACAGGCAGACTCAGTATAAGCCGCGTCGCCTTCTTCACATTCCAACGCTACCTTGTGACTTCCATGCACAGTGATGGTGCCCTTGTGACCCGACATTTTGAGCTGCAAATAAACGTAACACGGTCGCGCCATGAACTTAGCATAAGCCGACCGCCCAAATAGAGCATGATACGGGCTCCTGATTTTGACCACCTCAAACGTCAATTTCTCAGCCCTGGAGTCATATTCATCTCCAAAGGCCACCTCCAGCTCAATCTTGCCAACTGGGTAAGCCGACTTACCAGGAACCACTCCATGGAAAACAGTGTTGGATGTCCTCAGATTCTTATCAGTTAACCCCATGCGTCGAAAGGTCTCATAATAGAGGATATTGATGCTACTACCTCCGTCCATGAGTACCTTAGTGAATTTATATCCACCAACCTGAGGCGCTACCACCAAGGCCAACTGGCCCGGATTATCGACCCATGGAGGGTGATCCTCTCTGCTCCATACAACGGGCTGTTCTGACCACCTCACGTAACGAAGAACTGCCGGCTCAACAAAATTCACGGCCCTCTTATGAACCTTCTGGTCGCGTTTGCATAAGCTAGTGGTAAACACGTGGTACTGCCCACTATTCAACTGCTTCGGATTGCTTTGATAACCCGACTGCTGTTGCTGCTACTCTCCTTGCCTAGACTGTTGTTGATTATAGCCGCCTTGACGTCCCTGAAAGCCGGAACCTGATCCGCCACCCGGGCCATGAAAACCGCCAGCCCCTGAGCCGCCACCAGACCCATTATTGCCATCAAAGGTGTTGGAATTCTTAAACGCTTTCATGATCGCGCAATCTTTCCACAGGTGTGTGGCGGGCCGCTCCCTGGTGCCGTGTCTCGGGCAGGGCTCATTGAGTAGCTGCTCAAGAGATGGGCCTGACCCGCCGGATCGAGGCGGCTTACCCTTACATCTCTGATTGTTACCTTGCGTATTGGCCACAAACTCCGGGTTACCATCCGCCTTCGCTTATTGCCTCCTTGGTTCATCGGGTTATGCTGCTGACCTTTTCCATTGCCGTTCTTCTTTCCCTTCCGGGTCTTTTGCTCATCAGACGCGGGATCCTTGGTACTATCAGAATCGACATATTTGACTAAAGCCGCTATCAGTGTACCCATATCATTGCAATCATGCTTAAGACGCCCCAATTTCTGTCTCAGCGTCTCAAAACGGCAATTCTTCTCCAACATGAGGACTGCAGAGCCGGCATCCATCTTGTCAGATGAATGTATTATCTCCTTGACCCGGCGTACCTAATGAGTCGTAGATTCACCTTCCTCCTGTTTATAATTTGTCAAGTCCACAATTAACATAGACCGCTTACAAGTGTCTTTGAAGTTCTGGATGAAACGGGCTTTCAGTTCTGCCCATGAACCAATGGAATTGGGTGGCAAACCCTTCAACCAAGACCGGGCTGCTCCATCTAACATCATGGTAAAGTACTTAGCCATCGCCGCGTCACTGACTTCCAATAACTCCATAGCCATCTCATAACTTTCGATCCAAGCTCCGGGCTGCAAATCGGCCGTGTAATTCGGCACCTTTCGAGGTCCCTTGAAGTCCTTGGGCAACCGCACATTATGCAAAGCCGGTACCAGACAAGGAACACCGCCAGTTCTAGTGGCTACTCCTGTCTCAACGAAAGTCGTTGGATACTCTGGGAAATCTTGATGTGCCGTCTGTTGAGCCGCTAGCTGAGCAGCTAGCTGAGCCGCCCGCTCGTTCTCCTGACGTACTCGGTCTTGCACCGGATTATAGCCACCGGGCTGGTTACGGCATTGGGTGTTGCTTGACAAAGCTTCATACTCCATGTGCCTGCTGTAACTCGGGCTCCGGTTCTGATGAGGCGGCGCTAACCAAGGTGGAGGAGTTGAATGAATCATGTCCCGGCTGTAAGAATAGGTCTCTTGCTGAGCTAAGGCCGTTTGGAGAAGTTCTCTGACCCTCCGGGTCTCCACTGTTGTCGGGTCATCACCGTCCATGGGAAGAGCCGCCAAACGCGCTGAAGCCGTGATTAAGTTCTCCATGGGGTTGGAAAAGTGACCCGGTGGTATCGGCACATAACGCGGTGGTGCCATGCTCACATGAGAAGGTGCCATCTCCCGAGGCTGAGCCGGCCCTCCTGTTCCAACTGTCATAAACTGATTAGTCTCTGGCGGGTTACTTGGGCCGGCTCCGGGAGTAGCAAAAAGAACCCGGGGGTCGTAATTCGGAGGTAAACGGGACCGGGTTTTCTGATGTCTCCTCCTCATCAACTCATTGGACGCGTTTAAGCTCATCGTGAGCTGGTAAGCTTATGACTGTAGCCGCTGCGCCCGGGCATCCAGAGCCGCCCGCTCTGTGGCTAATCTAGTGTCCTCAGCTGCCAAGCCCTCCTTGGCCTGAGCTATTTCCTCACGCACCCGTGCCACCTCCGCGTCATGCTCATCTTTATCCGTGGGAATAACCATTATGGTTAATAGGGTTGTAAGCTTGTCTATGAGATCTATCAGCACCTGAGCCGGCGGGCGCACGGGGCCACCTGCCCCGGCTGCTCCTATCCCGGACATTATTGCTGCAGCAGCTGTAGAGTTTGAGCCGGGCTGAGTCCCAGCCATAAAGACTCCTGCCCATCTTGGCGGCTCACAGGGGTCCGGAATACTGGTGCATCGGAACAACCCCCGAGCATGCCGTCTTGCACTTGGTACAGTGAATCTGTTGAGCCAGCGGAGGAATCACCGTATGAGAGGACGGCCGGCTCACCACCATCTCCAGATCCTTCAGAGAGTTCCTCTCCGTGGATGCAACCCATGAAGGCATGCCTCATAACAGGTTGAATTCGGGTCTTCCTCGCACGCTGAGCCGTCTCAACGAGATCGGTGCAGTTGTCCGGCTTAGGGCCCGGCTCACCGATCCGGCCGATGAAGACGTGGATTCCGCTGAAGGGGACCCCGTACCCGTACTCAATTGAGCCGGCATCGGGACCCCAGCCTTCGTCTTCGATGTAGATCTTGCCGCGACGACTCTTGGTCATCCGTCCCACTACGTATCCCTTGAGCCCTTCGAAGTTGCCCTTCAAGAACCCAAATCCATCGTGCGCTGGCCCCACGGTGGGCGCCAACTGTCGTGGAATTGTCACGTCAGATGTCCTCATGGAAGGACTTAGTAGTGGAGCCATCGCAACTAGGCAGCTTGAAGGGGTTAGTCGGGACAAGGGACACGAGATGTTTTTATACTAGTTCGGCCCCTTACGGTGAAGGTAAGGCCTACGTCTAGTTGGGTTGGTATTGATGTTTCGATGACCAGGGAGCGAGATATGCTATGCCCGGCTCTCAATCGGTTGTTTCTTGCCCTAAGCCGCCGCCAGCAGGTCGTCCCCTTATATACACGGGTTGACGCCCTCTAGCTTACAAAGTCCCGGCCGGGTTATAAACAGTGTCCGGCTCGGTGACTAGTTAAATCTACCTTATGATACAAGTCAAGCCATTATGGCGGTTTACTACAACGGGCCTTAAGTCGCCTGTCGGCCTTAAGCCCTTTATTGAACTGCCATCTTCACCTTGGTCTTGGGCTTCTTTCTGGTAAGTCTTCTTTGTGTAACCCGGCCCCTCCTGGGCGGCTTACACAAATAGTTATATCCCCAACAAAGTGGGTGTGCATCTAATCCTATAATGAAAAATTCCCACTAGTATACACTGGTGCGCGTCGGTCGTAAACAAATGGTTTAAAACCCCTTTCCGCGATGGCATTTGGAACCGTCGCCAAGTGAGTGTGTGCGATAGGGTGTCCTTCCCACATGACCCAGAAATCATCGGGGATAGGCCCTCCTAGGACCCAGGCTAGGGCCGTGTGCGATCGAGCGAGGCTTCAAAACCCAATCATTTCCGTAGGTATGTACATCCCACACGATGAATCCCAGAAATCATTTCCGTAATTATGTACATCCCACACGGTGAATCCCAGAAATCATTTCTGTAGGTATGTACATCCCACACGGTGAATCCCAGAAATCATTTCCGTAGGTATGTACATTCCACACGGTGAATCCCAGAAAAACATTTCCGTTCGTATGTATATCACACACAGTCAATCCAAGGAATATGTTTCCGTTCTTATGTGCATCCCACGCAGTCAATCCAGGGAAAAAGTTTCCGTTCGGATGTACATCCCACATGGTTTTATGCATACGCTCGTGTGTGACAGGTGTAACTATCACACACGCTCTGCCTTGGTTAACTGTTTGTTTTCATTAACTACAACACACACGATTTGATGTAGAAAACTGTGTGGCATTGGGCTATCCATCGCAAGCGCTTTTAGTGCTAGAACCGTTTGGAAAGGTCCATGACCGTCTGTTCTATTTTTATTTTTGCTTGTAATTTATTATTCTAATTGGAAATTTTGAAATACGAAGCGTGCAATTCAAATTCTCAACACAATGGTTCAACAATGAATCCATAAATAAAATTGCCAGTACAATATGTTCAGTAATTACAGGATTAGGTAGCAATTAACTATGATGAACCGCAGTATTTAAAAGCGGTAAAGGTGAAGAGACAAGTGTAAATCATTTTGACTGCCGACGGTGTTGAAGAAGCGGAATGCCCATAATGTGCCTTCCTGCATGCCATAGGCATGAACCACTTTTGTCCAACCCCTTGTGACGATCGCCCGCCCATCCTTCACCGCCTTCAGGAAGACTTCTATAGCATTATCATGGTAGCATGAATTATATACTTTAACCTTAGTTGCCTCCACTCCGGTCATGTAGTTTGCAAGGTAATCATCAGTAAATAGCTTCAGAAACCACTGAAAAGAGAAAAATATCAGATACTGAGGTCTAATAGAGTAACTTGTTGTGGGCAGGGGGAAAAGGTAACACATTACTTACCATCCTAAAGTTCACTATTGTCTTCGACAAAGTGTAAATAAAGAGCTTAATTCCAATCACCCGTTTATTCGCCTAACAATCTTTCTTAGTTTCCTCACTTGACGCTTGTTCATGAATATCTCATTGTCCCATACGCAGAAGGGATCGAAGCGTGGATCAGTACCCCTCATATATGTACCTGCAAGCAACCAGTAAATGTTACAAGCTAAACTGAGATTGCAAAAATGATGTAAAACACAACTACCTATGTTCCTAAGTACAAGTATTTTTTTTTGAGATTTCAATATGAACTACATACAGATGTATATAGAATTATAGATATAGATTAGATTAGAATCTAGATTCACTCATTTTGCTCCTTATGTAGTCTATATTGGAATCTCTAAAATTACAT
This sequence comes from Triticum aestivum, assembly GCF_018294505.1. Taxonomy (NCBI): domain Eukaryota; kingdom Viridiplantae; phylum Streptophyta; class Magnoliopsida; order Poales; family Poaceae; genus Triticum; species Triticum aestivum. Next base: position 488,733,869 of record NC_057810.1, on the reverse strand, counting down.
ATATTTAGGAATAGATGGTGTATAAGACATGGGATGTAGCTAACCTCGACAGCAAACAACATCATCACCCATTGTAGCCATGTGTAAATACATGGAAAGCCAATGTTAACTACAACAGGGTTAACATCCACCAAAAATAGCAAATGGTAATAAAACGGCAACATATGTAGTGATATCTTCATTTCGAAAGAGTAGCACGGTAGCAAAGGGACAGATTAAAAAATGGATACAACTGTTAATTGCAACTGGCTTAACAACATCCTAATTCATGTTTTCTAAGTTTGTAGCCAGTGAAATACAACTCTTTAAAAATGGATACAACTGTTAATTGCAATAGGCTTAATGGCCATTGAAACCGGTACTGATAAAAATGCAATTGGCAGAGTTAAACATCATAGGGTAGGTGCTGCCAGAGTAGATAATGGCCTAGTTGTCTATAAAAAGGTAGGGAAAATAGCTCAAACGTGTTAGGCATGTTTACTACAACATGCTTAATACATCGATAGTACAAAACATAGCCATTTATTGCAACTGGTATTGGTAAGATTGAACTGGTGGGTACATACTTGGTAAGTCCTGAGAGGTAGTTGCTGGGGCACTTCATCTTGGCCAGAGCCCGCCCAAAGTCAGCGGCGGCAGAGACGAGCTGTTCCTTCGGGTCGAAGCATGGATCAGTGCCACTAACATGTGTACCTACAGGCAACCAGTAAATGGTAGAAGTTAAACTGCAATTGCACAAATTATGTGAAATACTGTAAGACATGGGATGCAGCTAACCTTGACGGCAAACAACAGCATTGGCCATTATGACCCTGCGTAAGTACATGGACAAGCATGTTAAGTACAACAGGGTTAGCATCCACCAAAAATAGCAAATGGGGCAGGATCTCTAGTATATCTTCCTTGCGGAGAGTAGCATGGTAGCAAATGGACAGATTAAAAAATGGTTACAACTGTTAATTGCAACAGGCTTAACAACATCCTAAGTCATGTTTTGTAAGTATGTAGCCATTGAAATGCAACTATTTAAAAATGGATTAAACTGTTAATTGCAGCAGGCTTAATAGACATTGAAACCGGTACTGATAAAAATGCAATTGGCATAGTTAAACATCACAACGCAGGTGCTGCCAGAGTAGAGAATGGCCCAGATGTCTATAAAATGATAGGGATAGTAGCAAAAACGTGTTAGGCATGTTTACTAGAAAATGCTTAATACATCGACCGTACAGAACATAGCCATTAATTGCAACTCGTATTGGTAAGATTGAACTGGTGAGTACATACTTGGTAAGTCTTGATAGGTAGTTGCTAGGGCACTTCATCTTGGCTAGAGCTCGCCCAAATTCAGCGACGGCGGAGGTGAGCTGTTCCTCCGGGTCGAAGCGTGGATCAGTGCCACTGACATGTGTACCTACAGGCAACCAGTAAATGGGTAGAAGTTAAACTGCAATTGCACAAATTATGTGAAATACTGTAAGACATGGGATGCAGCTCACCTCAACGGCAAACAAAAGTATCGGCCGTTATGACCCTGCATAAGTACATGGACAGGCATGTTAAGTGCAACAGGGTTAGCATCCACTAAAAATAGCAAATGGGCAGCATCTCTAGTCATATCCTGAGTCATGTATTGTAAGTTTGTTGCTGGTATTAGTGAAATTGAGCTGGTCAGATCTTACATGTTAAGTCCTGGGGGGTAGTCGCTGGGGGACTTCATCTGGGCCAGAGCTTGCACCATGTCGGCGGCGGCGGAGGCAAGGTGTTCCTCCAAGTCAACACGCACAGCGGCCATCGCGCCATGGACCGCCATCAGCTCCTGGCGGGGGGGATTTGGAGGCATGAGGATATTTTGCAGGCGCCATTTAAGCAATCAGGCCGGGGACGTGATAGAGATCGGTGGTTTACCTGACTGGATCCAAGCAGAACGTAGATGTGGTTGAAGGTGTGGTTGTAGCGGTGGCGGTTTGAGATACCGGTAGGAGGAGGCGCGAGGGGGGGATACTGAGGGGAAGGGGATGTGGTTGGAGGAATAAATTCTGAAATTGTGCGCCTAATGAAAATTTCGGTGCGAAATTTGAAACTTGGGCGGGGGAAACACACAACACAGACGACGCACGTAAAATACTCATGTGCGAGAAAAAAGAAAGTTGGCAGATCCCGTCTCCAAAAAAATGTACACGTGTACTTGATTTTTTCGGTCAATGGTACGCCTGGTTTATTAGGAAATATCGCAGAGGTAACTGACTTATGGGTCATTAACGCAAAAAACACAGACGGGTACGGCATAGAAACCGTATGTTTTGTGACCTTCTAATGATTAACGCAAAAAAACGCACACGGGCACACATGCTAATCGACGCTCAAAGCCCTCAAAGGATGCTCTTACCGACATTGTATGTTAATACTACAAACTTAAAGTACTACTGGTAATTTGCTCTAATACTACAAACTTAAACCACTTCTCACATGCTGCCATCAAGGCATGCTGGCCAGGCGTCGGCGTTCTCCATCCCGGCCTTGTAGGCGACAGCCCACCGTGCTTCGATCTCCGCCAAGCTCTCCTCACCACGGCGTGCGGCCTCTTTTTTCTTTCGGCGGCGGGACTCTCTTTTCTTGACTGCTTTCTGCCTTTTCTGCTCCTTCTGTGCGGCTTTGGCCGCCTCTAGATCCACCACCCATTCGGCCATGGCAGCCTCAAAGTCTGCCCATGTCACTGTCTGGCCGCCGGCGGCGATGAACTCGGTGTGGCGAGATGCCATCGCTTCCTTACCATGTGCACAGTCGCGGGCGGCGAGGAATGCGACACGACGGGATGCCATCGCTTCCTTACCAGTTACTTTGCGCCGCGGTGCCATGGACGATGCCTGGAGAGAGCTCTGGGATGGAGGGGCCTGGCAGCCATACAGTGCGATGGTATTCAAGAGCTCCACCACAAATGACAACAAAAATTTGGCTTCCCTTACAATTTTTCTCGTTCATTATCGCACACGGTTCATCTCCATCGCTTCCCAAAACAGTGTGCGCTGAGCCTATTGTGCGTTGCGTTATGATTGGCCAGAACCCCAGCCACGCGGATTGTGCGCGTGCACCGTTGGATGCGCCGTGATCAAACGGCAATCCATGTCCCTCACATCACACCTATGCACCTGTAGCTGGATTGGATTTATATGCGCTAAATGCCTAGAAAATGCACATAATCCCCTAAATATGGTAAATGAGCCCGGAAAAATGCCAAATTTGAACACGGTGATTTGTAGGGTGTATGTTCGTCGTAGAAAAAATCTCCAGGGTAAAGGACAAAGAAAATTTAGATTCCCCTTCAATCTTGAGGATTTCCCTTTCGAAAGCATGGAACTTCCTCGGTGATGGTTCGATTTATGAAGGGCGTGCATGACAACATAAGCCAAACCTTCTCAAATTTTTACCAAGGCATGGTGAGGTCATACCATGGCACCATGCCAGGCGTCATGTTTTTTAAGCATTTATTTCATTTTTTATAGTTGAAAACCCAACAAACAGACATTTGTGGTTGACTATTGCCACACATTTCATCGAAATATCTGTCCATTCCTTGTAAAAGGCATGAGAATTTACTAAATGGCACGAGCATGGTTTTCTAGGCCGTTCTTGTGGACCCTTTCATGCATCATTGTTTGAACTTGAATTATGCGCATTAATGCCTAGGAAATGCACATAATCCCCTAAATATGGCAAATGAACCCGGAAAAGTGCCAAATTTGAACACGGTGATTTGCAGGTTGTATGTTCATCGTAGAAAAAACTCGTGGACAAAGGACAAAGGAATTTTGGACCCCCCTTCAATCTTGGTCATTTCCCCCTTGAAACCATGAAACTTCCTTGGTGATGGTTCGATTTATGAAAGGCGCGCATCACGACATAAGGAAAACATTCTCCAATTTTTACCAGGGCATGGTGAGGCCATACCATGGCACCAAGCCAGGCGTCATGTTTTCCAACCATGTGTTTCATTTTTTGTATAGTTGTTAACCGAGTAAACGACGCATTTATGGTTGACTATTGCCACACATTTCCTTGAAATATCTGCCCATTCCTTGTAAAAGGCATGAGAATGTGCTAAGTAACACGAGCATGGTTTTCCAGACCGTTCTTGTGCACCTTTTCATGCACCGATTGTTCGAATTTGAATTATGTCCATTAATGCCTAGAAAATGCACATAATCCCCTAAATATTGTAAATGAGCCCGGGAAAATGTCAAATTTGAACATGTTGCATTTGAGGCGGTATGTTGATCGTTGGAAAAAACTGAATGACAAACTAGGACGGAAATTAGGATTCCCCTTCAATCTTGGGGATTTTCCCTCTCGAAAGCATGGAACTTCCTCGGTGATGGTTCGATTTATGAAGGGCGTGCATGACGACATAAGCCAAACCTTCTCAAATTTTTACCAGGGCATGGTGAGGTCATACCATGGCACCATGCCAGGCGTCATGTTTTTAAGCATTTATTTCATTTTTTTCTATAGTTGAAAACCCAACAAACAAACATTTGTGGTTGACTATTGCCACACATTTCATCGAAATATCTGTCCATTCCTTGTAAAAGGCATGAGAATTTACTAAATGGCACGAGCATGGTTTTCTAGGCCGTTCTTGTGGACCCTTTCATGCATCGATTGTTTGAACTTGAATTATGCGCATTAATGCCTAGGAAATGCACATAATCCCCTAAATATGGCAAATGAACCTGGAAAAGTGCCAAATTTGAACACGGTGATTTGCAGGTTGTATGCTCATCATAGAAAAAACTCGTGGACAAAGGACAAAGGAAATTTGGATCCCCCCCTTCAATCTTGGTGATTTCCCCCTCGAAACCATGAAACTTCCTCGGATGATGGTTCATTTTATGAAAGGCGCGCATCACGACATAAGGAAAACATTCTCCAATTTTTACCAGGGGCATGGTGAGGCCATACCATGGCACCACACCAGGCGTCATGTTTTCCAACCATGTGTTTCATTTTTTGTATAGCACGAGCATGGTTTTCCAGACCGTTCTTGTGCACCTTTTCATGCACCGATTGTTCGAATTTGAATTATGTGCATAATTAATGCCTAGAAAATGCACACAATCCCCTAAATATGGTAAATGAGTTCGGAAAAATGTCAAATTTGAGCAAGTTTCATTTGAGGCGGTATGTTGATCCTTGGAAAAAAACGGAAAGACAAACTAGGACGAAAATTTGGATTCCCCTTCAATCTTGGTGATTTCCCTCTCGAAAGCATTGAACTTCCTCGGTGATGGTTTGATTTATGAAGGGCGTGCATGATGACATAAATCAAACCTTTTCAGCTTTTAACCAGGGCAGGATGAGGCCATACCATGGCACCATGCCAGCCGTCATGTTTTTCAAGCACATATTTCATTGTTCTATAGTTGATAACCCAGTAAATGACGCGTTTGTGGTTGACTCCATTGAAATCTCTGCCCATTCCTTGTAAAAGGCTTGAGAAATTACTAAATACCACGAGTATGGTTTTTCCAGACCGTTCTTGTGCACCCTTTCATGCACCAATTGTTTGAATTTGAATTACGTGCATTAATGCCTACAAAATGCACATAATCCCCTAAATATTGTAAATGAACCCGGAAAAAGTGTCAAATTTGAACACGGTGATTAGCAGGGTTTATGTTCATCGTAGAAAAAAACTCATGGATGAAAGACAAAGGAAATTTGGATTCCCATTCAATCTCGGTGATTTACTATCGCACACGGTTCATCTCCGTCGCCTCTGCGAACCGTGTGTGTTCACTCACACATGCAAAAGGAAAAGAAAACCCTCGCCCACTTCGTCCCCACTCACTCGCCGCGGACTCCTCCGCAACTCTGCACCCTGAGCTCGACGGTGTTGGCGGCGGCCATAGGTCGCGCTCCAAACAGCACCGAATTTCGCCTCCACCGCTTTCTACCGCCTATCTGCACTGACATTCTAGACTCTGGTTGACTGGGGTTTTCTGCGGGATTGGGCCGGGGATTTTTCTCATGGAGAAGGTGATCAACTTAATTAGCAAAATATTCACTCATCTCTTATCGCAGTCCGTCCGTTGCTGTTAATCAACCGGCGGAAATCACCATGGAATCATTTTTGTTCTAGCTGATTCGTGGATGTTCATTCATGTGTCCGGAGCGCTCGATAACAAAGTTCTATCTCACCATTTCGGATGACTTCATGGAGCGCTCGGTATGTTCAATCTCAACCTAGCATGGCCGGCATGGCCTAAATTTGTGAACATATACCGTCTGTTGCTACATTATCTATATATTTGCATCAATTCTTTGTTACATTGTCTATTTTTAATTCTATATTTTTGTACTTTGCTTGCATATATATATGGATATGTTCTATCAGTTACTCCCATATGTGCATCTTGCTCGGTTATTTCAATATATCTAATTTACGATCTTAATTTTCATTTGAAGTAGTACATCCCTTACTTTGCAAGAACATGAGTAGAAGGAAATCTTGGGCTTTACTTTGCTGATGACTCCCAGGATGTCATATTGACAACTCAACATGGGTTTACAATGACGGTTAGCGTAAAACTTGATAAAGATGGTCACTCCTATTTTAATGCGGACCTTTGGAGAAAAATGTCTAAGTGTTATGAACTGAAAGCTGGCAATAAAATTCTAGTGCGTGCACCACAGCCTGGTCTAATTAACATGGATGTTTACTTCCCCAACGTCATCAGCCGATCAAAGTCTGATCGAGGTTAGTGTCCTTTCAACTTTCTCCATGCTGTCATATTACTATTTAAGCAACCAATTGATCACTATTTAAGCAACCAATTGTGATATCATATTCTGACTCCGTTCCTAGGCAGTAACAAATTATGTTTACCAATTTATGTGCACTATATATTCTTCTACCATGTTCTGAATAAATAATACCTTTCCACCTTTTAAGCAGGATATGTTGGATGCATAGTGAACGATCTGTATGTTACTAAGCGTACCAAATTTCACTGGAAGGACTTGAAGCATGTCATAAACTTTGTTGATAATCTGACAGAGATAGCACAGCGTATGAACGCTGGATTTTGGATGGGATTAATTAGACCTATGGTGCACACACTGAACAAGACCAATTGTGTGCACAAAGCGCTGGTAAAAAGTCGTATTTTAATGTTGATGCTCATAAACTATATATATCTTCAACGATATGTTACAATTGTTTTTTATTCTACATGTCAACAGAAATTGCCCCCTGTAGCCGTTCCTGGATCGATTTCCCGGCGTGGTCGAATTACACTTGTGCCTGCTAATAACGCCAAAGTGATTGCAAGGTACTGCATTTCCCGCAAAAATGGAACCATTCAAATTAACAAGTTCTCGCTTCTCGTGGCAATGCATCCATATTGGAAAATTGGAGACACTGTTCTACTCCTGCTCTACCAAGGCACAGGAGGGCTCTTCCTTTTCATTGACGAGATGCCGAGTCGCCGTGATCAAGCTGCTTCCAGTGGATAGTTGTGGTTGTTGGCCCTCAGCCTCTTAAAATGTGCTAGCTGTTACTATATATGTTAAGTATGTAGATATGGACCATATGGTTGTTGGCCCTTAGCCTCTTAAAATGTGATAGTTGTTACTATGTTAAGTATGTAGATATGGACCATATGGTTGTCAAAACCGTGTTACGAATATCTTCCTTTTGTCGAATAGTGTAACCACTATATATATGTTACTCAAATGTTGTTACCCAAGTTCATAAATTTTCATGGAAAGTATTAGTATCGTACACAGTTCATTGAGTTTAAGCGTGTGCCCGATGTCCAGAAGGCATTTGCATATTAACTGTCCATATTGCAAATTCACACATATGTTCACATAAGGAAACGTATGTGTAACATACTAATCATTGCACACGAGTACTCGGAGACACATCGTGTGCGATACTCCTAGCCACCGCAAGCAACTAGTTTGCATTTTTCAAAGTTTTTTGTACACACAGAATCACACACGAAGTAACTGTATTGACCATCTGTGTTGTAATTTCTCATCCAAATAGTTCATCCGAGTCGGCTGTTTTCCACGTATCACACACATCTTGTTTACATGACTCGTTTGTGTTCTTTTGGCTCATCGCAAACAATTCATCCATGTGAACTGTATGCTGCATATCACACACATCTTGTTAAGTTGAACCGATTATGTTGTGTTCCCTAATCGAAAACAGTTCGTCCGAGTTAACCGTATGCCGTATATCGCACACACATTGATATGGCTGCCCGCTTCTGTTGTTCTACCTCATCGCAAATAGTTCGAATGGATTAACTGTGTGTCCTGCATTGCACACACATTGTTATGGTTGCCCGTTTCTGTTGTTCTGCCTCATCGTAGACAGTTTGAATGGATTAACCGTATGCCCTTCATCGCACACGCAACTAAAACCTGAACCGTGTTTGATGCATACATCATCGCAAACGTTTTGCACCTTTTTTGATGGTTTTTTACACCACCGTTTGCGATTATTGCATCGCACACATTTTCGGCAAAGGGTCTCTGATCGTAGTGTCACGTTAGCAGTCTCTTGCAATAGTGATATGAAAGTCACAACATAGGAGACTCTCCATATGAAAAACATGGTGCTACTTTGAAGCACAAGTGTGGTAAAGGATACTAACAATGCCCCTTCTCTCTTTGTTTATTTGTTTTTTATTTTTCCTTTTTCTTCTTTTTTTCTTTGTTTTTTTCTTTGTTTTTTTTCCTTTTCTTTTTTTTCCTTTTTTCCTTTTTTCCTTTTTATATTTTTTCTCTCATTGTCCGGAGTCTCATCTCAACTTGTGGGGGAATCATAGTCTCCATCATCCTTTACTCACTGGGGCACTGCTTTAAAAATGAATAATGATCATCATAGCACTTCTATTTACTTATAACTCAAAACAAACAAAAATTACAACTCGATACCTATGACAAAATATGACTATATGAATGCCTCTGGCAATGTACCAGGATGTGCAATGATCTAGCGTAAGATGTATGAAAAATTATGAATGGTGGCTGAGCCACAACTACTATGTCAGATATATGATCATGCAAAGCAATATGACAATGAATGCTCAAGTCATCAAACGGAAGCGGTGGAATTTGCATGGCAATATATCTCGAAATGGCCATGGAAAAGCCATAATCGATAGGTATGGTGGCTGTTTTGAGGAAGATATACTAAGGCTTACGTGTGATAGAGCGTATCATATCACGGGGTTTGGATGCACCTGCGAAGTTTGCACCACGTCTCGATGTGAGAAAGGGCAATGCACGGTACTGTAGAGGCTAGCAAATTGCGGGAAGGTAAGAGTGTGTATAATCAATGGACTCACATTAGTCATAAAGAACTTATATACTTATTGCAAAAGTTTATTAGCTCTCTAAGCAAAGTACTACTACGCATGCCCCTAGGGGGATAGATTGGTAGGAAAAGACCATCGCTCGTCCCCGACCGCCACTCATAAGGAAGACAATCAAAGAAACACCCCATGCTTCAAATTTGTCACACAACGGTTACCATACGTGCATGCTACGGGACTTGCAAACCTCAACACAAGTGTCTCTACAATCCACAACCACCCACTAGCATGACCCTAATATCACCACCTTTATATCGCAAAACTATTGCAAGGAATCAAACATATGGCAATCCACGACCACCCACTGATAGAAATCGATAGTTTCAACAGAACAAGCAAACAATGCATCAAAAACAGAATTTGTCTTAAACAGGACAGTCTATAGTAATCTGAACATTCACCATACCTCTGGTACTCCAAATATTTTGAAAATTAGGAAAAATAAACATTTTTATAGAAAGACATTGCAAAAGGTTTCAGAACCGTTTGACGTTCCAGTAAAAAAATGTAAAATCATGCACTACAACCAAAGTTTCTATTTTGCACCGCACAAACCAACAAGCAATCTAAACATCCTAACGGCAAACCTTGGCACATTATTTTTATAATACAATGAAATCGTACAAGGGGATAATTATTTTTGTTGAAAATTTTCTGTAATTAGGATTCACAAAGTTTCCATGGGCATGAACAAAGTTCAAGTCTAGCTCCCGCTTCCACGATGCTCGTCTATCTCACTTTCACTTTTCTTTTTGTGAAGTTTTACGTTCCCTTCTATATTTTTTTGTTTTTAAACTATATAGAAGCACTCAACAGAAATAAATGACTCTCTAAAACTTCCGGGTTGTCTCCCTGCCAGCGCTTTCTTTAAAGCCATTAAGCTAGACATAAAGTGCTCAAGTAATGAATCCACCCGGATCCCAAGGTATACCAAAGACAATTTGAATCAACAATGATTTGGCATTTAGTAGTGAGCACAAAGCAACATATATCAAGCAATGACAAAGTCTAACTCTCTTCCTATCCATCGTCATGTCATACGAGAACAATTCATGCACATCAAGTAAAGGCCAATACATAGCATAAGCAGTTTCTTGCAATTTTAGCATGTTGGAAACATAAAGAGGCGGAGATGTAGTTCCTCTCTCATAATAATTGCAAGTAGGAGAAGCAAGCACATGAATATTATATTCATCAAAATCATCATGTGTAGTAGCAACATGCAGCCCATCAACATAATCCTTAATAAGAGCAAACTTCTCCGATATAGTGTAGTTTGGAGAATTCAAAAAGATAATAGGACTATCATGCGTGGGTGCAATAGCAACAATTTCATGTTTAACATAAGGAACAATAGCAAGTTCATCTCCATAAACATCATTCATATTGGCATCTTGGCCACAAGCATAGCAAGCATCATCAAAAAGGGATATTTCAAATGAATCAACGGGATCATAGCAATTATCATGGCATTCATCCTTTGGTAAGCACGAAGGGAAATTAAATAATGTATGAGTTGAAGAGTTAATCTCATTAAAAGGTGGGCATGGGTAGCTAATCCATTCTTCCTCCTTTTGTTCTTCACTCTCCTCATCATCTTTTTCACCCAATGAGCTCACAGTTTCATCAATTCCTTATTCCATAGACTCCTACAAAATATTAGTCTCTTCTTGGACAATGAAGACTTTCTCAATAAATTCATCATTATCAGAATTGAATTTATAATTATCATAGCAATATTTAAGGATGGAAAAAAATTTAGGTCTATAAACATCATCATCAAAAGCTTCATATTTTTCAAACAAAGATTCAATTTCATAAGCACCCTTAAAAGCAATAAATTCTTCTATTTGTTCCACATCATAATAATCATACATACCATTAGCATAAGAAGCCAATGTTTCATTATCATTAAATTCACATCAAAAGGGAAGATGTGGAGCATTCATCCTGGAGCAACAAGTATAATCATATCTCAAGTATAAATCCCGAGCATACCAATGCAACATATAAATTTGATCCCATAACAATTTCCCTTTTTGTGTCAAGCGATAATCCCTAAAGTATTCACGTTGATCCAACATTACTCCCATTATCATGTTGAATGGGGTTTTCTCAGGATTATCAAAGTAGTGCATAATATCTTTTACATAACGAGCATCAAGGATTTTAGGAGGTTCCCCATCTCAATGAGTAGCAAGTACCACTAATTTTTTGGTGTTTCGTGTTCCATATCCATAACTAAAGATAGAGAACAACTTAGTACAGGAAATAAAAACTACTTAGTGATAAAGCAAACAAGTACACATGATAATATTCACCCCACGCTATTGCTCCCCCGCAACGGCGCCAGAAAAAAGTCTTGATAACCCATAACTATAAGGGATCAATTGTAGCATCTTTCAATAAGTAAGAGTGTCGAACCCAACGAGGAGCTAAAGGTAGAACAAATGTTCCCTCAAGTTCTATCGACCACCGATACAACTCTACACACGCTTGACATTCGCTTTACCTAGAACAGGTATGAAACTAGAAGTACTTTGTAGGTGTGATAGGATAGGTTCGCAAGATAATAAAGAGCACATAAATAAAATCTAGGGGCTGTTTAGATAAGGACACAACTAAGTTAGTTTTAGTAGAGAGCTTTTGTCAACGAGAAAGTTATTTGTCCCTAGGCAATCGATAACAAGTACCAGTAATCATTCTTGTAATTTTATATAAGGGAGAGGCATGAGCTAACATACTTTCTCTACTTGGATCATATGCACTTATGATTGGACCCCTAGCGAGCATCCACAACTACTAAAGATCATTAAGGTCGTGAAACCCAACCATAGCATTAAGTATCAAGTCCTTTTTACTCCCATACGCCATAACCCACTTATCCACGTTTGGGCTGCTGTCATCCCCCGCAACACTGACAATAAATAAACCATGAACATATTGCAACACCCTATAGCGGGCGCCCTCACGTTTGCACGAGACGGAGGGCACCGTAGGACAGCACCATAAATAAAATATACAATCATACCAACCAAGATCACGATTAACCCATAGGACAAAACGGGTCTACTCAAACATCATAGGATAAGCATAGATCATTGGGAAATAATATATGGAGTTGAGCACCATGTTTAAGTAGAGATTACAGCGGGGAGAAGGGGTGTTACACCGCTGCATAGTGGGGAAGAGAGTTGGTGTTAACGGTAGCAAGATTGTTGATGTAGATCGCCGTCACGATCCTAGCCCCAGCGGCACTCCGGCGCCACCCGAAGCGAGGGGGAGAGAACCCCCCTCCTCTTCTTCCTTGGCCTCCCCCTAGATGGGAGGAGAGTTACCCCTCTGGTCCATGGCCTCCATGGCCGTGGAGGGGCGGGAGCCCCTCCGATATTGGATCTCCCTCTCTGTTCTCTTCTGTTTCGCGCTGCCCAGATCTGAGCGAAAACCGTTTCTTATATTCCAGGAGATCCGTAACTCCGATTGCGCTGAGATTTGAACACTATTTTTTCCGGATATAAGCTTCCTTGCACCCGAAGTAGAGCTCCAACAGACGTTCGAGGAGGGCACAACCCACCACGGCATGCTAGGGGCCTCTGGCGCGCCCTGGTGTCTTGTGGGCTGTGTGGGCCTCCGTTTGTGGTGATTCCAACTCCCCAAAATCACATATATTCCAAAATAATTCTACTTGAAATTTTATTGCATTTGGACTTTGTTTGATATGGGTACTCTATGATACAAAAAACATGCAGAAAACAGGAACTAGCACTGGGGCACTGGATCAATAGGTTAGTCCAATAACTCATATGAAAAGTTGCCAGAAGTATGTATAAGTTGTATAATATTGGCATGAAACAATAAAAAATTATAGATACGATGGAGACGTATCACCCAACAGGTCATCACTTTTGTCTAGCATATTTTGAACCTTTTCAAAAGCCTTTTGTTGTTTCAAAGCAATCTTAGCAAGTTTAGAGTAGCTAGGCTTGAGGTTTTCATCAGATTCATCCTCACTTGATTCAGAGGAAGCATATTTGAGTACCTTGGCACCCTTTGCTATGAAGCAATAGGTGGGAGTGTAGTCATCATCGCCGTCGTCAGCCATGTCGGGGAAGCCATTCTCCTCAGAGTTGAAGATGGACTTGTTGACGAATGCAGTAGCAAGGGCTAGGCTTGCCACACCAGATTCTGACTCCTCAGATGCCTCCTCTTCCTCATTTTCCTCAAATTCAGCTTCAGAGTCCATTTCCTTGCCAATGAATGCCCGAGCCTTTTTGGAGCTGCTCTTCTTGTGAGATGAAGACTTCGAGGATTTTGATGATGAGGACTTTGAAGATTTCTTCTTCTTTGAGTCATCAGAACTGTAATCCTTGTATTTCTTCTTCTTTGATTCCTTTTCCCACAGAGGACAATCTTGAATGTAGTGACTAGGTTTCTTGCATTTGTGGCAAGTTCTCTTCTTGTAGTCATGGGATGAGGAATCTGATCTTACGTCATCACTTCTTGAGGATTTGCCAAAGCGACCACGCCTTGAGAACTTCTGGAATTTCCTCATGAGCACTGCTAGCTCCTGGCTCAGTTCTTCAGGATCACCAAGGCTGCTACCAGAATCCTCACCTTCAAATTTAGATACTGCCTTGGCCTTCAAAGCGTGTGATCTGCCATAGCTTGGTCCATAGAGATCTCTCTTCTCAGCAAGTTGGAACTCATGAGTGTTTAGCCTCTCTAGGATATCAGCGGGATCAAGTGACTTGTAGTCTCCACATTCTTGTATCATCAGTGGGAGGGTGTCAAATGAGGAATCAAGCGATCTCAGCAATTTCTTCACCACCTCATGGTCGGTGATGTCAGTGGCACCAAGTGCTTGAAGCTCATTTGAGATGTCGGTGAGGCGATCAAAGGTTTGCTAAACATTTTCATTGTCGAGTCTTTTGAAGCGGTTGAAGAGATTGCGAAGAACGTAAACTCAAGAGTCATGCTGTGTTGAGACTCCTTCATTGACTTTGGACAGCCTATCCCAGATAAGCTTAACTGTCTCCAAAGCACTCACTCCGCCATACTGCCCTTTGCTCAGATGGCCAGATATGATGTTATTCGCTTGAGAGTTGAGTTGCTTGAATCTCTTCACATCAACATCGTTGATTGTAGGAGTGACAGAGGGAACACCATTTTCCACAACGTACCAGAGATCATTGTCAATCGCCTCAAGATGCATTCGCATCTTATTCTTTTATTAGGGGTAGTCCGTCCCATCAAAGGTAGGACACCCAGCAGAGACCTTGATCATACCTGCAGTCTACATAACTAAAACTCTAGGAGGTTAAACCAAAATCATACAGAACAAGGGAGTACCTTGCTCTGATACCAATTGAAAGTGCGTTATATTGACTAGAGGGGGGTGAATAGGCAATTTTTACAAATTCATCACTGAGGAATTTCAAGGTGAGGAAATTCCTAAGTCACGAACGACTAGCAGCAGAATAAGTACTCAGATGCAAGCATAACAAAACAATAGAATAGTCATCATAATGACATGAGAACAAGCACAGAGTACATGTAGCATAGACACAGGATAAGCAGGCTGAAGATGAACTAACTGAAGAAATAGGATTGAGGAAATCGAGAAAGTCTTCAGTGAAAGTCTTCAAACAGTAACGATCAAGTACAACAACACAGTAAGGAGGAAATGAAAGGGTTGAAGAAATAGAACCAGTAGCTCGGTGAAGAAAGTGATTTGGTAGACCAGTTCCAACTACTGTGACAGTCGTACGTCTTGTTGGAGCAGCTAGGTATTTAAACCTGAGGACACACAGTCTGACAACGACATGTACCTGGAGTAGGGTCATAGGCCTGACCTAGGCATCCTACCCAAGGACACTGCCCTAGAGTCAAAGACATTCGAAGCACAAGAAGAGAAACTAACTGAGTTATCGAGGAGTGCAATCCACTCGACCTTCAACCTCACTCGGATACTCCAATTCCATTCTACCAAGAGAATGAGTCACTCGACGATACAAGAAATCACTCGAAGTAGAGAAGGCCTAACGTTACTCAGGATGGCAACGGTCGGGCAATCACTCTGTAGTCTTAAAGATCATTTATACCTCTTTATTACTGGCATTACCAGTAATGCTCTGTCTTAATGTACATTGAACCATTTGTAACATGGGCTGGCTGGGATCCTGGTGCACTCTATATAAGCCACCCCCTCCACTGGCACAAGGGTTCGCACCCCCTATAACTCTCATGCATAATCCAGTCGACCAAGCCTCCGGGCACCGAGACGTAGGGTTGTTACTTCCTCCACGAAGGGCCTGAACTCGTAAATCCTGCGTGCACAACCTCATCGTAGCTAGGATCTTGCCTCCTCCTACATACCCCCCATTCTACTGTCAGACTTACTCCCACAACAGTTGGCGCCCACCGTGGGGCAGGTGTCTTAGCGACTTCCGGTGAGGTTGCAATTTTCCCGATGTCCATCATCATGGTTTCCGGCGGCAGTGTGGCTGAGGGTCGCGAGATCCGTCTCGGCGCACTCGTTATCATCGCCGACGAATCCGTGTGGCTCCAGGAGCCCCCCCCCCTCGATGTTGAGACGCTCCCTGTCCGCGGGGCAACTAAAAGGATCGGTATAGTTGACTAGAGGGGGGGTGAATAGGCAACCAACAATTTTTAGCTTTCCTTTACCAAATTAAACTTTGCATCAAAGTAGGTTGTCTAGAAATGCAATTAGGTGGACAACCTATATGATGCAACAACAACAAGCATACAAGCAATCAAGGAATGCAACACAACATAAGCTTGCACAAGTAAAGGTAAGAGATAACCAAAAGTGGAGCCGGCGGAGACAAGGATGTGTTACCAAAGTTCCTTCCCTTTGAGAGGAAGTACGTCTCCATTGGAGCGGTGTGGAGGCACAATGCTCCCCAAGAAGCCACTAGGGCCACCGTATTCTCCTCACGCCCTCACACAATGCGAGATGCTGTGATTCCACTATTGGTGCCCTTGAAGGCGGCAACCGAGCCTTTACAAACAAGGTTGGGGCTATCTCCACAACTTAATTGGAGGCTCCCAATGATACCACAAAGCTTCACCACAATGGATTGTGGCTCTGAGGATACCTCTTCCATCTAGGGTGTCAAATACCCAAGAGTAACAAGTTGATGATGGTGTAGAAGCCGGGGAACGCAAATCAGTTTGGTGGAAGCGTAGGTCGAGCAAACCTCCTTCTATCCTCCAAGTATTGTGAAGTTTGGGTGGTTGAGGAGAGAGATCTCAAGCTTTTGGTGATTTGGGAATGGAGGAGAAAAGCTTGGGCAAAGGTTAGGGTTGGGAGGAAGAAGAAGGGGGGTATAAATACCCCCACGAGATATTTGCCCGTTATCAGCCGCCGCCCCGGGTACCTAATACGTCTCCAACGTATCTATAATTTTTGATTGTTCCATGCTATTATATTATCAGTTTTGGATGTTTAATGGGCTTTATTATGCACTTTTATATTAATTTTTTGGACTAACCTATTAACCGAAGGCCCAGTGCAAATTGTTGTTTTTTGCCTATTTCAGTGTTTCGCAGAAAAGGAATATCAAACGGAATCCAAACAGAATGAAACCTTCTTGAGGATCATTTTTGGAACAAACGCAATCCACGAGACTTGGAGTGGACGTCAAGGAAGCAATGAGGCGGCCACGAGGCAGGGAGGCGCATCCAGGGGGTAGGCGCGCCCCCACCCTCGTGGGCCCCTCATAGCTCCACCGACCTACTTCTTTCGCCTATATATACTCTTATACCCCAAAAACATCCAGGGAGCCACAAAACCTATTTTCCACCGCTGCAATCTTCTGTACCTATGAGATCCCATCTTGGGGCCTTTTTTGGCGCTCCGCCGGAGGGGGAATCGATCATGGAGGGCTTCTACATCAACACCATAGCCTCTTCGATGATGTGTGAGTAGTTTACCACAGACCTTCGGGTCCATAGTTATTAGCTAGATGGCGTCTTCTCTCTCTCTGGATCTCAATACAAAGTTCTCCTTGATTCTCTTGGAGATCTATTTGATGTAATACTTTTTGCGATGTGTTTGTCGAGATCTGATGAATTGTGGGTTTATGATCAAGATTATCTATGAACAATATTTGATTCTTCTCTGAATTCTTATATGCATGATTTGATATCTTTGCAAGTCTCTTCGAATTATCAGTTTGATTTGGCCTACTAGATTGATCTTTCTTGCAATGAGAGAAGTGCTTAGCTTTGGGTCAATCTTGCAGTGTCCTTTCCCAGTGACAGCAGCGGCAGCAAGGCACATATTTTATTGTTGCCATCGAGGATAAAAAGATGGGGTTTATATCATATTGCTTGATTTTATCCCTCTACATCATGTCATCTTGCCTAATGCGTTACTCTGTTCTTATGAACTTAATACTCTAGATGCATGCTGGATAGCGGTCGATGTGTGGAGTAATAGTAGTAGATGCAGGATCGTTTCGGTCTACTTGTCACGGACGTGATGCCTAGATATTCTCATAACTATGCACTTTTCTATCAATTGCTCGAGTAATTTATTCACCCACCGTAGAATTTGCTATCTTGTGAGAAGTCACTAGTGAAACCTATGGCCCCTGGATCTATTTTCCATCATATTAATCTCCCGCCAACGAGTTATTTCTACCGCCGTTTATTTTGCAATCTTTACTTTTCAATCTATACAACAAAAATACCAAAAATATTTATCTTATTATCTTTATCAGATCTCACTTTTGCAAGTGGACATGAAGGGATTGACAACCCCTTTATCACGTTGGTTGCAAGGTTCTTGATTGTTTGTGCAGGTACTAGGCAACTTGCGTGTATCCTCCTACTAGATTGATACCTTGGTTCTCAAAAATTGAGGGAAATACTTATGCTACTTTGCTGCATCACCCTTTCCTCTTCAAGGGAAAACCAACGCATGCTCAAGAGGTAGCAAGAAGGATTTCTCGCGCCATTGGCGGGGAAATCTATGCACAAGTCAAGACATACCAAGTACCCTTCACAAACTCTTATCCCTCGCATTACATTATTTGCCATTTGCCTCTCATTTTCCTCTCCCCCATTTCACCTTTGCCGTTTTATTCGCCCTTTTCCGTTTGATCTTTTGTTTGCTTGTGTTACCATGTACCTTCTTTTTGCTTGCATCTTCACTTGCTAAAAGTTTATGGATCCTCATCCCCTTGCTAATATTTTAAGAGATCTAATTATGATGAACCAATTTCTAGTGATTTGAGTGCACTAGATTATCTTTATGAGGTTTTGCTTGAAATTCGTGAATCTGAAAATTGTGATGAAAAAATTTATGAAGAGATTCATGATAGCTCCTTGAATAAAAATCATGATTGCAATTATTTTACTATGAATTCTCTTGATGTCAATTGTTCTAATAATATGCAAAATCCTAAGCTTGTGGATGCTAGTTTTGCTATGTCTACTACTTGTTGCAATGATCATGATTGGGGTGATTCTTCTTATGATCTTGAAAATTTATTTAAGCCCCATGATGATTATGAGATTGATAATAGTGTTTGAAATAATATTGAAAGTGGATTTGGAAGAGTATCAACTTTAAATCCCACATATTTGGATAATGTTCAATCTTATGAAGTTTTTGATAAAAGTGGGTTTGGAGAGGTCATGACTTTAGTTAATGTTAATCCCACTATTTTGGAAGAGTGTCAACTGTGCATACATGTGGACCGTGTTAAGAATATGTTTTGTGATAGCTATATTGTTGAATTTTCTTATGATCCTACATTTAATTGTTATGAGAGGGGAAAATATGGTTGTAGGAATTTTCATGTTACTAAATTACCTCTCTTCATGTTGAGATTGCTACCGTCTCTTTCTTCCTCCTTGCATGTGCTAGTTTTTGCTTTCCTTGATAATTTGTTTGCCTATAAGATGCCTATGCATAGGAAGTATGTTACACTTAGCTGTCTTTGTCACATGTTTTATGATGCTCTCTTTGTGCTTCAATTCTGGTCTTTCATGCTAGCATCATTGAAATCTCTATGCCTAGCTAGGGGCGTTAAACGATAGCGCTTGTTGGGAGGCAACCCAATTTTATTTTTGTTCCTTGCTTTTTGTTCCTGTTTAGTAATAAATATTTCATCTAGCCTCTTGTTAGATGTGTTCTAATGTTTTATTTAGTGTTTGTGCCAAGTAGAACCTATAGGATCTTCTTGGGTGATAATTATTTGATCTTGCTGAAAAAGACAGAAACTTTATGCTTACGAAAACAATTGTTAAACATCACCAGAAAGTGATAAAATACTGATTCATATTTCTGTAGATAAATAATAAAATTATATAGGCCTTCCTATTTTGGAAGATTTTTCTGAGATATATAAGTTTGCGTTTGATACAGATTACTACAGACTGTTCTGTTTTTGACAGATTCTGTTTTTCGTGTGTTGTTTGCTTATTTTGATGAATCTATGGCTAGTATCGGGGGGTATGAACCATAGAGAAGTTGGAATACAGTAGGTTTAACACCAATACAAATAAAGAATGAGTTCATTATAGTACCTTAATGTGGTGGTTTGTTTTCTTACACTAACGGATCTCATGAGATTTTCTGTTGAGTTTTGTGTTGTGAAGTTTTCAAGTTTTTGGGTAAAGATTTGATGGATTTCGGAACAAGGAGTGGCAAGGGCCTAAGCTTGGGATGCCCAAGTCACACCAAGGTAAAATTCAAGGACAACCAAAAGCCTAAGCTTGGGGAGGCATCCCCTCTTTCGTCTTTGTCTATCGGTAACTTTACTCGATGTTATATTTTTATTCACCACATGATATGTGTTTTGCTTGGAGCGTCTTGTATGATTTGAGTCTTTGCTTTTTAGTTTACCACAATCATCCTTTCTGTACACACCTTTTGGAGAGACACACATGAACCGGAATTTATTAAAATACTCTGTGTGCTTCACTTATATCTTTTGAGTTAGATAATTTTGCTCTAGTGCTTCATTTATATCTTTTAGAGCACGGTGGTGGTTTTATTTTATAGACATTATTGTTCTCTCATGCTTCACTTATATTATTTTGAGAGTCCTTTAGAACAGCATGGTAATTTGCTTTGGCTATAAAATTAGTCATAATATGATAGGCATCCAGGATGGGTATAATAAAAACTTTCATATAAAGCGCATTGAATACTATGAGAAGTTTGATACTTGATGATTGTTTTGAGATATGAAGATGGTGATATTAGAGTTGTGCTAGTTGAGTAATTGTGAATTTGAGAAATACTTGTGTTGAAGTTTGCAAGTCCCGCAGAATGCACGTATGGTAACCGTTGTGTGACAAATTTGAAACATGAGGTGTTCTTTGATTATCGTCCTTATGAGTGGCGGTCGGGGACGAGCAATGGTCTTTTCCTACCAATCTATCCCCCTAGGAGCATGCGCGTAATGCTTGGTTTTTGATGACTTGTAGATTTTTGCAATAATTATGTGAGTTCTTTATGACTAATGTTGAGTCCATGGATTATACGCACTCTCACCTTTCCATCATTGCTAGCCTCTTCGGTACCGTGCATTGCCCTCTCTAACCTTGAGAGTTGGTGCAAACTTCGTCGGTGCATCCAAACCCCGTGATATGATACGCTCTATCACACATAAACCTCCTTATATCTTCCTCAAAACAGCCACCATACCTACCTATTATGGCACTTCCATAGCCATTCCAAGATATATTGTCATGCAACTTTCCACCATTTCATTTATTATGACACGCTTCATCATTGTCATATTGCCTTGCATGATCATGTAGTTGACATCGTATTTGTGGCAAGGCCACCATGCATAATTTTTCATACATGTCACTCTTGTTTCATTGCCCATCCCGGTACACCGCTGGAGGCACTCATATAGAGTCATATTTTGTTCTAGTATCGAGTTGTAATCATTGAGTTGTAAATAAATAGAAGTGTGATGATCTTCATTAATAGAGCATTGTCCCATGAAAAAAAGAGAAAGGCCAAAAAAAGAAAGGCCAAATAAAAAAAGGGACAATGCTACTATCCTTTTTCCACACTTGTGCTCCAAAGTAGCACCATGATCTTTATGATAGAGAGTCTCTTATTTTGTCACTTTCATATACTAGTGGGAATTTTTCATTATAGAACTTGGCTTGTATATTCCAATAATGGGCTTCCTCAAATGCCCTAGGTCTTCGTGAGCAAGCAAGTTGGATACACCCACTTAGTTTCTTTTGTTGAGCTTTCATACATTTATAACTCTAGTGCATCCGTTGCATGGCAATCCCTACTCCTTGCATTGACATCAATTGATGGGCATCTCCCTAGCCCGTTGATTAGC
The DNA here is from genome assembly GCF_018294505.1 of Triticum aestivum. NCBI lineage: Eukaryota > Viridiplantae > Streptophyta > Magnoliopsida > Poales > Poaceae > Triticum > Triticum aestivum. Next base: position 488,712,127 of record NC_057810.1, on the reverse strand, counting down.
CGTGTCAATGTGAGACATTCTCCTTTTTTGTCTTCTCCACACAACCCCCATCATTATATTCTATTCCACCCATAGTGCTATGTCCATGGCTCACGCTCATGTATTGCGTGAAAGTTGAAAAAGTTTGAGAAAAACTAAAGTATGAAACAATTGCTTGGCTTGTCATCGGGGTTGTGCATGATGAGAGCATTTTTGTGTGACGAAAATGAAGCATGGCCAAACTATATGATTTTGTAGGGATGAGCTTTGTTTGGCCATGTCATTTTGAGAAGACATAATTGCTTAGTTAGTATGCTTGAAGTATTATTATTTTTATGTCAATATTAAACTTTTATCTTGAATCTTTAAAATCTGAACATTCATGCCACAATAAAGAAAATTACATTGAAAATTATGTTAGGTAGCATTCCACATCAAAAATTCTATTTTTATCATTTACCTACTCGAGGACGAGCAGGAATTAAGCTTGGGGATGCTTGATACGTCTCCAATGTATCTATAATTTTTGATTGTTCCATGCTATTATATTATCTGTTTTGGATGTTTAATGGGCTTTATTATGCACTTTTATATTATTTTTGGGACTAACCTATTAATCGAAGGCCTAGTGCAAATTGCTGTTTTTTTTGCCTATTTCAGTGTTTCACAGAAAAGGAATATCAAACGGAATCCAAATGGAATGAAACCTTCGCGAGGATTGTTTTTGGAACAAACGCAATCCAGGAGACCTGGAGTGGACGTCAAGGAAGCAACGAGGCAGCCACGAGGCAGGGAGGCACGTCCAGGGGGGTAGGCGCACCCCCACCCTCATGGGCCCCTCGTAGCTCCACCGACCTACTTCTTTCGCCTATATATACTCTTATACCCTGAAAACATCCAGGGGATCCACGAAACCTATTTTTCACCGCCGCAACCTTCTGTACCCGTGAGATCCCATCTTTGGGCCTTTTCCGGCTCTCCGCCGGAGGGGGAATCGATCACGGAGGGCTTCTACATCAACACCATAGCCTCTCCGATGATGTGTGAGTAGTTTACCACAGACCTTCGGGTCCATAGTTATTAGCTAGATGGTTTCTTCTCTCTCTTTGGATCTCAATACAAAGTTCTCCTCGATTCTCTTGGAGATCTATTTGATGTAATAATTTTTGCAGTGTGTTTGTCGAGATCCAATGAATTGTGGGTTTATGATCAAGATTATCTATGAACAATATTTGATTCTTCTCTGAATTCTTATATGCATGATTTGATATCTTTGCAAGTCTCTTCGAATTATCAGTTTGGTTTGGCCTACTAGATTGATCTTTCTTGCAATGGGAGAAGTGCTTAGCTTTGGGTTCAATCTTGCGGTGTCCTTTCCTAGTGACAGCAGGGGCAGCAAGGCACGTATTGTATTGTTGCCATCGAGGATAAAAAGATGGGGTTTATATCATATTGCTTGAGTTTATCCCTCTACATCATGTCATCTTGCCTAATGTGTTACTCTGTTCGTATGAACTTAATACTCTAGATGCATGCTGGATAGCGGTTGATGTGTGGAGTAATAGTAGTAGATGCAGAATCATTTCGGTCTACTTTTCACAGACGTGATGCCTATATACATGATCATGCCTAGATATTCTCATAACTATGCGCTTTTCTATCAATTGCTCGATAGTAATTTGTACACCCACTGTAGAATTTGCTATCTTGAGAGAAGCCACTAGTGAAACCTATGCCCCCCGGGTCTATTTTCCATCATATTAATCTCCCACCAACGAGCTATTTCTGTCGCCGTTTATTTTGCAATCTTTACTTTTCAATCTATACAAAAAAAATACCAAAAATATTTATCTTATTATCTTTATCAGATCTCACTTTTGCAAGTGGCCATGAAGGGATTGACAACCCCTTTATCGCGTTGGTTGCAAGGTTCTTGATTATCTGTGCAGGTACTAGGCCACTTGCATGTATCCTCCTACTGGATTGATACCTTGGTTCTCAAAAACTGAGGGAAATACTTATGCTACTTTGCTGCATCACCCTTTCCTCTTCAAGGGAAAACCAGCGGATGCTCAAGAGGTAGCAGTACCCGGACTAAAGGGGTCTGGGCGCCCGAACAAAAGCAGAGTAGTCCGGGCACCCGAGAGTCAAGGCCCCGGGGACCCGCAGTGAACAGGGAGGCGTAGGTGATGGGCACTATGGAGGGGCCGGGCACCCGGGGCCCCAAACCCTAGGCACCCGCACCAAGCAGGGGCGGAGAGGAGGTGGCGGGCAGGGGGCCGGACACCCACACCATGCAGGGGCAGAGAGGAGGCGGCGGGCAGGGGGCCGGGCACCCGGGGGCCCCAAACCCCGGGCACCCACACCAGGCAGAGAGGGGCAAGGTGGAGGTGGCAAAGGGCCCAGGCACCCAGGGCACTAGACCCCGGGCACCCGTACCGATCAGAGAGGAGCATGAGGTGGTGGAGACGAGAGGGAGGAGGCCCTGGCACATGAAGAAACTCCTGATAATGCCCAAAGCGGATAACAAAGAAGGAAGAGAGAAGTTTGAGTTCCCCAACTCCAAGATCATAGCAACCCCTCTTGATAGTACAGATCTTCCTATGACTCAAAAAGAAACTGAAAAACTTCTCGAGCCGACACCGAACACCGTCTTTTCTCTCTTTGGACTTGTTAGGGTTACCAACGCCCGTCGACGCACAAGAGGCGATAATGTCCTGAAATAAACTTGACAACCGACATTAGTCCTCGTGATTCATATTGTGATCAATCATCAAAATGTAACTGAGTGACAATTGCACTTTCAATCTCCCCCTTTTTGGTGAATTGATGACAATATGATTTGCACATGGCAACTATTAAGAAGGAGATATAACTCAAAGCCATGCAACACTATTGATGTAGAAGGCTCCCCCTTGATGTGTGCATATTTTAAAATATGCTAGGAATCCATATCACATCATCAAGACGGCCCCCCTACATCAATAGCCAAGTGCAACCTAATAAGTATAACCGAGAGTAATAAGTAGCACAAACTAGATTGAGATCAAGGAAATTAAAGACATGGGTGCTAAAGATCTCAAATCAAAGTACTCACAACCAAAGTACGGAAAAGACACATAAAAGTATTACAAGCCCATACAAGATCAAAGAAAAGGCAAGCGCTTGCAATCTCTCCAAACACAAGGTGAATCCTAATAGAACACTTCTCCCCCTTTGGCATCGAGGTACCAAAAAGGGAAAAGGCAATGCTACCGAAACACCCTAAACGTGAGGAGGGGCACTGGCGGCGTCATCATCTTCATCCTCAGGAATGTAGGCAAGGCTAGGGTTGGAGTAGGCCGTGGCAGCACTGTCAGTGTCCTCAGGCCCCCTAAGCTCGATCACCCCAGACTCACGCTCTCTGGCAGCCTTCAACTGTCGCATCTGACTCTTGCGGAAGTTGTTCTCCACCACTTGACGCCCTGCGGTGGACTGGCACATCTTGAACAAATTGTTGAACCCACGAAACAGCATGGTCTTCTCCTTCTTAGAAAAAGAAGGCAAAGATGCAATAGAGTGAGGAAGAGCAGTGGGATCGTCTGAAGCAGCACCTCGTGAGGAGGACCCACCAAATTCAATAGCCTGAGAAGCAGTAGAAACCTTCGCAAGCCTGGGCTCCTTGCCCACCAAAGATAACAGATCCTCATGCACTGGTGATCTGTAGTTGACGTGCCTCTTGCACGAAGTGATGGGAAACTTGTGCAAGAGCCGGTCTTTCTCACGGAACTTCATATCAATGAGAGCCTGAATGAACGGAGGAAACACACAGGACTTCTTCTCAAACACACACGACTTCATCTATTCATACATGAAATTGACAACATCCACTTTCCGTCCTTCATGAGCATAAATGAGCAGGTCAATGGTAGTGCACCAGAGTGTACTAGAAGATCCTGTCTTGGGAGCCAATGAGGTACTGAGGATCTGGTGAAGGGCGGCATACTTGGGCAGCAAACCACGAATAGTGCTTACCATGGAATCTGGAGTACCTGGCTTATATGCAAAAGCAAGGGCCTTCTTGGTGCGACTATGTTGAATAACAGTGGCAAAATCATCCTGAGGCACAGGGAAAAAGGGATAACCAATGATAGAGGCCAAGTCAGCCATATACCCATGGAGAGTAGAGCCGTCGGATCGCCATATAAATGAATGATCCGAGCCAGTCACGAAGTAGACAGTGGCGTAAAACTGCATAATGAGCTCCTCATTGTATGCCTTGTTGAAACGCAGAAACGAGAGCAAACCCATCTTGTCAAGAGCCTCAAACACACCGGGGAAAAGATCACCACGAGAACGAATGTACTCAAGATCCACACTGCGATGAGGATCCACCTTGTACTTCTTGATCTCCAGAATCTCATCAAAAGTGCGACTTTGAAACTCATTCCAGAACTTCCAATCAATACCACCACCACGGTCATGAACATAAGGATTCTCATCGCGAACTTGTCGATACTCAGCCTTAGAGAGCTTGTTGAGATCATCATTGGCTAAGGGATCAAAGTCCTGATCAACTTCTTCTTCTTCATCATTAGCATCACCATCATCATCTTGAGCTTCAACAAAGTTGGCCACTCGCAGCCTGGCGGCGAGCACGACCCAGGGGAGCAACCTTGGAACACTGCCCAGTGTGTTCCGTAGGAACAAACTTGCCTTTACCTCCAGCATATTTCTTCTTCTTAGCGCGACAAGCACCAACAGCCCCACCTGACAAGTCTAAACACAAAGACAAGATACGGAGGAGAGATGAGTGTAAGAGTCCATGCAGAAAGGAAAAAAGAAAAAAGAAAAATAAATAAAACAAAACTGGGACGGCCGGGCACCCGGAGGGGCCTATTTCGGGCACCCGGGGAGACACCCAACGGAGAGCCGGGCACCCGGCCACACGGGACCAGGCACCTGGGGAGAGGAGCTCCAGCATTGGCTCGGGCACCCGGTCACAAGGGACCGGGCACCCGGGGTGGGGAAGGGGCCAGCCCAGGCAACGGCCCGGGCACCCAGCCGAAGGCCGGCCCGCACCCGGAGATGCCACAGCCGCGGAGCACAACACGCACGCGACTCCCACCGCTCAACCAGAAAAAAAACAAGACTACTATGCAAACCTAGATCAAATCATACCTAAACATGGAAAAGATATATTTAACCAAGAGAACAAGGAAAATACCAGAGGAGGCCATGGAGGGAAGGGAAGGAACTCCTGGGAGGGAGCTCCAGGCGCCGGAGAAGCTCCAGCGACGACCGGTGGGTGGCGGCGGCTGCGGGTGAGGGGGGAATGGGAAGAGACCCCTAGCCCCACCCCCTCGAGTCGACTTACAGCGGCCGAGCAGCCAGATCCCGTCCGGGTGCCCGGACCAAAGGTGTCCGGGTGCCTGGAGTGCCCAGAGAGGGCGGCCTGATCCGTTCGGGTGCCCGGACCAAAAGTGGTCGGGTGCCCGGAGAGCCCAGAGAGATTTCCCTCTTTATTTTTAAGGAAAAAAGAAAAAAAGAAAGGAAAGATAGGAGGAAAAAAAGAAACAAGAGAGGGACGAACAAACAACCAAGAGCATGATCAAACGGGACTCTTGCAAGGGTGAAAACATGTCCTTGGGAAGAGAGGGGCTTGGGATGGATCGCACGCAACGTTGGACAAACAAATACACTCAAGCGCAGAACCAAACTACCGGATCCACAAGAATACCAACAACAACCAACTCTAGTAGCTACCTCTCAGAGAGAGGGTGGTGGCCGAAGCCACCTATGTTTGAATAAATTGGTATGGTACCGTGAAGATTTTAACCTTGGGCCCATGACCAAAACTCATCTTTGAAGCACAAGTGCCATCTAAAAATTTCTAATGTGAAAGACTTAATTGTTTTATGCATAATGGGGGAGGGAGAGTTCATTGAGAGAACAACACTCCCCCTATGTCCATGCCTACACCTAAACAATACATCAAGATGAGTATGGTGGGGTGTGCAAAGGTTCAAGCCACATTGCTCGAATCAATGATATTTATCTCATGCCTTAACTCGCGAAATCTTGCTTCATCCAAGGGCTTCATGAAGATATCTGCAAGGTTATCATGAGTGTTGACGTAGTTGAGCTCGATCTCCCCTCGCCTAATGTGATCCTGGATGAAGTGATACTGAATCTCAATATGCTTTGTCTTGAAGTATTGCACCGGGCTGAGAGAAATCTTGATGGCACTTTCATTGTCACACCAAAGAGGCACTTTGTCACAAATGACATCGTAATCCTTTAAAGTTTGCCTCATCCATAGAAGTTGTGCACAACAACTACCGGCCGCCACATACTCCGCTTCGGTGGACGAGAGAGACACACAACTTTGCTTCTTCGAAGACCAACTCACCAAAGAGCAACCAAGGAATTGGCACCCTCCGGAAGTTGACTTCCTATCCACTTTGTCTCCCGCCCAATCGGAGTCCGAATAGCCTACAAGGTTGAAGTTTGCTCCTCTTGGGTACCATAAGCCAAAGTTTGGGGTATGAGCCAAATATCAAAAGATTCGCTTGACTGCCACAAAGTGGCTTTCCTTAGGTGCGTCTTGAAATTGTGCACAAATTCCCACACTCAACATGATATCCGGTCTAGATGCACAAAGGCAAAGCAAGGAGCCAATCATGGAGCGATATACCTTTTGATCCACCGCTTTACCATTGGGATCTGTGTGAAGTTGGCATTTGACGGGCATTGGAGTGGAAACCGGCTTGACATCACTTAGCTTGAATCTCTTGAGCATGTCTTGAGTGTATTTGGCTTGGTTGATGAAGATTCCTTCTCTGCTTTGCTTGACTTCGAACCCGAGAAACAACGTCAACTCTCCAATCGAGGACATCTTAAACATTAAGGTCATGAGAGCGGCAAATTCCTCATTGAAAGCTTTGTTAGGGGAACCAAAGATAATATCATCAACATATAGTTGGCACACAGACAACTCCCCTTTGACCTTCTTAGTAAAAAGAGTGGGGTCGATTTTCCCAATTTCAAACCCACGATCTTGCAACAACTCGGTAAGGTGGTCATACCATGCACGTGGGGCTAGTTTAAGACTATAGAGTGCCTTATCAAGTTGGTACACATGATCGGGGAAATAGGGATCCTCGAACCTGGGGGTTGTTTGGCATACACCAACTCATTAATAGAACCATTAAGAAAAGCACTCTTCACATCCATTTGTTGCAACTTAAAGTTATGATGAGAAGCATAAGCAATCAACAAACCAATGGATTCAAGGTGAGCAACGAGAGCAAAGGTTTCACCGTAGTCGATACCCTCGACTTGGGAGTAGCCTTGTGCTACCAACCAAGCCTTGTTGTGAACGATAATCCCATGAGCATCTTGCTTGTTCTTGGATATCCACTTGGTTCCAATGACATTATGATTCCCCGTTGGCCTTGGCACCAATCTCCACACCTTGTTGTGCTCAAAGTTGTTGAGTTCTTCATGCATGGCATTAAGCCAATCCGGATCCTCAAGCACCTCATAGACCTTCTGGGGTTCAATACAAGAGACAAACGCGTGGTGTTCACAATAGTTTGCTAATTGTCTACGAGTGCTTACCCCCTTTTGGATGCTTCCAAGCACATTTCTCATGAGATGACCCTTGGTAGTGAGCTTGGATGCAATCTTGGCGGCACGACGCTCCAATTCCTCCTCGGGAGTGAGTTGAGGAGCGGTAACTTGATCATCTTGAGCGTCATCATGAGCTTGTTCTTGATCTTGAGGTTGCTCTTGATCTTGAACTTTCTTGGAGGAGAGAACTTGACCTTGGGAATCACTTGGTGATTCAATACCATCTTGAGTTTGATCTTTCCCTTGATCTTGTTCATGAGGTTGAGGGCCTTCACTTTGTTCTTCGGAAACGTGTGGGTCTTGGGTTGGTGATGGTTCCACTTGAGTGGAGCATTGTCCTTCTCCTTCGGCCACAAGGGATTCCTCAATGGGTAGGATAAATCCAACACCCATTCTTCTTATGGCTTGGGGAGGAATTTCATCAGCTACATCACAAGTACCACTTTGCTCCACTTGGGAGCCATTATTCTCATCAAACTCCATGTTACACGTCTCCTCAATAAGTCCCGTGGACTTATTGAGGACACGGTAAGAATGAGAGTTTGTATCATAGCCAACAAATATGCCCTCTTGAGCTCTAGCCTCAAATTTGGACAAACGAACACCTTTCTTGAGAATGAGACACTTACACCCGAACACCCGAAAGTACTTGAGGTTGGGCTTGTTACCGGTGAGCATCTCATATGGAGTTTTGTTCAAGCCTTTGCGGAGATAGAGCCAATTGGATGCATGACATGCGGTGTTGATGGCTTCGGCCCAAAATTTGTATGGAGACTAGAACTCCGCCATCATGGTCCTTGCCGCATCCATCAATGTCCGGTTCTTCCTCTCCGCTACACCATTTTGTTGAGGGGTGTAAGGTGCGGAATATTGATGCTTGATCCCCTCATCACTAAGAAACTCATACAAGGTGTAGTTCTTGAACTTGGTGCCGTTGTCACTTCTTATCATCAAGATCTTTGCATTGTGTTGGCGTTGAGCTTCATTTGCAAAATCAATGACGGTTTGTTGAGTCTCACTCTTCCTCTTGAAGAAGCACACCCAATTGTATCTTGAATAATCATCCACAATCACCAAGCAATACTTTCTACCCCCAAGGCTATCAAAGGATGGAGGCCCAAAGAGATCCAAGTGAAGGAGCTCTAAAGGCCTCTTCGAGTAAATGATAGTCATGGGAGGGTGAGCCTTCTCATGTAGCTTTCCTTCGATACAAGCACTGCAAGCACGATCTTTAGCAAAACTAAAATTTGTTAGTCCATGGAAATGGTCCCCCTTGAGAAGACTTTGTAAAGATCTCATATTAACATGGGCTAAACGGTGATGCCAAAGCCCTCCGATGTCAACTTTAGCCATTAGGCATGTCGCGGTCTTAGTGGGTCGCTCCGAAAAGTTAATCACATAGAGACCATTCTCAACATGCCGAACAAAGGCTACTTTAAGAGTCTTGCTCCACAAGAGGGCCATGGTATCAATATAAAAGAAAGTGGCAAAGCCCATGAGTGCAAGTTGACGAACGAAAAGTAAATTGTATGCAAGGGACTCAACAAGCATGTCCTTCTCGATCCTGAGGTCATGAGAAATGAGAACCTTGCCAAGTCCCAATACCTTAGAGACGAGGCATCACCCCACTCGACATTGGTGGGCATAGATGGAATCTTGTGCACGTCCACCACCAAGTCCTTGCTTCCGGTCATATGATTTGTGGCTCCACTATCGAGCAACCACGATCCTCCACCGGAAGCAAACACCTACAAGAGATCAATGCTTGGTTTTAGGTACCCATTTTGTAATGGGTCCTTTGCTATTAGTAACAAGGGTCTTAGGAAACCAAATAGACCATTCAATGTACTCATAAGGAGAACCAACAAAGTTAGCATAAACATGTCCATCACTAGCACGGCATAACACATAAGAAGGGTTAAAGTCGCCGGCTTTGTTGGAAGGGGTGTCATTGCCCTTCTTGACACCGCCACCCTTCACATTGTTCTTCTTCTCTTTAGAAGCACCCTCTCCCTCCTTCACAAAAGTTTGCTTGAGAGGAGGAGGTCATTTGGCCTTGTCATTCTTCTTCTTGTTCTTGGATTTGGGTGCGAAGCCAATTCCCTCCTTGGCCACAACTTCCTTTTGATTGCTCAAAAGGTCGTTGAGGTTCTTCTCACCTTGTATTCAAGACACAAGACCTTTCTCAAGTTGCTCCTTCAAATTAGCATTCTCCTCAACAAGATGCATATGCTCACAACAAGGGTTAGTAGCATTTGTGTCGGTGTCAAAATCGGCGGATCTCGGGTAGGGGGTCCCGAACTGTGCATCTAGGCGGATGGTAACAGGAGACAAGGAACACGATGTTTTTACCCAGGTTCGGGCCCTCTCGATGGAGGTAAAACCCTACTCCTTCTTGATTGATATTGATGATATGGGTAGTACAAGAGTAGATCTACCACGAGATCAGAGAGGCTAAACCCTAGAAGCTAGCCTATGGTATGATTGTTGTTTATCCTATGGACTAAAACCCTCCGGTTTATATAGGCACCAAAGAGGGTTAGGGTTACACAGAGTCGGTTACAATGGTAGGAGATCTACATATCCATATCGCCAAGCTTGCCTTCCACGCCAAGGAAAGTCCCATCCGGACACGGGACGAAGTCTTCAATCTTGTATCTTCATAGTCCACGAGTCCGGCCGAAGATGATAGTTCGGCTATCCGGACACCCCCTAGCCCGGGACTCCCTCAGTAGCCCCTGAACAAGGCTTCAATGACGACGAGTCCGGCGTGCATATTGTCTGCGGCATTGCAAGGCGGGTTCCTCCTCCGAATACTTCATAGAAGATTTCGAACACCAGGATAGTGTCCGGCTCTGCAAAATAAGTTCCACATACCACCGTAGAGAGAATAATATTTACACAAATTCAATCTACTGACGTATTCTATGGCGTGACATCACACCACGGCCAAGCCTTTATACGAATCGTTTTTACTGTCCCACCTTAGCGCATTTAGCGAGGTGGTTTCCTTGGCACGTCTTGTCAAAGCAGAGATCGTGTCCCCTTATTCCGGGATTCTCATCAATACGGGTGTGGGTAACCCAACCGTGCCCGTTGGCACGTCTCCTCTATCGAAGGCGAGTCCCAAACGGTCATGGGGGAGGCTCTTGGTATTCAACCTCTTTATAAAGAGACCAAGGCTCTACTTCCTTCTTTCAATCTCAATCGAATCTGCCCCTCGCCTCGAGTTCCAACACCCAAAGCTCTAGATTCAGGCGCTTCGGACCTTTGATGATGTCCGGCTCCGACCTGCAAGGCCGGTGGATGCCTTCCTCCGTTACAGAAGAAGACGTGCTAAAGCTGAGAGATGCCAGGTATTTAACCGGCGAAATTTCGCATAGGCTGCCTGCCCAAGGGCAGGTTAATCCCACTCCCAAGCCTAGTGAAAGCGTGGTGTTCGCGTCTCACTTCCTTCGGGGGCTAAGCTTCCCGACGGACCCCTTCGTGAGGGGGCTCATGTTTTACTATGGGTTGGAATTTCACGACTTGGATCCGGAGTCCATCTCGTTCATTGTCGTGTGCGAAGCCTTCCTCCGCATTACCCCTCACTTCGGATTGTGGCTCAAGACCTACAAAGTGGAGCCGAAGATGATCAAGGGGCAACAGGCAGAGTGCGGAGGGGCTGTTATAAGCAAGAATGCTGATGCTCCGTGGCCCGAGGGCTCTTTTCAAGAGGAGCTCAGTTTATGGCAACAAGAGTGGTTTTATATCACAGCTCCTAGGGGCACCAAATGGGTGGCCCCACCTGCCTTTCGCTCGGGTCCTCCACCGCAGCTGGCGTCATGGGTCAATAAAGGGCTTGACTGGGGGCCGTCCAAGGACGTGCCCCTGCTGCAGGGCCGCATTCGAGACCTCCTAGAGAGAGAGGTCACTTTGGTCGTAGTAGCGCAGGTCATGCTGATTCGTCGTATCCTGCCCTGCAGACGTCGCCCCCTCCGCCTGTGGGAATTTAATCCGGAGGGACCACGAGCTCTCCAACATTTTATGGGCACGATGCCCGTGAAGATGTACAAGCTTTTCTTCGGATCACAAGAGATGTGTCCGGACTTGACCTAGGACGCAGGTCTGAGCTGCAATCGCCCGGATACTCAAGTAAGTAGCCCTGTACCCGGACATACTATCCTATAGTTATCACAAACTTGCCCTTTCAAAGAGTTGTCCCTTGAACAAGAGTGTATAGCGAAAGCAAAGCTAATCAGGTGTCTGGCCCCCCTCCATGAGCCCACGTCGGATCCCGTGTTAACCAGGATGCTGGAGGTTGCGCCTTCGGAAGAAGGTGAAGGGGGGAACAAGGAAGCTACCGCCTCCGCGAAGGAGGCTGCCAGGAAAGGAGGGATCGAGAATCCCTCCGTCCAAGGGAAGAATAGGACCGCCTCTGAAGACTCGGAGACCATGGTCTCAAAGCGGGGGAAGAAATCTTTGTCAGAGGGTCTGGCGCCGAGAGATGCCTCGGCCGCATTATGCCCCCAAGGGGATCAGCCCTCCACCGACCCATAAGTAAAAAAGGGGAGTTTTTATTAAAATAAAGGATATCCCTGCCCTATTTCTGATGAAGATGACCAGAGTTTTACCTTGTAGTTCGGATCTTAGCCCTTCTCAGCAGAGCTCATCTTCAGGGGACCTTCGTCCGGAGATGATAGAGAGCGAAACGCCTCCCCCTGCCGTGCCGTCGTGCGAGGCGGGCGACCCTGAGGTGTCATCGCGGAGGGTTTCTCTGAGTCCAGCAGGGCCGGAAGGCAGTCATATTTCCCCTCAAAGCCCTCCGCGCCCGACCTTCGAAAAAGGCCATCGGACGAGTCCGGCACCACCTGGTGTATGGTCGGAGGAGCTGAAGGATCTACTCGGGCGAGCATCTATCTCAGAAGATCACCGTGCATTAATGGGTATGGTGATTGAAAGGATTTCACCCGCTGAGAGCAGATTGCACGAAGCCGTCAGAGGTTTACTGACAGGTTTTGAGGTACACAAGTGATGTACCTTATGACAGTTCCGCATATAAAATGCGCCCTGTGTAGATAGTTGGCCCTGAGGCTCGGTGTGTTGTCAAAAATGACAGCACGCCGAGCATCATAATCCCAGGTAGAATGTGTCGCCCTTCCTATGTAGGTGGCGAAGGGTCCAGTGGCTAGCCGGACTGATGAATTTGCCGAACTAAAGCGGCAACTTGACTTGGCGGATGTCGACATCGCGCTTGTCAATAGGCGACTTGACGAGTCACAAGATATGCAATTTCCCCGCGGACACCTGGTAAGGGAGCTTGATGCCCGTGCCTTACAGCAAGTATGCTTGACGCAAATGGTGCCGCTGCCATGGAGAACCTGCGGGCGGAGCTCGCTCGAGCCAAGGAGCATGCCAGAAAGAGTGACGCGGCTGCCTTAAAGGCGGCCGAAGAGCTAAAAGCCGAACAGACTGCTCATTGCCGAAGCAAGAACGAAATGGCCGAGATGGCCGTGGAGTTGAAGAATGCTGACGACCGCTGCAAGCTTCTTGAAGAAGAAGATCGGGCGGTACGAGAGGACCTGAAGAAGGCCACTGCCGAGGCCAAGGATGCTCGCTCTGCGATGAGAGCTATGAAGGAGGAGCTGTGTTAGGCCGGAGATATCGCGGCTGGAAAGCCCTTTCTGCTGCGGAATAAATTCATGGATCCTAATTATGCTCAATTGGACCGGCTGTGGAGTGCGGAAGATACTTATCTGGACTTGGCAGCAAGTGCCGCGGATGCGGCCGAACACTTCCGAGATCAAAAGGATCTTGAAATGGAAAAGGTTTTTTGGTCGCAGTTCCATAATCCGGAGCGCCCTCTTCCATTAATCAATCGCTTGGCCGAATGGGCGTAGCTGAATAGGTTATCCATACTTGCCATGAAGGATGTCGTGAGTCTTTTGTGGCCGAAGAGGCCCGAGCCGAAGAGTTATTTTGGCTTGGTGCAGCAGTTCCTTGGTGTGGTGCCGCATATCAATGCAGTGAGGAGGTCGGCATGCAGAGAGGGTGCGTGGATGGCTCTTGCCCGTGTCAAGACATACTGGGCGGAGATGAAGGCCACCGATGTTGCGTCCCAAGATTCGGACGGAAGCCGAGTACCTGTCGAGCACTATTTTCAGGAAGTCCTTGTGGGGACCCCGACTCATAAGTCGAGATCACCGAATGCACGTGTACAGTGATCCCAGAGATCAATGCTCACTGAACACACAGAAGCTGAATAACAAGAGTCTTACATCCATACATACCGTTTTACACAAGTAGGACCATGATGGTCAAGTCTTGAGTGTATCATCGCAGCGGAAATCTTCCATAACAACTTGGACCCATGCCATCTGCCTTAACCCTACAGGCATTCTGACTGGGAAGTGTCCTAGCTCGCATGTTCGTCACCAAGGTACTCTTCATTATATCCCGTTCTTTCATGCCTGGCCAATAAAATAACCAGTGGCAAGCCAATGAGTACTTTGAATGTACCCGCAAGCAACCCATGTTTTGGTTCAAGATACAACAATGCATGATATAGGTAAATTTTTGTAGAAAGCTAGTTTTGAGTGCAATGACATGTTTCAACAACTTGTAAGACATGCATCAAGAGAATTCAAGTAACCATAAGGACAGGTTACAGATATCAACATAAATAGAGTGGGCACCAACCCAACTCAATCATGTCAAGTCCCTGGACTTGACCCAAGTCATTTTATCAACACACACACACGGTTTGTAAACATGTGGACGTAGCCCAAGAGCGGTTACCCAACTGTCCTTGACCGTGGACACGGCTATTCGAATAGTTTTACACTCTGCAGAGGTTGCACACTTTAGCCACAAGATCCGGGGAACTTCCGTGTCATCCACGACCCGCGATACCTCAAGTACCCAGGGTAAGAACCCGATCACTACCTTTCCCTAGACGACACTAACAAGGAGTCCACTCGTTATTCCGTATCCTCATGATGTACATCATACGAGACTCACTCGAGATCGTAACATCCGAAAGGGGACACAATGGTGTATCCGGTGCCCTATGAAAACAGTCATGGCCGCCCTACCTGGCATGACCCCGTCCCGAGAGAGCGCACCAACAACTCTCCCGTCACTAGTAATGCGGGCCCCAAGCTAGTATCGGTCTAGGTAATCAATAATGCCCTTTCCCATATAAGGGTAGAGTGGTTGCGCATGTAAGGTTGGAATAACGGTCGCAACTTAAACCAATCCGTTTGAAAACAACACACACTTGCCTCGGTACACCACTTCGTCATCAAGTGGTTACCCATCTCATCATCTCCCTCGGGCATAAGTGGCACCCGATGGTTTTTTCGAAAAGTCCTTTGAAAACATTTTGTCTCCTTCATCATGCATATTCCCGTCCCTTTTGCATAGCATCTACTTTAGCATCTGTAGGACCTTGAGAAGAGGTGTCTAGAGGGGGGTGATTAGACACTAAGTACCAAAGTTGCAGCTTTTAAGTTTCTTTAAGTTTAAGTGGAGTTTAGGCACAATCTCGAAACATTCACAATACATATCAAGCAAGCATGCAAAGAGTATATGAGCAGCGGAAAGTAAAGCATGCAACTTGCAAGAAAGTAAAGGGAAGGGTTTGGAGGATTCAAACGCAATTGGAGACACGAATGTTTTTGGCGTGGTTCCGATAGGTGGTGCTATCATACATCCACGTTGATGGAGACTTCAACCCACGAAGGGTAACGGCTACGCGAGTCCATGGAGGGCTCCACCCACGAAGGGTCCACGAAGAAGCAACCTTGTCTATCCCACCAAGGTCGTCGCCCATGAAGGACTTGCCTCACTAGCGGTAGATCTTCACAAAGTAGGCGATCTCCTTGCCCTCACAAACTCCTTGTTTCAACTCCACAATCTTGTCGGAGGCTCCCAAGTGACACCTAGCCAATCTAGGAGACACCACTCTCCAAGAAGTAACAAATGGTGTGTTGATGATGAACTCCTTGCTCTTGTGCTTCAAATGATAGTCTCCCCAACACTCAACTCTCTCTCATAGGTTTTGGATCTGGTGAAAAGAAGATTTGAGTGGAAAGCAACTTGGGAAGGCTAGAGATCAAGATTCATATGGTAGGAATGGAATATCTTGGTCTCAACACATGAGTAGGTGGTTCTCTCTCAGAAATGGTAAGCTGGAAGTGTAGGTTCGTTCTGATGGCTCTCTCCACGAATGAAGAGGAGGTGGAGGGGTATATATAGCCTCCACACAAAATCTAACCATTACACACAATCTACCAAACTCGGTGGGACCGAGTCGTTAAACTCGGTCAGACCGATTTAGCAAATAATGTGACCGTTAGGGTTTTCGGTGGGACCGAAATGCAACTCGGTGAGACCGACCTTGTTAGGGTTAGGGCATAACGTAATCTCGGTAGGACCGATTACACAAACTCGGTGAGACCGATTTGGTAATAAGCTTTCCAGAGAGTTGGTCAGGCAAACTCGGTGGGACCAATTACTCAAACTCGGTGAGACCGATTTTGGTAATAAGTTTTCCAGAGAGTTTGCATTGTAATCTCGGTAGTACCGATTGCTCAAACTCGGTGAGACCGATTTTGATAATGGACATACACAGAGAGATTACAATCCCATCTCGGTGAGACCGAGATCCCTATCGGTGAGACCGATTTGCTTAGGGTTTGTGGCAGTGGTTATGACTTGGAATCGGTGGCGCCGGATAGGAAGAATCAGTGTGACCGATTTTGGCTTTAGGTTTAGGTTATTTGTGGAAGTGGGAAAGTAGCTGAGGGTTTTGGAGCATATCACTAAGCACATTAAGCAAGAGGCTCATTAAGCAACACCTCATCCCTCCTTGATAGTATTGGCCTTTCCTATAGACTCAATGTGATCTTGGACCACTAAAATATAAAATGAAGAGTCTTGAGCTTGAAGCTTGAGCCAATCCTTTGTCCTTAGCATCTTGAAGGAGTTCCCACGTCCTTTAGTCCATGCCACTCCATTGTTGAACTTACCTGAAACATACTAGATAAAAGTGTTAGTCCAACAAGAGATATGTTGACATTAATTACCAAAACCACCTAGGGAGCACTTGTGCTTTCAATCTCCCCCTTTTTGGTAATTGATGACAACATACATCAAAGCTTTAGATAAAGATATAAGGAATAGCAAGTAAAGCTTTGGAAAGACATGTAACATACATAGGCTCCCCCTACATGTATGCAATCATGTGAATATGGGATATAAGAAGCATGTGATAGCATAAACATGATAGAGCAGGCAATGTGTTACATGTATCTTGGCCATATGCATCAGAGCAAAGAATGTTGAAGAAAATACCTTCATGCTCATGAGTCCTTCTTGCAAACAATATGTACATCAGCAAGAATTCCTCATACACATGATTGTGATGCATATACTTACCTTGTAGTCTTGAGTTGTCTTAGGATGAAATGAACCTGTGTAAACAAGGTTAGATAACACAGATACTTCTACTAGCCAGAGCAAACAGAAGAAACCACAAGAATACCAAGACTGGGATGACATGTAGAGAGTGAGTACTAAGCACCACATTGGATTAGACATGTCCCCAAGAGTAAAGATATGCAATGAATTTAAATGATCTCTTTCCCTTAGATGTCTTGCTCCCCCTGAATCTAACATGGGATACTGGGAGAAGATAGGGAACAGAAAATCAGAGCTGAAAGAAAAACAGAGCTGAAAGATATGAATGATGATCAGAGCTGATAGATATGAATGACGATCAAAGCTGATGCATGCTAATGCAAATAAGCACAACAGATCAAATGAACATGTCTCTCCCCTCAAGAAGACATGTGGACATCTCTCCTCTTGAACACCAAGCATCTGGGATCCTTTAGAAATACTTTCTACTTAAGTATTCTCTCCCCCTTGAGATCTCTCTCTTCCCTTTGAGGGTCTCTCTCCCTAGAAGGTCTCTCTCCCCCTTTAGGAGATGATATCTCTCTCTCTCAACAAGGTGATAAGCTTTGATGCTCTCTCTCTCTTCAGATGATAAGCTTTGATGTTCTCTCTCTCCCCCTTTGACATCAATTTCCAAGAAGGGTCTTCTGGAATCTGTCGAATGGGTTTGATCCTTGAGACAAAGAACAAAGCAATGATAAAAATGTGATGCTTGTAGAGGACAAGATTCATTGAGTGGAGCTGGATCAGAAGAAACACAGAATTATGTGGCAAACTGTTTTTCCTGTTATGAAATCGGTGGCACCGATTGAGTTGCTCCGGCTGGACCGAAAGGATTCGGTTGGGCCGAAAATAACAAATCGGTGAAATCGAGTTCATTGCAAAGAAAACACTTGTCACCTCAGCTCACTAGACTGGTAAGATCTCACAAAGATTTGCAAGGAATTTACTGAAAGATGTGCAATGAATTGGAATGCTGAAAAATGCAGAGCAAACAAAAATAAAGAAATCTAGATGAAGTTTTTTTTTGAAAGGGAAAACAAATATGCATGAGACAAATGCAAAAACACAGAAAAGAACACAAGAGAACTTCTTCTACAGATGGTCGGCGACAAAGTCACCTATGTTAGAGTATATTGACTTAGGAGTCAAGTGAGATCACTTGATCATAGGTCATACTCATCGTTTAAGCTCAAAATGGGGTTGCCATTTTTCGTCTAAGCATCTTGATGTATTCACATCTTGTCGAGTTGCTTTAGCTCATGACTTGGAGTAAAGCTTATCTAAGATGGAATAACATACCTTGGTTGGTGGTGTTGTCCATGTAGTTGAACTTGTGTGGGTTGCTCAATGTTGATGTAGCTCATCAAGAATTTGGAGCACCACTTGGAATTTTAGTCCATCTACCTACATGGGTTAGTTCTTGCAAGGAAGAGCACTTGTGTATACAAAAATGACAATCGTGAAGCTCAACATAGAATTTGTCAAAGGATATATTTAAGAAGTTTTCGTGCTTCCTTGTCTTCAACCACCGTAATGTAGAGACTTGGTGATGTAGAGATTGCTCAAGATATGAGTAGATTACAATCTCGTGGAATTTGATTCCACCAAGTACCTACATGGGTTAGATGACATGCAAGATACAAATATATCCAAGACATAAGATTTTCATCATAAGAGAAATATCAAGGATTAGTCATAAGCTCATGTCTTGCATGTATCCAATGGAGTTTCTACTAAGTTTGAAGCATCGATGATGTTCAATTCTCTCTTAACCTGCAAAACACTTTCTCATCAAGAGGTTCAGTGAATATATCCGCTAATTGATTTTCAGTGCGAACATGCTTAAGATCAATGTCACCCTTAGCAACATGATCTCGAATGAAATGATGACGAACTTCAATATGCTTAGTTCGAGAATGTTGCACAGGATTATGACCAATTTTGATAGCACTTTCATTGTCACAAAGCAATGAAACATGTCTCACATATATCGCATAATCTTTAAGAGTTTGGGTCATCCAAAGTAATTGAGCACAACATGAACCAGCGGCAATATATTCAGCTTCGACAGTGGACAAGGATACCGAGTTTTGTTTCTTGGAGGACCAAGACACAAGAGATCTACCAAGAAATTGACAAGTACCCGAAGTGGACTTTCTATCAACCTTGTCTCCGGCATAGTCCGAGTCGGAATAGCCAACAAGATCGAAAGAAGCCCTCTTAGGATACCAAATGCCAAAGTTCGGTGTATGGATTAAGTATCTCACTATCCTTTTCACGGCCTTAAGATGACATTCCTTAGGGGCAGCTTGATATCGTGCACACATGCACACACTTAACATGATATCGGGACGTGAAGCACATAGATATAACAATGAACCGATCATAGAGCGATAAACCTTTTGATCAACCGGTTCATCGTCTTTTGTCAAGTCATTATGTCCACTAGTAGGCATGGGTAGACATACCTTTGCATTCTTGCATATTGAACTTCTTGAATAAGTCCTTGGTGTACTTTGTTTGAGAAACAAAGGTACCTTCCTTAGTTTGCTTGACTTGCAACCCAAGAAAGAATTTGAGTTCACTCATCATAGACATCTCAAACTTCTGCGACATTAGCTTCCCAAACTTTTCACTAAAATGAGGGTTAGTTGAACCAAATATGATATCATCAACATAAATTTGGCACACAAATAGTTCTCCATTAACCCTTTTAGTAAAAAGAGTCAAATCAATTTTCCCAATTTCAAAGCCTTTTTCAATAAGAAACTTGGTCAAGCATTTATACCAAGCTCTAGGAGCTTGTTTAAGTCCATAAAGAGCTTTGTGAAGTTTGTAAACATGATTGGGTTTCTTAGGATTGACAAAGCCGGGAGGTTGCTTGACATAAACTTCCTCCTCTATTTTCACCATTTAGAAAAGCACTTTTAATGTCCATTTGGTACAAGGTGATATCATGATGATTAGCATAGGCAATTAAGATGCGAATGGACCAAGTCTAGCAACGGGGGCGTAAGTCTCACCATAGTCCATACCTTCGACTTGTGTGTAGCCTTGGGCGACGAGACGTGCTTTGTTGCGAACTACTTGTCCATCTTCATCTTGCTTGTTGCGAAACACCCATTTTGTACCGATGACGTTGTGGTCGTTGTCAGGCTTCTCAACCAATGTCCAAACTTGATTCCTCTCAAAGTTATGTAGCTCTTCATGCATAGCATTTATCCAATCCGGATCTTCCAATGCTTCTTCAACCTTCATAGGTTCAATGCTAGAGATGAAAGAATAGTTTTCACAAAAGTTAGCTAGACGAGTTTTAGAGCGAGTGATTCTCCCGGTTTGAATGTCATTGTAGATTTGCTCGACGGGATGATCTTTAGCAATTCTTGCTCGAACTCGTGAAAGCTTTTGCTTGGGTCTTCGTTGAACATCTTCTTCATCTTGTTCTTCTTCTTCTTGGCCTTCTTCATTGTTGGCATTGTCGTTCTCTTGTCGTGGTGGAGAAGGAGGTCGTTGACGTTCATCTTGATGCACTTCCTCGTTTTCTTCATCTTGGTGTGTCCCGCTTGTGGATGCTTCCGTATCAACTCTTGGTTCACCTTGTTGTGAAGTTGAAGCTTCCACTTGGATGGACGAGGTACTCTCCTTCACCTCCGTTGGATGAACCTTGCCAATGGCCAAGTCTTGAATTGCTTGCGAAGGATCTTTGTCTCCTGCATCAATTGGCAATTGCTCTACTTGCGAGCCGTTAGATTCATCAAACTTCACATCTACCGTCTCTTCAACCTTTCGGGTGAAATTGTTGTAGACACGGTAAGTGTGAGAGTTTGAGCCATAACCTAGTAGGAAACCTTCATGAGACATAGGAGCAAATTTAGAGTGACGATGCTTATCAAGAATGTAGCACTTTGAGCTGAATACTCGAAAGTATCCAACTTGGGGTTTGTTACCAGTGAGGAGCTCGTATGCCATCTTGCCGATTTGTTTCATGACAAGCTGTCTCAACCGCTTC
Source organism: Triticum aestivum (assembly GCF_018294505.1). NCBI lineage: Eukaryota > Viridiplantae > Streptophyta > Magnoliopsida > Poales > Poaceae > Triticum > Triticum aestivum. The sequence goes on along the minus strand of NC_057810.1, from coordinate 488,691,081 downwards.
CGCCCAAAAGTGCTTCGGCGTCTTGTACTCATCAAGCATCGTTCTAGCCATTTCGATGAGTGTCTGGTTCTTCCTCTCAACAGCTCCGTTTTGTTGAGGTGTGTACGTAGCCGAGAACTCGTGTGAAATCCCTTATTCGTCAAGAAAGGTGTCCACATTTGCATTCTTGAACTCCGTTCCATTGTCGCTGCGAACCTTCTTGATCTTCACATCAAATTGATTTTGGCCTTCCTAGCGAAGTTTTTGAAGATCTTTTGGACCTGCGATTTATCATCGAGAAAGAACACCCACGTAAATCTTGAAAAATCATCAACTATGACTAGACCAAAAGAATTTCCACCGAGACTCTTGTAAGAGTTGGGACCAAAGAGATCCATGTGAAGTAGCTCGAGTGGCCTCCTTGTAGTCATGATGTTCTTCACGGGACGCCTTCCTCCAACCTGCTTACCTACCTGACAAGCGCTGCAAAGTCTATCCTTATCAAATATGATATCATTAACTCCAAGGATATGATTTCCTTTAATAAGCTTGTCAAGGTTTCGCATACCAACATGACCTAGTCGCCTATGCCATAACCAACCTTTCGAGGATTTAGCCATGAAGCAAGTTTTAGGTTGAGCCTTTTTAGTGAAATCAACAATGTATAGATCACCTCTACGCACACCGATAAAGACCATTTTATGATTATCTCGATGAAACACTTGGCAATCTACTTTAGTAAATAGAACATTGAAACCGAAATTAGCAAGTCTAGATACTGAAAGTAAGTCGTAACCAAGAGATTCAACGAGCATGACATTTTGTATGGAGCTATCATGTGATATGGCCACCTTACAGAGGCCAACCACCTTACCCTTTGAGTTGTCACCGAAGGTGACATACTTTCGAGGACTATCATTATCAGCAAGCTCACGGAACATGTCTTTATCTCCGGTCATGTGATCGGTACATCCACTATCAAGAACCCATTCCTTTCCTCCTGACATATATCCCCGAAGATTTGCCATAAGACCAAAATGTCTCATTGCATCATCAAGATCGAAGTCACTATCATCATGCTCATCATAGTATCCATGTTCAACATCGTCATGTGGTGGATCAAGTCCTAGAGAGGGTGATTCATTAGAATGAGTTTGACAATAATCTTGCTTATGAATTCTTATAGCTTCGGAAATAATATCACTAATAATACAAACATTTCCTTTGGCACGCATAAGGTTTTTAAGCTCAACTAGACGATCACCAAACATAGGATCACTAGTATTCATCTTACTCAAGGCAATAGACTTATGGAGAATTTCATCAAGATTTTTCAAGGAATAATCTGGAAATCGTTCCTCAAGAAATTTCCATATGGTGTAGGCACACTTGAAGGTAGGCAAACATCCAATCAAATTTCTAGGCAATCCTCTAATGCTAAGTTCGGCAGTTCTAAGATTCCTAATCATGTCAATTGACTCATCATGGGTAGGATGCATAGGATCAACATAAGGTGCACAAGGGCTAGCAATGTACTTGTTAAGATGATATTGACTGAAAATAACAAGCATCTCATTTTTCCACTCATGAAAATACTCTCCATCAAGAATAGGCACTCTATGTCTAAGACTCCCAATAGTAGACTCATCCATCTTCCTCCAATGGTGATTAAACCAAAGCAATGGAGAACAAAGCTCTGATACCACTTGTAGGACCTTGAGAAGAGGTGTCTAGAGGGGGGGTGATTAGACCCTAAGTACCAAAGTTGCAGTTTTTAAGTTTCTTTAAGTTTAAGTGGAGTTTAGGCACAATCTCAACATTCACAATACATATCAAGCAAGCATGCAAAGAGTATATGAGCAGCGGAAATTAAAGCATGCAACTTGCAAGAAAGTAAAGGGAAGGGTTTGGAGTATTCAAACGCAATTGGAGACACGGATGTTTTTGGCGTGGTTCCGATAGGTGGTGCTATCGTACATCCACGTTGATGGAGACTTCAACCCACGAAGGGTAACGGCTGCGCAAGTCCACGGAGGGCTCCACCCACGAAGGGTCCACGAAGAAGCAACCTTGTCTATCCCACCATGGCCATCGCCCACGAAGGACTTGCCTCACTAGAGGTAGATCTTCACGAAGTAGGCGATCTCCTTGCCCTTACAAACTCCTTGGTTCAACTCCACAATCTTGTCGGAGGCTCCCAAGTGACACCTAGCCAATCTAGGAGACACCACTCTCCAAGAAGTAACAAATGGTGTGTTGATGATGAACTCCTTGCTCTTGTGCTTCAAATGATAGTCTCCCCAACACTCAACTCTCTCTCATAGGTTTTGGATCTGGTGGAAAGAAGATTTGAGTGGAAAGCAACTTGGGAAGGCTAGAGATCAAGCTTCATATGGTAGGAATGGAATATCTTGGCCTCAACACATGAGTAGGTGGTTCTCTCTCAGAAATGGTAAGTTGGAAGTGTACGTTCGTTCTGATGGCTCTCTCCATGAATGAAGAGGAGGCGGAGGGGTATATATAGCCTCCACACAAAATCTAACCGTTACACACAATCTACCAAACTCGGTGGGACCGAATCGTTAAACTCGGTCAGACCGATTTAGCAAATAATGTGACCGTTAGGGTTTTCGGTGGGATCGAAATGCAACTCGATGAGACCGACTCGGTTAGGGTTAGGGCATACGTAATCTCAGTAGGACCGATTACACAAACTCGGTGAGACCGATTTGGTAATAAGCTTTCCAGAGAGTTGGTCAGGCAAACTCGGTGGGACCGATTACTCAAACTCGGTGAGACCGATTTTGGTAATAAGTTTTCCAGAGAGTTTGCATTGTAATCTCGGTAGTACCGATTGCTCAAACTCGGTGAGACCGATTTTGATAATGGACATACACAGAGATATTACAATCCCATGTCAGTGAGACCGAGATCCCTATCGGTGAGACCGATTTTCTTAGGGTTTGTGGTAGTGGTTATGACTTGGAATCGGTGGCGCCGGATAGGAAGAATCGGTGTGACCGATTTTGGCTTTAGGTTTAGGTCATTTGTGGAAGTGGGAAAGTAGCTGAGGGTTTTGGAGCATATCACTAAGCACATGAAGCAAGAGGCTCATTAAGCAACACCTCATTCCTCCTTGATAGTATTGGCCTTTCCTATAGACTCAATGTGATCTTGGACCACTAAAATATAAAATGAAGAGTCTTGAGCTTGAAGCTTGAGCCAATCCTTTGTCCTTAGCATCTTGAAGGAGTTCCCACGTCCTTTAGTCCATGCCACTCCATTGTTGAACTTATCTGAAACATACTAGATAAAAGTGTTAGTCCAACAAGAGATATGTTGACATTAATTACCAAAACCACCTAGGGAGCACTTGTGCTTTCAACATCCTATCTACTCCCACCGTCATAACCCTCATAAGAAGGTAGGGTTATGCACAATGCAAGTATCAATGAGGAAGTACGGTGGCAAACCATCAAAGTGGATACCACCTCATCATGATTCCGTTGCAACAACAATATGGTGCTATATGACATGCATAAAAAGGGTTTCATGGACATGGTCAAAGGGCTGCTTGCCTGGTTCCTCAGAGTCTTCAAGTCTTCTGGTCCTTCTCCAAGTACTCCGTCTACTTCATCAACTAACGTCGGAAACAATCATAATAAGCAACACAACAAGGCAAAAATAAAGGTGCTCTAAAAATGTGAGTTGGACTTTTCTAGAATACCTCTGGTCATATGAGGGATGACCAAAGTGGTTTCATTGGGATTTGATCAATGGACATCTCTGAACATTTCAATATGATGGAGTCAAGGGATTAATGGATTTGCAAGAAGTGTACAGAAACATTATTTTCAAAAATGAGCAGAGGCACCCATTTGACAAAGCATGATTTTAGAAGCATCTAGGAGTTGGTTTCACTGGATTTGGAGTTCAAATGAATTTCCTATGAATTTGCAGAGTTGACAAATATGAAGAAACAGCTCATTATATTATGTGGCACAGAAAGTATTAAGAAAAATGTTCATAAACTAAGTTTTGAACTTATAAACATCTAGGAATTTGAATCATGGAATTTGGATCAAAAATGGGCTCTCTGTGATTTTCTAAAGTTCACTACAGAAATGGAAAAACAAGATTTTGATGAATGTTTGTGAAGAACAAGTCTCTGGAAAAATGTGCATGTTGCACCAACAGGTAGATCATGATTTATAGAGTCACTAGAAATTGGAATCATCAAATTTGGACTTAATATGAATATTCTATCGATTTTACCAGTCCACAGAAAAAGAAAAAGAAAAGGAATTTACCTAAATGGGCTGGATCTAGGGAGGCAGCAGCGTGCACTGGCCGAGACTTAGCGGGGCAGCGCACTGGGCCTGGCCTAGCCTCTCGCGCGCGCCCGCTGGGAGGCCACGTCGAAGGCGGCTTCGCGGAGTACGCCTCCACTTAAACGGACGGGCCCGCCTGCTGGGTCGCTGACATGCGGGCCCCAGCAGCAGGTCGTCTTCCACCTCCCGCGCTGGTGCGACAGGAAGCAGAGGAGGCGCTCGACGCTGGTAGCCGGTACTACAGGGCGTCTCTGGTGACGTTCTACCCACCGGCATGCTCAGGGGACCCGGCCGCGTCCATCCGTGGGTGGCACGGTCGCCCAGGGGCACCGGGTGGAGCAGGGTGCTGGCCGGCGGACGAGATCGGGGGTGAGTTTTGGGCACGACGAGGCAGGCACGGGGAGGAAGGACTGATGTGCCGGGAGAGTTGGCGGTGGTGCTGGTGCTGCTTTGGAACAAAAAGGCCGCAGGAGGGGCTCTCAGTGGCGCGAATTTAGGCGGAGGCCGGCGGCATAGCTCCGGCCATGGAGATGCAAGGAGGGCACAAGGAGGGAAGTGGGTTGGTCCAGGGGGTGAACGGGAGGGAGAGAGAGGCAAAGGAGTAGATAGGAGGCTCGGGGTGGCCTTAAATAGAAGGGGGCGAGGTGCACCGTGGCTCGTGCGCCGGCGAGCTTCTAGCCGTTGCTGGAGGCCACGGGGGCGCGCGTGGGCGTGTCTGGGGCGCTCGTGGGGTTGGTCTAGGGCGCCGGAAAGAGAGAGGAGGAGTGGGGTGAGCTCGAGGGGGTCCTTGTCGTTGGCGCATGCATTGGCCGAGCTGGGCGGCGTCTGGCGCGCGCCTCAGGGGGTGAGAGAGAGAGGGAAAGGAGGGGGACAGCACGGTGGCATGTTGCGAACGTCGAGGCACCTCGACTGGCGCGAGGGAGAGTCTCGAGGTGGTCGGGGGACGCGGCATCAACGGTCGGGAGCACGCTGACATGCTCCAGAGCACGCAAATGGCCGACACTCGCAGCTTTTTCTCGCGTCCTCACGCGCCCACCTATGTCTGGCAGCTGCAAGGGGGAGTAAACAATGCGGAAATGGCATTGGATGCCCTAGGGATCCACTGGAGGGGAGAGGGAGTTGAGAGAGAGTGGAAATGCTGCTGCCCAGAGTAGAAAAGTGGAGTTCTTTCCCCCTCCATCATTGCTTCCTTGGGCATAAAAGCGTACAGGTGCTAGAGGGGGACTAGGAGAGGTTGTGGTAAAAAGTAGAGCCCATGGAGACTAGTGGAAGAGGTCAAAAATGGGATTTTGGTAAAGTGGCAGAAGGTGTTTGATGATGGTTTGGGCAAGTAGATGATTTCCATCTTCCATGAGACTCCATAGGGTGCAATGACACATATAATTAGGGCCTTCCACCAATTTGGAGCTTATTTGGGCAAAGTTGCCAATGCAACTTTTGTGAACCCTAGAAATGAACATAAATGGATTTTCCAAGATTTAGTCATGCAAATCTATTCTCCTTGATGCACTACTTGGTGTAGTGTCATAATTAGAGGTCATGAACATGTCCACAAAAAGTTTAGATCAAAAGGAGAAACTTGGCAATGTAAAGTTGCTCAAACTTCAAAATGGACAGAAATGGTTTTGAGGGGATTTGATGATGTTATATTGTTCTCCAAGTCATTAGACTTGGCAAGATCATCTAATATGTCATATGTGACATGCTAGAATTTTCTTGGAATTTTTGGAGAATATTGCCTTTGTAAATATTTCAAAACCTTGAAATATCCAGAAAGGGTTTTTGAGGGGTTTGACCAATATTTTGAACATGACCATGTGTTGAAACTCTTATATATGGATAATATATGTCCACTGAGTTTCCCTAAATTTTCAAAAATATTTTTAAAGCATTAAAAATAATTTTTCCCTATTAAAGACCATTTCTGGCCTTAAGAAAAAGCTTTTAAATAAAATAGGAAAATAACTTTTAAAATTATATTTTTGTGGTTTATGGGAGTCCTACATCTAATAGGATTCAAATATACCTTTTTAATGATTTTTCACACCCCAAGTCAAGTACTTGTAGTGCAAACCTCAACTCAGGGTTTTTTGAAAAACTAATTTTTGAAAATACTATTTGGCCAAATTATTTTTGTAAGAAAATACTATGTTGCTCTATACACATGGCATGATCATTGCGAAAGGTTTTTTGGATCAAGGGGAAGGGAGTATAAGAGTTGGAGGATTTATTTTATTTTTAGAGCACTTGCAAACAACAGACAAAAACCAATCAAGGCAAGGTCCAAAACACTCAAAAGTTTTTGTCAAACCACATTTTATCATGATTGTTAGCTTAAGTGTAATGCCATGAAAATCAGGGTGTGACAGACCTACCCCCCTTACAAGAATCTCGTCCCCGAGATTCCCATACTAGGCGCGGAAAGGGATACAGAAACTTGGATCTGGGGTAGTCTTCAAGTCGTCATGTTGCTTCTGCTTCCATGTAGTGCTCCATTGAGCTTGAAGTACTTGATGGTGTGGCTTCATGTATGACACTCTTCTTGATCCAGGTTGCTAATGGGTAGCTCGCGGTAGGTTAGATTGGGCTAGGGTCGATGGCTCGGTGGCCAATGTCCTTATTAGTGCTCGGGCTAGCTAGGAAGTTGGAAACACTTCCGGGGTTGTGATGCATGGAAAGCGTTGTGCACATCAATGGTAACTCAGGTGGCAACTCCAGCTAGTAACTGTCTTCTCTTCGTCTCGTAGTGATCTCAGAGGGGGTTGTTAAATCTTGGTGTGGGTCTCCTTGTCACGGAAATGCTTGGTTCCTTAGAGAGGAGTGGCTTGCAGATACACCTGGTCTTCGACGCGGATGTTTTCTTCTTGATGATGGTGGTAGTTCTTCCTCCTTGGCATGGCGGTCTTCAAATGTTCCTGGACTAGCTGAACGGCTCTTCTTCCGTCTTCGGGTGGACAAGTAGGTCACCAAATGATGATGACAACTATCTTGTCTAAGCACTCCATGAAGACTTTGTTCACGGGGTATATAAAGTAGGCTGGGGAATTAGTGGTGGTCTTGTTGAGTGTGGGCCAAGGTGGTCTCGATCTAGAGTCAAGACCCCAAGGTCATGATCCAATCGGGTTGTGTCTTGGTAGGGCTTAAGGGTTTCAAGGATTCCAGTGTGCGAGTGAACATTTATCACCTTATCTTTAAGCACGGTTTCTGAGATGCCAATAGTCTATCTAGTCCTTTAAACAAATCACATCATATCACCGATAGCATCATTTTGCATAGGTCAACTCCAATCATCACTCATGTGATTCATATCCTCATGGCTCCCAAGAGGAGGTCTAACAAAATAATATATGTCTACAACCCCCAAACTCATATGTATGTCTACCCCTAAAAATCCATGGGTAGAACATATAAGCTGCTAAGCTTGAACGTGACAATCCAAGTGCTCAGCCTATTCTTCCAAGGTCTAAGATAAATCACCTCTATCCTAAGGAAACACGTCGTAAGCCACTCCAAGATCCTGTTTCCTTCCTATGAATCAACCCCAACAGTTCATTAACTTCCATCACCAACTACCTAATCCATTAATTCTACAAATCCAATGTCCATGGTGTTCCATACGATCTTTTAATGTATTATAATCCCCAAGTACTTGAAAGAGCTATATTTACTATAGTCAGTCCACCAATTCCCATCTTCGGGGTCAAGTAACTTCCAACCTCAGGCTTATATAGATCCCTAAATCAACTCTGACAATTAATCCAATCTCTTAGTTTATTGTCCACCGAGAACATGGTATCGTGATCGAGATCATCAGTCTAAATCCAATTTACTCCGAACCATGTAGACATACATCATCATCTATATTCAGCTAGAATCACCTACTTAAATCCAAATCTCATGTCCAACGAGTTTCTTCACTTTTCCCCAAGTTATTATCGTAATATCAACTATCTCCTATCCATATCCACTGGCTAAGTCAAATCCTTATACATCCGAGAATTTCAGCTTGCGATCATAATTGTCCTACTAAATCCAATTTACTCAGGGGCAATGAAAGCTATGCTACTCTATAATCATGATCCCACCAAGTCCATCTACCAACATGAAAGCCTTATAATCCTCCGAAGAGTCTCAAATAATTCCTCAAGGTCACTGATATAAACTCATCAAGTCATTTGTCCTCTGTTCCTATATCCTCAAATTGGTCTTCCCTATGGCATCGTCAGTTTTGGTGCTATCTTAGGATGATAATGTGCTTGTTCACTATGTCCACTAGTTCCATAACGAACCCATTGATAAGCAAGGTTACAGGGGCTTAACGGGTTCTCTTGCAATTCTGCAGGTTAACCTCATGGTTAAGGATCATTCTGGGGTATATCCTGAAGTTTTGAAGGGTCTAGGGATGGGTGTCTGGTCTGGAGGGTTAAACATAATTCTACAGGGTTGCACTTGGTCGTGGAGATCGTAGCAGAAGTCTTCATTGCTAGTTGGTTGCCGAGGCAAAATCCTTGGTGTAGCTTATCTTGTCAGTCTTCAGTTGAGGAGAGAGAGATGAGAGGGAGAGGTATCATAGAGGAGGGGAATGCCTAAAGGGGGTTCTATAGTGCAAGTGCAAACAAACAGGTGCAAAAAGGGCGAAACAAAAGAAACTGGGTAAGGAAGGTGATAGAGTCGCGCACTTGTTGCATAGGGCAAAAGTGCGATTGAAAGTGCTAGTTATCGACTAGAGGGGGGTGAATAGGAGATTTTTATCAAAGTCTACAAAACGTGGAAGTTTCGAAGACAAACAATAGAAATAACCTAATTGATATGCAGCGGAAGATAAACTACAACAACCAAGCCATAGTCAAGCATGCAATAGCGTTAACGTATGAAGACTAATAGCAGCTAGGTAGTAGGACCAGGATGGAAGATAGTATGAAGCCAATCAACAATAGTAGTCAAGCAATGAAGTCAATCAGATAGGACAGATAACCAATGACTTCATGAAGACAAACTCAAAGTAAAGGAGGGAAGAGATAAAACCAGTTGCTTGTTGAAGACACAGGATTTGTTGGACCAGTTCCAGTTGCTGTGACAACTGTACGTCTGGTTAGGGAGGCTGAGATTCAACTCAGAAGACCGTGTCTGCACCTTATTCCCCTTGAGCTAAGGACACTTAGTCCTCGCCCAATCACTCTGGTAAGTCTTCAAGGTAGACTTCCGAACCTTCACAGACTTTGTTCACCCGGCAATCCACAATGACTCTTGGATGCTCAGAACGCGACGCCTAACCGGCTGGAGGATTCACAGTCCTCAAGTGTAATAAGTCTTCAGGTCACACAGACAGAAAGACTTCAGTGATGCCTAACACTCTTTGGCTCTGGGTGTTTGGGCTTTGTCCTCGCAAGGATTTTTCTCTCTCAAATGCTTCGAGGTGGCTTGCTCTCAAACGACAAAAGCCGTGTACAAACTCTGAGCAGCCACCAATTTATGGTGTAGGGGGTGGGCTATTTATAGCCACTAGGCAACCCGACCTGATTTGTCCAAAATGACCCTGGGTCACTAAGGAACTGACACGTGTTCCAATGGTCAGATTTCAAACACACGTGGCAACTTTACTTGGGTTACAAGCAAAGCTGACTCATCCAGCTCTGGATAAGGTTTGCTCTCATTGTCTTCGCTCGAAGACATAGGATTTGAGTTGAGCATCACTTTAGTCACTATGACTTAGTTCACTTGGACCCCACTTAACAGTACGGTGGTTCCTATGACTCAACAAAGAAGAAAAGGAAGCAACGAATCCACATAGTCTTCGCGCTCCATAGTCTTCACGTAATGTCTTCTCATGTCATAGTCTTCAATATGAATATCTTCTCATACCACCATTGTCTTCAATGTCTTCATACATTTTTAGGGGTCATCTCCGGTAGGTAAACCGAATCAATGAGGGACACTACCTGCGTTATCCTGCAATTCTCACAAACACATTAGTCCCTCAACCAACTTTGTCGTCAATACTCCAAAACCAACTAGGGGTGGCACTAGATGCACTTACAATCTCCCCCTTTTTGGTGATTGATGACAAACTGGTTAAAGTTTTCAACGGGGATAAAGTATGTGAAATTGTAAAGGATAGGGAATTATCTTCATAAGTAGCAAGGGCTCCCCCTGAAGATGTGCATATAAGTAATTTGCTTTTGGAATGCAAATGCACATGGCAGGTTGTACTTGTGGAGATCCACTTCAACTTACGAAGATAATTCATCATGCATGAAATGATATAGCAAATAGAATGACATGCATAATGAAAAATGGACGTCTGCAGAATGATCTAAGTGCGGAAGTTATCATCGCACATGCAGAATTTATCATCGCATCACAGTGAAGCAAATAAGTAGCAGACGACCATCAAGTTGAGGTGTTGCAACTCAGAGAACCAAATGTTTCAAAAGGCAAGAGTTGTAAGCACGCAGCAAAATATAATGCAACCGCCCATATGAACCCGCTTGAAGACTATCAACTCATACGCTTCTCCCCCTTTTGTCAGTAAGGACCAAAAAGGTTTGAAGACATAGAGCATCTACTCGTCAACATGAGTAGGTGAAGCAGCAGGGTTGTCGTCGTTGGGTGGCGGTGTAGATGAACTTGGTGCAGTGTCGATGCGCGCAGTAGTAGGAGGTGGTGAAGTAGCATCATCTTCATCATCGATCACTCTGGCATTTACCGTTGCCGTGGAGGAAGAATATTCAGAGTCTTCAAGAGAGGGAGTACGACGTAGGACAGCAGTCCGTGGAGGAGTGGAGTCAAACTGGAATCTTTCATTGAAGCCATTGTCTTGAAGATCAGCTTCAGCACTGAGCAGGGTCAAACTCTTCCATGATCGCCGGCAAGTTTCATGAGCAACAAAGGCATTCTTGGTGGCAAGGTTGCGAATGTGATTGACATCCACAAAGAGGCTTTGCATCTGTCTCTTGAGCCAGAAATGATGCTTATCCTGTTTCTGATGAAGAGCCACAAGAAGTTCTCGGTCATTGAGAACGCGAGAACGCTTCCGAGGCCTTTGTGCAACGGTGCTTTCAGTGGCTTCAGTGGGTGCTCGATGAGGCAGACGAGTGTTTCCAGCCAATGGATAGATTCATGTCGCTGCTTGAACACCATCAATAGGCTGAGTGAAGCTTTGGTGCTCGGCATTCTGAAGACAAAGAGGCCTCTTGGCAGGGTCAGAGCATATAGCTTCAACTAACATATCAACCTCTGGCAGAAAGATCATATGATTGCGAGTAGAGGGCTGATAGTTGACAGATGAGTGTCTCTTGATGAGGCGCATGACCCATGGAGCATAAAACTTCAAAGCAAATAGGTCAGAGCCGGAAGCAGCAAGTTGCCTGATGAAGAACTCTTGAGTGTTGAAGCTGATGCCATTGAGAATATAGAAGACCAAAGTCTTCATAGCTCCTTCAAGCTTGGCCGCTGTTGAATGTCCTTTGACAGGCCATAGAGTTCGCCTGATGATATGATATATGGTGCGAGGCAGATACTCAAGGTCTTCAACAAAGAAATCTGTTGGATATTCAGCGTCAGATGGCAAGGGCTTCATCATGCTCAACATCTGGCTCATATTGGGTTCTGGCTTATGGAAGATACTCTCTACTGCATTGCGGTGTAGCAGACAGTCAGGTTCATATAGTTCTCCAGGAGTGGCTAGCCCTGTAAGCTCGATGATATCCATAGCTTTGGCTTCATGATGAACATTTCCAGTCATCCACTCGAGAACCCATGTCTTGATGTCTCTGTTGTAGCCGCGAATGTGTAGAGTAGCATAGAATTGAAGCAATAGCTCTTCATTCCAATGTTCTTTGTCTATCACAAAGTGGAGCAGACCAGCAAGCAATCAAGTGCTTCTTCTAAGCACGGCAGTCCAGCAATGGCTTCTGTATCAAGGCGCATATGAGGGAAAATGCGCCCTTGATCATATAGTACGCATGAGTAATAGCTTCTTTGCTGATAGCTCCAGAACCAATCTAATGATATCCTTGGCTTGGAGTAGGGGTTCTTGGCGCTGTCAAAGAAGGTATTGTGGCTTTTGAAGCCATTGGCATTGAAGGACCCTGGTGAGTTTGCGTACCTGGAAACCTTGGCAACCTAGGCTTTGGCTTCTGGACCTGAGGCCTATGCTCAATATGATAGTCAAATTGAGGTCCTGAGGCAGTAGGCGGAGGCTCCAGAATGGGCCATCGGACAATGGTAAGCTGACCATGACTGTATGCTTGCTCAATTGTGTGAGGCCTTGGTGGCGGAACAGGAGCAGGGGCAACAGTTGAGGCGTCAGGCTGCACAACAGGTGCTTCGGGAGCGATTGTCTCATTGGCTTCAGGTGCAGCAGCCTCAGTTGTTTCAGGTTCAGTGGCCACACTTGCTTCAGGCACACTAGTTGGTGCAGGCTCCACATTAGCGTCATCCATGACTACGTCATTGGCTTCATTGGCGTTGGCGGTGGCAGCCTCAACATTGTCAACCTCCTCTTGACGAACAGGAGGGTCGAGAACAGGCACGTTCACATTAGGAACTCCTTCTTCTTCAATTGCTGGGGGAGTAGATACACGTACTTCTTCTTGATTTTCTTCAGCTGATGCAGCCGGAATGTCTTCAGCAGTATGTGCTTTAGACTCGGAGACATTCACAGTTGGAGCAGGTTCAGAAAATACTTGACGTGCAACAGGTGAACATTGCACTTCTCCTTCTGGAACGCTCGACAGAGGGACTTGAGGCCTTTGTCCTTTGCGAAGCCTGCGAAATGCTGGCAACGCCTTGGGAGATGGAGTTGGCTGGGCCTGAAAGTCTTCATCCTCTTCTTGCACGGGGGGTGTAGCTTGTTGTTGTTGTTGGGGAGTACTGGGGGAGTCTTGTAGTTGTGGGTGATCAGCCCACGATGCATCCTGAGCAATTGGCGTCAGTGGACAACCAATGCTGATGAGTTTGCTGTTCGTATGAACAGGCGATGATACCACGTCATGTTCGATCTGAGGAAGAACTTCATCATCAGCTACATTGTCATCATGACCAATGTCTTCAGCAGGGGTGGGTTCAGCTGCTGGAATATCTTCAGCTTCATGAGCCTCTGAGGGAGCAGGCTCATGAACGATCATCTGTCTTTCTTGATGTTCAGACGCAGGTCGAACCATTGAGATGGGTTCAATAACCAGAGGCTCTGTGGGAGCAGCCGGATTTTTCTTGGTCTTGCGCTTCTTCTTGGAGGGAGCAGCATCAAAGGCTTCAGTATTCTTTCTCTTTCTGGCTTCAGCCTCGGCAGCCCTCGTCTTCTTTTGTTCTGAAGCGGTTGTGGTGACCTTTGGCTTCGAGCCAGTCATGCTACTTGGGAAGATAATGCGAGGGGCTTCTTGCCTTGAGGGTGCAGGCTGGTCAGCAGGAAGCTTCTTCTTTTTCTTTGCAGCCATCCTGGGGTTAATGCCAGGACGGCCAAGTGACTTGCGCTTCTCAGCCTCATTGTAGGCAAGCACACACTTATCAGCCAAACTCTTCATGCGCTCACGAGAGCCTTGAGCTTCTTGGCGCTTCTTCAGAAAAGCTTCTTTAAGCTCATGCAGCATGACCTTGAAGTTTCGGACGTCTTGAACACTTAGCTTGGCCACATGCTTCTTGAATTGAGCCTTCTCATAATCAATCTTGTTCTTGAGCTCAACGATTCGCTGAGCGAGATCCAGCTCAGAAGCAATGGCGCCATTGAAAGAGACGCTGAGGCCAATGGGAAGCTGTAAATCTTCAAAGCTGACATTGGGGGTGTCAAACCACTCATCAATGAAATTGTGGATGATGGCCACATCAAAGAGAGGCAAGTTGTTGAAGATTTCTGCTTCTTCCTTGCTTTTGATCAATTGCTCAAGGGCATCATCTGCAAGATCTTCATCACTAGATAGATCAATGGGATCTTCACGCAGAATGGCGGCAGGAGTCAAGGCTTGAGCAGTATGCCTGACAAGTTGCTTTTTCTTCTCCGTCTTCTTGGAGATACGGGATTGATCTTCAGTCTGCACACTGGCTTCAGGAGGTGCAGTGGCCAGAGGCTTCGCGCGTAAAGCTTTTGGAGGTGCTAATTTAGAAGCCTTTAGCTTCTTTTGCTTCTGTGGCTTCAAAGGAGGAGCTGGGGCTTCATCAGAATCAATTCCGTATTGTCAGCCTCATTGTCAGAATGATCCACTTTGGCACCTTGTACCTTGATGTAGGAGATGAGACCATCAAGGTCTGCAAAGGGGCCAATTCTGTTTTCTTCAGCTTCACGTGTGCCATCCTCACGGGGAGCAGAGGGGCCAGGATTGAAGTCTAATCCCCATGACTTCTTGTTTTCCTTTGCCGAAGCCTTAGCAAACTGGAGGTTGTGCTTGAAGAGATTGTCGTCACGACACCAGAGCAATGATGTTGGGTCGGCTTCTTCAGGCTGTGGTCCATGGACCATGCAAGGATAGAATTCTTGCGTAATGGCTTCAGCTTTGTTCTTGGGGGGAAGGCCTCGATAGAGAATATCACCCCAAGGGCTCTTGATAGCATTTTTCTCTGCATACTCCTGGGTGGCAAACTTGTACTTGTACCACTGTTCAGCCCAATAGCGTCGAATCCATTGGATTCGAGTCTTGCGCTGATTGTAATCTTCTTCAGGATCTGTTTTATACATTTCTGCTAGATCCTCAGGCAGATCCTTTGAAGTTCCCCCACGACGCTGTCTGCCACCCTTCCTAACAGATTTCTCCGTAGCCATGAACTTCAAACTGAACGGTTTCAATATGTTCAAAGGCTTCAAAGGCTTCCGCTTGCTGGTCAGACAGGAACTGGCTTCAGGAGAAATGATATGATGCTGTAAGCATTCTGCAATCGAATGCAGGCTATGAGAACCAAGGGATTCTCCCACGGACATGTACCTGTGACAGCATTAGAGATGCGAGGGAAGGGGAAGAGATCATATGCATTCTCAGAAGATTTTGAAGATAAATCAGTTTGAAGACATTGACCTCATGATGCGAAGACATTCACTTATATGTGGTGAGTTGGTTCCAGATTTGTACCAATCCGTGAATAAGTACAAGTGAGGAATCAAACTAGATAGGAAATCTAAGTGAATAGACTAGGCATTATGAGATGCAGACAGAATAGATCTAACATTGAGTAGGTAGAAACCACTTTCGGTAAGTAGGATGAATCTATGAAGATCAAAAAGGTGGTAAAAATAGAGTTATAATTACCGCACGACGAACTGCTAGATGGGAAGAATAGGAGACCGAGCAGTTCAGCCCACCGTGCCCTAACTTGGCGACGGAGGACACCTACGGCGACGGCGGAGAGGACGATGTCCGCGGCCGGCGTGAGGACAGCGTCGGGGAAGTCGCGGCAGCTAAGCGCTTCGTCGCCGGCGTCGTCGAGAGCTAGCGGTGGCGCTAGGGTTTTGACGAGGTGGAGAGGTGAAAGAAGGTTTTCTTGACCGCAGGGGACACGTATTTATAAGTAGGTGTGCAGCACAGCGCAATTACGCAGGTGCCCCTGTCTTTTCACATCCGTGGGACACGTGGCAAGCATGCAACATACATAGAGTTGTCCCACGTTCCCACGCCCGCCAGGCATGTCGGAGAGTTGTTCTGGCTTCTCTGGATTTCAACAATAAAGACAAGTCATTTAAAAGGACTTGATGTTTGTCTCTGTGTCTTCTGCTGACTAGGACGCAGAGAAGACATTCTACAGTTTCAATAGAATGCATATGATTTGGACAGATAGAGTTTGAGATAGAAAGCATAGAGAGGTTAGGGTCCGATCACATTCACTTAGTTCAAAAGATTCAACTTGAAGACATAGCTATAAGTGAATGATGTAGAGGACAGAACGCTAGTATATATATATATGCAATCAACTCATCATAGCGCAGAAAATCATGAAGATAAATAGAAACTGAAGACAAACCAAATGCGAAGTCATTGCAATATAACGCCATGAGTGAAACACTTCAAACAGAGAAAGTTGGTGGTGGCGTTACCCACCGTATAGGAAGTATTAGACCCAGACACGGCGCACAATTATCGTGGTGCTCCAAAGTCAAATTCTATGTTAATGTATTCACACTCAGAGTGTAAATCTTCATTGATTGAAGATATACCTTACTTCGTGTTGTGCACATATAAGTCATCAACATGCTTGTTAGGATGTGTGCCTGATCACAGGACATTAGAGGATTCCAAGATATTTAGCTCACACCGTAACTTGCAAAACCTTTTCTCATCCAAGGGCTTTGTGAAGATATCTGCCAGTTGCTCTTCAGTGTTGACGTGCATGATATCTATATCTTTCTTCATAACATGATCTCTGAGAAAGTGATGACGTATTTCAATGTGCTTTGTCTTCGAGTGCTGGACTGGATTGTTGGCTATCTTGATGGCACTTTCATTGTCACAGAAGAGAGGTACTTGTTTCAGGTTGATGCCATAATCCTTGAGAGTTTGCTTCATCCATAGAAGCTGAGCACAACAGGATCCAGCAGCAATGTATTCAGATTCAGCAGTTGAGAGTGATACACAGTTCTGCTTCTTTGAAGACCAACAGACAAGTGATCGACCAAGAAAATGACATGTGCCTGATGTAGACTTGCGATCCACCTTGTCACCAGCATAATCAGCATCCGAGAATCCAACCAAATCAAATTTTGAGCCCTTGGGATACCATAATCCGAGTGTTGGGGTGTAAGCCAAATATCGAAGAATTCGCTTCACAGCTAAGTGATGCGATTCCTTTGGTGCCGCTTGGAATCGAGCACACATGCAAACACTAAGCATAATATCTGGCCTAGATGCACATAAATAAAGCAAAGAACCAATCATGGAGCGGTATACCTTTTGATCGAACTCTTTACCATTGTCGTCGGGACCAAGATGGTGTTTGGCTGGCATTGGCGTCGTGTAGCCTTTGCAGTCTTCCATTCCAAACTTCTTCAGACAATCTTTGAGGTATTTTTCTTGAGATATGAAGATGCCATTTCGTTGCTGACGAATTTGAAGACCAAGGAAGAACTTCAGCTCACCCATCATGGACATTTGATATTGCTCTTGCATCATGTACCCAAACTCATCACTGTACTTCTGGTTGGTGCAGCCGAAGATTATGTCATCCACATATATTTGGCACACAAACAGTTCACCATCATATGTCTTCGTGAAGAGTGTGGGATCGAGGGATCCAGGTTTGAAGCCTTTGCTCTTCAGGAAGTCTTTGATTGTATCATACCAGGCACGAGGAGCTTGTTTGAGGCCATACAGTGCTTTGTTTAGCTTGTACACCATATCAGGATGTTTTGGATCTTCAAAGCCAGGTGGTTGTGCGACATACACTTCTTCTTCAATCTTGCCATTGAGAAATGCACTTTTCACATCCATTTGATATAGCAAGATGTTGTGATGATTAGCATAGGCTAGCAGTATGCGAATAGCTTCAAGCCTAGCAACAGGAGCAAATGTTTCATCGAAGTCAATTCCTTCAACTTGAGTATATCCTTGAGCCACAAGACGTGCTTTGTTTCTGACGACTTGACCATGCTCATCTTGTTTGTTCCGATATATCCATTTTGTGCCAATTATGTTATGCTTGCGAGGGTCAGGGCGCTTGACCAGTTCCCAAACATTATTCAGCTTGAACTGTTGAAGTTCTTCTTGCATGGCTTGAATCCATTCAGGTTCCATAAAGGCTTCAGCAACTTTCTTGGGTTCAGATATTGATACAAATGAAAAATGCCCACAGAAATTTGCTAACTGTGTTGCTCTTGATCGAGTAAGAGGACCAGGTGCGTTGATGCTATCAATTATCTTCTCAATTTGTACTTCATTTGCAACACGAGGATGAACTGGACGAAGACCTTGCTCATGCTGATCATTGTCATCATTGGAAGTATTGTCTTCGGTCTGAGCATTGTCTTCAGGTTGGTTTGGTGCAGAAATGATAAGTTCCTCTTCAGGCTGTGCTTCAGAGGGCATGATCTCACCAGTTCCCATCAGCTTGATAGATTCACTGGAAGGAGCTTCATCAAGTGTGTTTGGCAGGAGCTCTCGTTGTGAACCATTGGTTTCATCAAATCGCACATCCACTGTTTCAACGATTTTGTAGTGGAAGAGGTTGAAGACTCTGTAAGAGTGCGAATCCTTTCCATAGCCAAGCATGAAGCCTTCGTGAGCTTTGGGTTCAAATTTTGACTTGTGATGGGGATCCTTGATCCAGCACCTAGCACCAAAGACTCTGAAGTAGCTGACATTTGGCTTCTTGCCAGTAAGGAGCTCATAGGATGTTTTGCCCAGAAGCTTGTGGATGTAAACACGGTTGATGATGTGACATGCAGTATCAATTGCTTCAGGCCAGAATTTTCTTGATGTCTTGTACTCGTCAAGCATTGTTCGAGCCATCTCAATGAGGGTTCTGTTCTTGCGCTCAACAATGCCATTTTGCTGAGGTGTGTAAGGAGCAGAAAATTCATGAGTGATTCCCATTGTATCCAGATAAAGATCAAGGCCGGTGTTCTTGAATTCAGTGCCGTTATCACTTCTGATATGCTTGATCTTGACGCCATAATTGTTCATTGCTCGATTGGCGAATCATCTGAAGACATCTTGTACTTCAGTCTTGTAGAGAATTATGTGCACCCATGTATATCTTGAGTAGTCATCAACAATGACGAAGCCATAGAGACACGCCATTGTTGTGAGGGTGGAGTAGTGAGTAGGTCCAAATAAGTCCATGTGTAGCAGCTCGAAGGGTTGAGATGTTGTCATGATTGTCTTCGAGGGATACTTGGCCCTTGTCATCTTCCCAGCTTCGCAAGCACCACAGAAATGATCTTTCTTGAACTTGACACCTTCGATGCCTATGACATGCTTCTTCTTGACGAGAGTGTGCAAGTTCCTCAAGCCAGCGTGCCCTAGCCTTCGATGCCAGAGTCAGCATTCTGAAGCTTTTGCAAGAAGACATACGACAAGCTATGGACCTGCTGAGAAATCTACCATGTATAGATCACCATTCCTATACCCTTCAAAGACTAGAGACTTGTCAGATTCCATTAGTACAAGGCAACGATATTTTCCAAATATCACAATCATGTTTAAGTCACAAAGCATTGAGATAGCCATTCAGTTGAATCCAAGGGATTCAACAAGCATCACTTTATCCATGTGTTGATCCTTTGAGATTGCAACTCTACCTAGACCCAATACCTTGCCTTTACCAGTGTCAGCAAATGTGATTTGACTCTTGTCAGATGGACGTAAGGTTGAGTCCATGAGAAGACTTCGATCACCAGTCATATGATTAGTGCATCCACTGTCAATAATCCATTCTAAAGCTTTTGGTGACATGCCCTACAGTGCAGTTAGGAGGATAGGCTTCACAAGGTATGTTGTGAAGCATAAGCATTTGATGCACATGTGGATTATCACAACACAGTATGACAGGTAAGTGATTCATATGTGGAATACATAGTAAGTCATTTTATCATGCGTCCCTTTGTGTTTTAGGTCCCCATCAATAATATCGGACGCCTTTGATTGTTGGCTGGAGACCATGTTCTGCAAAAGAGAGTTAATTTTTCTTCACCACCCACATCTTTAGGGGTGGCTTAGAAGCAATGAGTCTAAGTGCAGCATCTGAGAATTTCGGCTTTGGAGCCCTAGCAAATAGCCTTGCAGGAGATGAATGATACTCATGTGAATAAGCAGAAAAGTTCTTAGTATTGTGAACATAGCGGTTTGAAGACACACGCTCATATTCATAAGTTTGAGTGTGATTTCCCTGCAAAATATTGGCGTTAGGGTGACTCAGGTGAGTCCTGTTTCCGTATGAAGCCGTTGGACCATGTGACGCCTTTGATCTGGGGTTTGTCTTCTTCCCTGGTGGTGTCATGACAACATTCACAGGAAGATTCTCAAGACAGCTTTTGGGAACCCAGATCTTCTTCATTGGCGGTCCATTCCTGCAGTTAGTACCAATATACCTGGCAAACACTTCACCATTCTGATTTTTGAACAGTTTATAGTTTGCATCAAAGGATTCATCAATGATAATAGGATTAGCACAGGTAAAGCCAGATAAAGTGGATGGATCCACTGAAGGTTCCTTTGCAGCAACCCATGTGGTTTTGGGATACTGCTCAGGCTTCCAGTAGGAACCATCGGCATTCATTTTCCTCTCGAACCCAACACCCTCTTTCCTAGGGTTTCGGTTCAGAATCTGCTTTTTGAGGACATCGCAGAGAGTCTGATGTCCCTTCAAACTTTTGTACATCCCTGTTTCAAGCAATGTCTTCAACATAGCATTTTCATCAGCAACAACAGTGGTATCCTCCGCAGAGGGGTTAGTAACCACTTCAGTAGGTGAAGACAATGAAACAGTAGCAGCAGTGGAACATTCAGCAACAGATGTAGCGTTATCACGCTCAATGCATTTTAGACATGGTGGTTCAAATCCATCCTGAGCGGAACTGATCTGTTGAGCGCGAAGTGACTCATTCACTTTTTGAAGATCTTCATGAGCCGCTCTCAATTTCTCAAGCTCTTGTTTCCTTTGAAGATAATCATAGGAGAGTCTTTCATAAGTAGTTGAGAGCGATTCATGACGACCTTCAAGTTCTTGGTACTTAGCATGAAGATTTTTTATGTCATCAACTAAGGACTGTGAACGTGTCATTTCCGCGTCCAACAGGTCATCGCTTTTGTCTAACAGTTTTTGAGTATGTTCCATAGCTCTTTGTTGTTCAGTAGCAATTTTAGCAAGTGTTTTGTAGCTGGGTTTAGATTCACAATCAGAGTCATCTTCACTTGATGTTTGAAAGTAAGCATCGCGTGATTTTACCTTGGCACCACGTGCCATGAAGCAGTAGGTGGGAGAAGGATCGTCTTCGTCATTAGCTTCAGCGTTGGTGTGGAAGTCATTGTCTTCAGTGTTGAAGATGGACTTGGCGACATAGGCTGTGGCTAGAGCCAGACTTGCAACGCCAGGGTCAGACTCCTCACCAGACTCCACCTCCGCCTCCTCCAAAGCAGACTCCTCCTCTGAATCCATTTCCTTGCCAACAAAAGCACGAGCCTTGCCAGATGAGCTCTTCTTGTATGATGAAGACTTGGAAGAAGACTTCGAAGAAGATTTTGAGGATTTCTTCTTCTTCTTGTCATCAGAATCATATTCCTTGCTCTTCTTCTTCTTCTTCTCATTGTCCCCCTGTGGACACTCAGATATGTAGTGACCAGGTTTCTTGCATTTGTGGCAGGTTCTCTTCTTGTTGTCATGAGTGGAAGCTTCATCATTTCTTGAGCTGGATCGTGAAGACTTTCTGAAGCCCTTCTTGTTGGTGAACCTCTGGAACTTCTTCACAAGCATGGAAAGTTCCTTTCCAATGTCTTCAGGATTATCAGAACCGCAGTCAGATTCTTCTTCTTCAGATGAGGAAACAACTTTTGCCTTCAAAGCACGAGTTCGGCCATAGTTGGGGCCATAAATATCTCTTTTCTCAGAAAGCTGGAACTCATGTGTGTTGAGCCTTTCAAGTATATCAGACGGATCGAGTGTCTTGAAGTCAGGACGTTCTTGTATCATGAGGGCAAGGGTGTCAAAGGAGGTGTCAAGTGATCTCAGCAGTGTCTTGACAATTTCATGCTTGGTGATCTCAGTGGCGCCGAGAGCCTGAAGCTCATTTGTGATGTCGGTGAGGCGATCAAACGTGAGCTGGACATTTTCATTGTCGTTTCTCTTGAAGCGATTGAAGAGATTGCGAAGAACACTGATCCTCTGGTCTCTCTGTGTAGAGACGCCTTCATTGACCTTGGACAGCCAGTCCCAGACTAGCTTTGACGTTTCCAGAGCACTCACACGGCCATACTGTCCTTTGGTCAGATGACCACAGATGATGTTCTTTGCAGTCGAGTCCAGTTGAATGAACTTCTTGACATCAGTAGGGGTGACACCTTCACCAGTTTTGGGAACGCCATTCTTGACGACATACCAGAGGTCGACATCAATGGCTTCAAGATGCATGCGCATCTTATTCTTCCAGTAGGGATATTCTGTTCCATCGAACACGGGGCAAGCAGCGGAGACTTTGATTATCCCTGCAGTCGACATAGCTAAACTCCAGGTGGTTAAACCGAATCACACAGAACAAGGGAGTACCTTGCTCTGATACCAATTGAAAGTGCTAGTTATCGACTAGAGGGGGGGTGAATAGGCGATTTTTATCAAAGTCTTCAAAACGTGGAAGTTTTGAAGACAAACAATAGGAATAACCTAATTGATATGCAGCGGAAGATAAACTACAACAAGCAAGCCATAGTCAAGTATGCAATAGCGTTAACGTACGAAGACTAATAGCAGCTAGGTAGTAGGATCAGGATGGAAGATAGTATGAAGCCAATCAACAATAGTAGTCAAGCAATGAAGTCAATCAGATAAGACAGATAAGCAATGACTTCACGAAGACAAACTCAAAGTAAAGGAGGGAAGAGATAGAACCAGTTCTTGTTGAAGACACTGGATTTGTTGGACCAGTTCCAGTTGCTGTGACAACTGTATGTCTGGTTAGGGAGCCTGAGATTCAACTCAGAAGACCGTGTCTTCACCTTATTCCCCTTGAGCTAAGGACACTTAGTCCTCGCCCAATCACTCTGGTAAGTCTTCAAGGTAGACTTCCGAACCTTCACAGACTTCGTTCACCCGGCAATCCACAATGACTCTTGGATGCTCAGAACGCGACGCCTAACCGGCTGGAGGATTCACAGTCCTCAAGTGTAATAAGTCTTCAGGTCACACAGACAGAAAGATTCAGTGATGCCTAACACTCTTTGGCTCTGGGTGTTTGGGCTTTGTCCTCGCAAGGATTTTTTTTCTCTCTCAAATGCTTCGAGGTGGGTTGCTCTCAAACGACAAAAGTCGTGTACAAACTCTGAGCAGCCACCAATTTATGGTGTAGGGGGTGGGCTATTTATAGCCACTAGGCAACCCGACCTGATTTGTCCAAAATGACCCTGGGTCACTAAGGAACTGACACGTGTTCCAACGGTCAGATTTCAAACACACGCGGCAACTTTACTTGGGCTACAAGCAAAGCTGACTCATCCAGCTCTGGATAAGGTTTGCTCTCATTGTCTTCGCTCGAAGACATAGGATTTGAGTTGAGCATCACTTTAGTCACTCTGACTTAGTTCACTTGGACCCCACTTAACAGTACGGTGGTTCCTATGACTCAACAAAGAAAAGAAAAGGAAGCAACGAATCCACACAGTCTTCGCGCTCCATAGTCTTCACGTAATGTCTTCTCATGTCATAGTCTTCAATATGAATATCTTCTCATACCACCATTGTCTTCAATGTCTTCATACATTTTTAGGGGTCATCTCCGGTAGGTAAACCGAATCAATGAGGGACACTACCTGCGTTATCCTGCAATTCTCACAAACGCATTAGTCCCTCAACCAACTTTGTCGTCAATACTCCAAAACCAACTAGGGGTGGCACTAGATGCACTTACAGCGACCTATATCAAAACACAAACAAATAAAAACAAGCAACACACAATCATGGTTTTATTCGAACTATCATACGGACTCGACTGCGCATAGGGGGTACACGACTCATCCTACCCTAGGGGTTCTCGGACTCAATAGTCATGCCTTGTGCCTCGTGCAGTCTCCTGAGTTTTCCTCAGGTGTTGCTACGTCTCTTGTTTGATGAAACAATCTGGGTTGAGCCTGAAGAATCTTCGACAACTTCTCACGTGATGAGGTGATGGGGTGATGGTGGCTCCTCGTAACTGGCATTGACTGGTCTTCTATTGTCTTCTTAATCACGATGATCCCTTTTTGTCTTCTAAGCCGTCGATGGTACCAGGTAGGTAATCCTTTATGCAATGACATTATCAAGGCGTAATAGAGGTCCATCATGTCGGTTACATTGATTACAACTTCGACACCAAGAGCGGGGGATGAGGAGAACCGTTTTCCTGCTCACTATGGTGAGGCGGACCAAATGGCTAGGTTCTCATCCATCGGTGGTTACCGATACAACAACGGTAGTGACAGGGTTACTCTATTAGCGATGTATATCATGATCTTGCATATTCTATGCCCTGATCATCGTAGGCTAAGGTTGCATCATCTTGGGGCAGTGTCAAGGGTGTCACCATCTCCTGGGTCTTCAGGTCCTCATTCCTCGAGGATGTATCTTCTGTTGGTATCGTCTTGTTGTGATGTCACCAATCTTGTGTTCAGGAGATGTGGGTGAATGTCTGGCAAGGCATCTTCCTTCTAGATTATCCACGAGGATTACAAGGAATCCAGTGGTCAGGGGCATAAGGGTTCTAGCGACCAAAGGTTTTGAAGGGGAAGAGATCAATAAGGAAAGTATACCTTAGTTTTCGAAAAACTGAGAAGGGAAGAGAAGTACAGATAGTTTTGAAAACTAGTAGTAGTTTTGGAAATAGTTTTACCCTAACTAACGACCATGCTAACTAAGGTTTCCTACAGTTAGGATGGCTCTGATACCAGCTCTGTGGGGACCCCGACTCATAAGTCGAGATCACCAAATGCACGTGTCCAGTGATCCTAGAGATCAATGCTCACTGAACACACAGAAGCTGAATAACAAGAGTCTTACATCCATACATACCATTTTACACAAGTAGGACCATTATGGTCAAGTCTTGAGTGTATCATCGCAGCGGAAATCTTCCATAACAACTTGGACCCATGCCATCTGCCTTAACCCTACAGGCATTCTGACTGGGAAGCGTCCTAGCTCGCATGTTCGTCACCAAGGTACTCTTCATTATATCATGTTCTTTCATGCCTGGCCAATAAAATAACTAGTGGCAAGCCAATGAGTACTTTGAATGTACTCGCAAGCAACCCATGTTTTGGTTCAAGATACAACAATGCATGATATAGGTAAATTTTTGTAGAAAGCTAGTTTTGAGTGCAATGACATGTTTCAACAACTTGTAAGACATGCATTAAGAGAATTCAAGTAACCATAAGGACAGGTTACAGATATCAACATAAATAGAGTGGGCACCAACCCAACTCAATCATGTCAAGTCCCTTGACTTGACCCAAGTCATTTTATCAACACACACACACGGTTTGTAAACATGTGGACGTAGCCCAAGAGCGGTTACCCAACTGTCCTTGACCGTGGACACGGCTATTCGAATAGTTTTACACTCTGCAGAGGTTGCACACTTTACCCACAAGATCCGGGGAACTTCCGTGTCATCCACAACACGCGATACCTCAAGTACCCGGGGTAAGCACCTGATCACTACCTTTCCCTAGACAACACTAACAAGGAGTCCACTCGTTGCTCCATATCCTCATGATGTACATCATACGAGACTCACTCGAGATCGTAACATCCGAGAGGGGACACAACGGTGTATCCGGTGCCCTGTGAAAACAGTCATGGCCGCCCTACCTGGCACGACCCCGTCCCGAGAGAGCGCACCGACAACTCTCACATCACTAGTAATGCGGGCCCCAAGCTAGTATCGGTCTAGGTAATCAATAATGCCCTTTCCCATATAAGGGTAGAGTGGTTGCGCATGTAAGGTTGGAATAATGGTCGCAACTTAAACCAATCCGTTTTGAAAACAACACACACTTGCCTCGGTACACCACTTCGTCATCAAGTGGTTACCCATCTCATCATCTCCCTCGGGCATAAGTGGCACCCGACGGGTTTTTCGAAAAGTCCTTTGAAAACACTTTCTCTCCTTCATCATGCATATTCCCGTCCCTTTTGCATAGCATCTACTTTAGCATCCTATCTACTCCCACCGTCATAACCCTCATAAGAAGGTAGGGTTATGCACAATGCAAGTATCAACGAGGAAGTACGGTGGCAAACCATCAAAGTGGATACCACCTCATCATGATTCCGTTGCAACAACAATATGGTGCTATATGACATGCATAAAAAGGGTTTCATGGACATGGTCAAAGGGCTGCTTGCCTGGTTCCTCAGAGTCTTCAAGTCTTCTGGTCCTTCTCCAAGTACTCCGTCTACTTAGTCAACTAACGTCGAAAACAATCATAATAAGCAACACAACAAGGCAAAAATAAAAGTGCTCTAAAAATGTGAGTTGGACTTTTCTAGGATACCTCTGGTCATATGAGGGATGACCAAAGTGGTTTCATTGGGATTTGATCAATGGACATCTCTGAACATTTCAATATGATGGAGTCAAGGGATTAATGGATTTGCAAGAAGTGTACAGAAACATTATTTTCAAAAATGAGCAGAGGCACCCATTTGACAAAGCATGATTTTAGAAGCATCTAGGAGTTGGTTTCACTGGATTTGGAGTTCAAATGAATTTCCTATGAATTTGCAGAGTTGACAAATATGAAGAAACGGCTCATTATATTGTGTGGCACAGAAAGTATTGAGAAAAATGTTCATAAACTAAGTTTTGAACTTATAAACATCTAGGAATTTGAATCATGGAATTTGGATCAAAAATGGGCTCTCTGTGATTTTCTAAAGTTCACTATAGACATGGAAAAACAAGATTTTGATGAATGTTTGTGAAGAACAAGTCTCTGGAAAAATGTGCATGTTGCACCAACAGGTAGATCATGATTTATAGAGTCACTAGAAATTGGAATCATCAAATTTGGACTTAATATGAATATTCTATGGATTTTACCAGTCCACAGAAAAAGAAAAAGAAAAGGGATTTACCTAAATGGGCTGGATCTAGGGAGGCAGCAGCGTGCACTGGGCGAGACTTAGCGGGGCAACGCACTGGGCCTGGCCCAACCTCTCGCGCGTGCCCGCTGGGAGGCCACGTCGAAGGCGGCTTCGCGGAGTACGCCTCCACTTAAACGGACGGGCCCGCCTGCTGGGTCGCTGACGTGCGGGCCCCAGCAGCAGGTCGTCTTCCACCTCCCGCGCTGGTGCGACAGGAAGCAAAGGAGGCGCTCGACGTCGGTAGTCGGTGCTACAGGGCGTCTCCGGTGACGTTCTGCCCACCGGTGTGCTCAGGGGACCCGGCCGCGTCCATCCATGGGTGGCACGGTCGCCCAGGGGCACCGGGTGGAGCAGGGTGCTGGCCGGCGGACGATACCGGGGGTGAGTTTTGGGCACGGCGAGGCAGGCACGGGGAGGAAGGACTGATGTGCGGGGAGAGTTGGCGGTGGTGCTGGTGCTGCTTTGGAAC
Source organism: Triticum aestivum (assembly GCF_018294505.1). Classification (NCBI taxonomy): domain Eukaryota; kingdom Viridiplantae; phylum Streptophyta; class Magnoliopsida; order Poales; family Poaceae; genus Triticum; species Triticum aestivum. Next base: position 488,663,556 of record NC_057810.1, on the reverse strand, counting down.
AAAAAGGCCGCAGGAGGGGCTCTCAGTGGCACGAATTTAGGCGGAGGCCGGCGGCATTGCTCCGGCCATGGAGATGCAAGGAGGGCACGAGGAGGGAAGTGGGTTGGTCCAAGGGGTGAACGGGAGGGAGAGAGAGGCAAAGGAGTAGAGAGGAGGATCGGGGGTGGCCTTAAATAGAAGGGGGCGAGGTGCACCGTGGCTCGTGCGCCGGCGAGCTTCTAGCCATTGCTGGAGGCCACGAGGGCGCGCGTGGCCGTGTCTGGGGCGCTCGTGGGGTTGGTCTAGGGCGCTGGAAAGAGAGAGGAGGAGCGGGGCGAGCTCGAGGGGGTCCCTGTCGTGGGCGCATGCATTGGCCGAGCTGGGCGGCGTCTGGCGCGCGCCTCAGGGGGTGAGAGAGAGAGGGAAAGGAGGGGGAGAGCACGGTGGCGTGTTGCGGACGTCGAGGCACCTCGACTGGCACGAGGGAGAGGCTTGAGGTGGTCGGGGGACGCGGCGTCAACGGTTGGGAGCACGCTGACGTGCTCCAGAGCGCGCAAATGACTGGCACTCGCGGCTTTTTCTCGCGTCCTCACGTGCCCACCTGTGTCTGACAGCTGCAAGGGGGAGTAAACAATGCGGAAATGGCATTGGATGCCCTGGGGATCCACTAGAGGGGAGAGGGAGTTGAGAGAGAGTGGAAATGCTGCTGCCCAGAGTAGAAAGGTGGAGTTCTTCCCCCCTCCATCATTGCTTCCTTGGGCATAAAAGCGTCCAGGTGCTAGAGGGGGACTAGGAGAGGTTGTGGTAAAAAGTAGAGCCCATGGAGATTAGTGGAAGAGGCCAAAAATGGGATTTTGGTAAAGTGGCAGAAGGTGTTTGATGATGGTTTGGGCAAGTAGATGATTTCCATCTGCCATGAGACTCCATAGGGTTAAATGACACATATAATTAGGGCCTTCCACCAATTTGGAGCTTATTTGGGCAAAGTTGCCAATGCAACTTTTGTGAACCCTAGAAATGAACAGAAATGGATTTTCCAAGATTTAGTCATGCAAATATATTCTCCTTGATGCACCACTTGGTGTAGTGTCATAATTAGAGGTCCTGAACATGTCCACAAAAGTTTAGATCAAAAGGAGAAACTTGGCAATGTAAAGTTTCTCAAACTTCAAAATGGACAGAAATGGTTTTGAGGGGATTTGATGATGTTATATTGTTCTCCAAGTCATTAGACTTTGCAAGATCATCTAATATGTCAGATGTGACATGCTAGAATTTTCTTGGAATTTTTGGATAATATTGCCTTTGTAAATATTTCAAAAGCTTGAAATATCCAAAAAGGGTTTTTGAGGGGTTTGGCCAATATTTTGAACATGATCATGTGTTGAAACTCTTATATATGGATAATATATGTCCACTGAGTTTCCCTAAATTTTCAAAAATATTTTTAAAGCATTAAAAATAATTTTTCCCTATTAAAGACCATTTCTGGCCTTAAGAAAAAGCTTTTAAATAAAATAGGAAAATAACTTTTAAAATTATATTTTTGTGCTTTATGGGAGTCCTATATCTAATAGGATTTAAATATACCTTTTGAATGATTTTTCACACCCCAAGTCAAGTACTTGTAGTGCAAACCTCAACTTAGGGTTTTTTGAAAAACTAATTTTTGAAAATACAATTTGGCCAAATTATTTTTGTATGAAAATACTATGTTGCTCTATACACATGGCATGATCATTGGGAAAGGTTTTTTGGATCAAGGGGAAGGGAGTATAAGAGTTGGAGGATTTATTTTATTTTTAGAGCACTTGCAAACAACAGACAAAAACCAATCAAGGCAAGGTCCAAAACACTCAAAAGTTTTTGTCAAACCACATTTTATCATGATTGTTAGCTTAAGTGTAGTGCCATGAAAATCAGGGTGTGACAGACCTACCCCCCTTACAAGAATCTTGTCCCCGAGATTCCCATACTAGGCGCGGAAAGGGATATAGAAACTTGGATCTGGGGTAGTCTTCAAGTCGTCATGTTGCTTCTGCTTCCGTGTAGTGCTCCATTGAGCTTGAAGTACTTGATGGTGTGGCTTCGTGTATGACACTCTTCTTGATCTAGGTTGCTAACGGGTAGCTCGCGGTAGGTTAGATTGGGCTAGGGGTCGATGGCTCGGTGGTCACCCGAATTCGGGGCGCGTATGTGCCTGACCGGGAAACGGCCCTTCGTCAATGCGGAGGAATCCCATAGATTCCGGTGGGTCATCGAGTGGTTGACCAGTTCCCCGCTATATCATGACAGTCAGTTTTCGGCTTTCTCTACTAAGGTGCTCGCCTGGCCGAAGCGGGGCACAATCGCAGTAGTTCTCCTCGTGCCGCATTAGCCGATAGAGCGGAACGTAAGGCAGCAAAACACAGGAGCCGGGCAAACCCAACATTTGACCAAAGACATGATTCAGAGCTGATGCATATAAGGCCTAACTCGAGACGCCGAACACTCCCTAAGGTATTCGGTCTTTATGAAAATGGGCCGAACAATGCCCTTTGTAGTAAGCCCCTGGTGTCCAGGTGTAACGCCCCGGATCCGATGCGCCAGGTGTCTGCCAGTTATTCGTCATCATTGCCATGTCATTTGCTTGCATGTTGCATTTTATCATGTCATCATGTGCATTTCATTTTGCATATGTGTTCGTCTCATGCATCCGAGCATTTTCCCCGTTGTCCGTTTTGCAATCCGGCGCTCCTATGCCCTCTAGCGTTCCCCTTTCGTCTCTCGTTGTGAGCGGGTGTCAAACGTTCTCGGAATGGACCGAGGCTTGTCAAGTGGCCTTGGTACACCACCGGTAGACCGCCTGTCAAGTTTCGTGCCATTTGGAGGTCGTTTGGTACTCCAACGGTTAACCGGGTAACCGTAAAGCCCCTCTCTCTTTGCAGCCCAACACCCCTTCCAAAGTGGCCCAAAACCCAGCAAACTCCCCTCCATGCTCTCGGTCGTTTGATCACGATCGTGTGGGCGAAAACCGCTCCTCATTTGGAGTCTCCTAGCTCCCTCTACCTATAAAATAGTCCCCTCCCCCGAAATTTTCGTCCAAACCCTAAAAATCTCCTCCCCGGGCCGCCGGACACGTCCGAATTCTTATGGTGGTTCGTTCAAGATTCTTTTTCCTTGAGTATCATTTTAATCCATTCATTCTTTCGAATCCTACCGGCGGTTCATGAAGAGCTTCTCAAGTTTGCGATATGTCACTTCTCAATCCTTTTCAAGAAGAATAAGTAGTATGCCAAAATCCATTGCTGTCATCAATTTAATTTGATGAAGGATAAGCATACAGTAAATCTTATTCTTATTCCATCCAAGTGATTAATCCCTTCCTTCGGAGTTTGTTCTTAATGAATAAATTCTAGTTCCAAGTCTTTTCATCTTTTCTTTTCCGGAGTTCAATTTTCCTCAGCCATTTCGTCGGAACCTCCATCTAAATCATGGCAAGGCTCATCTTATTCTTTCATCTTTTATTCTATCTCATCAACCTTTTTGTTACCGAAGTTTTTCATGGTGGTTCTTCATGATTTAATTCATTCTTCAAGTGTTCATCAAGATTCTTGTTGGTGGAGTTCAAGTATCTTTTCTTCTCGCGTCTCGAAGTGCAATTAATTCTCCGTCTTCTTTTGAAGTAGAGTTTTGCATTCTTTCGTTCTTCTCAGCTATTCAATCATTTCCGTTTGCGGCTGGTTATCACCTCATAATTTCTGAGATGTTTTCCATAAGTCCACAACAAGCTTATTCTTTCGTTGTTGGTTTTCTCAACAACTCCATTCAATCCTTCTAAATTCTTTTCATTCATACTCTTTCAATTCTTTTCGGAGGTTTTGTGTCATGTCTTCATCAAGTATCATTCCATCCTCTCTAGCTCGTGTTCTATTCCTCCATGTTTTAGTCAGAGTCCTGCCTAAATTCTTTCAGTCTTATTCGTTTCTTATCTTGTTCTAACCGGAGTGCTTTCAGAGTCTGCCTTATTCCATGAGCTTTGATTCTCGTCATTCTCGTCGTTCCTCTCTTGTTCTCGAGTGCTCTCGATTCTTTGCTTCTTCTCTTGAGTTCTTGTTTCACCTCATCCTTTTTCCCTTCCGTCTCGGTCCTAAGATCTCGGGACGAGATCTCTTGTTAGTGGAGGAGTGTTGTAACGCCCCGGATCCGATGCGCCAGGTGTCTGCCAGTTATTCGTCGTCATTGCCATGTCATTTGCTTGCGTGTTGCATTTTATCATGTCATCATGTGCATTTCATTTTGCATACGTGTTCGTCTCATGCATCCGAGCATTTTTTCCCGTTGTCCATTTTGGAATCCGGCGCTCCTATGCCCTCCGGCGTTCCCCTTTTGTCTCTCGTTGTGAGCGGGTGTTAAACATTCTCGGAATGGACCGAGGCTTGTCAAGTGGCCTTGGTACACCACCGGTAGACCGCCTGTCAAGTTTCGTGCCATTTGGAGGTCGTTTGGTACTCCAACGATTAACCGGGTAACCGTAAAGCCCCTCTCTCTTTGCAGCCCAACACCCCTTCCAAAGTGGCCCAAAACCCAGCAAACTCCCCTCCATGCTCTCGGTTGTTCGATCACGATCGTGTGGGCGAAAACCGCTCCTCATTTGGAGTCTCCTAGCTCCCTCTACCTATAAAATAGTCCCCTCCCCCGACATTTTCGTCCAAACCCTAAAAATCTCCTCCCCGGGCCGCCGGTCGCCCCGACCCCCGCCTCCAGCACGTCGCCCGGCCGCCGCATCCATCTGCCACGTTGCCCCCGCCGTCCCACGCCGCCGTCCGGCACCATCGCCGCCTGCCGGAGCTCCCCCGTCGCCGGTCAACTCCGTCGCCGCCTCCCGCATCCCCGCGCCTCGCCGCCGGCGCACTGTCGTCAACTCCGGCCGGATCCGGCGAGATCCGGCCCGGAACCCCGCAGGTGGATGAGATCCACTAATCCTCCCATCCAAACGCGCCCTCGTCCCGCCCGGATCTCCTCGTCCCGTTTTCAGAGGGGTATATTTTCGCTAAGTCCCAGATTTTGCACATAATCATGCCATGTTCGTCATGCCGTATCTCTGCATCCGTAGCTCCGTTTCATGCGTGTAATATGTCAAATTGTTTGCCTCAACGAGTAAATCATTTCATTCCATTGCATCATATTCATTTGAGGTCATCTAGATGTCTGAATCATCGTTGCAAGAGTGCTTCATAATGTTTTCTGCTGTCTGTTAACAGAACGAGCTCTTTTGTCATTTTTGCCATGATTGATGTGTGCATCCTATGAGGTTGATGTCTACATGTGTTTTGAACTATGCTATGTCTTCTTTACAGAGGTGCTTTGATCAATGTGGTGACTAGCACAAGCATGCAAACTAGGCATCGTGATGTTGCTGATTTTAGTCCTTGTTCTGCTGTTATTTTGATGCCATGTAAACATGATGTTACAGAGAGATCCATGCATATTTTGAGATACTTCAGTAAGGGTGTTTTGAACATGTGGTTTTTGTCTATCCATTCATGCCCTTTGTTGCAATTATGGAGTAGTCTAGCATGTCATTTTCGTGCTCTACTTTTGCTTCAAAATGTTTCCTGGCAGATTGTTTACATGTTATTCAATTTTGCGAAGGTTGCTATACCTGATCCTTGCATGCTATGAACTTGTTCTTGCCTTGGATTGTTACATAAACATGTCTTCTTGATGATGCTATGCTTATCTTGTCATGCAATGACTTGTGGCGAGTGAATCGAGCTTGTTAAGTAGTGTACTTGTTGCTGTTTTGCTAGGCTGAATCTGTTATTTCGTGATGCTATGTAAACCTGCTTCTACTAATCATTCTATGCATAATCTGGAGATGATCACTAAATATGTTTTGTTCTACATGTCATGCTCTATCCATCCATGCCCCTGGTTGCATCTATAGCCTGCTGTAGCTTGTTCATATCTTGCTCCAAAGTTGCTTCATAATGTTGCTGTCAGCCTGTTAACATTAAGTTCAGTTGTTACCATGTGTTTTGCTAGTGATCCATGTACCCTATGACCTTGCTATTGCCATGCTTAGCTTCATAATCATGTCTTCTTACTGTTGGTTGCCTTGCCATGCCATGTATTGCTCTGTAGTGAGCTGCACAAGCTCATTTACATGCCTTCATAATTCTGTTCCTGCCATATTTGAATTTGTAATATAACTTGCCATGTTTATATGGGCGCCATCATATTTTCTGATCCTTTTTGGCTTATGGTCAGTAAGGGACTTTTGATCTATGCAATTATTAGATTCATGCCATGCCTTTGTTTGCCATGATAAGTTCCTGTAACATGTTGTTTGATAGCTCTAAACATTGCATCGTGATGTTATTTTCTGCAAAGTCTGAAATTGTTATTACTTGCAATCTTACCATGTTCTAGTGATTTCTAGAGATAGCTAGTGTTTGAGCATGTTCTAGTGATTTCTAGAGATAGCTAGTGTTCATGTTTTGTAATGCTTTACCTGTACATCATGTCCATGCCTTTTTTTTCTTGTTGAGGTGCTGTAGCATGTTGTTTTGATGCTTGCAATATGCCTAGTTGCTGTTTTGGACAGCTTGTCCTTATAACTTGTATAGTGTGTGTGTGTTGAACCGTTGCTCCGTTTTGAGTGTGCTCTATATGAAACTTGCTTAGTTTTGCATGTAGTTTAATATTATCATGTTGCATCCTTGTTTTGAGGTGTCTGCTTGATGTTTGTATGCATTTTGCATCAATGCCATGTTTAACTTGCTTTGCTAATATCTTCTAGGCCGTAACTCCGAACTAAATGAACTTTATATGTAACTTGACTAGAATCTCGTGTAGATCATCTTGGTGCATCTTAACTTGATGTTTAACAACTTGAACATAAGGTTTATTCAGATCTGGACCAATTTCGAAATATGCATATGAGGACTTACCAGAATTGTTATATGTTGTTCCCGGCCTCATTTAAACTTGCTTTGATGTGTTGCTCTTGTTTGCATCATCTCTTGCCATGAGTAGCTTCATGTAGTCTTGTCATGCATCATGCTTTGTCGTGCATCATGCCTTGTTCATGTGTGGTGTGTTTACGATGTTGTGTGCTTCTTTTCGATAGTTCCTGTTTCGTTGCGATCGTGAGGATTCGTTCGTCTACGCTTGGTTCGGCTTCATCCGTTCGTCTTCTTCATGGACTCATTCTTCTTCCTAGCAGGATTTCAGGCAAGATGACCGCTACCCTGGATCTCACTACTATCATTGCTATGCTAGTTGCTTCGTTCTATCGCTATGTTGCGTTACCTATCTTTTGCTCATCAAGCCAACCCAAATTGCCATGAACCTCTAACCTTTTGACACCTTTCCTATGCAAACTGTTGTTTGGCTATGCTACCGCTTTGCTCAGCCCCTCTTATAGCGTTGCTAGTTGCAGGTGAAGTTGAAGATTTCTCCATGGTGGACAGGATTTTGGTTGGGATATCACAATATCTCTTATATTATTAATGCATCTATATACTTGGTAAAGGGTGGAAGACTCGGCCTTTTGCCTGGTGTTTTGTTCCACTCTTGCCGCCCTAGTTTCCATCATACCAGTGTTATGTTTCCGGATTTTGCGTTCCTTACGCGGTCGGGTGATTTATGGGACCCCCTTGACAGTTCGCTTTGAATAAAACTCCTCCAGCAAGGCCCAACCTTGGTTTTATCACTTGCCTCACCTAGCCCTTTTTTCCCTTGGGAGTCGCGCTCTTGAGGGTCATCTTTATTTTACCCCCCCCCCCCCGGGCCAGTGCTTGTCTAAGTGTTGGTCCGAACCGAGCGATGTTCGGCGCCCCCTGGGCAATCAGGGCTATGCCAACCCGACGTCTTGCTCATCCGGTGTGCCCTGAGAACGAGATATGTGCAGCTCCTATCTGGATTTGTCGGCACAGCGGGAGGCTTTGCTGGTCTTGTTTTACCATTGTCGAAATGTCTTGTAAACCGGGATTCCAAGTCTGATCGGGTCTTCCTGGGAGAAGGTCTATTCCTTTGTTGATCGCGAGAGCTTGTCATGGGCTAAGTTGGGACACCCCTGCAGGGTATAATCTTTCGAAAGCCGTGCCTGCGGTTATAGGCAGATGGGAATTTGTTAATGTTCGGTTGTAGATAACTTGACACCAGATCCGAATTAAAACGCATCAACCGCGTGTGTAGCCGTGATGGTCTCTTTTCGGCGGAGTCCGGAAAGTGAACACGGTTTCTGGGTTATGTTTGACGTAAGTAGGAGTTTAGGATCACTTCTTGATCATTACTAGTTGACGATCGTTCCGCTTGCTCTCTTCTCGCTCTTATTTGCGTATGTTAGCCACCATATATGCTTAGTCGCTGCTGCAGCCTCACCACTTTACCCCTTCCTTTCCCTTTAAGCTTTGCTAGTCTTGATACCCATGGTAATGGGATTGCTGAGTCCTCGTGGCTCACAGACTACTACAACAACAGTTGCAGGTACAGGTTGTGCGATGATCATGACGCGAGAGCGATGCTTGCTTGTCTTGAGTTCTTCTTCTGCTTCTTCTTCGATCAGGGGATAGGTTCCAGGTCGGCAGCCTGAGCTAGCAGGGTGGATGTCGTTTGAGTTTCTGTTTGTGTTCATCCGTAGTCGGATGATGCTCTTATGTATTGTGATGTTGTATTCGTGTCGCATTGTATGCCTCTTGTATGTATCCCCATCTATTATGTAATGTTGATGTAATGATATCCACCTTGCAAAAGCGTTTCAATATGCGGGTCTATCCTTGGTGGGACCTTCGAGTTCCTTTTGGATAGGGTTGCATATTGGGCGTGACACCAGGTACGCGCAAAATTCTGACGTGGCCTATGCCAAAATGCCAGCCTCCTCCTCGGTTATAGTAAGAAACCAGGGGATGTGTATCAACAAGAGACAGTAAAAAAGGTTTACGCAGGGTCTTAATCTGAAAAGAATCCTTGCAACGGGTCCCTACTGCACGTCTGCGCCTGTGTCTCCGTTGTGCCGTATCCTGGACGGGTGTTGCGAGGTGTTCATCTGTAAAAGAGAGGAACTTAGTTGAAAAATATCGTGCGCAAATGTATGTTATATTAAATAAACAAAGTACGTTTCAAAAAATGAATAAAATTGAGCTTTATTGTCTCTTGTTGTATATGCGCGGAGCCCCTTGTGCGGGGGTGTGCGGCTGGTAAGCCCCTGTATGTTTACGCCGGACTCGTCTAACCATGTCCGGGGTCTGAACGACCTGTTTAGGTGCTTGGATTAGTGGAGCCGGTTTTAGTGTGTGGCTGTCGAGGCAGTCACACAATCTTCCGCGCTCGAGGAACACTCGATATTTCCCTTTTAAGGAGATGAGGCCTTGTGGACCGGGCATTTTAAGTGTGAGGGATGCATATTGCGGTATTGCGTTAAAGCGGGCGAAAGCTTCACGCCCCAGTAGTGCTTGATAGCTACTTGTAAATGGGGCGAGGTGGCAGGTTAACTTTTGGCGGCGGAAGTTGTCGGGTGAGCCGAACACAACTTCTAGCAATAAAGAGCCCGTACAATGGGCATATCGGCCTGGCATTACCCCTTGAAAGGAAGTGTTGCTATGGCGAATTTTGGTTGGGTCTATCCCCATTTTGCGGATTGTGTCCTAATATAGCAGGTTTAGATCACTGCCGCCGTCCATTAGGACTTGTGAAAATTGGAGTCCGTCGATTATCGGATTTAATATCAAGGCAGTCCATCCTGCATTCCAGATACTTTTAGAGTAATCCTGATGGTCGAAGGTGATTGGTTTTGACAACCAGTGGCGGGACTCCTCTGGGATAGGCCGTATGGCGCGTATCTCTATGGGCGCCGTTCTGTTTTTCCCTTTTGTCACGTAAAGTGAGTTTACTGTTTTGACTTCTTATGCGAAATTCTTTTGTTTTCCGGTGCTCTGCTTGTGTCTGGATGGGACTTTCCTTGGCGTGGAAGGCAAGTCCCATCCGGACACAGGACGAAGTCTTCAATCTTGTATCTTCATAGTCCAGGAGTCCGGACGATGATGATAGTTCGGCTATCCGGACACCCCCTAGTCCGGGACTCCCTCAATTTGCATTATCAATTAAAACCATATGAGGAAAAGTGGCTTTCTCCTTGGTTAGCTTCACTTGGAGTTGATCATGAGACTCTTTAAGACTAGCGTGAGTACCCTTAAAGGGCTTGTGAGCCTTGTCAAGTATATCAAACTCCTCCTTGAGTCTAGCAAGATCAACCCCAAGTTTGGCATTCTTACAATTTAGCACATGAGATAAAAAGAGCATGATCAAGATCTTTCTTCAATTTAGTATGGTTAATGTTGTGTGACTCCTCAACAGCCAAATGATGATCGCGCTCTTCCTCAAGTGCATTAGAGAGATCCGGTATCTCATCGGCATAGTCACGACTATGCCCCTCCATCTTAGAGATGGTTTCTTCATGAGCCTCGATCATGTCATTTGCTTCACCAAGTTGTTCCAAGAGAGCAACAAAGTGCTTCTTGGATTTACCCTTAAGCTTACTCATAAATGACTCAAATTCATTTTCCTCCTCATTAGACCCCTCATTTTCATCAATGCAATCCGTCAAAGAAGGATTAGTAATGATGGTGGTTTTGATGTTGGGGTTACCTTGTTGGTGGCTTTAGCCATGAGGCACTTGGCGGTGAAGTTCTCATTGGGTGAGTCGAAGAGAAACACCCGTGGAGTTGTCGCAATGGCAACGGAGGCCATGGCAACTGACTCACCGTCTTCATCATCGTCATCATCCTCATTGTACTCTTCCTGTGCCACCAACCCCTTGGGAGGAGTCTTCTTGGTGAAGTTGCTCTTGTTGCGGAAGGACTTGGCCTTGTCTTTTCGGATGAGCTTGCCACCATTGTCTTCCCTCTTCTCATATGGGCACTCCGCAACAAAATGGCTCACATTGCCACAATTATAGCAAGTCCTCACTTGTTGCTTGCCCTTCATGCCACTTGAGTTGTTCTTGTTGAAGTTGGGCCTCGTGTTCTTCTTGCTCCAAAATTGCCTTGAAGCGAGAGCCATGCACTCATGATAAGCATATTTTGTATCTTTGGGATTGCTCTCCTCTTCTTCCTCTTCATCCTCTTCTTCAACACTAACCTTGGCCTTCAAGGCAAGGTTGGGCTTCTTTGCTCTTTGAGAACACAACACCGCGTTGTCGGCGGTCTTGTCCAAGATCTTCATTGCCACAAACTCATCCAACACTTCACTTGAGGACAAGGTGTGGAAGTCTGGCCTTTGATGGATGATGGGGGACATGGCCTTGTGGTAGGGCATCATGGCCTTGAGGAACTTGCGCTTGATCCAATTGTCATCTGTATCATTGCTCCCATGATCTCGGAGTGAGACCGCGAGAGTGGTTAATCACCAGTAAAGCTCACGAGGTTCTTCATCTTCATTCATTGCAAACTCATCGGCTTCATCTTGCACCACTTCATAGTTGGAGCGTTGAATGCTTACGCTTCCCTTGTAGAGGGAAACAACATGGTGCCATGCTTCCTTGGCCATGGTGAAGGGTCGGAGATGTGCAATATCTTCGGGAGGAATTGCATCTTAGATGATGAAGAGTGCATTCTCATTGAATTGATTATCCGCGGCTTCTCTAGGGGTGAAGTTGCTTCGGTCATGCGGATAGAAACCTTCTTCAATGATTCTCCAAAGATTAGTATTAACATGGTTTAAATGACGCTTAAAGAGATAGACCCCAAGTGTCAAAATCCTTGTCGGTGTCAAAACCGGCAGATCTCGGGTAGGGGGTCCCGAACTGTGCGTCTAGGCGGATGGTAACAGGAGACAAGGGACACGATGTTTTTACCCAGGTTCGGGCCCTCTCGGTGGAGGTAAAACCCTACTCCTGCTTGATTAATATTGATGATATGGGTAGTACAAGAGTAGATCTACCACGAGATCAAGGAGGCTAAACCCTAGAAGCTAGCCTATGGTATGATTGTTGTTCGTCCTACGGACTAAAACCCTCCGGTTTATATAGACACCGGAGAGGGCTAGGGTTACACAGAGTCGGTTACAATGGTAGGAGATCTACATATCCGTATTGCCAAGCTTGCCTTCCACGCCAAGGAAAGTCCCATCCGGACACGGGACGAAGTCTTCAATCTTGTATCTTCATAGTCTTGGAGTCCGGCCAAAGATGATAGTTCGGCTATCCGGACACCCCCTAGTCCAGGACTCCCTCAGTAGCCCCTGAACCAGGCTTCAATGACGACGAGTCCAGTGCGCATATTGTCTTCGGCATTGCAAGGCGGGTTCCTCCTCCGAATAATTCATAGAAGATTTTGAGCACGAGGATAGTGTCCGGCTCTGCAAAATAAATTCCACATACCACCGTAGAGAGAATAATATTTACACAAGTTCAATCTGCTGACGTATTCCGTGGCATGATGTCACACCGCGGCCAAGCTTTTATTCGAATCGTTTTTACTGTTCCACCTCAGAGCGTTTAGCGAAGCGGTTTCCTTGGCTCGTCTTGTCAAAGCAGAGATCATGTCCCCTTATTCCGGGATTCTCATCAATACGGGCGTGGGTAACCCAACCGCGCCCGTTGGCATGCCCCCTCTATCGAGCACGAGTCCTAAACGGCCACGGGGAGGGCTCTTGGTATTCAACCTCTTTATAATAAGACCAAGGCCTGCTCCTTTCTTTCAATCTCAATCGAATCCGCCTCTAGCCTCGAGTTACAACACCCAAGGCTCCAAATCCAGGCGCTTCGGACCTTCGACAATGTCCGGCTCCGACCCGCAAGGCTGGTGGATGTCTTCCTCCATCACGGAAGGAGACGTGCTAAAGCTGAGATACGCCCGGTATCTAACCAGCGAAATTTCGCATAGGCTGCCCTCCCAAGGGCAAGTTATTCCTACTCTCGAGCCTGGTGAGAGCGTGGTGTTCGTGTCTCACTTCCTTCGGGGTTTAGGCTTCCCGATGGACCCCTTTGTGAGGGGGCTTATGTTTTATTATGGGCTGGAATTCCATGACTTTGATCCGGAGTCCATCCTCCACATCTCATCGTTTATTGTCGTATGCGAAGCCTTCCTCCGCATCAGTCCTCACTTCGGATTGTGGCTCAAGACCTTTAATGTGGAGCCGAAGATGATCGAGGGGCAGCAAGCATAGTGCGGAGGGGCTGTTATAAGCAAGAGTGCTGACGCTCCATGGCCCGAGGGCTCTTTTCAAGAGGAGCTTGGTTTGTGGCAACAGGAGTGGTTCTATATCACCGCTCCCAGGGGCACCAGATGGGTGGCGCCACCTGCCTTTCGCTCGGGTCCTCCATAATGGCTGGCATCGTGGGTCAACAAAGGGCTTGACTGGGGGCCATTCAAGGACGTACCTCTGTTGCAGGGCCGTATTTGAGACCTCCAAGAGAGAGAGATCAATCTGGTCATAGTGGCGCAGGTCATGCTGATTCGGCGCCTTCTTCCCTGCAAATGTCGCCCCCTCCGCCTGTGGGAATTCAATCCGGAGGGACCATGAGCTCTCCAACACTTCATGGGCGTGACGCCCGTGGATATGTACAAACTGTTCTTCGTATCACAAGAGATGTGTCCGGACTTGACGGAGGACGCAGGTCTGAGCTGCAATCGCCCGGATACTCAAGTAAGTAGTCCTGTGCCCGGACACGCTATCCATACATTTATCATAAACTTGCCCTTTAAAGAGCTGTCCCTTGAACAGGAGTGGATAGAAAAAGCAAAACTGATAAGGTGTCCGGCCCCCCTCCCTAAGACCATGCCAGATCTTGTGTTAACCAAAATGCTGGAGGCTGCGCCTTTGGAAGAGGGCGAAGGGGGGAACAGGAAAGCTACTGCCTCCGCTAAGGAGGCTTTCAAGAAAAGGGGGATCGAGAATCCCTCCCTCCAGGGGGAGAAGAGGACCGCTTCTGAAGATCCGGAGGCCAAGGCCTCAAAGCGGGGGAAGAAATCTTCACCAGAGGGTCCTGCGCCGGGAGAAGCCCCAGCCGCACTATTTCCCCAAGGAAATCAGCCCTCTAGCGAGCCGTAAGTAGAAAGGGGAGTTTTGTAATAAGGGGCATCCCTGTTTTTATTTCTGAAGATAAACGAAGTTTTACCTTGTATTTCGGATCTCAGCCTTTCTCAGCAGAGCTCATCTTCGGGGGATCTTCGTCCAGAGATGATGGAGAGCGAAATGCCTCCATCTGCTGCACTGTCAGGCGGGGCGGACGACCCTGAGGTGTCGTCGCGGAGGGTTTCCCTGAGTCCGGCGGGGCCGGAAGGTTCGGCGCCAACTGGTGTACGGTCGGAGGAGCTAAAGGATCTGCTCGGGCGAGCGTCTATCTCAGAAGATCACCGTACGTTAATGGGTACGGTGATTGAAAGGATTTCATCCACTGAGAGAGGATTGCATGAAGCCGTCAGAAGTTTACTGACGGGGTTTGAGGTACGCAAAAATGATATACCTTCTGACAGTTTTGCATATAGAATGCGCCCTGTATAGATAGTAGCCCCTGAGACTCGGTACGTTGTCAAAGGTGACAGCGTGCCGAGGATCATAATCTCAGTTGTAAGATGTCGCCCTTCCTATATAGGTGGTGTAGCGTACGGTGGCCAGCCGGACTGATGGATTTGCCGAACTGAAGCGGCAACTTGACGTTGCGGATGCGGACATCACACTGGTCAATAAGCGACTTGACGAGTCGCAAGGTATGTGGCTTCTCCGCGGACACCTAGTAAGGGAGCTTGATGCCCGTGCCTTACAACATGTATGCTTAATGCAGATGGTGCCACTGCTATGCAGGACCTTCGGGCGGAGCTCGCCCGAGCCAAGGAGCAAGCCAGAGAAGGTAATGCGGCTGCCTTGAAGGCGGCCGAAGAGCTAAAAGCCGAACAGGCTCCTCACTGCCGAAGCAGGGAGGAAATGGCCGAGATGTCCGTGAGGCTGAAGAATGCTACAGACCGCTGCGAGTTTCTTGAAAAAGAACACCGAGCGGAGCAAGAGGACCTGAAGAAGGCCACCGCCGAAGCCAAGGATGCCCGCTCCGCGATGAGAGCTATGAAGGAGGAGCTACGTCAAGCCGGGGATATCGCGGCTGGAAAGCCCTTTCTGCTGCGGAGGAAGTTCACGGATCCTAAGTATGCTCAGTTGGGCCAGCTGTGGGGTGCGGAGGATGCTCATATGGATTTGGCGGCGAGTGCCGCAGACGCGGTCGCACACTTCCGAGGCCAAAAGGATCACGGAATGGAAGAGCTTTTTTGGTCGCAGTTCCATAATACAGAGCGTCCACTTCCATTAACCGATCGGTTAGCCGAATGGGCTAAGCTGAATAGGTTGTTCGGACTTGCCATGAAGGATGTTGTCGGTGTCAAAACCGGCAGATCTCGGGTAGGGGGTCCCGAATTGTGCGTCCAGGCGGATGGTAATAGGAGACAACGGACACGATGTTTTTACCCAGGTTCGGGACCTCTCGATGGAGGTAAAACCCTACTCCTGCTTGATTGATATTGATGATATGAGTAGTAGAAGAGTAGATCTACCACGAGATCAAGGAGGCTAAACCCTAGAAGCTAGCCTATGGTATGATTGTTGTTCGTCCTATGGACTAAAACCCTCCGGTTTATATAGACACAGGAGAGGGCTAGGGTTACACAGAGTCGGTTACAATGGTAGGAGATCTACATATCCGTATTGCCAAGCTTGCCTTCCACGCCAAGGAAAGTCCCCTCCGGACACGGGACGAAGTCTTCAATCTTGTGTCTTCATAGTCTTGGAGTCTGGCCAATGATGATAGTTCGGCTATCCGGACACCCCCTAGTCCAGGACTCCCTCAGTAGCGCCTGAACCAGGCTTCAATGACGACGAGTCCGGCGCGCATATTGTCTTTGGCATTGCAAGGCGGGTTCCTCCTCCGAATAACTCATAGAAGATTGTGAACGCTAGGATAGTGTCCGACTCTGCAAAATAATATCCACATACCACCATAGAGAGAATAATATTTACACAAGTTCAATCTGCTGACGTATTTTGTGGCGTGACGTCACGCCACGGCCAAGCCTTTATTCGAATCGTTTTTATTATTCCACCTCCGCGCGTTTAGTGAAGCGGTTTCCTTGGCACGTCTTGTCGAAGCATAAATCGTGTCCCCTTATTTCGGGATTCTCATCAATATGGACGTGGGTAACCCAACCGCGCCATTGATTGTGGCGCTTGGGAGATAAGCGAGTTTTACCAGGCTGGTGGGGACGCATAGTTTCGTCCGCCCATATATAAGGGGATAAGGATCCACCTTTTTACCTACGCCTTCTTCCTCCTTTGCTTATCCATCTCTGTGCACTCGAGCTCCAGCGCCCAAGTCCGCACATCTCACCTCAACCCTCTCCAACCATGTCCGGAGCGGGAGGCAAGTGGATGGCCTCCTCCGTTACGGAGGGGCACATCAAGAAGCTGCGCAGTGCCGGATATTTGTCCAGCGACATCGCGCACTGGCTCCCCGACAAGGGGCAGCTCATCCCCACCCCCAGGCCCCATGAGAGGGTGGTATTCCTTCCCCATTTCCTCCATGGACTGGGCTTCCCACTCCACCCCTTTGTCCGGGGGCTCATGTTCTACTATGGCCTGGATTTCCATGATCTGGCCCTGAATTTCATCCTCTACATCTCGGCATTTATCGTCGTGTGCGAGGCCTTCCTCTGCATCCAGCCCCGCTTCGGCTTGTGGCTAAAGACCTTCAATGTCAAGCCGAAGGTTGTGAAGGGCAGCCAAGCGGAGTGTGGAGGCGCCATGGTGGGAAAGATGCCCAACGTCACTTGGCTCGAGGGCGCCTTCGTGGAAACCATCAAAGGGTGGCAATCGGGGTGGTTCTACATCACCGAGCCGCGTGACCCTGAATGGGCAGCGGCCCCCGAATTCAGATCTGGCATCCCCATGCAGCTCACTTCCTGGAAAGAGAAGGGCCTGCTTTGGGGCGATTCGGAAGAGCTGACCGGACTCTAATCCTGTCTCCAAACCCTGGTGAACAAGAAGCTCAAGCTTTTCAACGTAATCCAAGTCATGCTCATCCGCCGGATTCTCCCTTGCCAACAGCGGGACTTCAATTTGTGGGAGTTCGATCCGGCACAGCACCAGACCTTGAGCAGGCTCTTCGACACTACGTACGAAGAGGCCTGGAGGGTGTTGTTCAAGGGCGCCAAGGCTCCCGCATCCGCTACCGAAGACCGCGGATTCAGCTCGCAGCGTCCGGCTGGCGAGGTAAGCTATGTTATCCTTTATGGGACACTTGCTTTTCATAGTTTGACTCTATGCGGGATCTAAACTCCCAATACCTTTAACAGGCCTGGCAGAAGACGTCCGGACAGGTTAGCTGTTCGGCTCCCCTTCCAGAAGACCCAGCGAATGCCCGTTTGACCGGGCTGCTGATCCCGGCACCTTACGTGGTGCCAGAGAAGAAGGCCAAGAAGAAGGCCATGGGAACCCGGAGGAGTTCCCCGCGCCAGGTGTTATCGGATTCATCGTCCGATGACTCCGAGGCGGACTCCTCCCATGAGGACGAGGAGGAGAAGAAAGAGGCATCTCCCCCAGCGGGGGAGAGAAGAAGAGGAAGGCCTCCCCAACGGGGGAGGCCGAAGGGTCCAAGAAGGGAAGGACCCTTCCCCCAGACTGCTCTGCCAACACCGGCAACGGCGACGAGGAGTGGCCCTCAAGGGCCAAGCCCCTGGCGAGATCGTAAGTATTCGGGCTCCTGAATAACTCATAATTTTCTTTTTGTCGCATAACATCTTTTAACGCCGCATACAACCCTGTAGTCCGCCCAAGGACAATCTTCCCGCTTCGTCGAGCGGGTCCTTGGGTACATCGGATGTGAATAGCACTTCACTTCTGACCTCCTCCTCCCCCCGTGACGCCGACGACGGCGAGGTGGGATCCCGGAAAGGGACCCACCAGGAGGAGGAGACCCCGGAGGTGCCGCAGGGCAACCTCCCGGACTTTGGACCGGACTCCGCACCGGAACCTGCAGTGGTTCCGGAGTCTGGCGGGCGGCCCCTTCGTAAGAAGGGCAAGACTGTGACGCCGGCGGCCTCCGTCCAACCGGAGGCGCTGGATAACTTGCTGGAGGCGCTCAACGGCGCTTCCATCAAAGAGGAACACTGCACTGTCATGAGTGCGGTGACTCAGAAGGTTCAGCTCGCCAAAAGCGGGCTGACCGAAGCCTGCAGCAGCCTTCTAACAGGCTTTGAGGAAAGAATTTTAAGATATATAATATAATACCACATAGACAGTAGCCCCTGATGCTCGGTTCGGTGTTCGGAAAGAAAAGCCGGACTGAGGATCTAAAAATATATACGCAGGAGTCTTAACAAAAATATGTCAATATGGGAATGCAGGCTGCGCTGCTGACCTCTGCCGCACTGACTGCGGAGGTCAATGCCTTGAAGCAGAGCCTCGAGCGGTCCGAGAGCGAGCTCGGCCGTGCCAAGAAGTAGCTCGAGGACAAGGAAGGTGAGTAGCACCTATTTAAAGTTGTACCTTACAGAAAAGGATTTGGTTGCAAGAGGAATGACAAGGATAACGTGGGTACTCCAGGGGCTACGAACAAGGTGGCAACCCTGAAGGAGGCGGTGTCCGCGGTCGAACACAATGCGGCCACGGAACGCGCCAAGCGAGAGAAGCAGGAGGCGCGGGTGGCGGAGGTACGACAAGAGCTCCAGGCTCTCGTGGAAAAACACAAGAGTTTGGAGCATGACTCGAAGACTCGAGAGTCCGAGCTTGCGTCGGCTCTTGAGAGTGCCAAAGCTGCTAAGGCCGAAGCCCACAAGGCCCTCCAGGAAATCGAGGCATTGAAGAAAATAGCGGCGGGTAAGGCCTTCTTCATGCAAAGCAAGCATGTAAAAGTGAATTACCTGTTACTTACCCAAATTCAGAGCTCTCCAGGAGCGTTCGCAGATCTGCCCCGTAGCGTGTCCGATGCTGCCGCTTTCTACAGAGCTGAGGAGGGGAGCTCGACGAAGAAGGTGTTCTGGTCTCAGTATGCTGAGGCCGGACATCCGGTGCCCCTTAGCAACTAGCTGAAGTAGCTGGTCGAGCTCCACAAGGTGGCCGAACAGGCCATGAAGGGCCTCATAGTTCGACTGTGGCCCAAAGAGGCCATGCCTGGGAGCTACTTCGGCCTGGTGCGGCGGCTGGTGGATGCTTGTCCATGGGTTGAAGTCATCAAGCATTCTGCCTGCATTGAAGGTGCTCGTCGGGCCCTTGCCCGTGCTAAAGTGCACTGGGGCAAGATGGATGCTGAGAAGCTTGTGACGGACGCGCCACCGCCGGGCAAGCAGTATCGCACGCACGAGATGTATTATAAGGGTGCTCACATTATTGCGGGTGAGTGCTCCAAAGATGTAATATTTGAGTAGACTCGCATTTTGTTATCCTGTGCACCGAAAACTTTGTTCATATGTGCTAAGCAACGCTTGTTAATTTAAAATATTACCTTCTGTGCGGCCATTTATCAAATCTGAGAGATGGCAAGTCGTCGGCTTCAGCCCCCATGCCACGAGTGTCGGGGTGTTCGGGATAAACAAGGGACAAGGTCGGTATTCGACTCCATCGCCGTAGAGGTAGCAGCCCCTGAGGCGGTGTCTAGCCACCCATCCTCGATCGGCGCAGTCGGCTCCGAGTTAAGGGTCGGAGCGGACTCTTGTGCGGCCTCCAGGGCACTGTCCGGCAGTAGAGCTAGATCATGCCCATTGTGACAGTGCGGCACGCTCGGCTGTGGCTCGAATCGGTCGAAGATCTAGTCTCCGCGGATGTCGGCCGTATAGTTCAAGCTTACAAATCTGACCTGATGGCCAGGGGCGTAGCTTTCGATCTGCTCCAGATGGCGAAATGAATTGGCCCGCAGTGCGAAGCCGCCGAACACAAAGATCTGTCCGGGGAGAAAAGTCTCACCCTGGACCGCGTTGTTGTTGATGATCGAAGGAGCCAATGGGCCTATAGGTGACGACACAAAGGAACTCTCAATGAAAGCACCAATGTCGGTGTCAAAACCGGCGGATCTTGGGTAGGGGGTCCCGAACTGTGCGTCTAGGCGGATGGTAACAGGAGACAAGGGACACGATGTTTTTACCCAGGTTCGGGCCCTCTCGATGGAGGTAAAACCCTACTCCTGCTTGATTGATATTGATGATATGGGTATTACAAGAGTAGATCTACCATGAGATCAAGGAGGCTAAACCCTAGAAGCTAGCCTATGGTATGATTGTTGTTCGTCCTATGGACTAAAACCCTCCGGTTTATATAGACACCGGAGAGGGCTAGAGTTACACAGAGTCGGTTACAATGGTAGGAGATCTACATATCTGTATTGCCAAGCTTGCCTTCCACGCCAAGGAAAGTCCCATCTGGACACGGGACAAAGTCTTCAATCTTGTATCTTCATAGTCTTGGAGTCTGGCCAATGATGATAGTTCGGCTATCCGGACACCCCCTAGTCCAGGACTCCCTCAGTAGCCCCTGAACCAGGCTTCAATGACAACGAGTCCGGTGCGCATATTGTCTTCAGGATTGCAAGGCGGGTTCCTCCTCCGAATAACTCATAGAAGATTGTGAATTCCAGGATAGTGTCCGGCTCTGCAAAATAAATTCCACATACCTCTGTAGAGAGAATAATATTTACACAAGTTCAATCTGCTGACGTATTTTGTGGCGTGACGTCACGCCACGGCCAAGCCTTTATTCAAATCGTTTTCATTATTCCACCTCAGCGCATTTAGCCAAGCGGTTTCCTTGGCACGTCTTGTCGAAGCAGAGATCGTGTCCCCTTATTCCGGGATTCTCATCAATACGGACGTGGGTAACCCAACCGCGCCCGTTGCCACGCCCTCTCCGTCGAAGGCGAGTTCCAAACGGTCACGGGGCCGCTTTCGGTATTCTCCCCATTTATAATGAGACCAAGGCATGTCCCTTTCCTTTGATCCTCAATCGAATCCTCCCCTCGCCCCGAGTTCCAACACCCAAGGCTCCAGATTCGGGTGCTTCGGACCTTCGACAATGTCCGGCTCCGACCTTCAGGGCCGGTGGATGCCCTCTTCCATCACGGAAGAAGACGTGCTAAAGCTGAGAGACGCCAGGTACCTAACCTATGAGATTTCGCATAGGTTGCCCGCTCAAGGGCAAGTCGTTCCCACTCCCGAGCCTGGTGAGAGCATCGTGTTCATGTCTCACTTCCGTCGGGGTTTTGGCTTCCCGATGGACCCCTCCGTGAAGGGGCTCATGTTTTATTACGGGCTGGAATTCCATGACTTGGCTCCGGAGTCCATCCTCCACATCTCATCGTTCATTGTCGTCTATGAAGCCTTCCTCCGCACTACCCCTCACTTCGGTTTGTGGCTCAATACCTTCAACATGGAGCCGAAGATGATCGAGGGGCGACAGGCAGAGTGCGGAGGGCCAGTCATAAGCAAGAGGGACGATGCTCCATGGCCCGAGGGCTCTTTTCAAGAGGATCTTGGCTTGTGGCAACAGGAGTGGTTCTATATCACCGCTCCCAGGGGCAGCAGGCAGGTGCCGCTACCCGCCTTTCGCTCGGGCCCTCCACAACGGCTGGCGTCATGGGTCAACAAAGGGCTTAACTGGGGGGCGTCCAAGGACGTACCAATATTGCAGGGCCGGATTCGAGACCTTCGAGAGAGGGAGATCAATCTGGTCGTAGTGGCGCAGGTTAGGCTGATTCGGCGCCTTCTGCCCTGCAAACGCCGCCCCCTCCGCCGGTGGGAATTCAATCCAGAGGGACCGCGAGCTCTTCAATACTTCATGGGTACGACACCCACGGAGATGTATAAACTGTTCTTCGGATCACAAGAGATGTGTCCGGACTCGACCGAGGACGCCGGCCTAAGCTGCAATCGCCCGGATACTCAAGTAAGTAGTCCTGTGTCCGGACATACCGTCTGTTTATTTATCATAGATTTGCCTTTTAACCAGCTATCCCTTGAACAGGAGTGGATAGCGAAAGAAAAACTGATACGGTGACCGGCCCCCCTCCCTGAGACCACGCCGGATCCCGTGTTAGTCAAGATGCTGGAGGTTGCGCCTTTAGAAGAGGGCGAAGAGGAAAACAGGAAAACTACCGCCTCTGCTAAGGAGGCGCTCAAGGAAGGGGGGATCGAGAATCCCTCCCTCCAGGGGGAGAAGAGGACCGCTTCCGAAGATCCGGAGGCCAAGGCCTCAAAGCGGGGGAAGAAATCTTCACCGGAGGGTCCTGCGCCGGGAGAAGCCCTGGCCGCACTATTTCCCCAAGGGAATCAGCCCTCCAGCGAGCCGTAAGTAGAAAAAAGGGGAGTTTCGTAATAAGGGACATCCCTGTTTTATTTCTGAGGATGACCGAAGTTCTTACCTTGTAGTTCGGATCTCAGCCCTTCCCAACAGAGCTCATCTTCGGGGGATCTTCGTCTGGAGATGATGGAGAGCGAGACGCCTCCATCTGCCGCACCGTCAGATGGGGCGGACGACCCTGAGGTGTCGTCGTGGAGGGTCTCCCCGAGTCCGGCGGGGCCGGAGAGTTCGGCACCAACTGGTGTACGGCCGGAGGAGCTGAAGGAAGTTTTGCGCATAGAGTGCGCCCTGTATAGATAGTAGCCCCTGAGACTCGGTATGTTGTTAGAAGTGACGGTGTGCCGAGGATCATAATCTCAGTGTTAAGATGTCGCCGTTCCTATTCAGGGGGCGGAGCGTTCGGTGGCCAGCCGGACTGATAGAGTTGCCGAACTGAAGTGGCAACTGGACGTTGCGGATGCGGACATCGCGCTGCTCAATAAGCGACTTGACGAGTCACAAGGTATGTGGTTTCTCCGCGGTCGGCTGATAAGGGAGCTGATGCCCACGCCTTAGAACATGTATGCTTGATGCAGATGGCGCCGCTGCTATGGAGGACCTTGGGGCAGAGCTTGCTCGAGCCAAGGAGCAAGCCAGAAGGAGTGATGCGGCTGCCTCGAAGGCAGCCGAAGAGCTAAAAGCCGAAAAGGCTGCTCACTGCCGAAGCAGGGAGGAGATGGCCGGAATGGCCGTGAAGCTGAAGGATGGGACCGACCGCTATGAGGTTCTTGAAAGAGAACGCCGAGCGGGGCAAGAGGACCTGAAGAAGGCCACCGTCGAAGCCAAGGATGCCCGCTCTGCGATGAGGGCTATAAAGGAGGAGCTGCATCAGGCCGGAGACATTGCGGCGAGAAAGCCCTTTCTGCTGTGTAGGAAGTTCACGGATCCAAAGTATGCTCAGTGGGCCAGTTGTGGGGTGCGGAGGATGCTTATCTGAATTTGGCGGCGAGTGCGGCGGACGCAGTCATGCACTTCTGAAGCCAAAAGGATCACGAAATGGAAGAGCTTTTTTGGTCTCAGTTCCATAGTCCGGAGCGTCCACTTCCGTTAACCGATCGGTTGGCTGAGTGGGCTGAGCTGAATAGATTGTCTGGACTTGCCATGAAGGATGTCGTGGCTCATCCGTGGACGGAAAGGCCCAAGCCGAAAAGTTATTTTGTCTTAGTGCAGCAGTTCCTTGATGCGGTGCCGCATATCAAGGCGATGAAGCGGTCGGCATCATAGAGGGTGCACGGATGGCTCTCGCCCGTGTCAACACATACTGGGCAGAGATGGATGCCACCGACGTTGCATCCCGGGATTCGGACAAAAGCCGATTACCCGCCGAGCACTATTTTGAGGAAGTCCTGCAGGGCGCTCGTTTAATAGAGTCGCAGTGCTCGAAAAACGTTATGTTCAAATGACATGTATGATTTGTAAAACCATATTTATAATATAAGGGCCTTTTATACTTGTGCGTTCAAGTATTGTAATATCTCCTGTGCGGCCGTTAATGTATATGTATATATAACCTGAAAGATGGCAGTCTTCGGCTTCAGCCCCCATGCACATGGTGCGGGGGTGTTTGCAAAAAAGCGCATTTTCACAATTAATCCAACGTCTTGGTCCTGTGAAGGAGGTGGTAGCGTAGCAAACTAGGCAACCGGACTATAATGCTTTATCACTTTCACTTAGCCATAGGAGTTCGAAGGTGGGGCTACGATATAGCCCCTAGGGGCACCGCGCTCTCCGAATTCGGGCGCGCATTTGTGCCTGACCGGGAAACGGTCCTTCGTCAAAGCGGAGGAATTCTAGACATTCCGGTAGTCGATCGAGTGGTTGACCAGTCTCTCGCTATATCATGACAGTCAGTTTTCGGCTTTCTCTACTGAGGTGCTCGCCAGGCCGAACCGGGGCACAATCGCAGTAGTTCTCCTGGTGCCGCGTTAGCCGATAAAACAGAATGTAAGGCAGCAAAACACAGGAGCCGGGCAAACCCAACATTTGACCAAAGACATGATTCGGAGCTGATGCATATAAGTCCTAACTCGAGACGCCGAACACTCCCTAAGGTATTCGGTCGTTATGAAAATGGGCAGAACGATGCCCTAAGCCCCTAGTGTCCAGGTACGCGCGAAATCTTCTGACGCGGCCGATGCCAAAACGCCAGCCTCCTCCTCGGTTATGGTAAGAAACCGGGGGATGTGTATCAACAAGAGACAGTAAAAAAGGTTTACGCAGGGTCTTAATCTGAAAAGAATCCTTGCAACGGGTCCCTGCTGCACGTCTTCGCATGTGTCTCCGTTGTGCTGTATCCTGGACGGGTGTAGCATGTTGTTCATCTGTAAAAGAGAAGAACTTAGTTTGAAGAAAGATCGTGCGAAAAATGTATTTAAAACAGAATATGATTTAAGAAATGAATAAAATTGAGCTTTATTGGCTCTCATTCTTCCTTCGTGCAGCCCCTTGTAAAGGGGTACGCGGCTAGGGAGCCCCTTGTTTATTTATACCGAACTCGCCTAACCGTGTCCGGGGTCTGAATGACCTGTTTTAGGGGCTTTGATCAGCAAGGCCGGATTAGTGTGTGGCTGTCAAGGCAGTCTCACGTTCTTCCGCGGTCGAGGAACACTCGAAGTTTCCCTTCAATGAGATGATACCGCGTGGACCGGGCATTTTAAGTGTGAGAGACGCGTAATGCGGTATTGCGTTAAAGCGGGAGAAAGCTTCGCGTCCCAATAGTGCTTGATGGCTACTGTTGAATGGGGCGATATGGAAGATTAGATTTTCGCGACAGAAGTTGTCGGATGAACCGAACACGACTTCTAGTAGTAAGTGGCCCGTACAATTGGCGTGAGGGCCTGGCGTTACTCCTTTAAAGGAAGTGTTGCTATGGCGAATTTTGGTAGGGTCTATTCCCATTCTGCGGATTGTGTCCTGGTATAGCAGGTTTATATCGCTGCCGGCATCCATTAGGACTTGTGTAAGCTGTATTCCGCCGATTATAGGATCCAGTATCAAAGCAGTCCATCCTGCGTTTCGAATACTTCTGGAGTAATCCTGATGGTCAAAAGTAATTGGTTTTGACATCCAGTTTCGGGACTCCGCTGGGGTGGACCATGCGGCGCGTACTTTAGTAGGTGCCGCCCTATTTTTCCTTGTTATCACTTGAAGTGAATTCACTGTTTTGACTTCTTGTGGGAAGTTCTTTTGTTTTCCGGTGCTCTTCTTGTGGGGTTCGTCATCGTCCTCGCTTGGTGTGTCGAGCCCCTTGTGTTCGGTGTTAAGTCGGCCGGATTGCTTGAAGACCCAACAATCTCTATTGGTATGGTTTGCAGGCTTCCTGGGGGTACTGTGGATTTGACATATCCTGTCCAAGATTTTGTTTAGGTTGGATAGCTCGTCACTGTTGTCCTTAAGAGGTAGTGTTTTGTTGTTCGGCCGAGAGCTTTTGAACCCGGCGTTGACCACCGTGTTCTATGGGCCATTTTCCTTAGTCCGGCGCTGGTTTTTTCTGTGTCGTGGCTTCCCATTTCCATCCTGACCTCGGATGTACTCGGGTCGCTGGTGCTGCATCTTGCCAGCCAGCTATCTTCTCCCGCGCAGAAGCGGGTCATGAGGCTTGTTAGTGCGGCCATTGTCCTTGGCTTTTCCTGGCCGAGGTGTCTGGCGAGCCATTCGTCTCGGACGTTATGTTTGAAGGCTGCTAAGGCTTCGGCGTCCGGACAGTCGACTATTTGGTTCTTTTTGGTGAGGAACTTGTTCTAGAATATGCAGGCTGATTCTCCGGGCTGTTGAGTTATGTGACTTAAATCGTCTGCATCCGGAGGGCGGACATAAGTCCCCTGAAAATTTGCTCGAAACGCATCCTCGAGCTCTTCCCAACTTCCAATGGTATTTTCTGGGAGGCTTTTGAGCCAATGCCGAGCTGGCCCTTTGAGCTTGAGGGGTAGGTATTTTATGGCATGGAGATCATCTCCTCTAGCCATATGTATGTGTAGGATATAATCCTCAATCCAGACTCCGGGGTCTGTTGTTCCGTCGTAGGCCTCTATGTTTACGGGCTTGAATCCCACTGGAAATTCATGATCCAGTACCTCATCGGTGAAACATAGGGGGTGTGCGGCGCCCCTGTATTTAGGTGTACCGTTATTTTTGAACACTCTACGTGTTGTGTTGCTCCCTGGAGCCTTCTTTCTTGGCCCATAGATGGACCTGACCGGGCCATCCTTTTTGCGAGGATCCTTTTTTGGATCGTGTGTCGGCTTGTGTGCGGTGCCGCTTGCCGCTCTTTGCTTGTCATGTGGTCGTCTATCCGACCAGGCGGCCTCTTTGTTCTTTGACTGTGGGGGCTCTACGGCCTCCTCGTCAAATTCGGGCAACAACTTGCGCTTCGAGTAGCTCTTTGCTTGGTGACTATCGTCGTATTTATCTGCGGTCTTGAGTACTTTGCTCCTTCTCATTCTGAGTACGTCTTCCACTGTTTTGAGCTTCCGCTTTTGCTTCTTCAAACTTCTTGAAGTGGCGACGAGCCTTTTGTGGAGGTTCTTATGCTCCGGTGATGTGTCCGGCATGAGATCATCTGGACTGTTGTTTTCGCCGGGGATGGTTTGCTCGTCCAATTCATCCTGTTCGGACAGTTGCTTGGTGGCATGTTCGTCGTCCACGGGTTCTCCCTGCTCCACGGCTGGGTCTGTGTGGGTGCTGTTGTTATCAAGGCGGGACTTCGGGCGGCGCTTGCGTCGCCGTTTTGGCTGTTTTTCGGGGGAATTATCCTTCACCGCGTCCCGTTGTTCCTCATTATCGCTTCCTTTTGGTGTATCCACCATGTATACATCGTGAGTTGAGGTGGCTTTCCAGTGCCCTGTGGGCGCTGGTTCTTGGTCGTCTCCGGCATCGTCGTCCATACCGTCGATGTCCTCAGAGTCGAAGTCTAGCATGTCGGTTAGGTCGTCGACAGTGGCTACAAAGTGGGTGGTGGGTGGGCTTTGAATTTCTTCGTCGTCCGCATCCCAACCGTCCTGACCGTGGTCCGGCCAGGGCTCTCCTGATAACGAGGGATATTTTAGCGAATTCAGGACGTCGCCAAAAGGCAAGTGCTGAAAGATGTCCGCAGCGGTGAACTCCATGATCGGCGCCCAATCGGATTCGATTAGTAGGGGCGCGGGAGGTTCGGAGTCCGGCGAGGAGTCCGGCACCTTGGAGTCACGAGCTTCACAAGGGACAAGGTCGGTATTCGGCTCCATCGCCGTAGAGGTAGTAGCCCCCGAGGCTGTGTCTAGCCACCCATCCTCGATCGGAGCAGTCGGCTCCGAGTTAAGGGTCGGAGCAGACTCTTGTGTGGCCTCCAAGGCACTGTCCGGCAGCAGAGCTAGATCATGCCCATCGTGACAGTGCGGCGCGCTCGGCTGTGGCTCAAATCCGTCGAAGATCAAGTCTCCGCGGATGTCGGCCGTATAGTTCAAGCTTCCAAATCTGACCTGATGGCCAGGGGCGTAGCTTTCGATCTGCTCCAGATGGCCAAATGAATTGGCCCGCAGTGCGAAGCCGCCGAATACAAAGATCTGTCTAGGGAGAAAAGTCTCACCCTGGACCGCGTTGTTGTTGATGATCGAAGCAGCCATCGGGCCTATAGGTGACGACACAGAGGAACTCTCAATGAAAGCACCAATATCGGTGTCAAAACCGGCGGATCTCGGGTAGGGGGTCCCGAACTGTGCGTCTAGGCGGATGGTAACAGGAGACAAGGGGCACGATGTTTTTACCCAGGTTCGGGCCCTCTCAATGGAGGTAAAACCCTACTCCTGCTTGATTGATATTGATGATATGGGTATTACAAGAGTAGATCTACCACGAGATCAAGGAGCCTAAACCCTAGAAGCTAGCCTATGGTATGATTGTTGTTCGTCCTATGGACTAAAACCCTCCGGTTTATATAGACACCGGAGAGGGCTATGGTTACACAGAGTCGGTTACAATGGTAGGAGATCTACATATCCGTATTGCCAAGCTTACCTTCCACGCCAAGGAAAGTCCCATCCGGACACGGGACGAAGTCTTCAATCTTGTATCTTCATAGTCTTGGAGTCCGGCCAATGATGATAGTTCGGCTATCCGGACACCCCCTAGTCCAGGACTCCCT
This sequence comes from Triticum aestivum, assembly GCF_018294505.1. Lineage (NCBI taxonomy): Eukaryota > Viridiplantae > Streptophyta > Magnoliopsida > Poales > Poaceae > Triticum > Triticum aestivum. The sequence continues at coordinate 488,635,109 of NC_057810.1, read as the reverse complement.
CAGATGTCGTGACTCATTTGTGGCCGAAAAGGCCTGAGCCGAAAGTTATTTTGGCTTGGTGCAGCAGTTCCTTGATGCGGTGCCACATATCGATGCAATGAAACGGTCGGCATGCATAGAGGGTGCACGGATGGCTCTTGCCCGTGTCAAAACATACTGGGCAGAGATGAAGGCCACCAACGTTGCGTCCCAGGGATTCGGACAGAAGCCGAGTACCTGCCGAGCACTATTTTGGGGAAGTCCTGCAGGGCGCTCGTTTAATAGAGACGCAGTGCTCGAAAAATGTTATGTTCAAATGACATGTATGATTTGTGAAACCATGTTTCAAATATAATATAATGGCTTTTTATACTTGTGCGTTCAAGTATTGAAATACCTCCTGTGCGGCCGTTACTATATATGTGTATATAACCTGAAAGATGGCAGTCTTCGGCTTCATCCCCCACGCACATAGTGCGGGGGTGTTTGCAAAAAAGCGCATTTTCACACTTAATCCAACGTCTTGGTCCTGTGAAGGAGGTGATAGCGTAGCAAACTAGGCAACCGGACTATAATGCTTTATCACTTTCACTTAGCCATAGGAATTCGATGGTGGGGCTACTATATAGCCCCTAGGGGCACCGCGCTCTCCGAATTCGGGGCGCGTATGTGCCTGACCGGGAAACGGTCCTTCGTTAAAGCAGAGGAATTCTAAACATTCTGATGGTCGATCGAGTGGTTGACCAGTCTCTTACTATATCATGACAGTCAGTTTTTGGCTTTCTCTACTGAGGTGCTCACCTGGACGAACCGGGGCACAATCACAGTAGTTCTCCTGGTGTCGCGTTAGCCGATAGAGCGGAACGTAAGGCAGCAAAACACAGGAGCCGGGCAAACCCAACATTTGACCAAAGACATGATTCGGAGATGATGCATATAAGGCCTAACTTGAGACACCGAACACTCCCTAAGGTATTCGGTCTTTATGAAAACGGGCAGAACAATGCCCTGAGCCCCTAATGTCCAGGTACGCGCAAAAATTTCTGACGCGGCCGATGCCAAAACGCCAGCCTCCTCCTCGGTTATAGTAAAAACCGGGGGTTGTGTATCAACAAGAGACAGTAAGAAAGGTTTATGCAGGGTCTTAATCTAAAAAGAATCCTTGCAACGGGTCCCTACTGCACGTCTGCGCCTGTGTCTCTATTGTGCCGCATCCTAGACGGGTGTAGCACGGTGTTCATCTGTAAAAGAGAAGAACTTAGTTGGAAAAAAGGATCATGCGAAAAATGTATAAACAGAGTATAATTCAAGAAATGAATAAAAATTGAGCTTTATTATCTCTTATTGTACATGCGTGCAGCCCCTTGTAAGGGGGTACGCGGCTAGTAAGCCCCTTGTTTATTTATGCCGGACTCGCCTAACCGTGTCTGGGGTCTCAATGACCTGTTTAGGTGCTTTGATCAGCAAGGCCAGATTAATGCGTGGCTGTCAAGGCAGTCTCACGTTCTTCCGTTTTTGAGGAACACTCGAAGTTTCCTTTTAATGAGATGATGCTGCGTGGACCGGGCATTTTAAGTGTAAGAGATGCATAATGCGGTATTGTGTTAAAGCGGGCGAAAGCTTCGCGTCCCAATAGTGCTTGATAGCTACTTCTAAATGGGGCGATGTGGAAGACTAACTTTTCACGACGGAAGTTGTCGGATGAGCCGAACACAACTTCTAGTAGTAGAGAGCCCGTACAATGGGCATATGGGCCTGGCATCACTCCTCTAAAGGAAGTGTTGCTATGGCGAATTTTGGTTGGGTCTATCCCCATTCTGCGGATTGTGTCCTGATATAACAGGTTTAGATCATTGCCGCCGTCCATTAGGACTTGTGTAAATTGTAGTCCGTCGATTATAGGATCTAATATCATAGCAGTCCATCCTGCATTCCGGATACTTCCAGAGTAGTCCTGATGGTCGAAGGTGATTGGTTTTGACAACCAGTGTTGGGACTCCGTTGGGGTACACCGTGCGGCGCGTACTTTAATGGGTGCCACTCTATTTTTCCCTGTTGTCACTTGAAGTGAGTTTACTGTTTTGACCTCTTGTGGGAAATTCTTTTGTTTCTCGTTGCTTTGCTTGTGGGGTTCGTCATCATCCTCACTTGGTGTGTCGAGCCCCTTGTGTTCGGCGTTAAGTCGGTCGAATTGTTTGAAGACCCAACAATCTCTGTGGGTATGGTTTGCAGGCTTCCCGGGGGTGCTGTGGATTTGGAATATCTTGTCCAAGATTTTGTTTAGGTTGGACAGCTCATCGCTGTTGTCCTTAAAAGGCAGTTGTTTGTTGTTTCGCCGAGAGCTTTTGAATCCGGCGTTGACTGTCGTGCTCTTCGGACGATTTCCCTTGGTTGGGCGCTGGTCCTTGCTGCGTCGTGGTTTCCCATTTCCATCCCTGACCTCGGATGTACTTGGGTCGCTGGTGCTGCATCTTGCCAGCCAGCTATCCTCTCCCGCGCAAAAGCGGGTCATGAGGCTTGTTAGTGCGGCCATTGTTCTCGGCTTTTCTTGGCTGAGGTGTCTGGCGAACCATTCGTCTCGGACGTTGTGTTTGAAAGCTGCTAAGGCTTTGGCGTCCGAACAGTCGACTATTTGGTTCTTTTTGGTGAGGAACCTGTTCCAAAATTTGCGGGCTGACTCTCCGGGCTGTTGACTTATGTGATTTAAATCGTCTGCATCCGAAGGGCGGACATAAGTCTCCTGAAAATTTGCCTGAAACGCATCCTCGAGCTCTTCCCAACTTCCAATGGTATTTTCTGGGAGGCTTTTGAGCCAATGCCGGGCTGGCCCTTTGAGCTTGAGGGGTAAGTATTTTATGGCGTGGAGGTCATCTCCTCTAGCCATATGTATGTGCAGGATGTAATCCTCAATCCAGACTCCAGGGTCTGTTGTTCCGTCGTATGCCTCTATGTTTACGGGCTTGAATCCCGCTGGAAATTCATGATCCAGCACCTCATCGGTGAAACATAGGGGGTGAGCGGCTCCCCTGTATTTGGGTGTGCCGTGATGTTCGAATACTCGACGTGTTGTATTGCTTTCTAGAGCTTTCTTTCTTGGCCCGTAGATAGACCTGACTGGGCCATCCTTTTGGCGCGAATCTTTATGCGGATCGCGTGTTGGCTTGTGTGCGGCGCCGCTTGCCGCTCTTTGTTTGTCATGTGGTCGTCTATCCGACCGGGCGGCCTCTTTGTTCTTTGATCGTGGGGGCTCTACGGCCTCTTCGTCAAATTCGGGCAGAAGTTTGCGCTTCGGGTAGCTCTTTGTTTGGCGACTATCGCCGTATTTGTCTGCGGTGTTGAGTACCTTGCTCCATCTCATTCTGAGTGCGTCTTCCGCTGTTTTGAGCTTCCGCTTCTGCTTCTTCAGGCTATGTGCATTGGCGATAAGCCTTTTGTGGAGGTTCTGCTGCTCCAACGATGTGTCCGGCATGAGATCGTCCAGACTGTTGTTTTCGCCGGGGACGGGTTGTCTATCCAAGTTATCCTGTTTGGATGGTTGCTCGAGGGCATGTTCGTCGTCCACCGGTTCGCTCTGCTCTATGGCTGGGTCTGTATAGGTGATGTCTTTGTCGAGGCGGGACATTGAGCGGTGCTTACGTCGCTGTTTTGACTGCTTTTCGAGGGAATTATCCTTTGCAGCGTCCCATTGTTCCTCGTTATCGCTTCCTTTAGGGGTATCCACCATATATACATCGTGAGTTGAGGTGGCTTTCCAGTGCCCTGTAGGCGCTGGTTCTTGGGCGTCTTCGGCATCGCCGTCCATACCGTCGATGTCTTCGGAATCAAAGTCGAGCATGTCGGTTAAATCATCGACAGTGGCTACAAAGTGGGTGGTGGGTGGGCGTTGAATTTCTTCGCCGTCCGCATCCCATCCTTCCTGGCCATAGTCCGGCCAGGGCTCTCCTGATAAAGAGAGAGACTTTAGTGAATTCAAGATGTCGCCAAAGGGCGAGTGCTGAAAGATGTCCGCGGTAGTGAACTCCATGATCGGCGCCCAATCAGATTCGATTGGCAGGGGAGCGGAAGGTTCGGAGTCCGGAGAGGAGTCCGACACCTTGGAGTCACGGGCTTTACGAAGGACAGGCTTGGTATTCGGCTCTATCGCCATAGAGGTAGCAGCCCCCAAGGCGGTGTCCAGCCACCCATCCTCAATCGGCGCAGTCGGCTCCGAACTAAGGGTCGGAGCAGACACATGTGCGGCTTCCAGGGCACTGTCCGGCAGCAGAGTTAGATCATGCCCATCGTGACAGTGCGGCGCGCTCGGCCGTGGCTCGAACCCGTCGAAGATAAAGTCTCCGCGGATGTCAGCTGTGTAGTTCAAACTTTCAAATCTGACCTGATGGCCAGGGGCGTAGCTTTCGATCTGCTCCAGATGGCCAAGTGAATTGGCCCGCAGTGCAAAGCCGCCGAATACGAAGATCTGTCCGGGGAGAAAAGTCTCACCCTGGACCATGCTGTTGTTGATGATCGAAGGAGCCATCGGGCCTATAGGTGATGACACAGAGGAACTCTCAATGAAAGCACCAATGTCGGTGTCAAAACCGGCGGATCTCGGGTAGGGGTTCCCGAACTGTGCGTCTAGGCGGATGGTAACAGGAGACAAGGGACACAATGTTTTTACCCAGGTTCGGGCCCTCTCGGTGGAGGTAAAACCCTACTCCTGCTTGATTAATATTGATGATATGGGTAGTACAAGAGTAGATCTACCACGAGATCAAGGAGGCTAAACCCTAGAAGCTAGCCTATGGTATGATTGTTGTTCGTCCTAAGGACTAAAACCCTCCGGTTTATATAGACACCGGAGAGGGCTAGGGTTACACAGAGTCGGTTACAATTGTAGGAGATCTACATATCCGTATCGCCAAGCTTGCCTTCCACGCCAAGGAAAGTCCCATCCGGACACGGGACGAAGTCTTCAATCTTGTATCTTCATAGTCTTGGAGTCCGACCAAAGATGATAGTTCGGCTATCCGGACACCCCCTAGTCCAGGACTCCCTCAATCCTCATTTTTCACAATCTTAGGGGGAGAACCAGCATGATTTAAATGAGTAGAGGGAATCAGTCCTCCATAAGTAAGTGGAGGTTCCACATGGGCAAAGATTCCACAACCATTTCTACCACTAGACAAAGGAACTTTCTCACTAGTAGCTTCCCCCTTGTCGGAATTAGCATCCGTCACCTTGTTAGTGGGATCGACCACTTCCAACGGTGTGGAGGATAATTTGAGACCATCAAGAAAGTTCTTAAGCATGCCTTTGACATCGGCCGTCATGGAGGTTTTCAGTGTGTCCAAAGCCACATTGAACTCCTCACGTGAGACCGAGGTTTCTCCATCGGTCGTAGACAAGGATGGAATCACATCGGGGTGCTCCTCCTCACCATCTACGGTTTCAACCATACTCTTTGGATGGCAAAGTCCTTAATAAAGAGACGAGGCCCTGATACCAATTAAAAGGATCGATATAGTTGACTAGAGGGGGGTGAATAGGCAACTAACAATTTTTAGCTTTTCTTTACCAAATTGAACTTTGCATCAAAGTAGGTTGTCTAGAAATGCAATTAGGTGGACAACCTATATGATGCAACAACAACAAGCATACAAGCAATCAAGGAATGCAACACAACATAAGCTTGCTCCCCAAGAGATAACCAAAAGTGGAGCCGGTGGAGACGAGGATGTGTTACCAAAGTTCCTTCCCTTTGAGAGGAAGTACGTCTTCGGTCGAGCGGTATGGAGGCACAATGCTGCCCAAGAAGCCACTAGGGCCACCGTATTCTCCTCACGCCCTCACACAATGCGAGATGCCATGATTCCACTATTGGTGTCCTTGAAGGCGGTAACCAAACCTTTACAAACAAGGTTGGGGTTATCTCCACAATTTAATTGAAGGCTCCCAACGATTCCACGAATCTTCACCTCAATGGATTGTGGCTCCGAGGATACCTCTTCCGTCTAGGGTGTCAAACACCCAAGAGTAACAAGTTGATGATGATGTAGAAGCCGGGGAACGCAAATCGGTTTGGTGGAAGTGTAGATCGGGGGAACCTCCTTCTATCCTCCAAGTATCGTGAAGTTTGGGTAGTTGAGGAGGGAGATCTCAAGACTTTGGTGATTTGGGAATGGAGGAGCAAAGCTTGGGCAAAGGTTAGGGTTGGGAGGAAGAAGAACGGGGGTATAAATACCCCCATGGGATATTTGCCTGTTATGCAGCCGCTGCCCCGGGTACCCAGACTAAAGGGGTCCGGGCGCCCGGACAAAAGCAGAGTAGTCCGGGCACCCGAGGGTCAAGGCCTTGGGCACCCGGAGTGAACAAGGAGGTGCAGACGATGGGCACTATGGAGGGGCCGGGCACCCGGGGGCCCCAAACCCCAAGCACCCGCACCATGCAGGGGCGGAGAGGAGGCGGCGGGCAGGGGGGCGGGCACCCGGGGGGTCCAAACCCCGGGCACCCACACCATACAGGGGTGGAGAGGAGGCGGCGGGCAGGAGGCGAGCACCCGGGGGCCCCAAACCCCGAGCACCCGCACCATGCACGGGTGGAGAGGAGGCGGCGGGCAGGGGGCCGGGCACCCGCACTAGGCAGAGAGGGGCGAGGTGAAGGTGGAGAAGGGCCCGGGCACCCGGGGCACTAGACCCCAGGCACCCGCACCGATCAGAGAGGATCATGAGGTGGTGGAGACGAGAGGGAGGAGGCCCCGGCACATGAAGAAACTCCCGATAATGCCTGAAGCAGATAACAAAGAAGGAAGAGAGAAGTTTGAGTTCCCCAACTCCAAGATCATATCAACCCCTCTTGATAGTACGGATGTTCCTATGACTCAAAAAGAAACCGAAAAACTTCTCAAGCTGACACCGAACACCGTCTTTTCTCTCTTTGGACTTGATAGGGTTACAGATGCCCGTCGATGCACAAGAGGCGATAATGTCCTGAAATAAACTTGACAACCGACATTAGTCCTCGCGAATCATATTGTGATCAATCATCAAAATGTAATTGAGTGACAATTGCACTTTCAGCGACGCACTTTCAGGCGTGCGTCCACGGCGTCCTTCTGCGGCAGCCATCGACTCAATATCGGTCGACTCCAGCAGCATCTTCACTCCCCGCTGCTCGTCGTCACAAGTGAGCTAGTCGATCGCGGCTTCAGTGGTAGGTAAAACATGCGGTGGCCCGTCAGTAGGCCACCCCTCAAGTCGCGGCAATCAAGCTCGACGAATCTCTCTACGGGCTATTCGACCTATCGACTGGCTCTGTCGAGACCCTGTCCGAGTGCAATAGCAGCAACCCTGCAGCAGAAGTCCTGATGGTCGACACGCCATGTAGCCCGCCTGGTTTTCATTGCAGCGGCGGCAGCGATGGTGGCGGCGATCCATTGCATGGTCACGAGGAATATCGTCCTGAAGCCCTCACTTCGCAGCAGAGAGATGAGCTGCACCATCGCAATGTGGAGGCGCTTCACACTCCCATCATCGGAGAGACCTTTGAGGCTCGGGCTTTGGAGGCTGTGCGCTGGCTACTTTGGCTGAGCGCGCACGCCTGGAGAACCTTCAATATTCACTCGATGAATGCACTCGACGATAACCCCGAATCCAGTCGATGTCAGTGACAATTGTTTCCTCCTGAACCTCAGGTATACCGCACTCCGATCCAGAATCTTATAGCTGCAGACTGCATAGCAGAGTCGATTCAACCGTCCCAATCGAAGGCTGGAAGAGGTTTGATGCAGATCCGAGCACTGCTCTGAGCAGCAGGAGAGAAAAACACAGCCATTTCTCAGTCTCGCAAGAGGATCCATAGCAGGTCCCTGGTGGCGGACACTGTCCAGTCGGCTCACAGCCCAAGATCGCCTCTGCGGCGTGAGGGTCGTGGGCACCACCAGGAGCAGTACCTGGGGCAGAACCATGAGCAGTATGATCATCGACTCGGCCGTGATGACCGTCGTCGAGTGCCTACGCCCCCTCCGAGGGGCAGATCGTACGTGCCCCAGCAGTATGATGATAAGCGCCCGTATAGCGATGAGCGGAGGGTCCCAGTCGACCCAAGAGAGCCCGGGTTTGATGCGAGATCAATTCTTGTACAGGGTTTGGTCGGCAGGAACCGAGCACACAGAGAAGGACTGGACAGAGATCGTCCGACTGGTAGCATGGTTCATGTCTCCGGACCTGAATGCTTCAGCAGAGCCATCAGAGCTGCTGAGATCCCTCCCAACTTCAGGTTGGCAACGGGAGTGAGTAAGTTCACCGGAGAGTCGAAGCCTGACACTTGGCTGGAGGATTACTGAGAGGCTATGCAGATTGGCGGTGGCAATGAGGATGTAGCCATGAAACATCTCCCCCCGATGTTGGAGGGTTCGGCCAGAGTTTTGTTGAATCAGTTGGCTCCTGGCAGTATTTTCAGTTGGGAAGATTTGGCCCGAGTGTTTGTTAGGATATTTGAGGGTACTTGCAAACGACCAGCGGGGCTGACTGAATTACAGCAGTGTTTCTAGAAGCCTAATGAAACTTTAAGAGATTATATCCAGAGGTGGACCACTCTTCATCATACAGTGGAAAATGTGTCACATCACCAAGCAGTTTGCGCCTTCAAGGAGGTGTTCGGTACAGAGAGCTTAACCTGAAATTCGGTTGGGCAGGAGATATGACCCTGGACCGAATGATGGAAATATCCACTCGGTACGCTAACGGCAAAGAAGAAGACTGACTCCGCAGTGGCAAGAACAAGCCAGTCGCCCAGGACACCGAAGGAGGAAATTTCGGTCGGAAGCAGAAGCGCAAAGCCAAACCCGCAGGTCCTAGTGAGGCCGCAGTTGTGACCCAAGGAAAATTCAAAGGAAAGCCTAAGGAGCCATGGATCCCCAAGAAGGTGAAAGATCAAGCAGGAAATGATGTGCTAGATTTGTCGTGTCATATACACACCAAGAAGGATGAAGAAGGAAACTTGATTTATCCCAAGCATACCACTCGACAGTGTTAACTCCTAATTCAGAGCTTCCGAGAGGGTCAGCCCAGTGAGAAGGAAAAAGAATGTGATGAGGATGAAGACAAAGAGGAAGATGATGGTTATCCCAATGTCAATACCACTTTGGTGATTTTTGCTGACATTGAAAGCAAAAGTCGACTGAAAGTCATCAACAGAGAAGTGAACATGGTTGCTTCGGCAACAACGACATATCTGAAGTGGTCAAAAACTCCCATTAAATTTGACCAGTCCGATCACCCAGCACACGTTGCTACCCCGGGCAGCAAGCGTTGGTGGTCGACCCAGTCGTTGGAGGTACCCGACTGACCAAAGTCCTTATGGATGGTGGTAGTGGCTTGAACATTTTGTACGCCGAGACCCTCCGAGGGATGGGCATTCCGATGTCCAAGCTTAGTGAGAGCAGTCATTCCGGGGAAGAAAGCTGATTCACTCGGCCAGATCACTCTTGATGTGGTTTTCGGTGATTTCAAGAATTGCCGCAAGGAAAAGTTGACATTTGAAGTCGTGGATTTTCATAGTGCCTACCATGCTATTCTGGGCAGGCCTGCGTATGCTCGATTCATGGCTCAACCGTGTTATGTGTACCTCAAGCTGAAGACACCTTGTCCCAAAGGTGTGATCATAGTCATTGGAAATCAGCAAAGAGCAGAAGAGTGCCTCCAGAAGGGCTCAAAGATTGTCGATGAACAATGGCAGCAGTGGAGATGCAAGAATACCAGAAGAATGCAGATCTGAGTGAATTTTTGCGTGCTAAGAAGCCTGCTTCAGAGTCTGCATTTCAGTCGTCCGGGGAAACAAAGCCAGTTCACATTCACCCGACCGACCCCAATGCTGCTCCGACTCATATCTCAACAACACTCGACAGCAAATAGGAAGAAGCGCTCATCCAGTTCCTCCGTGAGAACTGGGACATCTTCGCATGGAAACCATCCGACATGCCAGGTGTACCCAGGGAGCTGGCTGAGCACCATTTGCGAGTCGACCCAAAAATAAAACCTATCAAAGAGCATCTACATCGGTCCGCGATGGAGAAAAGGAAGGCAATTGGTGAGGAGGTGGCTTGGCTTCTGGCAGCTGAGTTTATCAGAGAGATATACCACTCCAAGTGGCTCGGCAATGTTGTCATGGTACCTAAGAAGGATGATTCACTTCGTCTATGCATCGACTTCAAGCATTCAATCGGGCCTGCCCGAAAGATCACTTCCCTCTACCCTGCATCGACCAAATTGTCAATTCGACCGCAGGGTGTGAGCGTCTGTCCTTTTTGGATGCATATTCCGGGTACCATCAGATCCAACTGTATAGCCCCGATGAAATAAAAACGGCTTTCATCACCCCATTTGGGTGTTTTTGCTATGTTACCATGCCTTTTGGTCTCAAGAATGTTGGCGCCACATTCATGTGCATGACACAGAAGTGTCTGCTCACTCAAATAAGTCGGAATGTGGAAGCATACATGGATGACATTGTGGTCAAGTCACGTAAAGGTTCCGACCTACTGAATGGCCTCGCTGAAACCTTTGCCAATTTGAGAAGATATGATATCAAGCTTAATCCGTCAAAGTGCACATTCAGAGTCCCAGGTGGAAAGTTACTCGGTTTCCTCGTTTCCGAACGAGGGATCGATGCAAACCTAGAGAAGGTTGGTGCAATCCTCCGAATGAAACGCCCCGTGCGTGTGCACAACGTTCAGAAGCTTACTGGTTGTTTGGCTACATTGAGCCGATTCATCTCTCGTCTCGGTGAAAAGGCATTGCCTCTTTACCGACTGATGAAGAAATCTGACAAGTTCGAGTGGACTCTTGAAGCTAAAGCAGCGTTTGTAGAGCTCAAAGCCCTGCTTTCCATCCAGCTGATGCTTACTGCCCCAATCAGCAAAGAGCCTTTACTGCTTTATATTGCAGCCACTGGACAAGTTGTCAGCATGGTGCTCATGGTCGAGCGGGAAGAAGAAGGCAAAGCCTACAAAGTTCAACGCCCGGTGTATTATATTTCTGAGGTCTTGACTCCATCCAAACAGAGATATCCGCATTATCAAAAGCTTGTTTATGGAATTTATTTGACCTCACAAGCTTGCTCCGGCCTGGGAAGGTCCCTTCATCATCACCAAGGTGCTCCACAATGGAGCTTATCACCTTTACAATGTAGCCAAGAAAGTAGACGAGCCACGCTCGTGGAATGCGAATCTGCTCCGCCGTTTTTATACCTAAACACTTGAGTCGACGAGTTGTAATAAGGATCATTCAGTTTGCTTATCAAAGACAAGATTTGTGCAGTATCTTAACGATTGTTCCAAACACATGTGTTCAAATCCCCTAGTGGGTGACTTAGTCGCGAACCCGGTTTGCCTAAAGTTTCAAAAACACTCCGAGTGGAGAGCAATCCTTCCACTCGGGGGCTTAGCTGCGAACCCGATTTGCCTAAGTTAAAAAATCCTCCGAGTGGAGAGCAATCCTTCCACTCGGGGGCTTAGCTGCGAACCCAATTCGTCAAAGTTAAAGAATCCTCCGAGTGGAGAGCAATCCTCCCACTTGGGGGCTTAGCTGCGAACCAATTCGCCTAAGTTAAAAAATTCTCAGAGTGGAGAGCAATCCTTCCACTCGGGGGCTTAGCTGTGAACCCGATTCACCTAAGTTAAAAAATCCTTCGAGTGGAGAGCAATCCTCCCACTCGGGGGCTTAGCTGCGAACCCGATTCGCCTAAGTTAAAAAATCCTCCGAATGGAGAGCAATCCTCCCACTCGGGGGCTTAGCTGCGACCCCATACTCGCCTAAGTTAAAAAATCCTCTGAGTGGAGAGCAATCTGTTGGGGAACGTTGCAGAAAATTAAAATTTTTCCTACGGTTTCACCAAGATCCATCTATGAGTTCATCTAAGCAACGAGTCAAGGGAGAGAGTTTGCATCTACATACCACTTGTAGATCGCGTGCGGAAGCTTGCGAGGTGATGATGTAGTCGTACTCGACGTGATTCAAATCACCGATGACCAGCGCCGAACGGACGGCACCTCCGCGTTCAACACACATACGGGACGGGAGACGTCTCCTCATTCTTGATCCAGCAAGGGGGAAGGAGAGGTTGATGAAGATCCAGCAGCACGACGGCGTGGTGGTGGATGCAGGGCGTCACAGCAGCAGGGCTTCGCCGAGACTACGAGGGACAGACGTAACGGGGGGGAGATGGAGGCGCCAGGGGCTGGTGTATGAAGTCCCTCCTCTCCCCCACTATATATAGGGGTGCCAAGGGGGGGGCCGGCCCTAGTAGATGAGATCTACTAGGGGGGCGGCGGCCTAGGGGAGGTTTCCCTCCCCCCCCCCAAGGCACCTAGGGGTGCCTTCCACCACTAGGACTCCTCCTAGGGGGAAACCCTAGGCGCATGGGCCTATAGGGGCTGGTGCCCTTGGCCCATGAAGGCCAAGGCGCACCCCCTACAGCCCATGTGGCCCCCCGGGACAGGTGGCCCCACCCGGTGGACCCCCGGGACCCTTCCGATGGTCCCGGTACAATACCGATAACCCCGAAACTTGTCCCGATGCCCGAAATAGCACTTCCTATATATAATTCTTTACCTCCGGACCATTCCGGAACTCCTTGTGACGTCCGGGATCTCATCCGGGACTCCGAACAACATTCGGGTTTCTGCATATACATATCTTCATAACCCTAGCGTCACCGAACCTTAAGTGTGTAGACCCTACGGGTTCGGGAGACATGCAGACATGACCGAGACGCTATCAGTCAATAACCATCAGCGGGATCTGGATACCCATGATGGCTCCCACATGATCCTCGATGTTGTCATCGGATGAACCACGATGTCGAGGATTCGATCAAACCCTGTATGCAATTCCCTTTGTCAATCGGTACGTTACTTGCCCGAGACTCGATCGTCGGTATCCCAATACCTTGTTCAGTCTCGTTACCGGCAAGTCACTTTACTCGTACCGTAATGCATGATCCCATGTCCAACACCTTGGTCACATTGAGCTCATTATGATGATGCATTACCGAGCGGGCCCAGAGATACCTCTCCGTCATACGGAGTGACAAATCCCAGTCTCGATCCGTGTCAACCCAACAGCTACTTTCGGAGATACCTGTAATGCACCTTATAGTCACCCAGTTACGTTGTGACGTTTGATACACCCAAGGCACTCTTACGGTATCCGGGAGTTACACGATCTCATGGTCGAAGGAAGAGATACTTGACATTGGCAAAGCTCTAGCAAAATGAACTACACGATCTTTTATGCTATGCTTAGGATTGGGTCTTGTCCATCACATCATTCTCCTAATGATGTGATCCCGTTATCAACGACATCCAATGTCCATAGTCAGGAAACCATGACTATCTGTTGATCACAACGAGCTGGTCAACTAGAGGCTTACCAGGGACATATTGTGGTCTAAGTATTCACACGTGTATTACGATTTCCGGACAATACAGTTATAGCATGAATAAAAGACAATTATCATGAACAATGAAATATAATAATACTTTTATTATTGCCTCTAGGGCATATTTCCAACAGTCTCCCACTTGCACTAGAGTCACCAATCTAGTTACATTGTGATGAATCGAACACCCATAGAGTTCTGGTGTTGATCATGTTTTGCACGCGAGAGAGGTTTAGTCAGCGGATCTGCGACATTCAGATCCGTGTGCACTTTGCAAATCTCTATGTCTCCATCTTGAACATTTTCACGGATGGAGTTGAAACGACGCTTGATGTGCCTGGTCTTCTTGTGAAACCTGGGCTCCTTGGCGAGGGCAATAGCTCCAGTGTTGTCACAGAAGAGTTTGATCGGCCCCGACGCATTGGGTATGACTCCTAGGTCGGTGATGAACTCCTTCACCCAAATCGCTTCATGCGCTGCCTCCGAGGCTGCCATGTACTCCGCTTCACACGTAGATCCCGCCACGACGCTCTGCTTGCAGCTGCACCAGCTTACTGCTCCACCATTCAACATATACACGTACCCGGTTTGTGACTTAGAGTCATCCAGATCTGAGTTGAAGCTAGCGTCGACGTAACCCTTTACGATGAGCTCTTCGTCTCCTCCATAAACGAGAAACATGTCCTTCGTCCTTTTCAGGTACTTCAGGATATTCTTGACCGCTGTCCAGTGTTCCTTGCCGGGATTACTCTGGTATCTTGCTACCAAACTTACGGCAAGGTTTACATCGGGTCTGGTACACAGCATGGCATACATAATAGATCCTATGGATGAAGCATAGGGGATGACACTCTTCTCTTCTTTATCTTTTGCCGTGGTCGGTGACTGAGCTGAGCTCAGTCTCACACCTTGTAACATGGGCAAGAACCCCTTCTTGGACTGATCCATTCTGAATCTCTTCAAAATCTTATCAAGGTATGTGCTTTGTGAAAGACCTATGGGGCGTCTCGATCTATCTCTATAGATCTTGATGCCTAATATATAAGCAGCTTCTCCAAGGTCCTTCATTGAAAAACACTTATTCAAGTAGGCCTTAATGCTGTCCAGAAATTCTATATTATTTCCCATCAGGAGTATGTCATCTACATATAATATGAGAAATGCTACAGAGCTCCCACTCACTTTCTTGTAAACGCAGGCTTCTCCATAAGTCTGCATAAAGCCAAACGCTTTGATCATCTCATCAAAGCGAATGTTCCAACTCCGAGATGCTTGCACCAGTCCATAAATGGATCGCTGGAGCTTGCATACTTTGTTAGCGTTCTGAGGATCGACAAAACCTTCCGGCTGCATCATATACAGTTCTTCCTTAAGATGCCCGTTAAGGAATGCCGTTTTGACGTCCATTTGCCATATCTCATAATCATAGTATGCGGCAATCGCTAACATGATTCGGACGGACTTCAGCTTCGCTACGGGAGAGAATGTCTCGTCGTAGTCAATCCCTTGAACCTGTCGATAACCCTTAGCGACAAGTCGAGCTTTATAGATGGTAATATTACCATCCGCGTCCGTCTTCTTCTTAAAGATCCATTTGTTTTCTATCGCTCGCCGATCATCGGGCAAGTCTGTCAAAGTCCATACTTCGTTTTCATACATGGATTCTATCTCGGATTTCATGGCTTCAAGCCATTTGTTGGAATCCGGGCCCGCCATCGCTTCTTCATAGTTCGAAGGTTCATTGTTGTCTAACAACATGATTTCCAGGACAGGGTTGCCGTACCACTCTGGTGCGGAACATGTCCTAGTGGACCTACGAAGTTCAGCAGTAACTTGATCCGAAGTACCTTGATCATCATCATTGTTTTCCTCTTCAGTTGGTGTGGGCATCACAGGAACGGTTTCCTGCGCTGCGCCACTTTCCTGCTCAAGAGGTAGTACTTCATCGAGTTCTACTTTCCTCCCACTTACTTCTTTCGAGAGAAACTCTTTTTCCAGAAAGCATCCGTTCTTGGCAACAAAGATCTTGCCTTCGGATCTTAAGTAGAAGGTATACCCTACAGTTTCCTTAGGGTATCCTATGAATACGCATTTTTCCGACTTGGGTTTGAGCTTTTCAGGTTGAAGTTTCTTGACATAAGCTTCGCATCCCCAAACTTTTAGAAACGACAGCTTAGGTTTCTTTCCAAACCATAATTCATACGGTGTCGTCTCAACGCATTTAGACGGTGCCCTATTTAAAGTGAATGTAGCTGTCTCTAGAGCGTATCCCCAAAATGATAGCGGTAAATCGGTAAGAGACATCATAGACCGCACCATATCCAATAGGGTGCGATTACGACGTTCGGACACACCGTTTCGCTGAGGTGTTCCAGGCGGCGTGAGTTGTGAAACGATTCCACATTTCCTTAAGTGTGTACCAAATTCGTGACTTAAGTATTCTCCTCCACGATCTGATTGTAAGAATTTTATCTTTCGGTCACGTTGATTCTCTACCTCATTCTGAAATTCCTTGAACTTTTCAAAGGTCTTAGACTTGTGTTTCATTAAGTAGACATACCCATATCTACTCAAGTCATCAGTGAGAGTGAGAACATAATGATATCCTCCGCGAGCCTCAACGCTCATTGGACCGCACACATCGGTATGTATGATTTCCAACAAGTTGGTTGCTCGCTCCATTGTTCCGGAGAACGGAGTCTTGGTCATTTTGCCCAAAAGGCATGGTTCGCACGTGTCAAACGATTCATAATCAAGAGACTCTAAAAATCCATCGGCATGGAGCTTCTTCATGCGCTTGACACCAATGTGACCAAGGCGGCAGTGCCACAAGTATGTGGGACTATCGTTATCAACTTTAAATTTTTTGGCATCTACACTATGAACATGTGTAATATTACGTTCGAGATTCATTAAGAATAAACCATTGACCATCGGAGCATGACCATAAAACATATCTCTCATATAAATCGAACAACCATTATTCTCAGACTTAAATGAGTAGCCATCTCGTATTAAACGAGATCCAGATACAATGTTCATGCTCAAACTTGGCACTAAACAACAATTATTGAGGTTCAAAACTAATCCCGTAGGTAAATGTAGAGGCAGCGTGCTGACGGCGATCACATCGACTCTGGAACCATTCCCGACGCGCATCGTCACCTCGTCCTTCGCCAGTCTCCGTTTATTCCGCAGCTCCTGCTGTGAGTTACAAATATGAGCAACGGCACCGGTATCAAATACCCAGGAGTTACTACGAGTACTGGTAAGGTACACATCAATCACATGTATATCAAATATACCTTTGGTGTTGCCGGCCTTCTTATCCGCTAAGTATTTGGGGCAGTTCCGCTTCCAGTGACCCTTCCCCTTGCAATAAAAGCACTCAGTCTCAGGCTTGGGTCCATTCTTTGACTTCTTCCCGGTAACTGGCTTACCAGGCGCGGTAACATCTTTGCCGTCTTTCTTGAAGTTCTTCTTACCCTTGCCCTTCTTGAACTTAGTGGTCTTATTGACCATCAACACTTGATGTTCTTTCTTGATTTCAGCCTCTGCTGACTTCAGCATCGAGAACACTTCAGGAATGGTCTTTTCCATCCCCTGCATGTTGTAGTTCATCACAAAGCTCTTGTAGCTTGGTGGGAGCGACTGGAGGATTCTGTCAATGACCGCCTCATCTGGGAGGTTAATGTTCAGCTGGGTCATACGGTTGTGCAACCCAGACATCTTCAGGATGTGCTCACTGACAGAACTGTTTTCCTCCATCTTACAACTGTAGAACTTGTCGGAGACATCATATCTCTCGACCCGGGCATGAGCTTGAAAAACCAGTTTCAGCTCTTCGAACATCTCATATGCTCCGTGGTGCTCAAAACGCTTTTGGAGCCCCGGTTCTAAGCTGTAAAGCATGCCGCACTGAACGAGGGAGTAATCATCAGCACGAGACTGCCAAGCATTCATAATGTCTTGGTTCTCTGGGACGAGAGCGTCACCTAGCGGTCCTTCTAGGACATATTGTTTCCTGGCAGCTATGAGGATGATCCTCAGGTTCCGGACCCAGTCCGTATAGTTGCTTCCATCATCTTTCAGCTTGGTTTTCTCTAGGAACGCGTTGAAGTTCATGTTGACATTAGCGTTGGCCATTGATCTACAAGACATATTTGCAAAGGTTTTAGACTAAGTTCATGATAACAAAGTTCTAATCAAATTATGAACTCCCACTTAGATTAGACATCCCTTTAGTCATCTAAGTGTTACACGATCCGAGTCGACTAGCCCGTGTCCGATCATCACGTGAGATGGACTAGTCATCGTCGGTGAACATTCTCATGTTGATCGTATCTTCTATACGATTCGTGTTCGACCTTTCGGTCTCCGTGTTCCGAGGCCATGTCTGCACATGCTAGGCTCGTCAAGTTAACCCTAAGTGTTTTCGCTGTGTAAAACTGTCTTACACCCGTTGTATGTGAACGTAAGAATCCATCACACCCGATCATCACGTGGTGCTTAGAAGCGACGAACTGTAGCAACGGTGCACAGTTAGGGGAGAACACTTCTTGAAATTTTATAAGGGATCATCTTATTTACTACCGTCGACCTAAGTAAACAAGATGCATAATACATAATAAACATCACATGCAATTATATAGTTGTGACATGATATGGCCAATATCATATAGCTCCATTGATCTTCATCTTCGGGGCTCCATGATCATCTTGTCACCGGCTTGACACCATGATCTCCATCATCATGATCTCCATCATCGTGTCTTCATGAAGTTGTCACGCCAACGACTACTTCTACTTCTATGACTAACGTTTAGCAATAAAGTAAAGTAGTTTACATGGCGTTATTCAATGACACGCAGGTCATACAAAAAAATAATGACAACTCCTATGGCTCCTGCCGGTTGTCATACTCATCGACATGCAAGTCGTGAATCCTATTACAAAGAACATGATCTCATACATCACAATTCATCATTCATCACAACTTCTGGCCATATCACATCACATGATCAATCGCTGCAAAAACAAGTTAGACGTCCTCTAATTGTTGTTGCATCTTTTACGTGGCTGCAATTGGGTTCTAGCAAGAACGTTTTCTTACCTATGAATCACCACAACGTGATTTTGTCAACTTCTATTTACCCTTCATAAGGGCCCTATTCATCGATTCCGCTCCAACTAAGGTGGGAGAGACAGACACCCGCCAGCCACCTTATGCAACTAGTGCATGTCAATCGGTGGAACCGGTCTCACGTAAGCGTACGTGTAAGGTTGGTCCGGGCCGCTTCATCCCACAATACCGTTGAGCAAGAAAAGACTAGTAGAGGCAAGTAAGATGACAAAATCCACGCCCACAACAAAATTGTGTTCTACTCGTGCAAAGAGAACTACGCATAGACCTAGCTCATGATGCCACTGTTGGGAAACGTTGCAGAAAATTAAAATTTTTCCTACGGTTTCACCAAGATCCATCTATGAGTTCATCTAAGCAACGAGTCAAGGGAGAGAGTTTGCATCTACATACCACTTGTAGATCGCGTGCGGAAGCTTGCAAGGTGATGATGTAGTCGTACTCGACGTGATTCAAATCACCGATGACCAGCGCCGAACAGACGGCACCTCCGCGTTCAACACACGTACGGGACGGGAGACGTCTCCTCCTTCTTGATCCAGCAAGGGGGAAGGAGAGGTTGATGAAGATCCAGCAGCACGACGGCGTGGTGGTGGATGCAGGGCGTCACAGCAGCAGGGCTTCGCCGAGACTACGAGGGAGAGACGTAACGGGGGGGGGAGATGGAGGCGCCAGGGGCTGGTGTATGAAGTCCCTCCTCTCCCCCACTATATATAGGGGTGCCAAGGGGGGGTGCCGGCCCTAGTAGATGAGATCTACTAGGGGGGGGCGGTGGCCTAGGGGAGGTTTCCCTCCCCCCCAAGGCACCTAGGGGTGCCTTCCACCACTAGGACTCCTCCTAGGGGGAAACCCTAGGCGCATGGGCCTATAGGGGCTGGTGTCCTTGGCCCATGAAGGCCAAGGCGCACCCCCTACAGCCCATGTGGCCCCCCGGGACAGGTGGCCCCACCCGGTGGACCCCCGGGACCCTTCCGGTGGTCCCGGTACAATACCGATAACCCCGAAACTTGTCCCGATGCCCGAAATAGCACTTCCTATATATAATTCTTTACCTCCGGACCATTCCGGAACTCCTTGTGACGTCCAGGATCTCATCCGGGACTCCGAACAACATTCGGGTTTCTGCATATACATATCTTCATAACCCTAGCGTCACCGAACCTTAAGTGTGTAGACCCTACGGGTTCGGGAGACATGCAGACATGACCGAGACGCTATCAGTCAATAACCATCAGCGGGATCTGGATACCCATGATGGCTCCCACATGCTCCTCGATGTTGTCATCGGATGAACCACGATGTCGAGGATTCGATCAAACCCTGTATGCAATTCCCTTTGTCAATCGGTACGTTACTTGCCCGAGACTCGATCGTCGGTATCCCAATACCTTGTTCAGTCTCGTTACCGGCAAGTCACTTTACTCGTACCGTAATGCATGATCCCGTGTCCAACACCTTGGTCACATTGAGCTCATTATGATGATGCATTACCGAGTGGGCCCAGAGATACCTCTCCGTCATACGGAGTGACAAATCCCAGTCTCGATCCGTGTCAACCCAACAGCTACTTTCGGAGATACCTGTAATGCACCTTTATAGTCACCCAGTTACGTTGTGATGTTTGATACACCCAAGGCACTCTTACGGTATCCGGGAGTTACACGATCTCATGGTCGAAGGAAGAGATACTTGACATTGGCAAAGCTCTAGCAAAACGAACTACACGATCTTTTATGCTATGCTTAGGATTGGGTCTTGTCCATCACATCATTCTCCTAATGATGTGATCCCGTTATCAACGACATCCAATGTCCATAGTCAGGAAACCATGACTATCTGTTGATCACAACGAGCTGGTCAACTAGAGGCTTACCAGGGACATATTGTGGTCTAAGTATTCACACGTGTATTACGATTTCCGGACAATACAGTTATAGCATGAATAAAAGACAATTATCATGAACAATGAAATATAATAATACTTTTATTATTGCCTCTAGGGCATATTTCCAACACAATCCTCCCACTCGGAGGCTTAGCTGCGAACCCAATTCGCCTAAGTTAAAAAATCCTCCGAGTGGAGAGCAATCCTCCCACTCGAGGGCTTAGCTATGACCCCGTACTCGCCTAAGTTTAGAAAAATCCTTCAAGTGGAGAGCAATCCTCCCACTCTGGGGCTTAGCTGCGACCCCGTACTCGCCTAAGTTAAAAAAATCCTTCGAGTGGAGAGCAATCCTCTGACTCAGGGGCTTAGCTGCGACCCCGTACTTGCCTAAGTTTAAAAATCCTCCGAGTGGAGAGCAATCCTCCCACTCGGGGGCTTAGCTACGACCCCGTACTCGCCTAAGTTAAAAAATCCTTCGACTGGAGAGCAATCCTCCCACTCGGGGGCTTAGCTGTGACCCCATACTCGCCTAAGTTAAAAAATCCTCCGAGTGGAGAGCAATCCTCCCACTCGGGGGCTTAGCTGCGACTGTCGGTGTCAAAACCGGTGGATCTTGGGTAGGGGGGCCCGTACTGTGCGTCTAAGGCTAATGGTAACAGGAGGCAGGGGACACAATGTTTTATCCAGGTTCGGTCCCTCTCGATGGAGCTAATACCCTACTTCCTGCTTGATTGATCTTGATGATATGAGTATTACAAGAGTTGATCTACCACGAGATCATAGAGGCTAAACCCTAGAAGCTATCCTATGATTATGATTGTTGTTGTCCTACGGACTAAACCCTCCGGTTTATATAGACAGCGGAGGGGGCTAGGGTTACACAGAGTCGGTTATAGAGAAGGAAATCTACACATCCGAATATCCAAGCTTGCCTTCCACGCAAAGGAGAGTCCCATCCGGACACGGGACGAAGTCTTCAATCTTGTATCTTCATAGTCCAACAGTCCGGCCAAAGTATATAGTCCGGCTGTCCGAGGACCCCTTAATCCAGGACTCCCTTAGTAGCACCTGAACCAGGCTTCAATGACGATGAGTTCGGCGCGCATATTGTCTTCGGCATTGCAAGGCAGGTTCCTTCTCCGAATACCCCATAGAAGATTTAGAACACAAGGATCGTGCCCGGCTCTGTAAAACAAATTTCACATTCCACTGTAGAGAGTATAATATTCCACAAATCTAATATGCTGACAGCTTTTTATAGCATGACATCACGCCATGGTTCGGTCATTATTCGAACCATTTTTCACAACCAGACACCGCTCATATTGCGGAGCGGTTTTTAGCGGCACGTCTCGTCGAAGCAGAGATCGTGTCCCCTTATCACGGGATCCTCATCAATACGGGTATGGGTAACCCAACCGCGCCACCAATCGTGGCGCTTGGGAAATAAGCGATTTTAGCGGGCAAGTGGGGAGGCACAGGATATTTGCTGCCTTTATAAAGGGATGATAGTCTTCCCTTCCACCCACGCCCTTCCCTGTTCGTCCATTCCTTTCCGCCCGAGCCCTAGTGCCCAAGCGTTTCTCTTCTTCGCCCAAAAAGGTTTCCCGAAGATGTCCAGATCTGGAGCAGGAGGCAAATGTATGGCCTCTACCGTTCGGGAGAAGGACATCAAAAAGCTTCGGGGGGGCGGGTATCTGGCCAAGAGAATTGGCCACCGTCTTTCGACGGCGGGACAGATAGTCCCCACCCCGGAACCCCATGAGAGGGTGGTATTTCTCCCTAATTTTGTCTGCGGGGTTTCCCTTCCACCCATTTGTTCGCGGTGTCATGTACTATTACGGGATTGATTTCCATGATCTATCCCCAAATTATTTTCTCAACATCTCGACATTCATAGTCGCGTGTGAGGCCTTTCTCCGTGTTCCGCCGCACTTCGGCTTATGGCTGAAGGATTTTAATATAAAGCCCAAGGTAGTGAGCAGCGAGCATGCCGAATGCGGAGGCGCCATGGTGAGCAAGATGCCTAATGTCACATGGCCGACAGGGACTTTCAATGATTCCATCAAGGAGTGGCAGCAGCAGTGGTTCTACATCACCGAGACGCGTGGCAAGGAGTGGACCGCCATTCTGGAGTTTCAATCCGGTGCCCCCCTGCGACTTACGTCATGGCACGAGAAGGGCCTGAGTTGGGCTTCGTCTGACGAGCTATCAGAGCTCCAGACTCACATCCAAGACATGGAAGACAAGAGCATCAAGCTCGTCAATGTAGTCCAGGTGATGGTGGTTCACCGGATTCTACCATGTCAACACTGAGCTCGCAATCTATGGGAGTTCGATCCGGCCAAGCACCAGACCCTGTCAGAGCTCTTTGGCTCTACACACAAGGACATCTGGAAGGTGCTTTTCAAGTCCGGTAAACCGTGGCCGGACTCTGCCGAGGACCGCGGATACCAGCTGTCCCGCCCCGCAAGTTCGGTAAGCAACTGAATGTTTGATAATTCATGCATTTTGTCCGTACATCCTCAGGGAGACACTTAACGTATTTCCCATCATTTTTCCTAGGGTTGGGCGAAAAAGGCGGGGCGGATCTACTGTCCTGCCCCTCTGCCAGAAGAACCGGCGGGCCCACTCCTGACGAAGATGCTGGTCCCGGCGCCATATAAAGCACCGAAGAAAAAGACCGAGAAAGAGGCCAAGAAGACCAGGGCGGCCTTCGTCGCTGTGGTACCACGGACACAAAATCCGAAGACTCTAATGCCCATTCTTCCTCCGAAGTGGACGGGGAGGAGGAGGACGAATCCCCCGCAGGGGGGAAGAAGAAAAGAACGGCCTCCAGCTCCTTGGAGGCCGATTCGCCTAAGAGGGGGAAAACTCTTCTTCAAGAGGAGTCGACCGGCGCCACCGATAGCAGCCCGGAGTGGGATCCCAGGGCCGAGCCCCTGGTGAACTCGTAAGCATAAAATCCGAACACACACATGCGTCTGGACTTGTCGTGGCATCACATTCCAATCTGAGCCGTGCTTTTCTTTTTCAGTCCGGCGAAGCCCCGCGCCGAGCAATCCTCATCAGAGGATCTGCCGGGTTCGGACGCTATGGGGAGCGGGACACCCCTGAAGGCCTCTTCTTCTAAACACAGGAATGAAACCGAGGTTTCATCCAAGAAGGACCCAGGCCACGGAGGGGGGAGAAGGTCGCGAAAGCGGCGCCAGGAGGCCATGCTTGTGGGGCCGGTTACACGGGAGAGAAAAATCTCGTGGGTGTCAACGGCGGAGGTCATCTTGAATCTGGACCCAAGCCGGACACGACTCTAGAGACCCATAAGGTCCCCAAGTCCCATCCACCGGCCACCTCTGTTCAGCTAGGGGTGCCGGGTACTTTATTGGCGGCGCTGAAGGGTGCCTCCATTGTTGATGAACACCGTGCCCTCATGGGTGCGGTGATTGAGAAGATTCAGTCCGCTGAGAATGGACTGAACGAATCCTGTGTCAGCCTCATAAGAGGCTTTGAGGTATGTTTTATGAGTTCTTGGGAGAATGTCATGGTATAGATAGTAGCCCCTGATACACTGTTCGGTGAAGGAGAGAACCGGACAGGGGATTAATTTCATGTTCGCAAGAGACTCACTTGATGATATTTATCACTCTTTTTAATCAGTAGGTATCCGTAGCGACTGCGGCCTCTCAAGCTAAGGAAGTATCCGGCCTGAGGCATAGTCTGAAGCGGGCCGAAGGAGAACTTGTCCAATTGAAGAGACAGCTGGAGGATAATCAAGGTATGTAGAAACCTTGTTTATGTAGCACGAAAGGATGAGTGTGCATAATAACAATCTTTTGATAATGTGCTCTAGGGGCGTTGGCCGAAATTGAGACCTTGAAGAAGGCTTTGGCCGAAGCCGAGAGGAAAGCAGCCGCAGAGCAGGTGCTCCGTGAGAAGCACGAGGCCAGAGTTATTGAGGCTGAGTGAGAGCTTCAAGAGGCCGTGCAGAAATGCGAGACCCTGGAGCAGAGTTTAGCAGGGAAAGAATCCGAACACTCCCAGGCTCGCCAAGCCGCAAGTGATGCCCAGGGCGAAGCCCATGGTGCCCTGAAGGAAATCCAGGAGGCGAGGAAGATTGCGGCTGGTAAGGCTTTTTCTGTAAAAAGCAAGTATAGGAAGTGAGAAAATCAAATTTGACAATCTTGAGTTTGGATGTATACAAAGGTATTTGCGGAGCTGCCGTGCAGCATATCTGATACCGCCCAATTCTACCAAGTCAAAGGGGGGAATACTGCAGGCAAGCTCTTCTAGATGCAGTATCTGGCGCCGGATTATCCGGTGCCCTTCTCGGGTCAGCTGAAGCAGCTGGTCGAGCTTCACAAGGCGGCCGAATTAGCCATGAAGGATTTAATTATCCGGCTGTGGCCTGCTGAGCTGATTCCAAGCAGCTTCTTTGGGCTCGTGAAGCGGCTTGTAGGTGCCTACCCTCGACTCGAAGTCATCAAGCGGTCGGTCTGCATAGAGGGTGCGCGAATGGCCTTCGCCCGTGCCAAGGTGCATTGGGGGAAGATGGATGCGGAGAAGCTGATGACCGAGGGACCGCCGGAGGGGAAGGAGCACCACAAGCCCGAACTATATTATGAAGGTGTCTTGAAAGGAGCTCGCCTTGCAGCGGAGCAATGCACCAAGGATATTATATTTCCATGAATACGGTCGAGTTCGTCCGTTGTAATATTTGAACAAGAGCATTCTTATCATCCACTGCTTTGTCGTATGAATGTTTTTCATCCTGTGCGGCCGTTGTATATAATAATTCTGAGAGTCGGCCAGTCGTCGGCTTTCGCCCCCACGTAGTGAGTATGGGGGTGTTCGGGATAAACCTGAGCACTCTTTATCCCAGTTTTGGGTCCCTGAAGGAGGTGTTCAGCACAGCGAACCAGGCAATGGGACTATAGGGCTTTATCGCTCTCACTTAGCCATGGGAGTTGTTTCGAGGATGGTAGGCGCAGCCCCTAGTATTCGGAAGTCCGCACGAGGGGCTCTATAAGTGCCTGATCGGAGAAGGCCGATCCATCACATGCTGCATTGGTTATAGCATTATGCGGAACAAATCCTTAAAGATTTTAGAACCTCTCGAACAGCTGACCAGCTCTCGCTACATCATGACAGTCAATTTTCGGCTTTCTCTACTGAGGTGCTCGTCCGGAAGAACCGGGACACAATCGCAGTAATTCTCCCAGTGCTACCTTAGCCGATATAGCGGAACGTAAGGTACCAAAACATAGGAGCCGGGCAAACCCAACTATTAACCCAAGACATGATTCGGAGCTGATGCATATAATACTATAAGTTCGGGGTGCCGAACTACCGTGAAGGTGTTCGGACTTTTTTACCGTAATATGGGCGTGATGAAGCCTCTGGCATATTGAGGCATATCGCGATAAGCAGCCGCCTTTTAACAAAGGAATTTTAAATAGGAACAGGTGAGCATCATATAAATCCGCATGTTGTATTTGAGTAATGCGTCAATTCGTATGAGTACAGGTGATGTGATAAAAAGCAATATGATTGCGGAACCTGCTGATACCAGGCGTGCGGGGGTTGTGTTCAGATCCGGGGTGTAGTCGGATGATTATAGGGGAATATCTAGAGATTCCTTGACGCGCTCGAGCTATTCCCACGCCTTCCATCATAACCTACATAGAGGTGAACCTGTAAAGAAAACGTAAGAAATGGTTTTGCGCCACCTGGCGGTTGAGCCGCGGCATGTGGCTTGTTCTATCCTTGTCCGGAGTGTTTTTAATTTATCTCCGGGCGGGCCGATCTATCTTGCCGCGCAGTAGTTCGGATTCCTTTGGTGGTGTCTGGGAGATTTGCCTTCGACTCAAGGTTCGACTGTAAGGTGTTGTTCCTTGTTCTTGCTATTAAAGTGGAGGTAGACTCTTTGGCCGGGAGGGGGAATTTGTTTCTGCCATTAACTATGATGACGCCGCGTGGATCGGGCATCTTTAGTCAACGGTAGGCATAATGTGGCACCGCATTGAACCAAGCAAATGCGGTTCGTCCAAGCAGTGCCTGATGGTCGCTGCATAAGGGGACGATGTCGAAGACTAAGTCTTCGGTACGGTGATTGTCCGGACATCCGAATACCACTTCCAGTGTGATTGAGCCCGCGCAACAGGCCTCTGCACCTGGTATGATACCTTTAAAGGCATTTTTTGTGGGCTTGATCCTTGAAGGGTTGATGCCCAATTGGCGCACTGTATCCTGGTAGAGCAGGTTCAGGCGGCTGCCTCCGCCCATAAGGACTTGTGTGAGGTGGAATCCGTTAATGATGGGGTCAAGGACCAATGCGGCCAAACCGCCATGACGGATACTGGTAGGATGGTCCCTGCGATCGAAAATGATCGGACAAGAGGACCATGGGTTGAATTTTGGGGCGACTAGCCCCATCGCGTAGACATCCCTTAGTGCACGCTTCCTTTCCCGCTTGGGGATATGGGTTGCGTATATCATATTCACTGTTTTCACCCGGGGAGGGAATATCATCTTTCCTCCTATATTCGGTGATCGCGGCACCTCCTCGTCATTGTCGCTTTGAGACCCCTTCCCCTTGTTTTCGGCGTCTGACCTGCCGGCTTGTCTGAAGACCCAGCATTCCCTATTGGTGTGGTTGGCTGGTTTTCCAGGGATGCCATGAATTCGGCATGGACGGTCGAGTATGCGGTTAAGACTGGATGGGCCTGAATTGTTTTTGTTGAATGGTTTCTTCCGCTGACCGGCCTTGGGGCCGCTGAATCCGGCATTGACTGTCGTGTCTTCGGCATTATCGTCATTTTTGCGGTGTTTGTGTTTGTTGCGCTGTGATTTATCGTTGCTATCTTTAGCTTTCGATGTGCCTGGATTGCTTGTTGTATTGTTGCTACGGGCCAACCAGCTATCCTCGCCCGCTCAAAAGCAAGTCATGAGTGTTGCGAGAGCTGCCATGGAATTTTGCTTTTCCTAACCGAGATGTCGGGCAAGCCATTCATCACAGATGTTATGTTTAAAGGCCCCTAGGGCTTCGGCATCCGGACAGTCGACAATTTGGTTCTTTTTAGTTAGGAACCGGGTCCAGAATTTCCTGGCTGACTCTCCGGGCTGTTGGGTTATGTGACTTAAGTCATCAGCATCCAGTGGTCGTATGTAAGTGCCCTGGAAGTTATCGAGGAATGCGTCTTCCAGATCCTCCCAACTGCCAATGGAGCTTGCTGGCAGGCTATTAAGCCAATGCCTAACCGGTCCTTTGAGCTTAAGTGGTAGGTACTTTATGGCATGTAAGTCATCGCCGCGGTCCATGTGGATGTGGAGAAGAAAGTCTTCGATCCATACTGCGGGGTCCGTTGTGCCATTGTATGATTCAATATTTACGGGTTTAAACCCTTCTAGGAATTCGTGATCCATAACTTTATCGGTGAAGCATAGGGGGTGTGCGGCGCCTCTATGCCGGGCTACATCCCGGCGTAGTTCAAATAAGTCTGGTCTATTGTATTCGGCCTGGCCAGACTTTAGATTATTATATCCGGCGTGACGGTCATCATCACGTCTTGTGGCGCGCTCCCTTGATCCGTAGATCGATCTTGACTGTCCTGCTTTGTTTTCCAATACTTCTCGCAGGTCCTTCATGTAGCCCCGGGCCTTGGTGTTATCGTTTGATTGGCCACGGGGTGCGGTTTGGACTTTGGGCTGGTATGTCGTTTTGTCGCAGGAACGGGGTGGCCGGTCAGCCGCATCATGCGCTGGTAGTGTGGGCTTTAAAGCCTCCTCCTCAAGTTGAGGTAGTAGCCTGCTCTTTCGGTAGCTTTTGCTAGGGCGCTCGAGTCCGTATTCCTCTGCGGCCAGGACATCTGTCCATCTGTCTGTTAGCAGATCTTGATCAGCTTGAAGCTGTTGCTGCTTTTTCTTCAGGCTTTTTGCAGTGGCTATAAGCCAGTGTTTGAAGCACTCCTGCTCGACGGGATCCTCCGGCACGGTGAATTCTTCGTCACCAAGGCTCACTTCGTCTTCGGAGAGAGGCATGTAATTATCATCCTCTGATTCTCCATCAGTTGCCTGTTCTTTAGGGCTTGCTTGCCCATCCTCTTGCTCGGCCATCTCGAGGCCTGGCTGGGCAGGACTGTCTTCATCTTCGGCACCATCCGGATTATTATCTCTTGTGCCGGTATCACTGTTTTTGCTGTGGCGGGGCTTGGAGTGGCACCGATGACGCCGGTGTCTGGATTGCTTCCCCAGGGGGTTATCTTCTGTTGCCTCATCGCCATTGTTTTCTTTAGGGGTGTCCACCATATAAATATCCTATGATGAGGTGGCGGTCCAACGCCCTGTATGCGGTGGTTCCCGTTCTTCTCCTTCATCGTCGTCCATGCCGTTGATGTCTTCGGAGTCGAAGTCAAGCACGTCAGTTAAATCATCAAAAGTGGCTATAAAGTGGGTGGTGGTTGGGGGACTAATTTCTTCGTCGTTCGCTCCCCACTCGCGCCGGACATAGTTCGGCCAAGAGTCTCCTGACAAGGACAGAGACCTTAATGAGTTCAGCACATCACCCAAGGGTGAGTGGTGAAAAATATCCGCGGCGGTGAACTCCATGACCGTGCCCAGTCTGATTCGATAGGCACAGATGCACGCGGTTCAGATCCTGCAGCCGGAGACGAGTCCGGTGGTCCGATGATGCCACTCTCATAGGAGGTGGGATCAGTGTTCGGCTCCGACGCAGATGAATGTGCGGCCTCCATGGCGGGGTCCATCCACCCGTCCTCGGAAGGCACGATCTGCTCCGGATTGATTCCCGGCGCCAACGCGGGTGCAATCTCCCGAATACTGTCCGACGGCAGATAAAAGTCATGTCCGTCATGACTGTTCGGCGCACCTGTCATGGGCTCGAATCCGTTGAAGATCAAGTCTCCGCGGATGTCGGCAGTATAGTTTAATCTTCCAAACCTAACCTGATGGCCAGGGGCATAGCTGTCGATCTGCTCCAGATGGCCAAGCGAGTTGTCCCGCAATACGAAACCTCCGAATTCGAAGATCTGTCCGGGAAGGAAAACCTCCCCCTGGACCGCATCGTTGAAGATGATCCACAGAGCCATCAAGCCTTACCGCGACGGCATAGTGGAACTCTCAATGCAAGCACCAATGTTGGTGTCAAAACCGGCGGATCTCGGGTAGGGGGTCCCGAACTGTGCGTCTAAGGCTAATGGTAACAGGAGGCAGTGGATGCTACGTCTCGAGCTTGCGTTGGTTTTCCCCGAAGAGGAGAGGATGATGCAGCACAGTAGCGTAAGTATTTCCCTCAGTTTTTGAGAACCAAGGTATCAATCCAGTAGGAGGTCACGCGCAAGTCCCTCGTACCTGCACAACACGATAGCAACTCGCAACCAACGCTTAGGGGTTGTCAATTCCTTCACGGTTACTTACGAGAGTGAGATCTGATAGAGATAATATTTTTGGTATTTTTGATATAAAGATGCAAAGTAAAAAGTAAAGGCAAAGTAAAAACAAAGCAAGTAAATAAAGTGATGGAGATTGATATGATGAGAATAGACCCGGGGGCCATAGGTTTCACTAGTGGCTTCTCTCAAGAGCATAAGTATTCTACGGTGGGTGAACAAATTACTGTTGAGCAATTGATAGAATTGAGCATAGTTATGAGGTTATCTAGGTATGATCATAAACCCACAATTCATCGGTCTCAACAAACACACCGCAAAAAGAAGATTACATCGAATAGATCTCCACAAGAGAGGGGGAGAACATTGTATTGAGATCCAAAAAGAGAGAAGAAGCCATCTAGCTACTAGCTATGGACCCGAAGGTCTGAAGTAAACTACTCACACTTCATCGGAGGGGCTATGGTGATGATGTAGAAGCCCTCCGTGGTGGATGCCCCCTTCGGCGAAGCTCCGGAACAGGCCCCAAGATGGGATCTCGTGGATACAGAAGGTTGCGGCGGTGGAATTAGGTTTTTGGCTCCCCCTGGTCTATTGGGGATACGTAGGTATATATAGGAGGAAGGAGTACGTCAGTGGAGCTCCGAGGGGCCCACGAGGTAGGGGGCGCGCCCAGGGGGGGCGCGCCCTCCACCCTCGTGACCTCCTCGGAAGCTTCTTGCAGTAGGGTCCAAGTCTCCTGGATCACGTTCGGTGAGAAAATCACGTTCCCGAAGGTTTCATTCCGTTTGGACTTCGTTTGATATTCCGTTTCTTCGAAATACTGAAATAGGCAAAAAACAGCAATTCTGGGCTGGGCCTCCGGTTAATAGGTTAGTCCCAAAAATAATATAAAAGTGGAAAATAAAGCCCAATATAGTCCAAAACAGTAGATAAAGTAGCATGGAGCAATCAAAAGTTATAGATACGTTGGAGACATATCAGTGGACACGATGTTTTACCCAGGTTCGAGCCCTCTCGATGGATGTAATACCCTACTACCTGCTTGATTGATCTTGATGATATGAGTATTACAAGAGCTGATCTACCACGAGATCGTAGAGGCTAAACCCTAGAAGCTAGCCTATGATTATGATTGTTGTTGTCCTACGGACTAAACCCTCCAGTTTATATAGACACCGGAGGGGGATAGGGTTACACAAAGTCGGTTATAGAGAAGGAAATCTACACATCCGAATATCCAAGCTTGCCTTCCACGCAAAGGAGAGACCCATCCGGACACGGGACAAAGTCTTCAATCTTGTATCTTCATAGTCCAATAGTCCGGCCAAAGTATATAGTCCGACTATCCGAGGACCCCTTAATCCAGGACTCCCTCAGCGACCCCGTACTCGCCTAAGTTAAAAAATCCTTTGAGTGGAGAGCAATCGTCCCACTCAGGGTCTTCGCTGCGACCATGTACTCGCCTAAGTTAAAAAATCCTCCGAGTGGAGAGCAATCCTCCCACTCGGGGGGCTTAGCTGCGACCCTGTACTCGCCTGAGTTAAAAAAAGCCTTCGAGTGGAGAGCAATCCTCCCACTCGGGGGCTTAGCTGCAACCCCGTACTTGCCTAAGTTAAAAACCACTCCGGGTGGCCGATGTTGGGGAACGTAGTAATTTTAAAAAAATTCCTACGCACACGCATGATCATGGTGATGCATAGCAACGAGAGGGAAGAGTGTGTTCACGTACCCTTGTAGACCGAAAGCGAAAGTCTTAGCACAACACGGTTGATGTAGTCGTACGTCTTCATGATCCGACCGATCTAGGTACCGAACGTACGGCACCTCCGAGTTCAGCACACGTTCAGCTCGATGACATCCCGCGAACTCTGATCCAGCAGAGCTTCATGGGAGAGATCCATCAGCACGACACCGTGATGATGGTGATGATGTTGCTACCGACGCAGGGCTTCGCCTAAGCACTACTATGATATGACCGAGGTGGAATATGGTGGAGGGGGGCACCGCACACGGCTGGAATAGATCAACAGATCAACTTGTGTGTCTAGAGGTGCCCCCCTGCCCCCGTATATAAAGGAGCAAGGGGGAGGCCGGCCGGCCATTGGGGCGCGCCAAGAGGGGGAGTCCTCCTCCTAGTAGGAGTAGGACTCCCCTTTCCTAGTCCAACTAGGAAGAGGGAAGGGGGAAGGAAAGAGTGGGAGAGGGAGAGGGAAAGCGGGGCCGCGCCCCCTCCCTAGTCCAATTCGAACTCCTCATGGGAGGGGGCGCGCCACCTCCTGGGCTGCTGCCCTCTCTCTCCCCTCAGGCCCACTAAGGCCCAATACTTCCTCCGGGGGTTCCGGTAACCCCTCCAGCACTCCGGTTTTCTCCGAAATCACCCGAAACACTTCTGGTGTCCGAATATAGTCGTACAATATATTGATCTTTACGTCTCGACCATTTTGAGACTCCTCGTCATGTCCGTGATCATATCCGGGACTCCGAACTACCTTCAGTACATCAAAACACAAAAACTCATAATACCGATCGTCACCGGACTTTAAACGTGCGGACCCTACAGGTTCGAGAACTATGTAGACATGACCGAGACAGTCTCTGGACAATAACCAATAGCGGAACCTGGATGCTCATATTGGCTCCTACATATTCTACAAAGATCTTTATCGGTCAAACTGCATAACAACATACGTTGTTCCCTTTGTCATCGGTATGTTACTTGCCCGAGATTCGATCATCGGTATCTCAATACCTAGTTCAATCTCGTTACTGGCAAGTCTCTTTACTCGTTCCGTAATGCATCATCCCGCAACTAACTCATTAGTCACATTGTTGCAAGGCTTAAAGTGATGTGCATTACCGAGAGGGCCCAGAGATACCTCTCCGACAATCGGAGTGACAAATCCTAATCTCGAAATATGCCAACTCAACAAGTACCTTCAGAGACACCTGTAGAGCACCTTTATAATCACTCAGTTATGTTGTGAAGTTTGGTAGCACACAAAATGTTCGTCTGGTAAACTGGAGTTGCATAATCTAATAGTCATAGGAACATGTATAAGTCATGAAGAAAGCAATAGCAACATACTAAACGATCAAGTGCTAAGCTAACGGAACGGGTCAAGTCAAACACATCATTCTCCTAATGATGTGATCCCGTTAATCAAATGACAACCCACGTCAATGGCTAGGAAACATAACCATCTTTGATCAACGAGCTAGTCAAGTAGAGGCATACTAGTGACACTCTGTTTGTCTATGTATTCACACATGTATTATGTTTCTGGTTAATACAATTCTAGCATGAATAATAAACATTTATCATGATATAAGGAAATAAATAATAACTTTATTATTGCCTCTAGGGCATATTTCCTTCAGTCTCCCACTTGCACTAGAGTCAATAATCTAGATTACACAGTAATGATTCTAACACCCATGGAGTCTTGGTGTTGATCATGTTTTGCTCATGGAAGAGGCTTAGTCAATGGGTCTACAACATTCAGATCCGTATGTATCTTGCAGATCTCTATGTCTCCCACCTGGACTTGGTCCCAGATGGAATTGAAGCATCTCTTGATGTGATTGGTCCTCTTGTGAAATCTGGATTCCTTTGCCAAGGCAATTGCACCAGTATTGTCACAAAAGATTTTCATTGGACCCGATGCACTAGGTATGACACCTGGATCGGATATGAATTCCTTCATCCAGACTCCTTCATTTGCTGCTTCTGAAGCATCTATGTATTCCGCTTCACACGTAGATCCTGCCATGACACTTTGTTTAGAACTGCAACAACTGACAGCTCCACCATTCAATATAAACACGTATCCAGTTTGTGATTTAGAATCGTCCGGATCAGTGTCAAAGCTTGCATTGATGTAACCATTTACTACGAGCTCTTTGTCACCTCCATAAACGAGAAACATATCCTTAGTCCTTTTCAGGTATTTCAGGATGTTCTTGACCGTTGTCCAGTGATCCACTCTTGGATTACTTTGGTACCTCCCTGCTAAACTAATAGCAAGGCACACATCAGGTCTGGTACACAGCATAGCATACATGATAGAGCCTATGGTTGCATAGGGAACATCTTTCATTTTCTCTCTATCTTCTGCAGTGGTCGGGCATTGAGTCTGACTCAACTTCACACCTTGTAACACAGGCAAGAACCCTTTCTTTACTTGATTCATTTTGAACTTCTTCAAAACTTTGTCAAGGTATGTGCTTTGTGAAAGTCCAATTAAGCATCTTGATCTATCTGTATAGATCTTGATGCCCAATATATAAGCAGCTTCACCGAGGTCTTTCATTGAAAAACTCTTATTCAAGTATCCTTTTATGCTATCCAGAAATTCTATATCATTTCCAATCAGCAATATGTCATCCACATATAATATTAGAAATGCTACAGAGCTCCCACTCACTTTCTTGTAAATACAGGCTTCTCCAAAAGTCTGTATAAAACCATATGCTTTGATCACACTATAAAAACGTTTATTCCAACTCCGAGAGGCTTGCACCAGTCCATAAATGGATCGCTGGAGCTTGCACACTTTGTTAGCTCCCTTTGGATCGACAAATCCTTCTGGTTGCATCATATACAACTCTTCTTCCAGAAATCCATTCAGGAATGCAGTTTTGACATCCTTGCAAAATTGCATAATCATAAAATGCGGCGATTGCTAACATGATTCGGACAGACTTAAGCATCGCTACGGGTGAGAAAGTCTCATCCTAGTCAACTCCTTGAACTTGTCGAAAACCTTTCGCAACAAGTCGAGCTTTGTAGATAGTAACATTACCATCAGCATCAGTCTTTGTACCGACCCGACCTCAAACGGTCAAGTCTCTGTGCTTAAGTGTCATCCCTGGATCGGTATGCTGACACACACAGTACTCGAGGATTTATAACAAAGGTAAATCACATGTATAAAATAACATAAATAATATTACCTCAATCCATAAAGCGGAAGAAACAACAAGGTTATGGATTCCCATCAACACCAACGGCAAGGTTGAGTGTAGAAATCGTAACCCTAACGTATCACTTACTCGTCGTAAGAAATCCTGCAACATGAGACGTTGCAGCCATGTAGGTCAGTACATTGAATGTACTGGCAAATTCACACCAAAAGATAATGATGAATAATAGCTATCACTACATGTATATTTGACTGGTGGAAAGCTCTAAGTTTATTTTTGCATAAAGTCAGTTTTTCCCTACAACAAAGGAATATATTTTATTTAACTACAAAGTTTGTTGAAAACATTAAGAAGGTTCCTCCAACTCAATCCCAAATTAATAATCATCAACCCAACAAATTAGTTAAGTAACATGATGAGATCAACATGATAATCCAAGAACTAGATACTCAAAACGTCCATAACAGGGGACACGGCTAACCATGATTAGTTTGTACACTCTGCAGAGGTTTGCGCATTTTTCCCCACAATACTCGATCTCCTCCGCTGGATTTCTCGCACTACATGGTGTTTGAGAAACGGATGACCGAGACACAGTCTTTCAGAAGCGTTAGCACCTTACGATGGGTAGACAGTACCACCTACATCCCCTACATCTGCTAGTCTACCACTGTAAGAGTTCACACGACTTAATCAACTATGTTAGAGCCCATAATAGCTTGTGGCTGCACACGGAAGTTTCTAGCATGAATAATCTTATGATCCCTTTGAGCCTGGGTGGCATTCCATAGGGTAATCACACGGATCCTCTGGGATTCCCTTGGGCAAGCACGGGGTTCTCCAGGTGCCCGGGCAAACCACTGAGTGCTTAAGGGTGCCCCAACCAATCCACCCAGATGTGTATTTAAGTAACCACCTCAAGTTGAACCATTAATTAACAATCTCACATCTGTCATGGATACACTCAAACCCAATCCACGTCTACTAGCATAGCAATAGCAATATCAGCAACGCAGAAGTAACTCCCAGGGTTTAAATGCAGGACAATAGGTTTCTACTTCATCAACTACTTCTCAATACCACATGTTAATCAGATCCTAACCATGCAATGTTTGAGGGTGAAACTAATGTATAAAAACTGGGTATGAAAGGGATATGATCAAAGTGTGAACTTGTCTTATACTGTCGAATAAAGATGATATGCACTCATAACTCCTGATAGTTCTACTCGTCACACTTCGGTCAATCTATCGCGAGCAAGCAATTGCATACATAAGCACTCTTGCAAAAGAATCGAACAGAAGATCTCGGAAAACTTCGAAAACAAACAACTTACTCTTGCAGCATAAAACAATTTTTAACAGTACCAAAATTAAGTGAATTTGGCCTTATCAGAAAGTTTAGGTCAAGAGCTTCGATTTGCAAAAAGAATAAACTAAAACGGAGTTACAAAATTCAAGAAATAGACGAAACAAGATCGAATACTAATCTGAACTAAACTCAATTTTTAAATTTTCAAAAACATGTTCAACTGAGTTTACTGGACAGAGGGAATCATTACGAAGATTTAGGCGTTGGTTTCATCGAAAACGGAGGTACGGATAAAAAGATATGATCAAAAGAAATTTGAGTATGAATCTGAACAAATTTCGAAATTTGAAAACTTCAAAAAGTTGTTGGATAGGTTCACTGGATAGGTGAAATCAAGACAAAAATGTAGGCGCTGGTTTCATCTAATTTGAATGAACGAGTAAAAAGTTATGCTATTTGAAAAATTAAGGTCAAGCTGTTTTACGAAAGAAAACGATCTATGGCTAATAGAATTATATTCCAAAAATGTAAATACAGGGACTAATTTATAAATCTAATTATTCTACCATACTACAGGAGTAACTATATAAAAAATACAAAGAAAGATACCTTTATAAGGTAGTGAAAAGATGAAGAGGAGACGACTTCCAGAATTTCCGCCGGAGAGGAGAAATATATATTTTTAGTGAATCTAGTCAAACCAAAATATTGATTTAACCCGAATCGGATGATTTTGGGGCCCTATGGATCCATATTTATAAGTGGAAAAGAGGTTTAGGGTTAAAGTCTAGGTAATGTGGGACTAAACGTAGACGAAAAATAAACGAAACAAAGGAGAAAAGCTCGCACGGGCCTAAAGCCTTCGGCCGCCGCGCGCGTACATGGGCTGCACTTTTTATTATTATTATTTCGAAGCCTATTTTTTTTAAATTTGTTTCAAAAAGAAAAAAAGAAAAAAAAACTAAACATTAATGAAAAGAAGGAAAACAAAAGAAAAAACGGGCCGGCCTGCTGCTACTATGCTACGCTCAAGGGCGATGGTTAATTGCCGGCGCATGTGCATTTTTTAATAGAAACAGAAAAGGACATACTGAATAACGAAACTGACATAAAATATTATATAGGCATATTATATATCAAAATTTGCGGAAAAAGATTTTCTACAATATGAACATTTTCGTAGCATCAAATAGAATCCACACAAATTTAAATAATCCAAACAGTGCTACAGCTATAATAAAATCCAATAAAATCATTTTAAAAATACCAAAATTATATCAAATTTATTTATCTCCATTTTTCTACTGTAGGGAATCATGTTACCCTATTTTTCATATATTTTAATTTTGGAGAAAAATAGTTTTAATAAAATCCAAATAACTCCGAATTGAAAATAATTTCCAAAAGGGATTTTCAATTTGATTCTTCGAAACTCCCAACTCATATTCCATATGTTTTGAAGAAGTCACTTTATCTTTTCTCATGAAAATTATTGAGTTGCATGAAGTTTATGAATTGGAAATATTTCCGAATGAAATTCAAATCCTTTCAAAACCCTTTTTCATTTAATTTAATGGAAGAAGTCATGTCATCTTCTCTCTAGGGTTTTATGATGAAATGAATTTGAATTCACGAAGATTACAATGCAAAATGAAAGTTTGGGAAAGTCCTTTTATTCCCTCTCATTTAAGTTTCAAAAAGTTTCAAATTTCACTCACTTTCAGTCAATCAATCACACAACAATCAAACAATCAATCAAAACTTTCTATTATTATAACATTCCAAAATTTAGAATTTTGGGATGTTACAAACCTACCACCCTTAAAATGAATCTCGTCCTCGAGATTCAGAGAGGCTAGAAAGAAATAGTTTAGGGTTTGGGGGTCTTCTCAAAATCCATCGATCGGGGGTCTCGGGTGCTACCACCCTTAGAAGCATTGTTACTGTTCCACCAAAACTCATATACTCCATCCTTATTCTTGACAGTGTCGGTCTTCTCAGATCCTCAGGATAATTCCTTCTCTGGGCTCTTCCGGTGGTGGCATAACCTTTACCACAATTCTTCTGTCCTTCATCTTGGTACGGTTATTCCGAGACTGGGTCTTCTTAGCTGACGGGTCTTGCGCCAATACTAATCAACTATCAATATCTCATGCTGGTCAACAATTTATGGTTTCTCTTGCAGAAAACGGGTATGGGTTGAACCTCACCGTATGTCCTACGATTGGCAACAACTGCCTTGTACAAGGGGAAAATTGTCATACCATTCTAAGGTTTAAACAAGGTTTTGATCGTCATCGCTCTACTATAGGTAAGTCACTCAGATTTACCGTCCCATATAGCAAGACAAAAAATAAGAGTAAGTCGGTATGGTGATCAATCCATCCCGCACCCAAATCATTACCTTGTATATGGTTTAGTGAATCTCGCATTCTAACACTCGGTCATCCTCACAAGCATTGCAGAATTTCTCTTGTCAATGAACCAAGTTCGGTTAAATCCATGGATTCTGCAAGCCAAAACAAACATCTATCGTTCTTCACTACTATCATGTTTTGCGTAACTCCTATAAGATCGTCAGTGGGTAAGGTCGTATCTTCTTCCAGGGTTTTTCCTTCAACAAGAATGTGCTTGCTTCTTGGCAGGTCCTGGGGCCTGTGGGTTATGGCCCATCTCATCACTTGTAAACCTTGAACTCATCATCGGGGCAACCGATCATTATTCCAACATCCAGTTTCCTAGCATTCTTAAATCCATCCAATTGTACTGTCTCCCTTCCTTCTCTTGGTACCAAACTAAAACGTGATTACTCATACTCATCATGGAGTTACAATTGCTCCATATTACCAACATCATACCTCCGTTATATCCAATAGTACTTCATCCCTTCATACTCTTGGGATGTCCCACATATCGAGATAAAACTCATACTTATTTCGTCTATAGTCCACTTCGTGGAATATCATTTTCTTTTCCAGGGGCCAAGGGTTCTCACAATTACTACCACCCTTGAAATGCACAAACTTATCCATAGACCATATTTCTCATATCCTCAAAATTGGTCAAAATTCTTCTTCATAGAGTAACAACTCATAAGGTCCAAATCAGCACCAACGATGCTACCTTCATTGATTCTCAAAGTATTACAATCTCCTGCACTTCCATTTCATGCCTCAACTCAACACCTCAATATAAAAGAAATGTTCCCTCTACTATTAGTACTACATTATTTTTGTTGCAAACTCAACTATTTATCACAAGTCTCCTTCTCTTTGGGATAATCTCTAGCAAAGTGCCTTGCTCCATTACAACAAAAACATATTACTTCTGACAAGTCTCGAAGTTTCCTTGTCATTACATAGCCTCCTTGGGTCCTCGGCTTTCTTTTTGGGCAACTGCTGAAGTAGTTCCCTGACTCCTTGCACCTGAAACAGGTGATATGACTCAGGTCCTTCCTGGTATCCAATCTACCTCTTTTCCTGGACTTTTCCGTTCCAATCAGGGCTTCTATTTCCTGAGGGTCATACTCTACTTCCTCTGTCGGGAATTCTACTAGGTCCCCATTCAGACAATCCTGGGAGATGTGTCCTTCTTCTCCACATGAATAACAAGACTTGGTGCAGGGTTTAATTTTGTTTCCTTTGTGTGTGTCCTCCACCTCTTCCTTCATCACAGGTTCTTCTCAAATTTTCATAAAGACTCCTTTCATTGCTTCTTTCTTCTGTTGGAGGGTCCTTTGTACGATGGGGTAAATGTGACATTGAGCAGGGTAGTGGGTAGTCCCTTCACACAAGAAACAAGTGATCTGCCTAGTTGGGCATTCTTCAGCTGGGTGACTTCCATCACAATTTGGGCATTCATCCTTGTGGTCTTTAAGGTTGTGTCCTATTTCTCCACAAAGCTTGCATGCACAGGGTTTCTTCATATCCTTTCCATAAGACTTCATCTTCTGGAACACAAGCCAAGACTTTAGCAGAGTCAACATAAACTCTTCCCAAGTGGTTACTCATTGCCATCCGTTGATGGTTTGGTACATCCTCCACCAAGTAGCAGCACCTCTTTCAAAGCATTGAAGAGCATGCTGGGCCATATCCTTTCCGGCTATCGGCTTATTCTTCATGTGATCCTCCATGTTCTGAATCCATCGGTCTGTCTCCAATTGACTCATCGGTCCAAAAAATATAACCTCATCTCCATTCATCCTCTATTGGGTCCAGGGGTTTTGGGGTGAGATAAGAGAGATAGAGAGGGATACACACAATACAAACAATAGTTTTGAAAAGACAGATTTTTATTTTGTGGCCGTCGGAAAAACAAAAAACAAATGACAGCTCACTATCATCGCCTCTAAAGTAAGTATATAGCAGGGGTTTGGTCCTCTAAAGGTCAATAAATCTTCAAGTCACCAAGCTCTTCAGGTCTTGTGCATGTCTCCGATGGCTTCTTCCGATCATGCTTGTCCTTCTCAAGTTCCTCTTCCAGATCTCTATTGACGTGGAATCTCTAGTGACATCCTTTAATATTTCTGGAGTTGCGTTCCAAACTTCTGGGTTTCAACATCCTTTGCATGAGCCATGGTCCTACTGTCCTTCGGTTCCTGACAATTCTCCGGTATCTCGAGGTTTAGCTCCTCCAGCTTGGCTACTTTCAGCTTCTGGTTCCTGAGTACTTCACGAATTGCCTCCTTGTCAAATATGACTTCCTAAAGGTTCCTCTAAAATTCTTCATGTATACTCCAGATCCTGGCGATGCACCAGCTAAGGTTAAAACTGCATCCTTTGCTGACAGATGCTCCATCAGCCTTCTACCATCCAATCCTTTCATGCATATGCATGCTTAACTCCACACGGTGACAATAGCATAAGTGGGCAATAACACCATGGTTAGCCGTGTCTATGCCCATGTTACTGCCATGCGCTTTCATTCCATAATGATATCTCCTGTCTTAGGGTTTTCTTGACAAAACTTTAAGTTCTAAAGCTCCATGTTCCGGTCTTTTTTCGATACACCTTGATCTGGGGTACTGACAGCTTCCTTAGTCTACCAAGTTCCATAAGGGGTGCCTTCCTAGGTCATACAAATCTGGAATTTCTTCAAAGCCTTCAAATTCTCCTAGTCTTCAGAGTCTTCAACCGTTTTAGTTTCCATTATTAAAATGCACGGTAAAATCCGCTTCCTTCTGAAGTGGTCTTAGTTGTCCGATATCTTGTACTTCTTGGAGTGGTCTCATCAGCCGAATCTTCATGTGGTCAAAAAGGGGAAAGGGTATAGTCTAACTAAAAGGGAATATTTGAATAAGCTTAGAAGAGAAGAGAGGTAAGAGATCTTTCTGAAAAAAAAGTAGTAGAGAAAATCTGTCATATGGGCTTGCCAGTTTCTAGGGTCACGTCCTACAGTCAACATGTGCTCTGATACCAGCTTGTAGCGACCCGACCTCAAACGGTCAAGTCTCTGTGCTTAATTGTCATCCCTGGATCGGTATGCTAACACACACAGTACTCGAGGATTTATAACAAAGGTAAATCACATGTATAAAATAACGTAAATACTATTACCTCAATCCATAAAGCGGAAGAAACAACAAGGTTGTGGATTCCCATCAACACCAACGACAAGGTTGAGTGTAGAAATCATAACCCTAACGTATCACTTACTCGTCGTAAGAAATCCTGCAACATGAGATGTTGCAGCCATGTAGGTCAGTACATTGAATGTACTGGCAAATTCACACCAAAAGATAATGATGAATAATAGCTATCACTACATGCATATTTGGCTGGTGGAAAGCTTTAAGTTTATTTTTGCATAAAGCCAGTTTTTCCCTACAACAAAGGAATATATTTTATTTAACTATAAAGTTTGTTAAAAACATTGAGAAGGTTCCTCCAACTCAATCCCAAATTAATAATCATCAACCCAACAAATTATTTAAGTAACATTATGAGATCAACATGATAATCCAAGAACTAGATACTCAAAACGTCCATAACCGGGGACACAGCTAACCATGATTAGTTTGTACGCTCTACAGAGGTTTGCGCACTTTTCCCCACAAGACTCGATCTCCTCCGTTGGATTTCTTGCACTACATGGTGTTTGAGAAACGGATGACCGAGACACAGTCTTCCAGAAGCGTTAGCACCTTACGATGGGTAGACAGTACCACCTACATCCCCTACATCTGCTAGTCTACCACTGTAAGAGTTCACACGACTTAATCAACTATGCTAGAGCCCATAATAGCTTGTGGCTGCACACGGAAGTTTCTAGCATGAATAATCTTATTATCCCTTTGAGCCTGGCTGGTACTCCATAGGGTAATCACATGGGTCCTCCGGGATTCCCTTGGGCAAGCACTGGGTTCTCCAGGTGCCCGGGCAAACCACTGGGTGCTCCAGGGTGCCCCAACCAATCCACCCAGATGTGTATTTAAGTAGCCACCTTAAGTTGAACCATTAATTAACAATCTCACATCTGTCATGGATACACTCAAACCCAATCCACGTCTACTAGCATAGCAATAGCAATATAAGCAACATAGAAGTAACTCCCAAGGTTTGAATGCAGGACAATAGGTTCCTACCTCATCAACTACTTCCCAATACCCACATGTTAATCAGATCCTAACCATGCAATATTTGAGGGTGAAACTAATGCATAAAAACTGGGTATGAAAGGGATATGATGAAAGTGTGGACTTGCCTTGTACTATTGAATGAAGATGATTCGCACTCATAACTCCTGATAGTTCTACTCGTCACACTTCGGTCAATCTATTGCGAGCAAGCGATTGCATACATAAGCACTCTTGCAAAAGAATCGAAGAGAAGATCTCGGAAAACTTCGAAAACAAACAACTTACTCTTGTAACATAAAACAATTTCTAACAGTACCAAAATTAAGAGAATTTGGCCTTATCAGAAAGTTTAGGTCAAGAGCTTCGATTTGCAAAAAAGAATCAACTAAAACGGAGTTACGAAACTCAAGAAACAGACGAAACAAGATCGAATACTAATCTGAACTAAACTCAAATTTTAAATTGTCAAAAACATGTTCAAGTTAGTTTACTGGACAGAGGGAATCATTACGAAGATTTAGGCGTTGGTTTCATCAAAAACGGAGTTACGAATAAAAAGATATGATCAAAAGAAATTTAAGTATGAATTTGAACAAATTTCAAATTTTGAAAATTTTAAAAAGTTGTTGGATAGGTTCAGTGGATAGGTGGAATCAAGACGAAAATGTAGGCGCTGGTTTCATCTAATTTGAATGAACGAGTAAAAAGTTATGGCTATTTGAAAAATCAAGGTCAAGCTATTTTACGGAAGAAAACGAGCTATGGCTAAAAGAATTATAGTCCAAAAATGTAAATACAGGGATCAATTTATAAATCGAATTATTCTACCGTACTAGTTAAGAATAATAAGCTAAAAGAGTAACTATATAAAAAAATACGAAGAAAGATACCTCTATAAGGTAGTGAAAAGACGACTTCACAGAAAGAAGACGACTTTCAGAATTTCCGTCGGAGAGGAGAAATATATATTTTTAGTGAATTTAGTCAAATCAAAATATTGATTTAACCTGAATCGAATGATTTTTGGGCCCTATAAATTTATATTAATAGGTGAAAAAGAGGTTTAGGGGTCAAAGGCTAGGCAATGTAGGACTAAATATAGACGAAAAATAAACGAAACAAAGGAGAAAAGCTCGCACGGGCCTAAAGCTTTCGGCCGCCGCGCGCGTACACGGGCTGCAGTTTTTTTATTATTATTTCGAAGTCTATTTTTTGGCGAAGTATCAAGTGAAAATAGGTCCTCAGTGAAAATCTAAAAATTCTCACGTGGTCCATCAGATATATAACGAACGGCACTGATCAAAGGTGGGATCTCTAATGATCCACTTAAACACAGTTAGCAGAGAACCCCCTGGCTTGTTCACCATCAAGGTGGTTTACGTTTCAATCTTAACGTGAATCACGTTTCGGCGGCCGTGAGCCCTTGCCTTTCGACGGCAACGACGGCCCCTCCGATGGCAGCAACAGGCCCTCTGTCCGCTGCGGCTCATCCTCCGCCGGTGGCGACTCGAGTTATGTCCTTCCCTCCGACGGCAGCGACGGGCCCTACATCGGCTACAACTCATCCTCGGCCGGTGGCGACTGAAGCCATGACCTTTCCTCCGTCTGTCGTGACAGGTCTCCATTGGCTGCTCACCCTTCGTCGGTTGCATCTCAATCTTCAGAGTACTCAACGCCGTCGGTCGTGAAAGGGCCTCCGTTGAGAGCTTCAATGTCGTTCTTTCAGAACTCCTTTTGTTACCTGCTACTGAATTTTCTTTATCTGTAGAGAAACATTGCTAGTTGCTTGTTTTGGTGAACTACATTGATAAAGTTCATGTGTTGCGTGATTTGTCAATTGACATTGTGCCAATATTTTATCAAGTTGAACTGTGCAAAACTCTACAAAGATGTTAGTTTATGGGCTTCATGCCAACATTTTATCAAGCTGAAACTGTGCAAGAATTCTGAAGTTCTGTATTCATATTCTTTTGCCTCCTACACAGAGATTTTTGCAACGAGCCCACCACCCAATCAATCTTAATCTTTTTGTAGCTAGACACATGTACATGGGCCCAAATTACAGTCTTTACAAGCAAGTTTAGAAACAAACAGAGGGACAAGCCCCAGCCAAACATTGCACAACTCTTATGATCGAGCTAGCAT
The DNA here is from genome assembly GCF_018294505.1 of Triticum aestivum. Taxonomy (NCBI): domain Eukaryota; kingdom Viridiplantae; phylum Streptophyta; class Magnoliopsida; order Poales; family Poaceae; genus Triticum; species Triticum aestivum. Next base: position 488,590,320 of record NC_057810.1, on the reverse strand, counting down.
GTTCAGGTACATTTTCTGAAATAAGAGAGGTTGTGCGGACGTTTCTTCTGAGAACTGTATAGTTGGCTACAATTTTTCAGAGAAAAGCGTAGCATGGGGCAGCATGCGTCCGCGTGTTGCCGTTCGAGGTTGACGCATCTGGATGCTACTGTGATTGTCGCAGCTAACTCGTACACTGTGTTACAGTAAAATTTGGTTCCAGCGAGCTGGAACATTCAGTTAGGCAAGCGACTACACATCACTTTGATATCTCTTGAGTTCATGACACAATTTCCAACGAGATGCCACCGAACAATCACCACAGGAGAGTTGCACAACTCCAACACTAACAATATAGCAAATTTCAATGCAAAAGCTTCAGCATGTTTAGGTACATTTTCTGAAATAACAGAGGTTGTGCGGACGTTTCTTCAGAGAACTATATAGTTGAGCTACAAATTTTCAGAGAAAAGCATAGCATGGGGCAGCCCGCGTCCGCGTGTCGCCGGTCGAGGTCGACGCATTTGGACGCTACTGTGATGGACGCGGCTACCCTGCAGGTCACACCCGCCGACCACTGTCATCGTGGCGCAGCATCTCGGATGCACTGGAAACACCAGGCCGCTCAGTTTCACCACTGCGGCTGGTCTGTCGCGTGCGTGTCACCTATGCAGTCCCACTCCTCCGCTACACGGTGTGCGTCGTCGGCGAAGCTGCCGGGGCGGACGTCGCGGATAACCTTGCCTTCCGCCGGGGCGGCGTCCTCGCCTCAAGTCCTTGGGAGCCCTGCCTGCCGATGAGAGCTCTGATGCGCTGCGTGCCCGTTTCGCCGCCGGTTCTGTCCGCCCCGCCTCGGGCCTTGCGGCTGCAGGAAGGCTCGAAATCGCCGTGGCGTTCCCCGCGGAAGCAGCCCTATGGATCGGCCAGGGAAGAGTTAGATTGGAGTTGGGCAAGGCAATCCCCCACATGATATTGGTTAATCACCGAGAGAACGGGGGTTATCGCTAATTGTGTTTAAGTGGATAGTTAAAGATCCCACCTTTGATCGGTGCCGTTCATTATATATCCGATGGACCATGTGTGAATTTTCAGATTTTCACTGAGTACCTATTTTCACTCGATACTTCGCCTTTTTTTTTGAGTAATTCGGTCCCATTCATTTTTTCAGAAGAAACGGTGAAGTTCAAGAAAATTCTGCTAGGCGACAGCCACATACGAAGCCCTTTGCTTCCGAGGCCGTTTCCCCCCGGTCCCGGCGTGGCTGCAGCCGCGATACCTTCCTCCCCCGACTCCGAGCAACTGGCCCGAGCAAAGTATCCGCTCCTTCTCCACATCACGCCGCCCCCCACCCCACCTCCTCCTCTTCCCACTGTTCCATCGTCTTTGCGCTCGACCCCCTCCCCGCCGGCCCGTCCCTCGCTCGGCACACAAGCCGCCTCCGCGCCTCGATTTCCGAAACGCCCCCGGCTCCAATGGCGCTGCCCTACCTGGAGGCCGTCCTGTGTAAGATTCCGCCTTTCCGCTGCTTATTCCCCATACTCGCTCGTCTGCTCGCTCGATCCCCGGGGGCGTGTCGGCTTTCGATGGGCGCGGGATCCGCGTGTAAACCCTAGCTAGGGGTTAGTGGGGGTCGGGGGCTTTTCGCTGCTGGATTTGCCCGTGCCACGGAACCGTTGGGTGTGACGTCTGGGCAGTTTGATTTCTCTGGTGTAGCCGAGTGATCTTGATGGCTTTGGTGTGAGTCGTGTGGATGCGATAGGTTATCCAGGTGCAGTGATCTGAGGTTTTGGATAGATTGAGCTACCTGTTAGTGTAGAGTATTCAGCATGGCAGGAACATCGGCAAAATTACATTTGACTGAAGATGGTCACTGTCACCTGATCACTGGACTTGTTTATGGAACACAAAATGTGGTACTGTGCAGATTTGATGATCACTTACCAGAACGAAGCGAGCCAATATTTCTGAACTAAGTTACAAGCAGTAGTGCTTAACATAAGTTTGTCAAAATTGTGTGAACATATCGTATGTACAAAGTCAAGATTTTGTATTTTTAGTTACCTTGTTATATCATCATCATGATTATTGTAGCTATTGTCTATTCATGACATGCTCGTCTCATTGTATGCCCCTTCTGCAGGCTTTATGACTCTCAATTACATATTTGAGACATATCTTAACATCAGGCAGCATAGAGCCCTTAAGTTACCAACATTGCCAAAATCCCTGGCAAAGGTAATTAGTCATGAAAAATTTGAGCAGGCGAGAGCTTATAGCCTGGACAAAAGGTGCTTATAACTACTCAGTCCTTGCAACCATACCTCGTTTAGAAACCATTCCTGACACCTAATTTCATTAGCTGCGTTCCCACTTAATATTCTCTCTATCTTTTTAGATTGTCTGTACTGACAGGTATACTTCCTCTTGCAGCAATTTCAATTTTGTACGTGAGGCCATAACTATAGTATGCGATATCGTGATACTGTACTATAAAGTTCTTCCTTGGTTTTGGACGGTAATACAAACTCTTCAACTTGCTTTTCTTTACCCTTTTTGTGCAGGAGTTTGGTTCTAACTATCCTCTTCCTTTTATAGAAATCTGGAGTGTTAGTAACCAATGTTGGCCTGAATGCAGAAAATGAGATAATACACACCCTTGCATTCTTAGCAGGTGTCATGGTTTGGTCACAGGTATTATCAATTTGTTTGCCTGTTTCAGAAGGCCATGTGTTTATTAATTTTCTCTGCTTTCATATTCAGTTGTTTTAAATTATCTTCAAGAGTCTTTTGCACTTAGTTGGATTAGGTATATGTGACGCATTAGCTTTAGCTCTGAAGGACCAAATGCTTGATTATATGCTAGCTATTGCAGGAAGGAATCTAAGAATCAGGAGTTAATTTCATAGTTTTTTTTTTACACCTATAAACTCCTTGACGTGTCTTCCTTTCTGCTGATTTTGGTCCTGACAGAGATACTTCTAAAATTAAGTGGAACACCCGATGCGGCACAGCTTTCACATCTAGAATAGCTATGTTTAGTGGAATACAATTGGAATGATTGGTGCTTTTATCAGAGTTCACCTACTAGCCCATATCCATTTCAACATTTTCACTAGATGTTCTTTTTAACCTATAACATAAGGTGCATTTGTTTTGTTCAAACGTGCATCAATCAAGATTCTGATTTCTTTAGATCGATTGATCAGCAGTTCTTTTTGAATGCTTCCATGGCACCTAGCAGTAACCTCAACGTTGACCCGTGTTCATTGTCTATCAATATTTTCTCTTCTGGTGATCCAATTTTTTATGTCAATGTGATTGCCTAATACATACTTGATGCAATACAGATCACAGACTTGCCATTCTCTCTGTACTCTACTTTTGTTATTGAGGCTCGACACGGGTTTAACAAGGTCCGTCTTTAATTTTCAATTTCTGCACTTCCGTTTGTGAACATAAAGCAAATATACATATGGATGTATTTGAATTTTGTTAACTTGTGGTGCATTGGAGCACTTAATTCGAACATAAAGGAATATATTTATATGCTTGAATCGTGTCAACTTGTGGTGCTTTGGAGCACTTAATAATTTGATATCTTCATTTCCTCACGTATTTATGTTGTTTTTTTCTCTTGTCCTTTCTCAGCAAACATTCTGGCTCTTCATTTGGGACATGATCAAGGGAATTTTGCTGTCCGTTGTACTCGCACCACCAATTGTGGCTGCTATCATCGTTATAGTACAGGTACACCATATTTTTATGTTGTGCCAGCCTCTATTCTGAACTACATGCTAACATGCATCTTTATTAACCGTGCCTTTAACCCTTTTCGCAATCAGATGAACGCATATGTCACCTAACCGAGTTACTTTATTGATCTTCCTTTTCCTGTACTGCTTCAGAATGGAGGGCCTTACCTAGCAATATATCTCTGGGGTTTTATGTTTGCGCTAGCTCTGCTGATGATGACAATTTACCCTATCATGATAGCTCCTCTGTTCAACAAATTCACTCCTGTGAGTATCTTTTCTTGTTGCACTGCGTCCGTCATTTTCCTCATTCAATATGGTTTCGTGTGAGAATGGTATGTAGTACATCAATGCTGCATCTGTATCCACATAGTAACTTCATGGTAAGACTGAACTTGAAGTTGCTGATTTCAACAGCTTCCCGAAGGCTCGCTCAGGGAGAAAATAGAGAAGTTAGCAGATTCCCTCAAGTTTCCTCTGAAAAAGCTTTTTGTGGTGGATGGGTCTACTCGATCAAGCCACAGTAATGTATATGTTAATTGCTCTACCTTTGGAGTTTGTTTCATTGCTAACTAGTTATTGACGGTCTTCTGATATGATTTCAACTGTCAATCTCTTTCAGGCTTACATGTATGGGTTTTTCAAGAATAAGCGCATTGTTCTCTATGACACATTGATACAACAGGTTCAAACAAACCACCATTTTTTGTACTGTGTTCATTATTTTTCCATTGTGATTTGGGAACTCATGTGCAGGTTCGACTACTTGACTGTGTTTGTTTCAGTGTAGTAATGATAATGAGATCGTTTCTGTTCTTGCGCACGAGCTTGGGCACTGGAAACTCAATCACACTGCATATTCCTTTGTAGCTGTGCAGGTATTTTCTCATCCAGATAACTAATCACTCCCTCCATTTTTATATACAAGGCCACAGACTCAAATTACAGGTACCAAGTAAAAATTAATGTGTACTTTAGAAGCCAATTTGTTTTCTCGTTTATCGGGTTAATTAATAGGGTGCATGCACATTAGAGAAAACTGAGTGGCCGTGAGAGAGGAGGTGGGTGAGTGTGTCATTATCATCACTACATGCATGCTAGTAAATAAGCCATGGGTTAGTAGTACGAGGAAACATCATTAATATTTGCCTCGATTACTGTTGGTGGCCTTGTATAGATGCAAAATATGTTTTCCATAGTGGCCTTGTATACAAAAATGGAGGGAGTATGTCCTCTGCGCACCAGTCAGCCAATTAGTTTTGGTGCATTAGCATTTGCATACTAGACAGCTAAGGTGCCGTTTGGTTGCATGGATGAAGTTGGATGTGAGATGGCCATACGGAGGGTTGGTAGGGATGGTGGGCAGTCAAATATGTGTTTGGTTGAGTGAGTTGGTGAGCCATTTTTATGTTTGGGTGAGGGATAGATGTGGATAGGATTACCTAGAATTGTGTTTGGTTAGCTTTAGCTAGCTCGATAGTTCATTTTCCCGGGAAAAAAAACTTTATTTCACTTTTAGACCATAAGGGGGCTTAAATGGGACCTGGTTTACATCCCTAAACAAGATTAGCTGGGCATAGGATATGAAAATAGAAAAAACGAAGTTGGAGCCGTTGGATCTTTTCATCTTCAGTTTTTCTACCATATGTCCAGCTTCTATTGTAGTCTTTCCCCGTTCAAGTGTTATGTTGTCCATGTACACAATAATAAACAACACATATTGCTGCTCCAATACAACTGTGCAAATGTAACAAAGAACATCACCAAAATTTACAGACCCGGAATGCCGACCTGATGAGAAACGACAGAGGAGTGCTGAGACAGAGAGAAGTGTCACAGTGAGGAAAGAAAAATAGGCCTGACAAGCTGTGCACTAGGCTCATGTGCTGTCGCGTGACAGTGCGGGCAATAGATGGCTCGGCTCTTCCGAGTTCTTTTACTGCTTGGATTTAGCCTGGTTGTTGGAGCTATATTCACTTTAATGGGGTATAGACCTACCCAGTCTAACCAAACAAATAAAATCATGGTTTCTAAAAGCTGGATGGTCATCTCTCATACAACTTCATCCAAGCAACCAAATGCTACGTGAAGATATGGTAGTCATCAAGTGAAAATTCCTTAGCCCGGAAATCCTCTGTTGTTTTTCCTGGAGGTTCATTGTGCCATTCTTATTGTTGCATCAGTTGGCCTATGGTATACTGAATTATAAGGGAAGAAACAAAATTAAGCTTGGCCGGGGGCACTGATAAGAACGCGTTTATATGATTTGAAGACGCAGCTAGTTTTGAGAACTGGTATAAAATTCAAGCAGTATTGTTTCTAATAAAGTATCCTGTTTATTAGTAAAAAGTGCAAGATATTTCTTCTGATGAAGCCCCTAGGGGTGGTGCTAATCTATACAGTAGATGTAATGTGACGAGTCATGAGTAGCTACTCACGAGAACGGTTAATTAGATGAATGAATATTTAACAAAATTATTTGTAGCATAAGTTAACATGAAATCGATTTTAAGCATGCAAGGGGTTATACTGTTAGGCACCTTCATGTGTATTGTTCTAGTGTTACTGATGGAATTTGTGCAATGATGCATCATAAAATCAGTTTGTGTCCCCATTGCATTGGTTCCTGGGAAACTATTATTTGATTTGATTAAAAAAAGAAAAGCACGCATCTCAAGCATTTTTTAGATGTTGAAAATTCTTTTGTTCACCTCATTTTCTACTTGCAGGTGCTTACATTTATGCAATTCGGAGGATACACTCTTGTAAGGAATTCCAAAGATCTCTTTGAAAGTTTTGGTTTTGAGGATCAGCCGGTAATCATTGGACTGATCATTTTTATGGTATGTCATGCTCGTTATTTTTTAAGAAGTATTATCGTGCTATTATCTTTGCGTGGAGATGTTTTCAGTACAATTTCCGCCCTAGCAGTAGTACTCCCTCCGTCCCATAATATAAGAACGTTTTTGAAACTACACTAGTGTAAAAAACGTTCTTATATTATGGGACGGAGGTAGTATCTTTTTGAGATCGAACATCAGCTGTTTACATCTTTCATTTAAACTTGCAGTGAGATGCACTCCCTACAGATTTCCAGCATTGTTACTCGATTGACACATACATTCTTTTCATGACAGCACACTATTATACCCGTCCAACACCTTCTGAGTTTTTGCCTCAACCTCGTCAGCAGAGCATTTGAATTTCAGGTTCACTCTTCTATTCATCTCAAGTTTTCCGCTGTGACAGCTTTCAAACATTTGGTTGCATTTACCTAACCCTATCTCCATGCCCAGGCTGATGCTTTTGCCAAGAACCTTGGGTATGCTCCTGAGCTCAGGGGAGCCCTTGTTAAACTACAGGTAACTATTTAAAGGCCCTTTTGATTTATTTTTTCTGCTTTTCTTATTGTTGACCATGGAGTCGGTGTTATTTCTACTGGACATCGACACCTTACTTCAAGATCTGACCATAACCGATCACTAGATCAAGCAGCTTACTCTCTCTCAAAATTCAATGCTGGTTTGAGAAATTACTAACATCCTCTTGTTTACTCTTGCTTTATTTCCTTACGCCTCTTTTTTTGGAAGTTCTTACAGCTCTCTTTTACTAAACTTATACGTACCATTAATGTAGTATAGAGGTGCGGAGATTTGGGTTAATTAACTTATATATGCTTAAAAATTTCAGGAAGAGAACTTATCTGCAATGAACACAGATCCGTGGTATTCAGCATACCACTACTCCCATCCACCCCTTGTTGAAAGACTGTCTGCTCTTGAAGACCTGGACAGCAAGAAAGAGAACTAATGGAAGATGATCTCATACTTGATGCGCATATGCCAACTGTCATGGCATAGCTTCAATCTCAATGTAATATGGATATTTAGAGGGATTATTTATATGCATACAGGGATCCGTATGAAAACGTGCACCTCTAGATTCAGATATGTATTGTTCGTCGATTGACTTACTGTCTTATTGACCTATACACACAGGATTGTTGGTCCTTTAACATTGACAAATAGAAGTTGATCAGCTACGAGATGTTCATATTCGCTGGCGCATCTTCTGCCTTCCAAGTTGACGTGTTACCTTGACCTTCTATAACCATGCTTACAGTAATGCTGTATTAGAATTGTCTCTTGTGCAACAGAGTTTTATCATGCGTTTCTGAAAAAAATATCAGTTTGAATTCCCCTGTCGGATCTACTTCCCCGTCTCATAATATAAGAACATTTTTTACATTAGTGTAGTGTTAATATAAGAACGTTTTTTTACACTAGTTGAACGTTTTTTACACTAGTGTAGTGTTAATATAAGAATGTTTTTTTTACACTACACGCTAGTGTAAAAAAACGTTCTTATATTATTGGGAGAGAGGGAGTACATCCAATAGACCATGGTCTTCTTCCTCTTTCGACACTGGCTGACCCACCGGCTTTTGCGACCAGTGACGTTATTGCACGTGCTTTACTGTCGCCCTGGCCTTCTCTCTAAGCCCCACCATGATTCTGTTGCCGACAACCTCCCAGCACCTGAACCCATCAACCTCCGACTCCCCTCCATGTCATTCCCGATGCTCACCATGGCAGCCTGTCTCTGCCTCGAACGTTGCGCAGATTCAACTGCCAGCAGCGCCCCTGTCTCTGCCTCGAAGTTTTGCGCGGATTTGAATTTGATTGATGACTGATTTTTCTTTTCTTGAACGAAGCAGCGCTGAGGAATAGCGCGCCCTTGTCTCTGCCTCAAAGGTTGCGCGGATTTGATTGATGTTTTTTTAACGAAGCAGCGCTGAAGAATAGAAAACGCCAGAAAAATATTGCTGGCTACACATGTAATAATATTTAGTCTCCTCCCTGGAGAAACCCTAGTCGTCAAAAAGTCAATCTCCTCTCCCCTCTGCCTCCGGTTGTCGTCCCGCGTGTTAAGTGCAGGGGAGGAGATTGTCTTCTCTCTACCTTTGTGCGGTAGATTTTTGGGTCAAGGTGGTGGCGCTCTGACAGTGGTGACGACGTCATCTCGAATAAAAGTCCCCTGGCTCCAATCCTATCCCGACGACGCTTGGTTCGGTGTTGCTGAGGAGCCTCGGAGTTTTGTTCCCACTTCATGGATACCGCATTGGTTGTCTATGTTGTCCGTCGACATGGTTCCACGTGCATCGACGGCGCCAACATTAATCTTCTTCGCCAACCTCTTCCTTCGAGCCATTGCTAGCAAAGTCATCGCCCAACTCTTAATAACAGAAAATCCCGATCGTTCGTGATTGAACCATGGCAAATAGAACGGTTTTATGGCAATTTTAATGAAGTGAGGTTGGCAAGTTTAGTTGACACACATGACTGTCATGCTTGTCAACTAACTTGCCATCCTAGCGTAAATAAAATTGACATTGAAATCGTCCCGGTTTTTTGGGCGTTATCGAGGTCATTAAATAAACATTTATTGCACAATTGCATTGATATGGACAAGTAAATCACAAGCTATATTTATATCCCATTGCAATGCATGGTCATTTTCTAGTACTTTAATGATTTTAAAAAAAGGAAGAGAGAGAGAGAGACTGGTTATCCAAATGCCGTCTCCGCTCAAAAACATTGCCGCTCCGCTCACTCCAGTGCTGTACCTCAAAGTGGTTAATCCATTCACTCAGAGCTCCGATGCTCTCGCTCTCGGCTCCTTCCTCGCCCCCGCCCTCGCCTCCTACCCGCAGCACCACCACCGCTCCCACCGCCGTCGGCCTCCTTCGTGGGGCCGCGGGGCGGCGCGACGCGCCGCTCACCACCGCGCTCCACGCCGTCCTCCTCAAGTCCGGCGCGCTCCACTCTTTCCAGCCCCTTGTCGCGTCCAACTCCCTCCTCCACGCCTACCTCCAATGCGGCCTCCACTCCCACGCGCTCAACCTGCTCGACGAAACGCCGCGCCGTGACGCCGCCACCTACTCCACCCTCATCTCGCTCCATTGTCGCCTCGGCGCGCCCCTGGACGCCGTCCGCGCCTTCGTGGACATGCTGCTGGCCCACGCCGCAGACGAGGACGACGCCGCCGCCGTCCGTGCCAACGAGTTCACGATGGCCGCGCTCCTGCAGGCCTGTGGCCTCGCCAAGGATGGGAGGCTGGGGAGGATGGTGCATGGCTACCTCGTGACAAATGGCTTCTGCGCCGACCCCTTTGTGGTCGGCTCGTTGGTCAATATGTACGCCAAGGTTGGGGATGTGGTCAGCGCGCGGAGGCTGGTTCTCAGATTGGCTTTCAGGGATGTTGTTTCCTGGACTGCTGTTATATCAGGGTGCGTGCTCAACGGGATGCTAGGAGAGGCTCTCGATGTGTTTGTCATGATGCTGGAAGATGGTGTCCTTCCCAACAATGTTACAATGTTGAGTGTCATTCAGGCATGCTCTTTGATGGGCCACTCAGGGTTGTTCAGTCCGGTGCACGCTCTTGTTACTCGGGTGGGCCTCGAGGACGATGTTTCGGTGGTGAATTCTCTCATCATGATGTATGCAAAGAATGGCTTTATCGAAGAGGCTGCACGGCTTTACGAGGATCTGTACCTCAGGAGAGGGACTGTGTGCTCTAATGCTGATGTTCTTGGCGCGCTTCTTTATGGTTGCACGGTCTCAGCATCCCTGCTTTATGGGAGAGAAATCCATGCACACTTGATTAAACTGAGTGCTCTTCCAAACATCAGCATTAAAAACTGCCTCATGGGCATGTATGCTAGATTCGAGCGAGTTGACGCAACGTATTTGGTGTTTAAAGGCATGAAAGTTAAAGATATTGTTTCGTGGAACACCATGATCTCATGCCTTGCCAAGAGTGACCATGTAAATGAAGCCTTGGACCTTTTCAGCACTCTCCATAGTGGTGGTAGTGGGCTTGTGCCTGATTTCGTCACGGTCTTGAGCGTAGTTCAGGCATGCTCCAATGCTGGATTACTTCTACAAGGGCAGATGCTCCATGGATACATTGTAAAATATGGTTTTGTGCACGATGTGTCGATCTCCAATGCTCTAATAATCATGTATGCTAAGTTAGGAAGAATCGATTTCGCTGAGAAGATCTTCGGGCGGATGGATGTTAAGGACCTTGTTTCCTGGAATTCGATGATTAATGCTTATGGGATACACGGAGATGGGCAGTCAGCTCTAAAGTATTTCCACCAGCTGACAGATGTTGGAGCACATGCTCCTAATGCTATCACGTTTTTGAATGTGATATCTGCTTGCAGTCACTCTGGTTTGATTTCAGAAGGATACAAGTGCTTTGAAAGCATGAGAAGGGACCATGGAATTGAGCCTTGCATGGATCATTATGCTTGTGTAGTGGATCTGTTTGGAAGGTCTGGGAGATTTTCTGAGGCAGAAGAATTTATCAGGGATATGCCTGTTCCTCCCAACTCTTCCATTTGGGGACCCTTGCTGGCTGGTTGCCGACTTCATGGGAATGTTGATCTTGCAGAAAAGGCTGCTAAAGAACTACTAGCCTTGGAACCTGACAGTGATATATGGAGAGTCTCCTTGTCAAATATCTATGCATCGGCTGGGAGATGGAAAGACTCTGCAAAGATTAGGACTGAAATGAAGAGAGTCGGTTTGAGAAAGGAGACTGGTTGGAGCTTTGTAGATGTAGGAGGGGTTGAGGGTTTTAAGTTTGTGTCGGCGGATTCAAGGCATCCTGACGCTGAAAAAATGTATGCAGTATGGCACAGTATGAACAAGCACATGACAGATGTAGCTGGTGATGTGCATCAACTGAGTCTGGTGAGTGTAAATTAGTTGATGACAAATGCTTGGTTTCGTTATGCCAGACTTACAAAGGTGACCTTTTGTAATTCACTAGACTGTGAACTTACTGACTTGAAATTGCACCAGATCTATTAATTCGTGTTCTGTGTGTAGCATGAAACTATCAGTAAAACTGGCAACTACGAATAATTGACTCTGGAAGGGAAACTGAGGATGCTGCACTTAGCATGTTAACATAAAACTATGTTTCGTGATCTTGGTGTAGTCATCTAAATTGCGTGTGTTGTAAACATTAATAGTCTTCATGAGTCACGATCCAACATTGCCATATGCCAGCTGAGATGGAGAGGGAAATCTTGCTGATATCATCGATTTTGAGTTGAAAGTAGTGTACTTTTGTGTTTGTTATTTGTGCTTTCTACAAAAAAGTTAGTCTCATATGAAAGTTGTGTACTTATTTATGTATGATAGATCGCACATGTGAGTAAAGTACATTTGTTTATAAGTCTCTTGAAAGATTGCTAGTTCCACATGTGAGGATGCGTGTATTTGTTTATTTGAAAAGGATGTTGGGCACACATGTGAATTCACCACCAACTACAATATTTATAAGTAGGAAAGATAATATGGTTGCTGAAAGCAGCAAGGATCGGTAATACGAAATATAGGATGCTCAATTTCTGTAGGGTTCAAATTTTAGCTCATATAGTGTATACTGGTGAAACAATCTTGTGTGTACCCATGTGCTATGAAGTATACTTCCAATATCGCAATGATATGAATTTATTCGAGAAACTGTACTGCATATCCATGTATTATCAGTTTTACATTGGTTTTTTCAGAGTGCAGACGCATGCACACCCTACACCCCTATGGATATATATCTAGAGATGTTCAAGCCATATTCTAACTAATTTTGTTTATTTTTTATGGGATTATTTTAGTTCCATAGCAATGACGGGCTCCATGCTAGTTGGTATATATGTTATCAAATTGTTGCAAAAATTGGACTGCATATCCATTTGAATATAGACCCTTCACTTGAAGTCAACGATTGGAAACAAGCTTTGTTTCAAAAAAATAAAACAATTGGAAACAAGTCTTATTTCTGGAGTTCAGAAAATGAGCAGAGTTCACAGACCTGTTAAGCCAGTTAAGTCAAGACAAATGATCACATGTAAAATCCTCATACTAGTATATTGCTGTATAATTTGTGAATGGTTCTTAAGGTCGGTAAGAAAATAACAAGAACTTCCAAAATGATTGATATCTAGTACCCTGCAAGACAAGAATACAATTTTGGAACAATAACAGGAGACACAGGCTGGATACACATTTCTCTTGTGTACTCAGCTTTACTACTTTCCCCTGAAGCTTCCGTATTGACTATACCACAGGGATAGTGTAGTAACCTCTTGTACAGCAACACTACAATACAATACAATTCCTGTATTATGTAGTATACTTCTAACACTCTACTTCCGCATCAGGAGAACTACGGTATGAGCAGCTATACTCCTGTTTTCTCCTAGACTGTCGACTTTCTCATGTGTCTTGGCCTTGAGATTGACAACAGATGGATCCGCCCCGAGTAGTTCACACAAGTTAGATCGGATAGTCTCCTTGAACGGGCTAATTTTTGGTTTTTGCAAGATCAGTGTAGCATCAAGGTTCCCCAGCTCATAGCCTGCTTGATGCATTAGCTTTACCTGATGCATAACAATAAAAAAAATATGTTAAGCAGATACATGCTCGGTTAAATCGCATCAACCTAGCACCAAACGATACTTTCATCAGCTCATATCTTCAGAACTGGAATACTTCGATGGCATTGTATCACACAAAATTCATATTCAGGTGCGAATATACTAACCAATAATGCTCATTCTACACCCTCTGTTCCTAAATATAAGACATTTTGGCAGTTCGATTTAAACTGGGGTGAAATGACAAAAAATACTGCGTGATGTCAATCTGAAGAGAAAACAAGGTGATTTCACTTATCGATGGGATCATGAAGAAAAAGCAGCACAAAATTCAGATTCAGGTGTGAATATAGGAACCAATAATGCTCCAACTGGATACATTCTACATAACATCTGGTGAAACGACAAAAATACTGCTTGATGCTAAATGAAGAGAAACTAGAATGATTTCAATGGTCGATGGGATCATGTAGAAAAAGCAGCACATAATGAGCTCAAATTCCAAGGCATAGGGATATTCTATCCAAAAGTCCAGAATGCAGTCAACATTCAAAGCACATGGTACATGCCTTTGTACAAATTCCAAAACGTGCAATACTGTTTGTCCTGGAAGAGGAGAAAAGTCAAGACCGAATTTGCAGTCAGCATGGTGTTGATGCAGGAATGAAATAGTCAAACAGAAAATAAGCAGGTGATGATCTGCGATGTCTTCAAGGAAGGATGCTTTTGGAGAATTTCCATAAAATGGATGCATTTTAGTAAGGGGAAGAAAAACTTGTTTCCCCAAAGAAGATATGAACAAGTTGGGTCACGTAACACTTACGTAGGTGTCTAGACTTCAGACTTAGCTATCGCTAATTCAAGTAGAACGAAAACTAATTTTCCGACACACAAGTGCTATATGATTAGCAATTTAGAATCATTCAGCAACAGCAACACACAAACTCTAGGTTTTGTTCTGATTAAGCACCATACAACTATAAGACAACAATCTAGAATCATAGAACAAAAGCAACACACGAACTGTAAATTCTGTTCTGAATAGACATTCCATGATCCAACTACACACAGTGATGCTCACAGAAGCAGGAGGAAATTGCCACGAGAGAATGAAATTCGGGGGTGAACTTGAGAAACTCACAGCTTCCCTCATGAACACGCAGGACTCTGCACCCTTCCACCGGGGGTCGGTGTCCGGGAAGATCTGCCCGATGTCCGGCAGCCCCAGGGCGCCGAGAATGGCGTCCACCACGCAGTGCAGAAGCACGTCCCCTGCGCACGCGGCAAAAATCCCACACGCCCGGTAACGCAACGAGCGAACGAACGGAAGCATAAGGAAAAGAGCAAGCAACGGTGCTAAAAACGGCACGCACCGTCGGAGTGGGCGTCGCAGCCGCGGTCGTGGGGGATGCTGACGCCGCCGATGATGAGCGGGAGGCCCGGCTCAAGGCGGTGGAGGTCGAAGCCGTGGCCCACGCGGAACGGGAGGGCCGGCGGCTTCGGCGCCGCGGCCACGGCCGGCTGGTGCTCCGCCTGGAGCGCGGCCGCCACCGCCAGGGACGGCCGCCGGGGGCGCAGGGACGGCCGAGCGGGGCACGGGGAGGAGGGTGTGCGGATCCCTGGCGCGGTGGAGATGGGGGAGGCCAGGAAGAGGGAGGAGGCGGAGGCCATGTCGTCGCGCTCCGGTGGGCGAGATAGCGCAGCGGCCGAGTAGAGTTTCGGGGTTTTCTCTTGGCCGCGGAATGCGAGAAAAGGCAGCGTTTTTTTGTGCGCCGGAATTACTTTGGCATTGGGGGCTGGGGAGACGGGGAATCTTTGGCGTTGGAGATGCGGTTCATGGTGGCGTGGACGAGGTTTATCGTTTAAATACTGCGGCCGGCGGTCGCCGTCTCACCGGTCACCGGTGGCTCCTTGCCATCCAAACGAGCACGAGGTGAACATTTTGGTCCGGATTGGGGTGCTGCATAAAATACGAAATTCAAGCTCAAATGTCATTCGGCTTACATCCATTGAGAGGAATGGAAGGGTGTTCAAGCGCAGTGTTTCGGGGTCTCTTCGGTTCATAGAATGGAATTAGAGCAACTCCCACAGTTTCAACTTCCCTTAAAAGTTGGTTTTACCGGATGACAGTAAATTTTAGAGAAGTTTCGTGGGAGCAATTTTTGTCAGATCCAGTAAACTTCTTCCCCTAAAATTGTGGGTTTTTCTACTTTTCCATTAAACAAGCATAGAGACCGCAAGTCAGTGACATAGGCGAGCGGTGGGGCGGTGCGGTGCGGCGGCAGTGCGCGTCGGCTAGCTACGGTGGGGCGGCGCGTGGCGACATGGTGGTGGCACACGATGGCGGGGTACGGGGTGGTGGAGCGGAGCTGCGCGATGGCGAGCTGCGGCGGGGCATGGTTGTTTGGCGGTGGTTCGGCGAGTGCGGCGTGAAGTTTGGCGCAGTTTTCTGCCCGCCAAAAGTTTAGGAGACAGAGATCTTCCCGTAAATCAGAGGGGAGTTGGGGGCTAGCTTACATGATCCTCTAAATATATTCCACGTTTACATGATTTGTTGGAGGCATTTTTTGGCCCAAATTTTTTCTAAACGGTAATTTTTTATGGATAAGAGATCTGTTGGAGTTACTCTTAGACTTGCGGACTAGAAGGGCTTTTAGGGGATATCTCCTTACATGGGTAAATTGATTTCTCCTTGCGGATTAAAAGAGCTTTCATTAAACGAAGAAATATTATGTATGGGGTGACTTCCTTGTATGAAATTTTGCATGAATCTAAAATAAAGAAACAACCAGGGATAATGTTAAAGTTAGATTTTGAGAAGGATTATAATAAGGTGAAGCCGTTTTTCTTTCATAGTTTGTAGGAGATGGGCTTTAATGAAATATGGATGAAGTGGTTATCGATTGTGGCAAGGGGTGGTACCTTGAATGTAAGATAAATGATATTGTGAGTAGGAACTTTGGGAGTTTAAAGGGATTGAGACAAGATGGTCTACTCTCATCTTTTTTATTTAATATTGTTGCTTGTTGTCTAAAAAATGGCGCATACTGCTCAACCCAGTGGACAAATTGTGGGCTTGATTCCACAGTTAATTAAAAAAGTGATGGCAAACTTGCAATATGAACTTGAAGTTGTTGCTATATTTGTTTGAGCAGATGATTGGCCTAAAGATTAATTTCCATAAGTAAGGTCCTGATGGTGTTGCATGATGATGAAAAGCAACACATAGATGCTGGTATGTTCAGTTGTCAATATGTATATTGGCCTATAAAATATTTAGGGGTGTCTCTCCTATGGCAGCAAGTTGCATGTGGTAGACTGGGTGTCGATTGAGGACAAACTAGTGCAGGGAATGGATAGCTGGAAGGCAGGGGACCTATCCTTGGGTGGTAGGATCACTAAGATCAAAGCATGTCTGACTAGTATGCCAATTTATCACTTCTTGATGTACAGATTCCCAAAAACAAATATTGAAATAATGACTAAGTCTACCAGAAGTTTCTTCTGGCAAGGAACCAAACACGTGAAAAAAGTACTACATGGTTAGGATGCCTCTGATTTGTAGGCCTAAGAGAAAAGGTGTATTGGGGATGCATAATATAGAAAAAAAAAATTCAATGTTAGTTTAATCTCTAAGTGACGGTGGAGTTTGGAGAAGAAGAAAGGAATGTGACATGAGATTGTTAGAAAAAAGCAAAATCCAAAGTGGGACCACACAAATCACTAGCCTTGTATTAGACTCCGCATGTTGGTATGATCTAATCAAAATGAAGTACTATACTGATAACATGAATGGTAGTGGGAATGAAAAACATGCTCATTTCTGGGAGGATGTCTAGTGTGGTGAAGAGAGCTTCAAGGTGAAACTATGCGCTTCATATGAAATAAGCAATGATATGGTGTGTACGGTTTAGCAGATGGCTAAATACTAATCAACATGTTTTAATGATGTCATGCGTTCTATGCTAGCTAGGGTGGTATCGAACAGTTTAGCTAGATTTCAGTCGACTGACTATTCAAGTTTGGGTCAGTCGATTTTCGAATCATGGAAGGAGAAGGAAGGGCCTCGCTGGAGAGAAGGAATGGGCTCGCCGTCATCACCCCATTATCTATCTTAGGGTTCAGGGTGGGGGCTGTGGTAGCCGGTAGTGGTGGGGCGGTGGGCGGAGAAAAAGTTCGGTGTGTGTGTGTGTGTGTGGGGGGGGGGGGGGGGGGGCTAGAGGGATGGCCGAGGTGGCGGAAGATCGACGGTGGGGGTGGTTTAGGGGAGGGCGGGGCGGCCAGACAGTCGGGAGTGCCGCTGGCTGCGGGAGGCGGCAGCAGGCGGCCCAGCCGATGGCAGTAGGCGGCGTGCGGGAGATCTGTTTCGCAGGGAAAACTGTTGGGAGGAGGAAGACATAATATGAGTTGTACGTTCTGTATCCAACGCTTTAAATTCATCCAGGCCAAAACGACTGACTCAAAACGAGATTCGGTTGATTAGCTCATAGCCATTCCCGGTATTGAATCGGACCGATGATATGCATTGGTGGATAAAAATAAGAATGGCAATTTCACTCCTAAAACCTTGTATGAGGAATTGTCCGATGTGGGACTAGACAAATCCTTTAAGCATGTGCGGAAATCCAAACTGCAATCCAAAATCTGGATAGGTGACCAAAGATAACAATGTTAAGTGGAATTGGATAGGTGACCCTACTTGCCTGTTAGGTCCTCAAGCTGAGAGCTTCCATCATCTCTTTTTTGGATGATCTACAACCAAGTATGTCTAGGGATTTTTCTATAAATGTGTTGGGGCCAGCAACAGACCTGGATGTTTCACACAATATTTTGGGTGGATACGTGAGTTTGTTCCTGGTAGTGAAAATGTGCAAATAGTGGGGCTTTCAGATATATGTTGGTCCTTGTGAAAACTTTGCAATAGAGCTTGGTTTGATAAGAAACTTGTGAGATCTTCAAGTGAATTTGTGTGTTATGCTTGCTCCTTTATGTGATATTGGGTAGGTATGTAGAGCGATGGAGATCAGGCTATATTGGAACACGAGGTTGCAGCTCTTTAGAGGGATGCCCTGGCTCATCATAAGGTGGTTTAGTGGGTGTGCGTTTGTTTGCGGAAATGCCTATAACAGACCCTAAGGGCGCCAAATAGGATTTGCAGTGCGTTCGTGACAAAAAGAATCATTGTACCAAGTCGACGATATGCTTGCAAGGCCCAAAGTTGACAAACACTTTTGTGGGCTTCTTTTTACAGTGTGAGCCTGATGTAGCCTGTTTGTACGTACCTGCCCAAAGCACCACGAGGCACTGCCGAATGGTGGTTTAGTGCTATTTGTTATAGGCATTGGGATTTCTCCGAAGAGGAAGGGTGAAGTATTATAGCAGCAGATAGCATTTTCCTTAGTTAAGAATCAATGTTTATCGAAACATTAGGAGACACGTGCAAACAAATGTCAACAGTACCTACGCGCACAACAAATACTTGCACTCAATGCAGGCAAAAGTGTTATCAATCCCCTTATACTCGTTAATTACAATGATTACTTCTAGTAGTGGTAGATAGATAACTTGCAAAGAAAATAATTGTAGCAACTGTTAGGGTTTTAGTAAATATGAAATGAATGGACCCATGGGCCATAGCTTTCACTAAAGGCATTTCTCTCATGAGCATAATAATGGTGGATAGACAAATTACTGTGGGAAATTGATAAAAAAGCGCATAGTTATGATGTTATTCATGGCATGACCAGTATATAGGCATTACGCCCGAGACAAGTAGAACGGTAATCTTAATAAATCTACTACTATTACTCCACTCCTCAACCGCTATCTAGCGCATCTTGAGGCACTGTTCAAAAAATCTTCCGATCCAGCGATTTATCGTCCGATTTTTCGCTTCTCTTGGGGTGACCGATAAGATTTTGCCTTATCTTTACCATTTATCGTTTGGCCCGATTTATCGCTATGACAAGCGATTTATAAGGAATCTACCAATAAATTGGGCCCATCCATAGCATTATGTTTGCAAAAACTATGTTTATTTGAATTTTGTGGACCTTGTTACGTAATATGTACTGTTGTCCTATTTTGTTTGTCATTATACGAGGATTCAAAGGCTAGGAATCAAGATAACACTTCTCTCCAATATTGTTTTGTTGTTGAATATAACATATTTTAGTGTCAGGAACCTAGGATTTGCAAA
Source organism: Triticum aestivum (assembly GCF_018294505.1). Taxonomy (NCBI): domain Eukaryota; kingdom Viridiplantae; phylum Streptophyta; class Magnoliopsida; order Poales; family Poaceae; genus Triticum; species Triticum aestivum. The sequence goes on along the minus strand of NC_057810.1, from coordinate 488,570,936 downwards.
AAATAGCCGATTAATAGTCGACCGATAAAATTGATTAATCGATCATTTTCCAATTAATCTCTAATCCCTAGCTGATCGAGACGCTAATGATAAGAAATATCCTCAACTTAAGTTCATAAAAAATAAAGCAATTCTTGGAGCATGAGGAAATAATGTAGACAAAGTAGAATCAATCAATATGATTAAACCCCACCGTTTTACCCTTAGAAGCAATAATACAAACACGTTCCTTGCAACTCCTCCTCTCATAGAGTAAGGACACCGCAAGATTGAACCTACTACCAAGCACCTCTCCCACTAAAGATAAATCAATTTAACTGGCCAAAGAAGATAGATAGATCAGAGAGAAATACAAGGCTATAAAATCACACATAATAAATCTCAGAAAAGACTCAATTACTTTCAGTGAATAATCTGATCATAAACCCACAATTCATCAGATCCCAATAAACACTCCGGAAAGATTACATCGAATGGATCTTTGATGAATAAAAATATAGCTCCGAGTAATATTGCCGATGGATTGGGGATGAAAGAGGGGATGCCTTCCGGGGCATCCCCGAGCTTAGATGCTTGGGTCTTCCTTGAATATTACCTTGGGAATACCCAAGCTTAGGGTCTTGCCGCTCCTTATTGCTTCATCCATCGTGATCTCATGAAAAACTTGAAAACTTCAACACACAAAACTCAACAAAACTTTGTGAGATCTGTCAGTATAATAAATCAATCATTCACTTTAGGTATTGTTATAAATAGATTCATAATTGTTCTTGCATAATAACAACTATATCCTAACTTGCTCATGACTTATACCCCATATAATCCATAGCATCATCAAAATAAGCACACTATGCAATAAAAACAGAATATGTCTAAAACAGAACAATACGTAATGACAAAAAATTATTCATACTTATGTAACTCCAAAAATTCTGAAAAAATTAGGGCAATGTAAAAAAAAGTTGTATCCCAATACTATGTATATATTTCAGAATTTTATCACATTCCAGTACAACATGTAAAATCAAACACTGGGCGCAAAAGTTTGTGTTTCTGTACAAAACCAAATCAACTATCATCTAGATCATCACAAAGGCTTTACTTGGCACAAAACTCAAAACAAAAGATACAAACATAATCATTACAGTAGCAATAATCATGTTCACTAAACAAAAAAATAAAGCAACAAGATAACTATTGGGTTGCCCCCAACAAGCGCTATTGTTTAATGCCCCTAGCTAAGGTATAATGCATAGTTTTAGTATTACCATCCTTCATCATCCCCTTGTAAATAATGTTATCATAAGCACTCCTTAAGAGTTCCCTTTTTTCACCAATAGACTTTCTATTAGGGGAACATAAATAATGGAAGGGACTATCCTTGGTAAACATCAATGGAATCTATTTCTCGAGGAGTATGGTCATCAAGGGACCTTCCATATGTAACTGTAAACTCATCATATATGAAAATTCTAGCATTTTTAAAGCAATACTCATTAAGTCCTTAGATTCCCTCTAAAAATTCAATCATATTGATTATTGGTGCTATTAAATAGATGTTGGATTAAAGCCAAATTTGGAACTCTCTTTGTAGCATTCTCTTCAGAAGCACAATGATCTTTATATGCAAATCTACGTATAAACTCTTGATCATGGAGAATTTCGTCTATCAAAGGACACTCATAATTCGTGTCACCATAATCGAATATATCCCTAGCTTCTTGAATTATATAATCAAATTCATTCACGAGGATAATAGTAGCAATCTTCTTAGTTCTAGGATCATTAAGGATGGGTAGCTCAATAAACAATCATTGCAAAGTGGGGTGAGTGCGAACAAACTTTATTTCAAGTTTAAGCACAAGCATAGAGATAGCATTTTCATAATTATTTGTCCTTTTAACAATAGAACCCTCGCTGGATGCAATAGCTCCCATGCACGTAAAGAATTCTTGAATAACACTTTTTCCTATAATATTTCCACTCCCAACACGAAAATTTTCGGTGTCAAAATTAAAGGGAGGTTCATTATTAAGGTAAATAGTTCAGGTCTCCCTCATGAGTCTCGCTAGGACTATCTTTACTGGCACTTTTTTCAACAATAAACTTTTTGAACTCAGACATGATAGCAATTCAAGCAACAAAGGCACACAAGGTATTTTTGGTGTTTTTTTATTTTTTCTAGAGAAGTAGAGGGAGATGAAAAAGAGAAGGAAAATAAGAAGGCAAATAAAAAGTAGAGCAAGTAAATGTTAAATGTGTGTGAAGGAACCTGTATTTGTTTGATGAAGTCTCCCCGGCAACAGCGCCAGAAATTCTTTTGCTACCTGTGATAGGCGTTGGGATTTCACCGAAAAGGAAGGGTGAAGTATTATAGTAGAAGGTAGTATTTCTCTCAGTTAAGAACCAAGGTTTATCAAACCAGTAGGAGACACATGCAAACAAATGCCGACAGTACCTGCACACACACACACACAACAAATACTTGCACCCAACGCAATCAAGAGGGTTGTCAATCAATTGCAAGGATACATTCTAGTAGTGATAGATAAATTGCAAAGGAAAACAAATTGCAACACCTATTTTTAGGGTTTTAGTAAATATGAAATGAATGGACCCCGGGGCCATAGCTTTCACTAGAGGCATCTCTCTCATGAGCATCGTAACGGTGGTAGACAAATTACTGTTGGGCAACTGATAGAAAAGTGCATAGTTATGACGTTATTCATGGCATGATCAATATATATGCATTACGTCCGAGACAAATAGACCGTTAATCTTACTAAATCTACTACTATTACTCCACCCCTAGACCGCTATCCCACATGCCTCTTGAGGTATTGAGTTCATAGCAAACAGAGATGCTTGGAGCATGATGACATAATGTAGACAAAGTAGAATCAATCAATATGACTAAACCCCATCGTTTTACCCTTAGTAGCTACAATACAAATACACGCCTTGCAACCCCTCCTATCACAGAGTAAGGACACCGCAAGATTGAACCTACTAAAGCACCTCTCCCACTAAAGATAAATCAATCTAATTTGCCAAAGAAGATAGATAGATCGGAAAGAAATACAAGGCTATAAAATCACACATAATAAATCTCAGAAAAGACTCAATTACTTTCAATGAATAACCTAATCATAAACTCACAATTCATCGGATCCCAACAAACACACCACAAAGATTACGTCGAATGTATCTCAGAAGAGATCATCGTATTGAAGATCAGAGAGAGAGAGAGAGAGAGAGAGAGAGAGAGAGAGAGAGAGAGAGAGAGAGAGAGAGATCTAGCTACTGCTATGGACCTGTAGGTCCTGTAGGAACTACTCACACACATCATGGAGGCATCAAGGTTGATGAAGATTGCTATCGTGATCAATTCCCCTATCGGTGTCAAAACAGGTGCATCTCGGGTAGGGGGTCCCGAGCTATGGATCTTGGATCAATAGGGAACAAGGGACGAAGGACACAATGTTTACCCACGCTCGGGCCCTCTCGAAGAGGTAAAACCCTACGTCCTGCTTGATTATGTTGAAGTGTATAGGATGATTACAGAGTTGATCTACCATGAGATCAGATGAACTAAACCCTAGGCAAGTAGGATGATGATTGTTGTTCTAGCTGCTATGGACTAAACCCGCTGGTTTATATAGACACCACGTGTACTAGGGTTACACATGCCCGGTTACAATGAGGGAAGAAACATGTCGAATCTTCTATCTTGACATGGAGGACACACCAAGACTTTGAGGGTTTCCTACCTGGACATGGAGTCGCCTTATAGCTCGGCCTTGTGGTAGTTGTATAGCAGCCCACCTGTCCGTCCCTTGAGAGACAAGCCAGCAACCCGAGGAACCCTGATACGTCCATTTTGCATCATGCTTTTATATCAATATTTATTGCATTATGGGTTGTTATTACACATTATATCTCAATACTTATGGCTATTCTCTCTTATTTTACAAGGTTTACCATGAAGAGGGGGGATGCCGGCAGCTGGAATTCTGGCTGAAAAAGGAGCAAACATTGGAAACCTATTCTGCACAACTCCAAAAGTCCTGAAACTCCATGAAACCACCTTTTGGATTTATTAAGAATTTATGAGCGAAAGAAATAGGCCAGGGGGCCCACACCCTGTCCAGGAGACAGGGGGGCGCGCCCCCTCCTATAGGGCGCGCCCCCTATCTCCTGGTCCCCCTAGTGGGCTTCCGGCGACCTACTTTTGCTATATGAAGGGTTTTGTCCTGGAAAAATTCGTGGGCAAGCTTACGGGACGAAACTCTGCCGCCACGAGGTGGAACCTTGGCGGAATCAATCTAGGGCTCTGGCGGAGCTGTTCTGCCGGGGACACTTCCCTCCGGAAGGGGGAAATCATCACCAACGTCATCACCAACGATCCTCTCATCGGGAGGGGGTCAATCTCCATCAACATCTTCACCAGCACCATCTCCTCTCAAACCCTAGTTCATCTCTTGTATCCAATCTTGTATCCAAAACCACAAATTGGTACCTGTGGGTTGCTAGTAGTGTTGATTACTCCTTGTAGTTGATAATTATTGGTTTACTTGGTGGAAGATTATATGTTCAGATCCTTAATGCATATTATTACACCTCTGATTATGAACATGATTATGCTTTGTGAGTAGTTACTTTAGTTCCTGAGGACATGGGTGAAGTCTTGCTATTAGTAGTCATGTGAATTTGGTATTCGTTCGATATTTTGATGAGATGTATGTTGTCTCTCCTCTAGTGGTGTTATGTGAACGTCGACTACATGACACTTCACCATTATTTGGGCCTAGAGGAAGGCATAGGGAAGTAATAAGTAGATGATGGGTTGCTAGAGTGACAGAAGCTTAAACCCTAGTTTATGCGTTGCTTCGTTAAGGGTTGATATGGACCCATATGTTTAATGCTGTGGTTAGGTTTACCTTAATACTCCTTTTTGTAGTTGCGGATGCTTGCAATAGGGGTTAATCATAAGTGGGATGCTTGTCCAAGTTAGGGCAGTACCCAAGTGTCGGTCCACCCACATATCAAATTATCAAAGTACCGAACGCGAATCTTATGAACGTGATGAAACTAGCTTGACGATAATTCCCAATGTGTCCTCGGGAGCTCCTTCATTATTATTAGAATTTGTCCAGGCTTATCCTTTGCTACATAAAGGATTGGGACACCTTGCTGCACCTTATTTACTTTATTTACTTTTGCTCGTTACTATTTATCTTATCACAAAACTATCTATCACCTACTATTTCAGTGCTTGCAGAGAAAACCTTACTGAAAACCGCTTATCATTTCCTTCTGCTCCTCGTTGGGTTCGACACTCTTACTTATCGAAAGGACTACGATAGATCCCCTACACTTGTGGGTCATCAAGACTCTTTTCTGGCGCCGTTGCCGGGGAGCGTAGCGCTCTTGGTGAGTGGAACTTGGTAAGGAAACAATTATATAGTGTGCTGAAATTTTCTGTTACTTGTCACTATGGAAACTAATCCTTTGAGTGGCTTGTTTGGGGTATCTTCACCCCAACCAGAGGAGCAAAGAGATGCTCCTCAACCTACTGAACTTTATGAAAATATTCACTTTGAGATTCCTTCGGGTATGATAGAAAAACTGCTAGCTAATCCTTTTGCAGGAGACGGAACTTTGCATCCCGACTTACACCTTATCTTTGTGGATGAAGTTTGTGGATTATTTAAGCTTGCAGGTATTCCCGATGATGTTGTCAAAAGGAAGGTCTTCCCTTTATCTTTGAAGGGAGATGCAATGACATGGTATAGGCTATGTGATGATACGAGATCTTGGAATTATAAGCGATTGAAATTGGAATTTCACCAGAAGTTCTATCCTATGCATCTTGTTCATCGTGATCGTAATTACATATATAATTTCTGGCCTCGCGAAGGAGAAAGCATCGCTCAAGCTTGGGGGAGGCTTAAGTCAATGTTATATTCATGCCCCAATCATGAGCTCTCTCGGGAAATGATTATTCAGAATTTTTATGCTCGGCTTTCTCTTGATAATCGCAACCTGCTCGATACTTCCTGTGCTGGTTCCTATATGCTGAAGACTATTGATTTCAAATGGGACTTATTGGAAAGAATTAAACGCAACTCTGAAGATTGGGGTTCCGACGATGGTAAGGAGTCAGGTATGACACCTAAGTTTGATTGTGTTAAATCTTTTATGGATACCGATGCTTTCCGTGGATTTAGCTCTAAGTATGGACTTGACTCTGAGATAGTAGCTACTTTTTGTGAAACTTTTGCTGCTCACGTTGATCTCCCTAAAGAGAAGTGGTTTAAATATAATCCTCCTGTTGAAGTGAAAGTAGTTGCACCTATTACAGTCGAAGAAAAGACTATTACATATAGTGATCCTATTATTCCTACTACTTATGTCGAAAAACCTCCTTTTCCTGTTAGGATAAAAGATCATGTTAAAGCTTCGACTGTTGTTCGTAAGAGTAATACTAGGACTTATACACCTCCTGAGCAAATTAATGTTGAACCTAGTATTGCTATGATTAAAGATCTCTTGGATGAAGACTTAGATGGGAATGTTATTTCTTTCGTGGGTGAAACTGCTAATATTGCTAGACCCGATACTAAGACACGTAGACCTATTGTAGGCACGCCTGTTATTTCTGTAAAATAGGAGATCATTGTTATCATGGCTTATGTGATATGGGTGCTAGTGCTAATGCTATACCTTACGATCTTTATAAAGAAATTATGCACGATATTGCACCTGTTGAATTAGAAGACATTGATGTTACTATTAAGCTTGCTAATAGGGACACCATTAAACCTATTGGGATTGTTAGAGATGTTGAAGTCTTGTGTGGAAAGATTAAATACCCTGCTGATTTTCTTGTTCTTGCTTCCCCACAAGATAATTTTTGTCCCATTATTTTTGGTAGACCTTTCTTGCATACTGCTAGTGCTAAGATTGATTGTGAAAAGAATATTGTCACTGTTGGTATAGATGGTATGTCTCATGAGTTTAATTTCGCTAAGTTTAGTAGACAACCTCGTGAAAAGGAACCATCTAGTAAGGATGAGATTATTGGTCTTGCTTCTATTGCTGTTCCTCCAACTGATCCGTTAGAACAATATTTGCTAGACCATGAAAACGATATGTTTATGAAGGAAAGGGAAGAAATAGATGAAGTGTTCCTTAAACAAGAACCTATGCTAAAACATAATCTTCCCGTTGAAATTCTTGGGGATCCCCCTCCACCCAAGGGTGATCCCGTGTTTGAACTCAAACCCTTACCTGATAATCTCAAGTATGCTTATCTTGATGAAAAAGAAATATATCCTGTTATTATTAGTGCTAACCTTTCAGAGAAAGAAGAAGAAAGATTATTGAAAACTCTGAAGAAGCACCGAGCTGCTATTGGATATACTCTGGATGATCTTAAGGGCATTAGTCCCACATTATGTCAACACAAAATTTCAGTGGAGAAAGATGCCAAACCTGTTAGAGATCCTCAAAGACGATTAAACCCCAAAATGAAGGAAGTGGTAAGAAAGGAGATTCTAAAACTCCTTGAGGCAGGTATTATTTATCCCGTTGCTGATAGTGAATGGGTAAGCCCTGTCCATTGTGTCCCTAAAAAGGGAGGTATTACCGTTGTTCCTAATGATAAAGATGAATTGATCCCGCAAAGAATTATTACAGGCTATAGGATGGTAATTGATTTCTGTAAGTTAAATAAAGCTACTAAGAAAGATCATTACCCTTTACCTTTTATTGATCAAATGCTAGAAAGGCTATCCAAACACACACAATTTTGCTTTCTAGATGGTTATTCTGGTTTCTCTCAAATACTCGTGTCAGCGGGGGATCAATCTAAAACTACTTTTACTTGCCCTTTTGGTACTTTTGCTTATAGACGTATGCCTTTTGGTTTATGTAATGCACCTGCTACCTTTCAAAGATGCATGATGGCTATATTTTCTGATTTTTGTGAAAAGATTTGTGAGGTATTCATGGATGAATTCTCCGTCTATGGATCCTCTTTTGATGATTGTTTGAGCAACCTTGATCGAGTTTTGCAGAGATGTGAAGACACTAGTCTTGTCCTGAATTGGGAAAAGTGTCACTTTATGGTTAATGAAGGCATTGTATTGGGGCACAAGATCTCCGAGAGGGGTATTGAAGTTGATAAAGCCAAAGTTGATGCTATTGAAAAGATGCCATGTCCCAAGGACATAAAAGGTATAAGAAGTTTCTTGGTCATGCCGGTTTTTATAGGAGGTTCATTAAGGACTTTTCTAAAATCTCTAGGCCTCTGACTAATTTATTGCAAAAAGATATTCCTTTTGTCTTTGATGATGATTGTAGACTCATTTGAAACACTTAAGAAAGCTTTGATCACAACACCTATTGTTCAGCCACCTGATTGGAATTTACCTTTTGAAATTATGTGTGATGATAGTGATTATGCTGTAGGTGCTGTTTTAGGGCAAAGAGTCGATAAGAAATTGAATGTTATCCATTATGCTAGTAAGACTCTTGATACTGCCCAGAGAAATTATGCTACCACTGAAAAAGAATTCTTAGCAGTTGTGTTTGCATGTGATAAGTTTAGACCTTATATTGTTGATTCCAAAGTTACTATTCACACTGATCATGCTGCTATTAAATATCTTATGGAAAAGAAGGATGCTAAGCCTAGACTCATTAGATGGTTTCTCTTGCTCCAAGAATTTGACTTGCATATTATTGATAGAAAGGGAGCTGAGAACCCCGTTGCAGACAACTTATCTAGGCTAGAGAATGTTCTTGATGACCCACTGCCTATTAATGATAGTTTTCATGATGAACAATTAGCGGTTGTCAATGCTTCTTGTACTGCTCCTTGTTATGCTGACTATGCTAATTACATTGTTGCTAAATATATACCGCCTAGCTTCACATATCAGCAAAAGAAAAAGTTATTCTATGATTTAAGACATTACTTCTGGGATGATCCACACCTTTATAAAGAAGGAGTAGATGGTATTATTAGACGTTGTGTGCCTGAGCATGAACAGGAACAAATCCTACGCAAGTGTCTCTCTGAATCCTATGGAGGACACCACACTGGAGATAGAACTGCACACAAGGTACTACAATCTGGTTTTTATTGGCCTACTCTTTTCAAAGATGCTCGTAAGTTTGTCGTATCTTGTGATGAATGCCAAAGAATAGGTAACATCAGTAGACGTCAAGAAATGCCTATGAATTATTCTCTTGTTATAGAACTGCATACAAAAATCCTATGGGTATGTCTCCATATAAGATTGTTTATGGAAAAGCATGTCATTTACCTCTTGAACTTGAACATAAAGCATATTGGGCTATTAAAGAGCTCAATTATGACTTCAAACTTGCCGGTGAGAAGAGGTTGTTTAATATTAGCTCACTTGATGAATGGAGAACCCAAGCTTATGAGAATGCCAAGCTCTTCAAAGAGAAAGTCAAACGCTGGCATGATAAAAGGATACAAAAGTGTGAGTTTAAGGTAGGAGATTATGTCTTATTATTCAACTCTCGTTTAAGATTTTTTGCAGGAAAACTTCTCTCAAAATGGGAAGGTCCCTACGTTATCGAGGAGGTCTATCGTTTCGGTGCTATAAAAATTAACAACTTTGAAGGCACAAATCCGAGGGTGGTTAATGGTCAAAGAATCAAGCATTATATTTCAGGTAACCCTATCAATGTTGAAACTAATATTATTGAAACCATAACCCCAGAGGACTACATAAGAGACACTTTCCAGAATGTTCCAGACTCCGAAAAGGCATAGGTACGTGGTACGGTAAGTATACCGACTCCAAAACAACTCTAATGGCAATTTTCATCAGTTTTGGATTATTTAAGAATTTTAGGAAGAAAGAAGTAGTCCGAAAGGGACACAAGGCTCCCACGAGAGAGGAGGGCGCCCCCCCCCTATAGGGCGTGCCCCCTGTTTCGTGGGCACCTCATGTGCCTCCCGGACTCTGTTTTCTTGTATGTTACGTATTTTGGTCGGTAAAATTTCATTATATATACTCCTGAAGGTTTTGACCACCGTATCACGCAATTATCCTCTGTTTTCGTCTCGAGCTGTGTCTATTGCAGATTAGAGCACCATGACTTCTCCCTCCTACAACAACGAAGACAAGGATGACTGGCTATTGAAGATAAAGTTGAAGAGAGAGGAACCGAAAGATATCAACAAGGGTGAAGGGATCAAGAAGGCCATGGAGGTTCAACCTCCGGTGGTGAAAGAAGAAGGCGTCCCTCACCCTTTACCTAACCTTTTCACTCCAACAGAGATTGAAGCTTTCAAGATGATTGAGTTAGCCCGCATACAAAACAAGTATCTCACAGAGGAGAATATTTTGTTGAAGGATCATATTGCTGGGCTCAAGGGCATTATCCGCAAGTTGGAGGAGCTTTTATGCTCGATGTGCGATTATCCACCGTCATCATCACCACCTCCATCACCTCAGAAGAAATAATCACATGGGTATGGGCACTCCCCTTGGCAACTTCCAAGCTTGGGGGAGGTGCCCCGGTATCGTATCACCATCACACTCCTATCTTTACCGCTTTATTTAGTTCGATCCTTTTAGTAGTATCTTGATCTAGTAGATTGAAGTTTTGATATGAAGTAGTTTTGAGTTTTCGTTGTGATCTCTTTTTGTAAGCGAGTCCATGTGCTATCTACAATAAAGATTAGTGTTGAGTCAAGGGCTTTGATATGTTGCTATGATCTTGAGAAAGTAGAAAGAACAAAAGAGTTCATATTGATCTTATGGATAGTGATAACTTCACACATAGAAAGTATGAGGCATAAAAATTGTTGAGAGTTGATGAACATAGCCTTGGTCATCGTTGCAATTAATAGGAAGTGATAAGGAAAGAGGGGTTCACATATAAATATATTATCTTGGACATCTTTTATGATTGTGAAGCACTCATTAAGTATGACATGCTAAAAGAGTTGATGTTGGACAAGGAAGACAACGTAATGGTTTATGTTTCCCGACATCCCAGTTAAAGTATATTGTCATTGACCTTCTGAACATGTTGAGCTTGCCTTCCCCCCTCATGCTAGCCAAAACTCCTTGCACCAAGTAGATATACTACTTGTGCTTCCAAATTTCCTTAAACCCAGTTTTGCCATGAGAGTCCACCATACCTACCTATGGATTGAGTAAGATCCTTCAAGTAAGTTGTCATCGATGCAAGCAATAAAAATTGCTCTCTAAATATGCATGACTTATTTGTGCAGAGAAAATAAGCTTTGTACGAACTTGTTGTGGAAGTAATAAAAGCGATGGAGTGCATAATAATGGTCCGCATACAAGGGGCAATACAAAGTGACGTTCTTTTGCATTAAGATTTTGTGTATCCAACCCTAAAAGCGCATGACAACCTCTGCTTCCCTCTGCGAAGGGCCTATCTTTTACTTTATGCTTGAGTCAAGGTGATCCTCACCTTTCCACTTTTTCATTTTATCCTTTGGCAAGCTCCTCGTGTTTGAAAGGTCATGATACATATATCAAGCTGAATGTAAGTTGGCATAGGCTATTATTGTTGACATCACCTAAAGGTGAATATGTTGGGAGGCAACACAATAAGCCCCTATCTTTCTCAGTGTCCGGCTGAAACTCTATAACCACAAGTATTGCATGAGTGTTAACAATTATGGGGGACTACGAGATAGTTGAGTATGTGATCTTGCTTCAAAGCTCTATTATTGACTCTTTCTGATGTTACGATAAATGGTAATTGCTTCAATGACTGAGATTATAGTTTGTTAGTTCCCAATGAAGTTTATGAACCATACTTGACATTGTGAATTGCTTATTACTTGACCATAGGAAATCATATGACAAAATCTATATATATATATGTTGCTGTTATTAGAATGATCATGATGCCCTCATGTCCATATTTTATTTTTAACGACACCTCTATCTCTAAACATGTGGACATATTTCTCGATCTCGGTTTCCGCTTGAGGACAAGCGAGGTCTAAGCTTGGGGGAGTTGATACGTCCATTTTGCATCATGCTTTTATATCAATATTTATTGCATTATCGGTTGTTATTACACATTATATCTCAATACTTATGGCTATTCTCTCTTATTTTACAAGGTTTACCATGAAGAGGGGGAATGCCGGCAGCTGGAATTCTGGCTGAAAAAGGAGCAAACGTTGGAAACCTATTCTGCACAACTCCAAAAGTCCTGAAACTCCATGAAACCACCTTTTGGATTTATTAAGAATTTATGAGCGAGAGAAATAGGCCAGGGGGCCCACACCCTGTCCAGGAGACAGCCCCCCCTATAGGGCGCGCCCCCTATCTCCTGGGCCCCATGGGGCTTCCGGCGACCTTCTTTTGCTATATGAAGGGTTTTGTCCTGGAAAAATTTGTGGGCAAGCTTACGGGACGAAACTCTGCCGCCACGAGGCGGAACCTTGGCGGAATCAATCTAGGGCTCTGGCGGAGCTGTTCTGCCGGGGACACTTCCCTCCGGAAGGGGGAAATCATCACCAACGTCATCACCAACGATCCTCTCATCGGGAGGGGGTCAATCTCCATCAACATCTTCACCAGCACCATCTCCTCTCAAACCCTAGTTCATCTCTTATATCCAATCTTGTATCCAAAACCACAAATTGGTACCTGTGGGTTGCTAGTAGTGTTGATTACTCCTTGTAGTTGATACTTATTGGTTTACTTGGTGGAAGATTATATGTTCAGATCCTCAATGCATATTATTACACCTCTGATTATGAACATGATTATGCTTTGTGAGTAGTTACTTTAGTTCCTGAGGACATGGGTGAAGTCTTGCTATTAGTAGTCATGTGAATTTGGTATTCGTTCGATATTTTGATGAGATGTATGTTGTCTCTCCTCTAGTGGTGTTATGTGAACGTCGACTACATGACACTTCACCATTATTTGGGCCTAGAGGAGGGCATAGGGAAGTAATAAGTAGATGATGGGTTGCTAGAGTGATAGAAGCTTAAACCCTAGTTTATGCGTTGCTTCGTTAGGGGTTGATATGGACCCATATGTTTAATGCTGTGCTTAGGTTTACCTTAATACTCCTTTTTGTAGTTGCGGATGCTTGCAATAGGGGTTAATCATGAGTGGGATGCTTGTCCAAGTTAGGGCAGTACCCAAGTGTCGGTCCACCCACATATCAAATTATCAAAGTACCGAACGCGAATCTTATGAACGTGATGAAACTAGCTTGACGATAATTCCCAATGTGTCCTCGGGAGCTCCTTCATTATTATTAGAATTTGTCTAGGCTTATTCTTTGCTACATAAAGGATTGGGCCACCTTACTGCACCTTATTTACTTTATTTACTTTTGCTCGTTACTATTTATCTTATCACAAAACTATCTATCACCTACTATTTCAGTGCTTGCAGAGAAAACCTTACTGAAAACCGCTTATCATTTCCTTATGCTCCTCGTTGGGTTCGACACTCTTACTTATCAAAAGAACTACGATAGATCCCCTACACTTGTGGGTCATCAAACCCCTAGTCCAGGACTCCCTCAGTTGCCCCAAACTAGCCTCCAACGTCCATGTCTCGTAACTCCTGAAGTTCTCTGCGCACATGAAGTCTCCGGCTTGCAGGGCGAGTTCTTCTCCCCCTGTCTGTTCGGAGCAATCCCCCTTGTCCAAGCTTCTAAAAGTTGCTTGGCTAATTTGGCTATGTGTTTAACCATGTTATGTCTGGAATCCGGATTGTCGATATTGCTTAGCCTCGAAGGCCAACCACCCAAGTGTGAATAGTGCCTTCACCTGACAACTTTCGACGAAAGGTCACCGCTGGTCACAAACGCTGAACCATTGCACTACAAAAAAGACACATCCGTGACTTTTTGGGCCGAACGGAATTTTTTCTGTCATACTTATGACACTTCTATGACGATAATTGTGACAAAACCCAGTATCATCATAGATGTGGTGGGCTCCTACTTCTATGACAAAAAATCATGACCAAAAATGGGCTTTTCATCCTGGGCGGGCCGGAGACGCAGCTGCATGACATTCTTTGGGCCATCCATGACGGAAAAAACCGTGGTAGAAGCAAGGGTGAGGAAAATATCGGGGAGTTCTCGGTTACAGTTGGTGGCCGGGGGCCGAGCGATGCGCGTTTCTGTCGTACACGTACGCGTGTGGGTGCAAGGCATTGGGCTCTAACTGAACCCGAGTGAGGCATTCGCCTAACTGAACCCGAGCGATTGCACTGCAGGCTGCGTTACTAAACCCGAGCGATCGATCGATGGCTGTTAACTAAACCCGATCGAGCGATTCCTTCGCTACTGCTGCTAACTGAAGCCAATCGATCCTGCCTCTGGATGAACAGTGAGCGTTGTTGGGGGGGGGGGTTTGGATGAACAGTTCCTGGTGGGGGGTTGGATGAATAGGAGCCCGTGGTGTTGCCGCTGGATGAACAGGACCCCGATTGATCGAGCCGGTTGGGCGTGGATGAACAGGACCCCATGGAGGGCTGGATGAACAGGACCCCGTGAAGGGAAGGTTGAACAGTAGCTGATGGAGGGCTGGTTGAACAGTAGCCGATGGAGGGATGGATGAATAGTAGCCCGTGGAGGGGTGATTTAACGGACCCCGTGGAGAGGGCTGGTTGAACAGTAGCCGGTGGATGAATGGTGGAGGCTGGATGAATAGGAGCCCGTGGATGAACAATCGCAGGTGGAGGCTAGAGGAGGTCGATGGTGGATGAATAGTAGCCCATGGAGGTTGGAGGAGGTCGACAGTGGAGATGAACAGTATCCCGTGGAGTCCCGTTTTGCGGTACGCCACACCCGTCCCGATGAAAAGGACCCCCGATTCGACCGTAACGCTCCAACACAAGTCTATTTCCTCCATTTTGCGGTACGCCACACCCCTCCCGGTCAACAGGACCCCATTTCGACCGTAGGAGATCCAACAGAAGTCTGTTTCCTCCATTTTGTGGTACACCAGACCCCTCCCGATGAACAGGATCCCGTTTCAACCATGTCTGGTCGAACACAAGGCCGTTTCCTCTGTCCTGCGGTAAGCCATGCCTCGTTTCCATCGGCTGTTCCGTCCAAGCTGGTTGGCTCCTGATGAACAACACGCGTTCCGTTGCCTCCTGATGAACACGCCGCATTCCGTTGCCTCCCCATGAATACGACAACGACGCAGTTTCTCTGTTCCGACCCAGCCATGTACACGAGTCCTGGCCGTAAGTATGCGTGAGTAGGTGTTCGAGACCCTGCCCGTATGTACGTATGTGGCCATATTTACTTTCTTGCACCCTGGCTGTTGTATGTACGTGTACATGGTACGTGTGCGCCTCTACTACGACACATGTGCGCCTCTACTACGACACGTGCCCTTCTTTCCGTGCACGGCCACGGTTCATCGCTACAGCCCGCAGATAGATTGATTGACCAGTATGTACGCACACGTTGGCGACCAGAATGACAACGCTACGTATGCTTCGACCAGGTGGGTCCCGACTGTCAGGCACTTCCTTGCGTGTGAAGATGTAGCTGGTGGGTCCCAGCAGTCAAGGAGGTGAATCATTTTTTTTTGCCCGTAATATGGACGTACTTCCTTGCATGCGAAGATATAGTTGGTGGGTCCCAGTATTCAGGGGGGAAATGTTTTTTTCGCAAAATATGATGGCCCGTCCGGTGGGTCTCTGCTGTCAGGTGGAGAAATCATTATTTTTCGCGTAATAATGAGGCACTTCCTTGCTGCGGCCGTGGACGCAGCTGTCAGCCTCTCCACGTACAGTACTCTTCCGATGGAAGTCGTTCCTTGACCATGTTGACCACGCCGCGCCGAGAGCACCAGGGCGGTGGACGACGGCGAGGCCTAGGAAGGGGATGACACGGAGCCGGGGAAGACGCAACAATGGATGCCCACACGGAGAGGAGTATGAGGGTTCACTGGTTTGGCTGCCATCGCCATAGAATAACAGGGGGTGTGGGTGAGCAGAGGGATGACCTGACCAGCAGTGGGAGTAGTAGGGGGCGATGAGGCCTCCATGGCATCACAGCCGGCCACGGGAGGCAGGAGCATGCGGCACGACCGGCGCTGGTTTGGGCGGCTGGAGCAAGAAGACCAGAGGTTGAAGAAGCACTACGGCCGTTGGATGGACATCGTACGGTCACTAGAGCTAGAATCATTCATATTGACTAAGTTGACAAAGCCCTCCATCCCCGTCAACTTAGTAGGCCCACAAGTCAGCCTCCCACTACGGTGGGTCCCAGCTAGCAGGGGGTATTCATTTTTGTGCGTAATAAGGAGGCACTTCCTTGCTTACGAAGATATAGCTGGTGGGTCCGACCTGTCAGCAGGGGGAACATTTTTTTCGCGAAATATAGAGGCCCTTCCGGTGGGTCCCAGCTGTCAGGTGGAGGAACCATTATTTTGCGCGTAATAAGGAGGCATTTCCTTGCGTGCGGCTGTGGACCCAGCTGTCAGCCTCTCCACATACAGTCTACTTTCGATGGATGTCGTTTGTTGACCAGGTTGACCACTACGTGCCGAGCGCATCCAAGGTGGTGGACGATGGCGAGGCCCCGGACAACAACGAGCCGGAGATGGGAAGACGCGGGAGTAGAGTCGCAAACAGAGAGGTGTACAAGGGTTAACTGGTTCTGGTGCGGTGTGGTTCGGCAGACAGTGGAGAAGAACAGGAGGTGTGGAGGGATGGCCTGGCCAACGGTGGGGTAGCGCTTCACGGCGAAGCATGGTAAGCAGAGCTACTAGCAGCAGGAGGCGGGAGCAGGTAGTCCCGCCGATGCTGGAGGAAGAAGACGAGTGATTGAAGAAGGATGCCGGTCGTTGGATGTAAATCCAATGGCTAACGATGTCAGAATTATTTGTTGACTAAGTTGACAACGACTTGCGTTGGCTTCGACCTATTAGCCCACATTCCAGCCTCCAAAAATGTGGCACGTATTCAACCCATTTTTTTAGAATTTACAGTCAATTTGATCTTTTTTTTAGAATTACAGTCCATTAGCTAGGCTGGATGAACAAATAATGTAGCGCCCATGCAGCCCATTTATTTTTTCCTAAAAAATTACAGGCCATTTGCACTTTCTCGAAATACACGATTTTGCTGGGCTGATTCTAATTATAATGTTGGGTTAGCCGCAACAATATTATCAAAAAATAAACTGGGGTTGAGCATTTTGTTATAAATATATTTAAATAATAAGTGATTTATTATTACATTGGTCCTTAAATCTTACCAAGCTTTTGTACACAATCACCAGGATTTTTGTTGCCAAAAAAATCCAGGATTTTATTGTTAAGAAATTATTTTTATAAGTTAATAAGATGTGGGATATTATTTTCTTATTCTTATATAGAAAAACAATAATTTAAATATATGATGTAAGTTAATAGGATGTAAGTATCTGTTAAATATATGATGACAATAACAATAATATATAATAACATATAAAATAATTTAAATATATATAATATAGTTAGAAGGGAAACATAAGTTGGACCAGGCGTTCCTATTCTTATATAGAAAAATATAATAGACCTCTGCGTTTTCTTCAAAAAAATACATAAATTGGGCTGCCGATGTTTCAGGGAAAATAAAACCTTGGATGGGAGGTCCATAGGCCGGTCTATACATGACGGTCCTCAAGAAAATACAAACCGGCATGTCATGGGCTGCGCATGTTAAAAAAGAAAGCCTAGATGGGGCAGCCCAAAACCCAGCTGATACTTGCTACCCTAGTGATAATAAATGATACCTGCCAGCTCCCCGGTGAATTTATCTCCTATAGTAACTACGTTGAAGCACCTAAAAAAATGTAAATATGTTGACAAACCCGTGGGCCCCAACGCCAGTATAGCATTAGGAGGAAGTATTTTTTCAATGAGGCACTTGCTTGCGTACGGCCATAGACCTGGTGGGTCCCGACTGTCCGCCTCTCCACGTACAGTCCTCTCCAGATTCCTCTCGTTTGTTCACCATGTTCATAATGACAGACAGCGGCGCCACGGTGAGCGCACAAAGGTGCAGGAGGAGATCCGACCACCTGCGGAAGTGCCTTATTTGTAACGAAAGTACTAAACTAGCCCAGTGGCCAAGTGACACTACCCGACAGCTGTTCCGCCCGGGTTCGATTCCACCTGATGCAGGGAAAATATCTCCAATTTTTTTGCCTCTGCCATTATTGACATGTGGGTCCCCATTGTCATCTATGCACACCACGTCCAACACTTGCCAAAACTTCGTCCCTCGTTTTCTCTGTTTTTCGCACACTCGACAACATATCTTTTTGACTATGTATCATATGAAGATGTGCTATGCATGAATGTTGATCAACATGATGTTAACTGGCTGGTAGTTTCATTTTCGACCATGAATAAAACTTCCAGCATGATGTTAAGCCTGTTTGAAAAGGCCATGTTAATATAAATGCTCTGCCTCTGAAAGTTGCAGTTTCTTATCTGAAACTGAACTTGCAGTTTCTTATCTGAAATTGAAACTTGTAGTTTCTTTTCTGAGAATCATATTGTCTGCACTTTTATACTCCTATGAAACTACATTTTTAAGTGCTAAAAATAGATCTCTAGAATTCATAAAATACTTCATATGCTCAATACTGCAAATCTGAAATTCAAAAGACATTCATATCTAAAAATACTCTCAAAATACACAACACAAAACACAATTCACAACCTGCAAATACTGACAACCCTAAGCTCCTCCTGACAATTCACAACCTGCCCGCCTATTGGGCTGGGGGCAGTCCCCTCCTATTCCTCGATGGCAGACAACCGCCCCGTGAGACAATGTGAACGACGAGGGAGAGGATGGCGGGGAAGCATCATCGGGCCAACTGCTTTTCTCCTCTTGCAGTTGGGTTCGGTCGACGAAGACTCCACTGGCTCGCTCTGGCACGATACCCTCACAAACGGCACCCTGTAGATGCTTGATCCTTCAATCTCTAGTGGATGCTCCATCAGGGATCGATACTCCCACCATTGCTCCCTCACGATCGGATTCGGTGAATCTGTTTGCTCCATGGCCTAGAGGAGCAGCTCTATATACTCCCGCGCGACTCCCTTCGGGAGTATTGCTGCCTTTTCGCTCTGTTGCAGATATTTGGCCATGGATGTCGCCGTCGCCGCTAGTTGGTCCTTGTTTTCAAACCAAGACTGTATCTCCAACATCCTAGCTAGCTTCATAGAGTCGCCGTCTGCGATCCTCACATATCGGTTGTACTCCTCCATCGATCTACTTCTCCACAACACCTTCACTCACCGGCAGTTGTTTTTGAATGGAAGAGGAGGGAGCAATGCTGGTTTTGGATTAGAACGGGAGAGGAGCAATGCTGGTTTTTGATTGGAACAGGAGAGGAGGGGCGGTGGTTTTGAAATGGAAGAGGAGAGGAGTGGCGCTGGATTTAGATTGGAACAGGAGAGGAGCGGCGGTGGTTTAAGAAGAGAGTAGCGGCGCTGGTCTTGGAAGTATTTTTCTGTTTTGCGTATTTTGGGTCAAAGTTTGACCACGTACTATATTTGACAAGAAAAATGTGAATGCATGTCACCAAAAATTGTATCGTTTGGTTTGTATCTGAATGTACTTCCAAATTATATTATTTTTGCAACGTATAACATATATTTATTTGTGAAAATCATGGTCAATTATGATCCAGAATAAAAGCGAGACTAGTTAATGTGGGGTCACTTTCTTAATTGAATGGTAAATTGATTTTGATCCAGTCACATCGCGCCGGCCCTCTCGTCCAATCCTAAATCGCTGCCGCATGCTCCTCTCCCTCTTCTCCATTGTAAAACCACCTCCTCTCCTCTCCCTCATCTCCATTCCAAAACCACCATCTCGTCTCTCCCTCTTCTCCATTGCAAAATCGCCCCCTCTCCTCTACATCATCTCCATTCCAAAACCATCGTCTCGCCTCTCCCTCTTCTCCATTGCAAAACCACCCCCTCTCCTCTCCATTATCACCATTCCAAAACCACCGTCTCGCCTCCCCCTCTTCTCTATTGCAAGACCACCGGATCTCCTCCCATCTTCCAAAGCTAGCACCGGACCACTCAGAAGGACATCTATGGAGAGGATGCAGCAGCGAATCAGGCAGATCGCTGGCGGTGACCAAGCAAAGTTAGCCAGGTTGAAGGAGATCCTTACTTGGTTTGACAATGACTTGGAGATTTCGAGGACAGTGAGGGCCATGTGGCAATGTATGCGAAAGAGCAAGACGACGACGATGAGGGTGGCGATGTGCTCCTCGGCGATAGTCATGCCGCAGTCCTTCGAGTTCATCGAGTATCTCCTCTGGGCGATGGAGTAGAAAGATTCACCCGAGGCGAAAGTCAGGTGGAGGTGGTGGGCGTACAGGTCGAAGGTCGAGCACCCAAAGGATAACGAATCGATAGAGTACGGTGTGCCGTTCGTGAGGGTGCAGAGCCAGCCGGAGCCACACGAGTATTCGTTCTCCCACCGCAAGAGGAGGCCGGATGGTGTGACGTCGCTTCCCCGCTGTTCTCCATGATTCCCTCGATGCTCGCCTCATTTCAAGTGTGGCGGTAGGGTTTAAGGTAAGCTTTGCACTAACCTAATCTTCCATCTGCTCATGCTTACAATCAGTGTGACAGCTAAATCATGCTTACAATCAGTCTCCGAGTACTACGCCAATCACCCTAAAATATCTCTGAACCTTTGGGTCAACGTTGTGACACTGTGTACAAATAAAGACAAATAGATTGGTACTTCTTTCAGAAAAGAGTACTTCCTAGAAAACTGCCAATATAAGCTACTAGTATTTGGTTAGAGGATTTGCTGCCAAGAAAGATCCGTCCACAAAGAGCACCACACATCCCACTGGTGGTGGTGGATGCCAGTGCGTGCATGGAGCATGGTTTGTGTCGGTAATTTTTACTTGGCACACCTCGCACTCTGCATATATGCCCGTTCCATCCGTACATTTGTGCAGTTCCACCAAAATACAGCTGAATAACCCTATTTGCACAGATAATGAAAAAGCATGATTACATTATAGTGGCACTAGTTGATGAAACATACACTAATAAATAGAAGAAAATATTACGATAGTATCATAGTATGCCATGCTGCGAAGGCGAGATGGGCCCTGCAACGCCTCATATGGTACACCTCATACTGGAAGTCGACCCAAGTCTCCCCGATACACCTTCTGCCAGTGATGAACATCAGTGTACATCGGTAGTACAAGGAGGGGCCTTGAGACATTCCAATCTCTATTTTTGTGCAGATCAACTAAAATTAAGCACCCTAGTTTGCAGAAACGCTTAAACATTAACAATGGGACTAGTTGATGAAACATATACTAACAAAGAGAAGCACTTTCTTTATCTACATTGGAAATGAAATGATAGAGATGACACTCGCTCTATTTTAACTATATTATTACTTCATTTTATCAGTGACACTAGGGTCGAGCAGGTGGCAAAAGAGGTGTACCATGCATCGCAAGGATGGAGGCCGGGGGTGCTTAGACTGGGATGCTGAAGCTGGCTCTTTCAGTCCCTATCTCCCCCCTGATGTTTCTATGGTAGCATTTGGGTTGTAATCCAAACTTGGTCGAGCTGGTGCTGCTTCCCCCTACCTGCCTAGCTTATGTGGCAAACTTGTCTCCTGCTAGTACTCAGTTCGTTCTAGTAGTAGTCGTATAACTGCCCGTTTACACCGAGATGTTGTCGGATAATGGTTCTCTATGGTTGGGTTTCTTTAATGAAATCGGAGGAAACCCCCTCTTTCGATATATATAAAAAATCAGTGGCACTAGCGGTGCCAAAACATTGCCTCAAATTAATAGTGCCACTAGATTAAGGTGCAAAATAATAACATTACTGCTTTATCATGGCAGTGCCAAAACAGTAGCACAAGAGCAGACTCAACATGCATGATCTTTGGCAAATGGTCAGACCAAAAAGGAACATACCTCATGATGGGAACCATATCTGCAGTCAACGCCATCGTAAAAGGGGCCTACTTCATGAAGATCTACCCTAGTGAGGTAAGTCCTTCGTGGGCGATTGCCATGGTGGGATAGACAAGGTTACTTCTTCATGGACCCTTCGTGGGTGGAGCCCTCCATGGACTCGCGCAACCGTTACCCTTCGTGGATTGAAGTCTCCATCAACGTGGATGTACGACAGCACCACCTATCGGAACCACGACAAAAACATCCGTGTCTCCAATTGCGTTTACACACTCCAATCCCATTCATTTACTTTCTTGCAAGTTGCATGCTTTACTTTCCGCTGCCCATATACTCTTTGCATGCTTGCTTGATTTGTATTGTGAATGGTTAAACTTGTGATTAAACTCCACCCAAACTTGAAAAACTTAAGAACGTTCAACTTTGTTTGTTGAGTGTCTAATCACCCCCTCTAGACACCTCTTCTTGACCTTTCACTTATGCTTGGTCTACCACATATGCCATGCCGACGTTGAGTGCGAGGAATTTAAGAACTTCCTCAAGGGCGGCCTAGTCAAATTTGTTACTATAGACTTTACGAACGACAAAACAGTCCTGGGTCGGACAGGCCTCCTTATAGGCAACCCCTTCGACCTCCAGAAGAATGGGCTGGTGCCATGCCATGATCAGCCTTCAATGCTGACCTTGGCAGGAGCCATGGTTCATCCTTCATACGGTAAACTGAAGAAACCTCCACACATGTTTCATCGTGCATGGCAGTGGAATGTACTAGATATAGACCACATCCACTATGCTGCATTGGATGGCTACCTTTGTTTCAATATCTACAAGGATTGGATGAAGAGCAAGAGCCAAGTGTGCGGTTCAAGCAAAGAAGTATCGACCAAGAGGAAGAGGGACAAGGACGAAGTCGTGGACGTGGACGAGGACTCTGAGTAAGGTGGCAGTGTCATTGCTCATGGTGGTTCTAATGCAGTGTCTACCGGATTAGTTGCTTAGTTTAATTTCAGGTGTGCTTAGTTTTATTTGAGGTGTGAGTTCTACTGAGCCCCCAGCAGAACTATGTTATGTTTCTTCTCGTTACTTTAACTCTTCAGTACATACATACTAGTATTTCTTACAATTCATATTTTAGGTTGTATAGTACTACCACTCATTTCTTCACATTATATACGTACAATATATATGGCCAACATCATAGAGCCAACACTTTTTGTTGTCAAAGAATTTCAGGGTGCTTAGTTTGTCAAAGAATTTCAGGGTGCTTAGTTTTATTTGAGGGGTGTGTTGTGCTGGACACCATTATTATGACTCAAATCTCTTTTGCCATGTTATAATGGCATAAATACCGATGGACCAACATGCCAGCTCTCCCTCTATCTCACTATAGTAAAATAAAGTGTGGGGCCTACTTGATCCCAACATCGTTCTTATTTTCCTGTAAAATTATTTGTTTGGTTACTCCTAACAAGCGGGGCCACACTTATCATTGTGAGAATCGGTTTTGTCATGTAACATGGTCAACGGGTTTGACGTGAAAATAACAATGTCTAATGGCATTTTTGAGCAAACATCTAACTTAACGATGGCATTTTTGAGATATCTAATTGCATTTTTGAGCAGGCATCTCACAGATCGATGGCATTTTTGAGTAGTTGTAACTTCTAATGGAAAAACTGAGTAGTGATACACAACTAGTGGCATAAATAATAAGAACCCAAGAATTAAATAGGTATGCTAATTTCTTTAATAGAATTTAGCACCCCATTTAAGCACGTACTAGATTTTTTAATAGTACTATATGCATAATTTGGCGACGAGCGCTCTTTATATGTACCACCTTTTTTCTTTAATTTCATCCTTTTAGTTTTGCTCCATGGTGCAATCCATCGATACTACTACTATACAAAAGATACATTTTTTAAAAGGCTAGAGGGCGGGGCAGTTTAGCTTGTCGATTTCACGAGAGGCGAGGGCCTTTGTGATTTGACGACTCGTTACTGCTAGAAGGTGGGGCCTTGTAATTTGACTGCTCGTATAAATGTGCCGACGACCTGAGGAGGAGCGAACCGTGCGGTATACTCAAGTTTTCCACTGGAGTAGTACTACGATGGAGGAGCACGGAACACGACGGCCCAGTGCCATATGGTGACAAAAAATGATCTAATTTTCTAGTCATCTCATTGTTAGCATTGTTCTATTCATGCCTCACAGAGAATGTGACACGTGCGGCAAAACACCCAAAGAAAAAGAAGAAACACAGGAGCAAAAGAAGAAGGAAGATTATCACCCCCAAAAAAGAAGGAAGACACACACAGAAGTCTCGGGCGCTGATCTCACTACATGAAGGGTTGCTGGCCGTGGAGTCATAACTTCTTCTTGATCGTCTCCACGACCTCCATCTCCTTGCGCATCTACTCCGCCATCTTCTTCATTCTATCCATGACGTGGGATTTCTCGACACAAGCCTTCATCATCTGTTCCACGGCCGCATTACGTACCTTGACATCAGTCGGGTGCTCAATCCGGAGCTTCGCCAACTCCTCCTTCTATTCCATGATGAGGGTCTGCAACATCTACATCGAGGAACTGCTATTCTCATGCAACTTCTTCCAGCCGGCATTCTCCTCCTTCAACAGGCCGAGCTTGTGCCAGAGCTTCGCCTTGTCCTCCTGAAGTTGCAGGATTTCGCTGGTCGCCTTCTTCTCCGAGGCAATGCTCTTCTTCAGCATCATCACCAAGCCAGCGGTCAGCTCCCCCTTCTCAATGAGCTCAGTGAGCATGTCGTTGAGGCTCTCCTTCAGCAGCCCCACCAAGTCGTGGATGAACTCCTTCTGCTTATTGAGCTGATCGGGCATGCTGTCGAGGGATAACGACTCCAGCGCCGCCAACTTGGCATGTTCACCTCCGCGGCTAGGGGGAGCCATCGCCTGCCCGTGAGAGATCTTTCGAGGTCTCTGCGTGGCGGCGAGCCCTCTTTTTTTCCGCAGCCTTGCTTGCTGCTCCCTTGTTACGAGTAGTTCTCGACCTAGAGCTCTGCACACCGGCCATGGCAAGGACAGACAAAGAAGAAGGACTTATGAGGAGGAAGGTAGAGTAATTTTTGGTTAGGTAGTTCCCCTTTTTACAACCTAAGTACTAGCACTAGTACTAAAACCTGCATAGTGGGAACACGTTCAGGTTTGGTACATACTAGTAGGTGTGAGCAGGCTTGCACTTAATTGTAGCACTAGTACTTCTGAATATGATGGGAACAAGGTAAAGATTAATTGATGGTTTTGGTTTTGAGACCCGAAACGGCTCCCGATGAGTTTAGTGGAACATAAATTTCAAGTACTCCCTCCATCTCAGTTTACAAGGCTTGCATGTGTATCTAGGTCCTCAATGTAACTTATATAAAATAAATTGTTTAACATAAAAAATATATCATTAAAAATATAATATTTGAAGTTTTTAATGATATATTTTTTGTAATCTATGCCTCTTATTAAGTTGGTCAAATTAATGACCTAGGTACACGTGCAAGACTTGTAAACTGAGATAGAAGGAGTACTACACTGCTCAAATGCGGCCGCACAAGTCAGTGATGTAACTGGTCGTACATGTCAGAGCAGCCGATGCATGTCCCTTCGGTGAGACGGGGGTGCGACCGACCGTCTGTTGGTGCGACCGACCATAAAGTATTACGCGATGGAGACTTCTAGTTGTGGCTTCGGTTGATTGTCACGACCAAGCATTCTAAAACTAGTGATAAATAAATTACCATCTTTTTCCAAACGACCAAGTATTTTCACAGGAATACAATACATATAGATGGAGTGATTGTCAAGGTTGCAAACCGACATGGCGTTGCAAGTTCACTACATCGCTGGCGGGGAAGGAGGGAAGCTCACCTCGCCTACGATGCATGCCTAGCGGCGGCGCCGCAACTAGTCCCGGGATTTGGCTTCTTCTACCGCCCATTTGAATAGTTGCACCGGCTGCTCATGCCATTGCACATGCATGTGCGTTCTTTCCTCCGCATTCGACTCCATGAATATGATCTCTGCCATTAGCCCTAGCTCGCAATCAATGCGACGCTGCCAGATGCTGACATCCCTTAGCATCTCTCCCCTAAGATTGACTTGCGCCTCCGCCTTGTGCTGTGCCAGGCGCAGCTCCTTGGAACTTCTCTCCAATCAATGCGACGCTTCCTCGATCCGATTTGCCCTTGCTGCCCACCACCTGAAACGCAGCCCTGGCATGTCCTCCGGCGCCACCGCTCTGTGATTCCAGAGTAATGGATCCCCTCTAAAACACATGTGGGTTTCGCTCAAAGGCGGCAGTGCTGCGGGCCACAGCAAGAGGGCAGGCCACGGGATCCTGGGATCTAAGGGATTATCCATGGCGGATCCGGTGGGCGAGATGGGGAGGCGAGCCTAGGTGCTGGGAGAGCCCTACCAGGCTAAGATAAAGATAGTACTACTCCACTCCGTCCATATTTAAATACAAAGGCCATCAAAAGTAGCCCTGGCAAAAAATGATCATGCTGCCTGCGTCTTGGTTTATTGGCCCCTTTTTTTGTGCCACTTTTTATGCCATGCATAAATATTATGTTACTTACAAATATGGTAAAAAATTGGCACAAAATACAAAGGAGACCAATGGAAGTACTAGCAACCCATGATTTAACTACTCACATGCGTGCAGTGGAGTAGTAATGTCTTTCTTCCGCCCTCATGTCCACACAATTTGCATGCGCTGTATTAATTGACCATCAATGAAGTGAAGGACTTTACACGCATCAAATTATCACATGGGGTGGATCTTCATACAAAAATGCATCCGCCCGTGTACCCGTGTGTGCGTGTGAGGGAATGAGTGCGTGCATGGCGTGCATGCACATCTTCGCTTCGTGCATGTACCGCCAGTGTGGCTTAGGGAGGACGCGTACATTCTTCTGGAACCAGCAGCACATCACTGTGATCAATCCACACAAGGAGATCGCGACAATGCCTCCACATGTGCCACGTGGCTTCATGAACTGTAAGAGAGACATTGTGTAGCGTGCCATTGGAATTCTAATTTACGTGTTTTGCACATACTCTAAGTACCAGTAAGGTACACGTGCATTGCACGCATCAGATTTGGGAACCAAATTATGATTAAATACCACACTATAGCATGTAAGCTCTGAGTCATATATGCCTGATGTAGACCTTTGTTTAATTCTCATATTGCATCTCATTCAAAATCAATTAGTTTTTATAAAAAAGCTAGGGCCTCTTTGATTCGTAGGATTTCCAAAACGCGGGAATAGGAAAAACATGGGATTAGAGTGGAATGTCGTCTTGAATCCTACAGGATTGTATGAGTGTTTGATTGTGCATAGAAAAAACGCAAGATTCTTTCAAAGAGGTTTGAGTGGATGGGATGTTTCCTATGAAATCTAGTGCAAATGAATCCTATGGAAAAATTCTATGGTTTACAATCCTATCAAGATAGGAAAAATTCCTAAGGATTAGAATCCTCCAAAATTCCTTTGAGAATCCTTTGAATCAAAGAAGCCCTTAATCTATTTTATGATTCATGGAATTGTGCGTTGTAAAGCATAAAGTGAAAACAAATAATGGAAATTCAACTAGAAAAAAAAGTTTGGGCAGTTATGATACGGAAGATTCTAGAACAAAGGAGAAGACTTGTGTTTTGAGTTTTGTGCATTATGCTTAAGTTCAACCATGGAGTCTGCTAGATTGTACATGTGGCAAAATCCGGTGGGGGCTAGAAGATGGTGCGAGGGGCCAAGTGGAGGGAGACTATGAAGGAGTGCACAAGTGCGAGATTGATATTTAAAGAGAGGGGGCGAGAATGTGTGCTGTTGCGTGCATTGGCGGAGCTATGAAAAATAAATGAGCTAGGGGGCCAAGCATTGCTAATCCTTTACGAGGAGGGCCAATTCATCAACTTAAACCATTTTACCAGCAATTGTCTAATGATCACATTCATATTAGCCTCGATATATAGTGATGTTAGGGGGGGGGGCAGGGCCCTTGCTGCCCCTGTCTTCGTCGCTGTGCGCGCGTCTGAGAGATGAAGCGGAAGGCATGGTTGATGAGAGGGGTACGTCAGATATATAATTAATGTGGGTGTATTAGCTATGTAATCCTATATAGAGAGGTATAGATTGATCGATGTGGATGTGGGAAAGAGGGTGAGACCTCACTAGATATATAGATTGATCGGTTTGTGTGGAAAACTGTGAAAGACCTTGCTATATACACACACACACATAGAGGAACATCGATTGTTGTGCATGCACATGAGAGATAAAGAATGCCCGATATGATGGAGAGGGGGAGGTGTGTGTGTGTGTGCCTGCATGGGAAACTGACCTGAAGAAAAAGATTGCATGTGTGCGATGGATAATGCCGACTGGTAGTGTGTGTGCATGCATGCACGAGAGAAAGTTAGTGGTACAATTATAAATAAAGGACGACTGTGTGGGTGTAAAAGACTAGGTGAGGTCATAATCAATGTAAAGTTGAATTCAAATATTTGAATAAGAGATCACGATGTTTGAAACCCATGCATGCATGAATATAACTGAGATATGCGCGGTGTTGTTTGGAAACGAGCATGTTGTACTGTATACACATTGAACAAGGTCAGATTGATTTGAATTTGAGATACCGATGGCAGACATCATTTGGCCACATTGCATCTGTGCATGGACACACTATTCTAATTGGATATGATGGGTGGCTTTCGCATCACATATCTATATCTATACCCCTATATATATATTATATATTATATTTTTATATAGTGTGCGGATAACTTTAACTTTGAAAGATGGTCGTTGGATGAGGCTAATCTGATGGTGCAGAGATGGAAAATTTGAGCACTACTGGCCATTGGATATCATCTAGATTCCACCAGATTTTGCCATATGTACAATCTAGAAGACTCCATGGTTGAACTTAAGCATAATGCACAAACCTCAAAACACAAGCACTTTTTCTTTGTTCTAGAATCTCCCGTATCAGAATTGGCCAAATGTTTTTCTACATGATTTGCCATTATTTGTTTTTACTTTATGCCTTACAACACACAATTCCATGAATCTTAAAATAGGTTAGCTTTCTTATAAAAACTAGCTGATTTTGAATGAAATGAACTATAAGAATTAAATGAACATTGATACGTCTCCAACGTATCTATAATTTTTGATTGTTCCATGCTATTATATCATCTATTTTGGATGTTTATGGGCTTTATTACACTTTTATATTATTTTTGGGACTAACCTATTAACCAGAGGCCCAGGCCCAAATTGATGTTTTCTTGCCTATTTTAGTGTTTTGAAGAAAAGGAATATCAAATGGAGTCCAAACGGAATGAAACCTTCAGGAGAGTTATTTTTGGAACGAAAGCAATCCGGGGACTTGGAGTAGACGTCCGGGAAGCAACGAGGTGGCCACGAGGGTCTAGGGCGTGTGCCCCACCCTCGTGAGCCCCTCGTGGCTCCCCTGACCGACTTCTTTCGCCTATATATATCCATATACCCCGAAAACATCCAGGAGCACCATAGATCAGGAGTTCTGCCGCCTCAAGCCTCTGTAGCCACCAAAAATCTCTCGGGAGCCCGTTTCGGCACCCTGCCGGAGGGGGGGCTCCCTCACCAGTGGCCATCTTCATCATCCCGGCGGTCTTCATGACGAGGAGGGAGTAGTTCACCCTCGGGGCTGAGGGTATGTACCAGTAGCTATGTGTTTGATCTCTCTCTCTCTCTCTCTCTCTCTCTCTCTCTTGTTCTTGATTCGGCATGATCTTGATGTATTGCGAGCTTTGCTATTATAGTTGGATCTTATGATGTTTCTCCCCCTCTACTCTCTTGTAATGGATTGAGTTTTCCCTTTGAAGTTATCTTATCGGATTGAGTCTTTAAGGATTTGAGAACACTTGATGTATGTCTTGCATGTGCTTATCTGTGGTGACAATGGGATATCACGTGATCTACTTGATGCATGTTTTGATGACCAACTTGCGGGTTCAATGAACTTATGCATAGGGGCTGGCACACGTTTTCGTCTTGACTCTCCGGTAGAAACTTTGGGTACTCTTTGAAGTTCTTTGTGTTGGTTGAATAGATGAATCTGAGATTGTGTGAGGCATATCGTATAACCATGCCCACGGATACTTGAGGTGACGTTGGAGTATCTAGGTGACATTAGGGTTTTGGTTGATTTGTGTCTTAAGGTGTTATTCTAGTACAAACTCTATGATAGATCAAACAGAAAGAATAGCTTCATGTTATTTTACTATGGACTCTTGAATAGATCGATCCGAAAGGATAACTTTGAGGTGGTTTCGTACCCTACAATAATCTCTTCGTTTGTTCTCTGCTATTAGTGACTTTGGAGTGACTCTTTGTTGCATGTTGAGGGATAGTTATATGATCCAAGTATGTTATTATTGTTGAGAGAACTTACACTAGTGAAAATATGAACCTTAGGCCTTGTTTCCTAGCATTGTAATACCGTTTACGCTCACTTTTATCATTAGTTACCTTGCTGTTTTTATAATTTCAGATTACAAAAACCTATATCTATCATCCATATTGCACTTGTATCACCATCTCTTCGCTGAATAGTGCACCTATGCAATTTACCATTGTATTGGGTGTGTTGGGGACACAAGAGACTCTTTGTTATTTGGTTGTAGGGTTGTTTGAGAGAGACCATCTTCATCCTATGCCTCCCACGGATTGATAAACCTTAGGTCACCCACTTGAGGGAAATTTGTTGCTGTCCTACAAACCTCTGCACTTGGAGGCCCAACAACATATACAAGGAGAAGGTTGCGTAGTAGACATCAAACATCTACATCATGCATATATGACTCAAATCTTACATGCTATAATGTGGTATTTATTCATAATTTGGTTGCCAAATCTCATGCGTGCAATGCACGTGTACCTTACTAGTCTAAATGGTGTTTGTGTGTGTGTGTTGTGCGTGTTAAACACATTGTACGTAGTATATCATACATGGTTTAGATTCCGAACATCTAGCTAGAGCATACATGTACTATGATTTGAATTCAACATAAAATGGATACATATATTTGAATTTGAGATCGTATGTGCATGTAGTTCGTATTTATATAGGAATTTACTTCTCCTATATTCATGTCATGTGTTGTGAAGATAATATTTAGATGGTTGTATAACTAACCCGAGTACAATCCCATTCAAACAGGGAAAATGTACTCAAATTTAGTCCATATGCTAGAGAACACACATTGTTTTTTTATTGTTGAGGGAAGTGCAAATTGTTTTGGTATTGTACACGTTATGTTTGTTGTCCTGATTTTTTTAGTTTTTTGTTGTATTTGAGTGCATTTCTAGTAATATAGTAAAATGGGACATGGCTCTATCTAGTGATGAGGTGCGAATTGTCTTTTTATTTGGGTACACGTTAAGCTTGTTCTCTCGAAATTTCAAGCCGCGCCTTGTTATGCCGAAATTTCAAGCTAGCGTCTATGTCTATCGTGCTGCGAAACTCCCGCCTCTTCAACCCGCGCCTTGTTACCCCGAAATATTTAAGATATATCTTTGTCTCGTTGTGCTCCGACAACTCCCTCCATCTCAACCCGCGCCTTGCTATTCCAAAATTACAACGCGCACGATAACTCCCACCTCCTGTGAAATCCCGACAGGTGAAATGCCCATGATACCCCAGAACCGAAAGAACCGCCTAGCTCAAATCGGTGGGGGTACTTTTGTAATTTACCCCACATTTCGGACAAGCGCGTCCCTAAGCCATGGTTCCCCACTCCCATCCCATCCGCCCACCCATTCATACACCGAGGCCACGAAAACCCGCGAAGCCCCACACCCTCCTTCGTCCGCCACCCAGCCAGAGCCTCTTCTCCGACGACGTCGTCCACAGCAACACCTCGCCGTCCCTCATCCGCCGTACCGGATGAGGATCCGTCATCGATCTCGTCATCCCGCCGGTTCAGCCACCCCGTCCTCCACCTCCAAGGAGCTGCCCCGATGTTCCCGTCGTCTTTCGCACCACCTCCATTCCCACACCGCCATCTTCACCTGCACCATCGGAAGAGCATCATCATCACCGTTTCCTCGGATGAAGCTGCGGCCTAATCGGCGCCACCAAAGAGGTTGTACACTAATCGCAACATTTTCTTCTTGATTCGATCTCACGGTGCTGCCGGCGCTCGGTCCCGAGCCGACATGATGCAGCTCCATCCATGGCAGCATCGCCGGCCACTTCCTCCACGGCGTCGCTCCCTCGGCAGCGACATCCACATCAGTAGGAGCTGCTGCTGCTTTAGCTCTCGCTTGCGCTGCTGCTCTGCTCTTGCTCTCGGTCCCCCGCCTGGTCTACTCTTTCTATTTCTCTTGCTCTTGCTCGCTCTACTGCTCTCGCTCTTGCCCTTGCTTGCGATGTTGCTCCGATTTAGCTACACTTCAGTCGACTGAATCAACTTTTGGGTCAGTCGATTTTCAGGGGGTGGTGGGCTTGCCAGAGTTAAGGAAGAACCAGCCGCAGCAGGGAGGGGGGCTCGTCGGAGAGGTACCCCACTATCTATCTTGGGGTTCAGGGTGGGGGTGGTGGTGGGGCGGTGGCGTGGGGATCGCCAGAGAAAAAGCTCGGCACGGGGGGCCTAGAGGGATGGACGGGGCGGCGACGAACTGGCGATTGGGAGTGGTTTCGGGGCGGGCGGGGCGGCGCACCGCCAGCCACGAGCGGCGGGGGGCGGCTCTTTGGCCGGTGGTGGCTGGTGGCTCAGGGGGGTGGGGGTTGAAGATGAACTGCAGGCCCTTGATTTCGTATCCAATGGCTAGAAAATCGACTGACCAGAGATGAAAAAGTCAGTCGACTGGCGTGTAGCCTCACCTGATGTTGCTACACGACCAGCTGCCCCGGCTCTCGCACGCGGTGCTGCTGCTACTGCTTTTCTGCTATTAGTGCATTCAGTTTTGACAGTACAATTCAGTTTCGATAGCAAAATTCAGTTTCGATAGTTAAATTCAATTTTGACAGTTAAGTTCAGGGATGAGCGACTGATTGTGACACCCCAAAATTTTTAACCTTGTTTTATTAATTAAAATTTTGCCAGGAAGCTTAAACTTTTGTTTTCTGGATTTTCTTTTGATTTCAGAACCTTTCTGTTCTTTATTTTTTTATAGAGATTTTACCCCAAGTGAAAGCTTCCCAATTTTATTTTTGGACTTGTTTACCCTCTTAAGAAAAACACTTCTATTATCAGTGGATTTATTTGCATAATTATTGCTCTCTGAACTTTATTCCTTAAAATGATTTTTCTTTAGTTTTGGAGCTCTATTTGAACTACAACCATTTGATAATTTTATTTAAAATTCCAATCAAAATTTGGAGATGTCATGTGATGTTTTTAAATCACTTTTATGAAAAAATATCTTCTGTTCATTGGAGATTTTGAGCCCTACACCTAGTTTTCAAATCTGGCCCAGTGGGCAATTTTGCACTACAACCTATTTAATTATTTCTTTAAAACTTCCACCAAAATTATGGGATGTTAATAGGAGTATATTATTCAACTTTATGCAAAAACCCAGTTATGTCCTTTGAAAAATTTGAGTGAAACAACCTCTTTTTCATTCTGGCCCAGTTGGGTGTTTTCTACTGCATCCCTAATTATTTGTGCTCTAGTGACCATGAGCTTTCTCCTGCTTGTAGTACACCCTGCAAAACCCCTAAGTCCAAGAGAGTTAACCCATAGGGGTAGTTTTAGTCCATGAAACCATATCCTTTTCTTCCTGACCAGATTTGGTTTTCTCAAAGTTTTGCACTAGCAAGTTTCTAGATTTGGCCAACTAACCTTGCCATCCTGACCTGCATCTAAAGAGACCCTGATCTGGAGATTTTGGACCCTCCAAGAATTGCTTAGATGCCCTTATCATTTTGTCAAACACCTTCTATGCATGGCCAGTTTGGGCATGGTTTTTAGTTTGCACTTTGGACTTGCATGCTTTGCCAAATCAGCTTGTCTCATAGCTCTGCCGTAGCCTATAGCCCCACCCTGCCAAACCCCTCGTGGATTGGAGCTCCCTGGCCTGCCATGGCATTTTGCCGAGCATGTTGCGTGCGTGCTCTGGGCGCGCCCAGAGCACGCGTTTTGCACGTGCGTGCACCCGAGCCGCCGCGTTCACTCGCCCCGCGCCTTTGACCTTTGCTCACCTGCAGAGCCACCCCCGGCCTCATCCACTCATCGGAGCCCTCCAAGACAGCCACTGGAGCCCTACAGCGCCGCCGTCAGGTCGGCCGTGGCGGCTAGCGGTCGGCCACAACCACCTCTGCCATGGACGGCGCCGCCCGAACCACTAGCACTCGCCAGCTGCCCCCTGGAGCAGCTCAAGCTCATCCGCAGCCTCGTTGTCTAGCACACATCGCCGCCACGTCACCCTAGCTACAGAATGGTGGTCGCCAGCGATCTTATCCGCGGCCACCGTCGGAACCGACCCTGACCACCTATTTAAGGACCCCCGAGCTCGTCCAGGTCCTCAAGCACACTCATACCTCCCTCACTGATCCTCCCGTAACAACAAAGAGACCGGAGACAGTCGTCTTCTTCCTCTCTGGCAACCACAACCGCCGCCTCTGTCTTGTTCATTCCAACGCCACCAGGGCCTCCCCCTCTCCACTCTCTTCACCAACAGCTTCCTGTAGCACCCACGAATCCGTCCCCGCGCTCGATTTTGATCAGGACTCGCCGCAGGCGAAAGCCCCATCTCACCCGACGCCGCCATCCGCCGGGAAGCTCATCACCGGCGACTCCGTCCATGTCAGCGACCATGGCGGGTACCCACGGGTTCGCCTCGACCGCCTGAGCACACCCATGTGCTCACATCCCCGAGGGATGTCTCCGTTCGCCGGCGAGCCTCACCGGAGCTCCGCCTCTGTTCGGTCGGAGGAGACGGCGCGCGCGTGGACTGGTCAAACCCGACCAGTGGGCCAGACGGGCCCACTGTCAGTGACCCAGCCCCGCCACCACATGTTTTAAGTGGAGGCGCATTCCCAAAGTACGTCTTCGACGTGTACCCCTTTTCAAAGCGTTTTTCTTTTCAGTTTTATTTTTTAAAAGACAGATTTGACCAAAACTTTGACTGGCTATAACTTTTTAAATATAACTCCAAATGAGTTGATTCCTTTTCCTACCTCTCTCAAATATTGTCTAGTTTATTTTCAGATTTATTTGAAAAATTTCCAGACAACCTTTTTGTACCATTTTAAAACTATGCGTTAATTCGAATATTTTCAAAAATAGGATTGTCGGAGAGAGAAGAAAACTTTCAAAGTTTTGGAATGCACCCTGCCTCCCCACAACTTGAAGGCAAGCATTCTGAACCCTGGCATAATTTTTTCATGCATTGGTTGACACGATTATAACACCACCGTAATACGGAGAAATCGTTATTTTATGTGGTGATACGATCATTTGCATGAGTGCATGTTGGAGATTTCCTTGCTATTGGAATGGTCATACTTGTGACAGCAATCGTCCTCGAATGCTTTTCGTGCCTGCCGGAAGGAAGCCGGGAAAGTCTCTATCTTGGGTCGACCTGAGCTTGTCCCTAGTTCCTCGTCGAGACGAGTGTGTCCGGCATGGCATGATGGGGTATGATGAGTGGTGGTTCTGTCTGTTGGATGAAATATATTCGTTATGCTAATCATGCAGGGAATACTTAAATCTCCTGAGTCGGCCATAGATCGAGTCTTGTTCCAATAACCCCCATACTTGTTTCGTACTACCACTTGTCCCTACAACAAGTAGGGTACGGTTCAGTAAGTCGTCAACCCCTTTCTAGCACACACCATACAGAGAGGCCATGGTGGAAGATACCGGTTGTAGCCAATAGGCAGGCCACCTGGTCCGGGGGCATGGGTGTTTCCGGTTGAGACCGAGACGGGAGGCCACCCCTTAGAGTGCGTGATATAAATTTGATCCCATGCTACGCGAGGTTGTAGCCTCCCCACTTAGAGTTTTGCTTGACAGGTGTCGCGGGTGATTCCAGACACTGGTAAGTTAAGCTGGTGTGTGCAGGTCAGGTGTGTTTTCAATTGAAAGACCGTAGACGGAATTAGTCCCGATGGACTAAAGGAATCCGTTACTCGTGGGTAAAGAGTACACCCTCTGCAGAGATTAAATCTATTCGAATAGCCGTGTCCATGGTTAAGGACTACAGTCTGGGATGGGTCAAGTGTCGGTCTTACTGTCGGTCTTCGGAGGAGAAACTACTAAACCAGAACATGGATCACGGCGTGTGACTTATGGATCATTATGATTATTATTATTATGGACTAACCCCTTTATATTATTTGAAGTATTTAGTATCCCTAGGACGGTTCTACCTCCTGGATATTCACTGTGATTGTTTTCTTATAAGCCCTTTATGTGGTGTCACTCAGACGCCCGACTGTGGCATGTTGTTATTTATTTACTTTATAAGCCCTCTATGTGGTGTCGCTCAGACGCCCGACTGTGGCATGCTATTATTTATTTACTTTATAAGCCCTTTATGTGGTGTCGCTCAGACGCCCGACTGAGGCATGCTCGTTAATTACTATCCTTTCGAGGCGTCGCTTCAGACACCCGATTGGTGCATTTTAATACTACCCATTTATTACATATTCATGTTGCATATAAATAACCTGCTTGCATGCATCAGGGATTCTATTTTATGACTGACGTTGTGATCATAAAAATATTTTAGAGCATGATTTGTTATATTATACCCGTGTTCATAATGTTTGCGAGTACATTCAAAGTACTCATTGGCTTGTCCTTGGCTATTGTCTTGGCCAGATTTCTTGCTCAGAGAGGAGCGTTGCGATGTCAGCCCGGAACCCACGTAATGGTAACAACAGCCTCGCGAAGATAGGAGTTAACCTGGTCAGCTGTTCCTGTGGGAAATGGAGTCCCATAGACGCTGATGTACCACAAACCGTTTCCGCCATCAACCACTAGCAACCTTATGTTGTACTCATAGGCTAGAATGGTCTTGTACTACATACTATGTAATTTTGCTTGGAGCTTCTGTATCAAGTTGGTGCCTCATCAGCTAACAGTAATCCTAGGGCTGGTGAGCACAAGGGCCATTTTCTGGGAAATTAATACCCGGAAAACCGGTCATGACACTGATGTATTTTACATCTAGCACTTTGTGGTTATGTATTTTACGTCATCTATTGGAGATGCTATTAGAATTCCACTGAGTTAACATTGTCTCTCTTGTCCTACTTCAACCTCGGCGTCGTACAACTCACCAGAGCTGTTCCAACGACGAAACCCTCCATCGCAGTGGAGCAGTACCCCGGGCTCCATGTCCAGACGCCTAAGATCTTCTTCCCCTCCTCCGATAGGCAAGTCAGCCAGAGCAGCCTCATCGACCAACCCAATCACGCTGAGATCGACATGGCTTCGCCAAAGAGGTTGTACACTTGTTGCATCTCTTTTTTACTCTACATGTTATATATATTGTTCACTGAGCACACGTAGTAACATGAAATACGAGTATTTTATCCTACTATATGACAAGCAGTGAGGTACCAGGCAACTTAGCTATCCGTGATGGACTCTCTTGAACACCATCATTATTTATCTCTGCATGTTTGAGCTGTGCATTTCTTGATGGGCCTGGGAGTTGAGATAGTAGGGCAGTGGCCGGGTCCAAAGTAATAGAAGTAGCACAAAAACATTTTTAGTGTAGACTTTTCCTTGCCCAAGCCTGCCTACTAGAATCGCCAATGCTTGGAAGGAAAAGTGAAGGAAAACCATAGGAATTGGAAAGTTTCGTATGGTACTACTATTCATGAATTTGGTTCAAAGGAATGGAGCAAAGGAAAACTGTAGGATTTGTTCCTTTAGTGTCTCCTTGAAAGAAAAACCGTAGGAATTTTAATTTCCACTTGTCCTCCTTTTCAAATTCCTATTCATGAAGCACAAGACTAAGAGATAGTAGCATAATAGCATTATAACCGTACATTTTCTTATGGTTTGACTTAATCTCACCATGCTTCTTTGCATCCTGTGATCTTCCAATTCTTGTGAATCGAACACCCAGATTGGCAAAAATCCTGTGTTTTTAAATTATCTATTTTGCATGTGCATTCCTATCCTATTACTGTCTATTTCCTATCCCTGCATTGTTAGAATCCTCAAATTCAAACAAGCCCTTACACAATTACTTCTGTTACATATATGTGTCAAAGAAAACCTTGTCTGGTTTGTCCTGCTCCTGCTGCACTGTGTTCCACCCCAACTCAGCTGCTCCAACGATGGAAGGGTTCACCACAGCAGGGATCCGCTCTCCAGACTGTCTTTCGCCGCCTCAGATCTTCTTCCCCGCCGCCGGTAGCCACGACAACTGCATTACCATCATCAACCGAGCAGATGACCATGAGGACTACACGGGTCCGCAAGAGAGGTTGCACTCTTCCGTGTCTGCTTACGTTATGCATCGCTTAATGTGATGACATGCTACTTTATCATCGTGTTCACCTATTAGACTCCGAGTCAGGTCCAAACTATTGTTGAAACTGGAGTTTTTAAATGGTTGTGGGGTACATATTGGGGCAGCAATCAGTACTATCTGTCTACTATCTGGATAATCTCAGGTGTCTACTATGAGTTTCATGTTGGGTGCAAACAAACATTAAAGGAGCCATTATCTGTATTTTTTTTAACTAAAGCTATTATCTGCCTGCTATCATTGGTTTTGGGTCTATCCACAGTTTGCTACCATCACCGTGGATTTGTGCATGCACTCCTTACATAATCTCACTATGTTTTAATCCTATGCATGTCAGTTATTGTACACAATGGAACAGAACATGTAGAGCAAAAGAGACGAGCCTTGCGTGGCAATAAAATTTCATGCAGACGTCGTTCCATGGTGGGCGCAAAGGCAGCCCCATCCACCCATTTTGGATCGTAATCAAGAGGAAGATAACTGTTCTGAGGGGGATTCAGAAGGAGAAGACAACTCCTATTTACCCCCTGAGGTCTTCGCTCTAACTTGACATGCTGATGTTGGTAATATCATGCATGTGGTGCCTTGCATTGCTTACTGTATACATCAAATATGTCATCTGCTTAGTTTAGACATGCTTTGTGTCAATGCCATCTCTTTAGTTTCTTTATCGTATATGTGAATCACGCAATGCCATCTTGTTTAGCCAGGCATCATATATGTGAATTTTGCAATGCCACCCTGGTTAGCCAGTCATCTTATATGTGA
Source organism: Triticum aestivum (assembly GCF_018294505.1). Classification (NCBI taxonomy): domain Eukaryota; kingdom Viridiplantae; phylum Streptophyta; class Magnoliopsida; order Poales; family Poaceae; genus Triticum; species Triticum aestivum. The sequence continues at coordinate 488,531,641 of NC_057810.1, read as the reverse complement.
ATTATATCATGCCATCATTTTTTATTACGTGTTAAATTTGTCCACAATTTTAGTACATTCAATTACTCTTGCTGTGCATCAGCCATTCGGCACAGTCATGGAAAAATCTAGAGTGGAAACAAGGTCTTCAGAGCAGACAATGCTATCTGACAAAGGGCATGTCTTGCTGGTTACAGATAGCTCCTCAGAGGAGGATTCAGAGATAGATGACCAGTCCTATTCGCCCCCCCGAGGTGCATGCTCTAACTTGGCAGGGTTATGTTGCTCATATCGTGCGTATGGTATCTTGCATTGCTATGTTATTTGCTTAGTTTAGATATGCTTTGTGTGAATGCCACCTGTTTAGTGTCTAATTACCATATATGTGAATTATGCAATGCCATCTTGTTGCAAGACATTATATATGTGAATTATGCAATGTTATCTTGTTGCAAGGCATTATATATGTGAATTATGCAATACCATGCTATTTAGCCAAGCGTCACATATGTGAATTATATCATGCCGTCCTTTTTTTGTATTTCTCATTGCATTTGTCGACAATGTTTGTATATTCAACTGCTCTTCCTGTGCATCAGCCATTTGAATTGGTGATGGAGAAATCTGGAGTGAAAACAAGGTCTTCAGAGTAGACAATGCTACCTGCTGAAGCAGATATCTTGCTGGTTACAGATAGCTCTTCAGAGGAGGATTCAAAGGCAGATGACCAGTCCTATTATCCCCATGAGGTGTATGCTCAAACTTGGCAAGGTTATATTACTCATATCATGCATATGTTGTATTGCAATGCTTAGTTTGTACATCATATACACAATATTGAATGACATCTCCTTAGTTGACACATCATATATGTGATTTCCCTCTTCTCACTTGCTTAGTATATAAATCATATATTTGAATTATATCATGCCATGATGTTTACATAGACAGCATGTATCTGAATTATGGCGTGCCAACCCATTTTCTAAAGACATAATATAGTTATATCACCTCATCCTGTTTACATAGTCATCATATTTTGAATTATGTCATTCTATCCGTGAATTATATCATGCCATCATGTTTCCATCAACGGCATGTTTGTGATTTATGGCATGCCAACCACTTTAATAGACACATCGTATAGTTATATTATGTCATCCTGTTTACATAGTCATCATATTTTGAAGTATGTCATTCTATCCTGTTTAGTTAGCCATCATACATGTGAAAGTGTGTCATGCTATCCTGTTTAATTAGCCATCATATATGTGAAATTATGTCCTGCTATTCTGTTTGGTTAGACAACATAAATGTGAATTATTTCATGCCCTGTTTTTTCCCTATTATCCGTTGCACTTGTCTATCTTACAATGTATGTACATTCAATTACTTTTCTTGTTTATCAGCCATTTAAATTGGAGGGGGTGATGGCAGTATCTGTGGGAGTAAAAACACGGTCTTCAAAAAAGATCGTGCTACCTGTCGATGCAGATAGAACCACGGTTGTACTTGCCCAAGAACCAGCCCCACCACACATAACCTAGACTCACGCAGATTGTACCCCTACCCAGTTGGACAGAGAACCAGCTACACCCCTTTTAACCCCAACCCCAGCAGATAATAACCCAGTTCCAGTTGAGACAGCACCGTCTCCACCACAAAGCACCCAAGCACGAGCAGTTAGTAAGGCAACTGCAGTGCCCAAAGCACGAGGACCACCACTCTGAACCCCAAGTCAACGCTTAAAGCAGAAGAAGAATTGTTCTCAGGTCAGGTTCCGTAGCTATGGTTCATACTACTTTGCTCTTGCATCACTGTATTTACTCATACCAACTAATTTCAAATTTGAAGGAATTGAAACTCCAATGGCGCAACAGGTATGTTTTAAACCTGTTTCTTTAACGTGTTTGCTGTTGTAACTTGCTCTATGTTGATTTCAGTTTCAATTGAATAAACAATTATGTTCTCATGCCATGCACATTAAAAGTGTTGTTATTGCTGTGTAGTTTCCCGCACTTATATTCTGTCTATGCTGCTTTGTCTTAAATAGATATGATTCGAACTGTATCTATCTTGATTTGGCAACATAAACTAGAATGATATAGACCATACAGTGACCATACTACATAGATATATGTTTGTTTCATGCTGTTATCCTGTCCACCTTACTACTGAACTGGTTTACCAAAATGAGTTTCATATACTACATTGTAAACCTGTGATGTGTTTGTTTATTTCTCTTCTAGAACGCGGATAAAATATTGGAGAAGAGTACCCCATTATGCAATGGTAAAGGAAGTAATGCAGATAAGGTTCAAGATAGTGAGATATCCTTGTTTGTCTCCAAGAAAGCTGATAAAAACTATATGGAAGACACTAAGACAACCCCAAAGTCCTGTCTTGATGTAGTGTTCGAGTTACTGGCTACTACTGCTGGCACCAGCTCTTCAAACTCACTGCCTGAATCAGTTCGACTTCTAGTCTCAACTTCAAGTTGAAAGGCATCGATCAGATGTTATGCGACAGGAAACCGAAGGACTGAGGAAGTCCCTGTAGAATTCAGATGCATACTTTCTGGTGCAACAACAACTGCTGGAGGATTTAAGCGCCAAACAAGAGAAAGTTAATAAGCTTGCTAAGCATCTTGCCAGCATTATGGGTACCCAGGATATTGTTTCTTGACCTCTTCTGAAGTGGTTTCAGTTCTGGACTTGTTTTGCTGCGGCGTTTATTTGCACTGGTCGCCAACTTTGACAACTAGTGTATATGATACGCTGCTTTGTTCCCTATATTTGCACTTGTGGCGAACTTTGATGCATAGTGGATGTAATATGTGTAATAGCCGTGATAGCCTAGCATAAGTTGCTTGCTTATTTATTTCCTTATTGTCTTGTTTATTTGTTTGCTTGTAGTCAGTGCAGTTCTTTTTCCGTGGTTTGCTAGTGGCTGTAATAACCTATTTTTTAAAACTAAGCCACAATAACCATGACCTACATATTTATTGTAGTTACCATGGGCCTCCTATGGGCCGTAGAAACAATGGGCCTTCTAAGGGCTGTAGAAATAATGGGCCTTCTACGGGGCGTAGAAACAATGGGCCTTCGACGTGCCATAGATACAATGGGCCTTCTACGGGCCGTATCATCAATGGGCCTTCTACGGGCCATATGATCGATTGGCTAAACATGGGCCAACAACAGACCGCATTATGGCCGTAAACGGTCTAGAGCTGGAATCGTCCGTTCATGGGCCGACCATAATGGGCCGTCATTAATCGGTCATATTTGATGATGCTGTGAAAATGGCCCAACGTATTAACGGGCCACAAACGGGCCGACTGTAACCACGGTCTGAGTTTGGCCCACAAGCAGAAAATGATAGTAATGGGCCGTAAGTAAACAAATGCTAGAAATGAGCCCAAGAATAAATGGGCCCTGAGAAGGCCGAAAGATAACATGGGCTAGAAACGGCCTAATAGAATAATGGGCCGTTAATGGGTATAAAGTGATACACTGTTCATTACGGCCCAATTTCACCATGAGCCATTAATGGGCCAAGAGTTACAAAGGGCCTCATATGGGCCGAAAGATGTCATGGGCCATACATGGGCTAGAAGTTAAAACAGGCTGGAATCATATTGGATGGCTCAGATGAAGCTACTGGGCCTAATTCGAATAGGTTGTAACGGGCCCTGGGTTAGCGGGCTATAAATGGGCTATATGTGAACATTCCGTTAACATGATTTCCGTGGGCCGGCCTTTTCACAGGAATGGGCCTCTGTTGGGCCGTGCCACGTGTCGACCTATCATAGGCGCCTTCGGTCCAATGAGTGGATGACATCTGTCCCAACGGTGAGCGCACGTGTTTCCTCCAGCCAATGATGATTTTACACATGGAAAATCCCCATTGGTCGGGGTTGTTAACGGGTTATCGGATCCAAAACCGGACCGATAGCTTAACGGCGAGCCATTACAGTGGATGCCACGTGTCGGTCACCCTTGACTAAAGCACTTCTATGACGCGCGATTTATCATCATGGAAGTGGACACTTCTGTGATGATGATTTTGGTAATGTCATGGAACACTTCTACGATAGCATAGGTATGACTATCTTGATTCTGTCATAAAATTGTCATGGATGTACATGCATGACAAAAAACGTGACCTACTGTGACAAACACATATTATCACGGAAGTGTATTTTTTTGCAGGGTTGTGAGAACTCGATGCGCGGTTCGAGGCAGCTCCTTCATAGGCACGTCTCATCAAGCTGGAGATCGTGCCCCATTTTTTTAAGGGATATGACCAATGTTTTCGATTATCCCACTTGGGCATAACGTCACGATTATATAGGGAAGCAGTGAGTCCTGCAGCGCAGGTAAAGGACTCTTGGTATTGTGGCAGCTTATAAAAGGGAAACAACCACAACTATCTCCGCACGCTTTCCCCTTCCTCGTGCCACTGCTTTTACCAATCTACAGAGCTCCAATGCCTCGTGCCATTCTTCCCCAAGAACTCCGTCCGTATCATTCCCTCAATTCGGCCATGGCTGGATCTGGTGCCAAAGCCAAGTGGGAAGCTTCCATTGTTTCCAATGACGACATCGAGGATCCGAAGCGCACTGGATACCTCCCAGCTAACGTTGTTCCTGGGCTCCAGAGGAGGGCGAGGTCGTCCCCATGCCCCGACCAGGCCAGAGGGTAGTGTTCATCCCCTAGTTCGTTCAGGGACTAGGCTTCCTGCTCCACCCCTTTGTTAGGGGGTTGATGTTCTTCTACGGGCGAGATTTCCATGATCTGGCCCCGAACTCCTTCCTGCACATCTCGGCCTTCATCGTCATCTCCGAGGCCTTTCTGCGGGTCAAACCACACTTCGGCTTCTAGCTAAAGATAGTCGATGGCCAACAGGCAGACTGTGGAGGGGCGATGATAAGCAAGCTCGCCTGGGTCGAGTGGCCGGAGGGCACTTTCATAGAGACTGTTAAGGTCGAGTGGTTCTACATCACCGAACCACGCGAAGTTGGCTGGGCGGCGGTTCCCGAATTCAGTTCCGAACCCCCCATGAGGCTAACCTCGTGGACCAAGAAGGGCCTCGACTGGGGGTCACCCACAAAGGTGGAGTCGCTGCAATAGCGCATCTCCACCATGGTAAAGGTGGGCGCTAAGCTGACCAATGTGGTTCATGTGATGCTCTGCCGCCGCCTCCTAACCTGCCAACACGAGCCGCCCCGATGTTGTCCTACAAGCCTGAGGACCCAACCACCGTGCTCCACTTCTATGTCACCACCCACGACAAGCTGTGGAAGGTGTTGTTCAAGCCCCAGAAGGCGTGGCCGTCCAAGAAGGAAGACATCAGCCTCGACGTCGTGCACCCTCCTAGGTGGGTGATGAATTTTTATCCGTTCTATGCTTGGATATTTGCATCTCAGCAGGAGATCCAACCCTTGCTATCTCACCTCCATAGGGCTAGCTCGAGAAGGCCAAGCAGATCAACGGTCCGACCTCGCTGCCCGAAGACCCCAGGGCCGCCCTGCTAGAGGAAATGATGACTATGGCACCCTACAAGGCGTCGGAGAAAAAAAGAGAAAAAGAAGACAGAGATGAGGGATGCCCGTGAAGGCCTCCGCCCCAGGGAAAATGCATGTTTGAATTCATATGAGTATGCATGTTTGACAGATCAATTTTGGTGCGAGTATGAATTACATGTATCATCATCTCAAATTCAAATATTTGAATCACTTTTATGCTGACATTTTCTATACACGCAACTAAATATTTGAATCTCCTTTCACGCTCAACTCTCTCGCATGCTCCTTCATGTGGCTATCACTCTGTTTTCTCCAGCTCATGCACGCTCACTTCATGTTTCTCCTATATTTTCGCAAACATGGTCTCTAGACATCTCCCTTGAGAAATGTCACACTCTCTCTATCATCATACATTACACAATTTTCATTATCTCTCACGTCTCTATCACTCTCTGGTATGACTAGGTACCTAATCTTTCTTTTTCATTGCCACACACACACTCTCACTCATCTTTCACTTTGTCTTTCTCTCCAGGGTTCTCTCACACACCCCATATCTCTCTAGATATGACTCCTACCACTAAAATTACTCTCTTCCGCACACACAACATTTGTTGCGGTCTCCTTTCCGTCTTCATCTCAATTATAAATTTGACATTATTCATTTGTTTACTGATCAGACGAACTCCCCCTCCCTTTCTCTCTCTCTCTCACACACACAACTCCCGATTCCACTCCCCTTCCCGATTACCATCACTCTCACATACACACAAAACTCTCGCTTTCGCACCCCTGACTCATATTTCTCTCACAAACATTGATCGACTAGCATCCATATAGGTTAATACACCCGCACACTCTTGCTTCCACTATCTCGTACATGTCTCTCTCGTGCTCCTTGTATCTATGTAGATTTTTCGTCCTTCTTGAGACACGCCCTCTCGATCATGCACACACACACACTATCGCCTCATTTTATGGTGATACCTCTCGCACACACACTCTTTGTGCCTTTGTCACACATGCACTCCGTCCTCCTCCTCCTCCTCCTCTCTCTCTCTCACACACACCACACACACACACATGGGCTTTTTGCAACAACTAGCAAGATGCACATGCGTTGCACGGAACATCAAGATGCATTTGTATGAGTAGTTTATCTTGTGGGAGATAATGATGAACAAGGGAAGGCCTTATTTGCAAATGTGGAGAGGGGTGTGGGTATCTTTATGCAAAATTTCCATAGTTTCCTTCCCATCCGTCAGATATAAATCAGACGGCCTATATTGCAGGATGGCAGGCACACCATCATCACCAACTTTGTTTTTTATAAGACTAGCAAGATGCCCATGCATTGCACGGAATATCAAGATGCATTTGTGTGAGTACTTTATCTTGTAGGAGAAAAGGATGAACAAGGGTAGGCCTTATTTGCAAATGTTGAGTGGGTGTGGGTATCTTTTTCCAAAATTGCCATTTTTTCCTTCCTATCCATCAGATATAAATCGGACGCTTATATTGCAGGATGGAAGGCACACCATCATCACCAACTCTGTTTTTTATAAGAGTAGAGAGTAGAGATATACCACTTCTCGAATCTTGAAACTAACCACATTCCCCCCTTATCTCATCAAAACCGCAAAAGGAATATATTTTGAGTGAAACATAACATTTATTTACTGATATACGTATTTCAAAACTAGACTCTTTTCTATCAAATCAGTGAATATGTATTAATCTACTTTGATAGTATGGCAACGCATTGGCACATTGCTAATTATTACTACTCCATTCGTTTCTTTTTAGTTCGCATATAAGAATTGGTTAAAGTCAAACTTAAGTTTGACTAGCTTTGTAGGAAAAGATATCAACATACATGATATGAAATTAACATTACTAGATGAATGATGAAATTAATTTTCATGACATATAACTTTAGTATTGTAGATGATGATACTTTTTTCTATAATGTTAGTCAAACTTTGTAAAGTTTGACTTTGACCAAATCTTATATGCAGACTAAAAAGAAACGGAAGGAGTACTGTATAATTTTTTGGACACCAGACAAACGGTGGAGTACATATACGAAGAGAAGAGGCACACGCACATAGTCCATCTCTCGCTGTCTCGCACACATGAGAGTTACGTAAAGGCACCGTAAACAAATAAACCCTAAAACCCTAGGTGCACGATTGCTGCATGCGCGGGTATCGGGTAGTACGTGGTGGAGCGCACCTTTGTAGGAAGAGTCAGCTCGCGTGATAATTTGATCCATAGGAGTTGATGGTTGGGACCACAGGTGAACGACCTAGAGGCGGTGGCTCGCTAGTCTCCACTGATTGAGTAGCCACGTTTAAAATATCATTTTTTTAGCGGGCTAAGAGTTTCAATTTTCAATGGCGCATTATAAGTACTAGTTTTTAGAACGATTGGTATGGAGCAAAAATGGAATTCATAACTAGTACCTCCGTCCTGGTTTACTAGTCCCATCGTATTTTGGGTCAAAGTTTGTCCACGAATTTTAATTGTAAAATGTGAATGGAACACGGGATTTTGTTATACCCAAACAAAATTGGACTGGAGGGAGTGATTGCTTTGACACGGACGTGACCTCTCATAGCGCAGGCATTGAACCGGCTCGCCAGCCAAGAGGGCCCCACTTGCTGCAGGCCAGGCTGAACATGCCTCGTCGCTGCATGCAACCGGCTTCATACTGCCGCGCCTGCCTCCATTGAATCCGCGCGTGTGCCGGCAACACGTCCTACCGCGGGCCGGTGGACATTTTAGAACACAACGCCTATTGGCTCCTGTCGTCCGTCCGCTATTTAAACGAGGCCAGACGCCTAGCAAGAACCGCACCACACCGCCGCTCCCCATATCCTCCTTGACCATTTTCAACACACTCTCCATAGCATCCGGTGAGCAGGAAGACGAGTTCTCCGACATAAAAGCCGGCTGGGTGGCCACCGCCGACACCGAGGTCGGGAGCCACCGCCGCTTGAGACCCACAAATGCTACAACCACCGCGTCGCTGGCAGACACCTGGTGTGTTGCCCAGTTTGGCTCAAAACATCATGCACCCCAGCCGCGGCCGGCATTAGAAATATTATACCTGCCTCCACAAGTTATTCACGTTTAGTCAAAAAATGTCTAATATATAATTAATTATGTATGGTCTTGACTTGTTGTGCTCGCACTGGTAGTAGGAACTAGACATTATCACTGAATGTGCAGATATTTGTGAACATGAGTTTGATGTGGAAGTTGAACTTGGAATGTTGGGTTTGCGTGTGAACTATACCATGTCCAATGCTTTGTTTGTTATTGTTTGGAAAGTAATTGATGTTATTACAAGACCTGAAAAACATTTATTTTGTGCCACATCAGTAGATGCACGGACATCACAACAGGCATGCTGACTGGATAAACATTTGAACCTAGATATAATGAAGACAAAAATTTTATTGACAATAGTTTTAGATAGCAGGAGACGCCTAGCCTGCTCTACCTCTACTAGCTTCTTTCTAGCTTCTTCCATCTCTTCTTTGGCTTGGGTGAAGAGAGCATCTGATTGCTCTTTTTGCTTCTTCAGGAACTCAACTACATTCTCAAGGGTTGTTGCACGCTTTCTTTCAGCCTTTACTAGAGCAACGAGGACACGAACAGTTGACGACTCCACCTGGGTTGTGTGTAATCCAGCATCATCTGGGAATTTGCACCTTCTGTCTAATCCAGCATCATTAGGGAACGAGCACCTTGTGTGTAATCTACCCTCATTTTGGAAACATGATCTCAAGGTTGACCATAATTCCCTCCTCGCAGGAACTGCATCCTGACATGAAGTAACTTCTTTTTTAGATCAATACTCAGAGCAACCCGGATCCATTTAGTAGAATCCAGATAAACATGACTCGGAGAAGTGAATTCGAAAGGAGAAACATAAAAACAGACTCCAAGGTGAGAACACCCACTTCCTACATCAAGCTAAAAACGAAAGCATTAGGACGATTAAGACTCTTCTTATTACACATCGAAGAACACAAGGCTAAGAGAAACAGAAACTACAACATATACACATCGAAGAACATGAGGGTAAACGGAAGTTATTGAAAGGGTGGTACTTACCAAAGCTCGTTTTACAGGTTCGGTGCAGCTCCTCTTTAACTTGCCACATTCCTTGAAGATGTCCCCAATATCCCGTGTTTGTTCTCCATTGCTCCTCTGCATGTTTGCACTCATGGTTTTAAAATCTCAACATGGGAAGAAAAATATAGTAATACTCATGCATCTTGTGGGAAACATTAAAGCACTCATCTACCATGTTAGAGCATCTCCAACAGAAGCACAATGCATGGTGCATTAAAAAAGCGTTTACAGCACCAGAATAGCCAGTTTTTGCGGGCCGCGGAGTGCTGGCTCCAGCGGCCACTGCAAAAAATTGCGCGCGCGCGCCGCTCCAGCAGACGCACTATATTTTTTTCTCCTTTCTACTCTGACCCGATACACATTCGACTCCGAGTCGATACTGGGATAGATAGATACATCGACAGTTCTCAGCATAGATATAGCATAGATAGATAGAAAAATAGATTGTTCAACCACTCCTGGTCGTCCGACTCGGTGATGTCCTCCTCCGACGTCTCAACGTAAGCGGCAAGATACCGATCATTGTCGGAGTCCCAGGGCGACGCTGCTCCTAGCTTGATGTTGAATTGAGCGGCCGCCTTCCGCGTACGCTTGTCCTCACGATAGGCGGCTCACTCCGCCATCCTCTTCTCCCTCTCCGCACTCCTTTGCGCGTAGAACTCGCGCTCGTTGATGATGTCCTACGGGAAGCATTGGCTCCACAGTGCCATGGCTTCCTCGTCCATCTCGGTGATGCCGAGATGGTGCTCTCACCTCCGGTTGTCACGACGATCCTCTTCGGTGATAAGCCGCGGGGGAGGCGCGAGCTCCTGCGCCCACTCCCGCGTCAGCATGTTGGGAAATTTCAATGTTCTATGAGGCCACTGGAGGCACCACACGCCATGTCGTACGCACGGGCGGCCTCTTGGGCGGTGTCGAAAGTGCCAAGGGAGAGGCGCGTCTCGCGGAACCGAATCTCGGTGGAGAAGACACTGGAGGGGTGTGCACGGACACCTCAGTATCCCCAAGTTTCTCGGTGATGTAGCGTCATGGTGGTGCAGCAGCGGCGAGGCGAGAAAGAGTGGGGAGAGAGTGGTGGTGAGGCACAGAGTGGTGTCAAGGCACATAGCGGTGGGAGGGCGTTGGATTTTATAAAGCGCGCCGAACGCCTTGTGCCAAAACTAGCGTGCGCCCGACTATTTTTTCCCGCGCGTGCACGATCCTTTCCCGACGTCCCTGCTATCTCTACTCTCTTTTCTACTATTATATTTATTTTATATTTCTATTTCTATTTATCTCTTATCTTATCTTATAAAAAATAGAGTTGGTGATGATGGTGTGTCTGCCATCTTGCAATATAGGCCGTCCGATTTATATCCGACGAATAGGAAGGAAACTATGGCAATTTTGCAAAAAGATACCCACACCCCTCTCCACATTTGCAAATAAGGCCTTCCCTCATTCATCCTTTTCTCCCACAAGATAAACTACTCATACAAATGCATCTTGATGTTCCGTGCAACGCATGGGCATCTTGCTAGTTCTAATTTTTTCCATCATTTGCCACACTACTGGTTGCAGATGAAGAACCTACCCAAGCACAACGCGATACAGGAGCGACGCACAATTACAAGGTGATATTCTGTTGGACAATGGAGGCTACAACCAATTACTTTTATGGGAACAATAGCAACCAGGAAATTTTAAGGGTAGGTATGAACAAAATTGGAACTGCACATGTACTGCTAAGAGATTCAATACACACATTACCAATTGAGGATGAGTACGATGGTCGCAGCGACCTCTGTTCATCATGGTCGGCAACGGGAGTCAGTTCATTGTCCACGATGGTGGTGCTTCTGCGCTTGGTGTCGACTTCCAGGAAGCAGATCCAAGACCGTGGAAGACGGTGCCAGGGAAGAGGCTCCGTGTACGATGACAACGGTGGACCAGATCTAGTGCGGCGTACGATGCCGTCAATGAGGCAGATGTGCTGCAGTGGACGAGTGCGCCGATGTAGAAGGGGAGGAGCACGAAGGCTGCAGTGCCGTGGAGAAGTCTATTTTGCGGTGGGGATAGAAAATGTGGAGTATTCAGGGGTACTACTCTGGGTGCCGGGGTGGAGTTGGTTGGGTAGGGTGAACCTGAAGTTACCATAACAGCCCCCTACCAAGCATCATCTGTAGGCCTGTTCCGAAGGGTATGATGGTAACTTCGCATTGCTCGAATCAGGGTCGTGGGAGATTTTCCCGCCGACCTCAAAATTTTGTGACACTGAACTCCCCGTGTGGCGTGTTGGGTGATTGGGCTAACCAACCAGCGAGTAGTACTAGTAGTTAGTAGTACCAGTAACTACTATTACTCCCTCTGTTTTTATTAACTCTGCATAGTAGGTTTGATTGAAGTCAAACTTCCTAAAGTTTGACCAAGTTTATTGAAAAATATAATCATTTACCATAACAAATATGTATGATGTGAAAGTACATTCAATAATGAATCTAATGGTATTTATTTGTTATTGTATATGCTAATGTTTTCTGTTATAAACTTTGTGAGAGTTTACAAAACTTGACTTCGACCAATGGTAAGACTTAAATAAAAACATAGGGAGTACACATTTGTTTTCTTAGTTTGTAGTGAATTAATCATTTGTTGTAATCGTGAAATAAATATATTAGGCTACTGACTTCGAATGTAATGGTCTATACAATTCAATAGTTAGAATCATTGTTGAATTCCAAGATGTACACGAGGTCTATAGTACTTAACAATATGCTCAAACTCTCATAATCCCAGTCAAATGAAAATCTAAATGCATTTCATAGTTATTACTTTGTAGGATGCAACAAAACCAACAATAACTCTACAAGCAACATTTTGAACACATCCCAATGTGTGAATGAAATGTGTAGAGAGAGCTTGCGAAGATGGAGCACATAGGGCGGGAAAGATTGTATGTATGTGGGCAAGAGAGTAGGAGACAAACCTAACAAGAGAGAGAGAGATAGATAGAGAGAGAGAGAGAGAAAGAGAGAGGAAGAAGTTAGGTATGTGAGAAAGATGGAGACATGTAATATACATGGGATGCGTGTGCATCCGGATTTTGTACACGTGGAAGGAGAAGTGACAACAAGTTTGATGAGAGAGCTGGAAAAACATGGACAAGAGGGGAAGGATCTCGTGGGTTGAGGGATTGATAATTTTGTGCGGGAGAGAGAGGGATTGGTAATTTTGTGCGGGAGAGAGAGAGGGGAAGGGGGAGGTGTCAGTCAGCCGTCGTCACATCATCCTACTTCCAAATGGCCCCGCATTCTCTAGTGCAGTGTGGTCGCCGTCTTCGATCTCCTTGATGCCCACTTTGAAGATTGAGGTGGCATGCATGTTGGGGTGCAGAGAAGCACAAGCGAGAGTGGTCGCCATATAACCTTGGATGGGGATGAATCGTGTGGCTCGGGGGAGGTGTGTGTGTGTGTGTGTGTGTGTGCACGCGCGCGCGCGCGTGTGTGTGTGTCAGATATTGAGAGAAATCAAACCTATGGAGAGAACTATCTGTGTATGTGACAGAAAGCTACTTGCTAAATAGGGTTTTCACGAAGAGATTGCACGTGCGAGATAGAGAGCGATGTGCAGGCCTTGAGGTGGGCAGGGGTCAGGTGAGGTTGTCAAAATGTGTGCATTGATGCATGTGTTACATGTGATCATGCGAGGGACGGACGAATCGAGAGAGATGTTGTTCTGTTACGGATGCTCCTCTCTCTCTCTCTCTCTCTCTCTCTTGCACACACACATAAGTACAAATAGAAGACCATTCTCTCATGTATACACAACGTATCGACCTCTCTCTAGTCTCACTCATGCATGATCATTTGCACATTCACACCTCTCTATGTCTCTATCACACACACACCGTATCCACATTGCCCTTCCGCCACAACACTCATATGGACACATACACACGTTCTCTCTCAGTCACACACACACAATCAGTATTAAAAAAAACTAGAGCACACCTAAAATGACCAAATCCAATAAACACGAACTGAAGCTAAATTTAAATATATGTAAATATTGTAGCATAAAGAACTTTTCTAGGAAAAAAAGTTGAGTAATATTCGGGGATCATTTTCACACACACAAAAAGGTTCCGTGGATGTCCTTCAAGCGCAACACAATGACACACCGTTCGATCGACCGCGCAGTCGCGGTGCACGCGCTTGCACAGGATTCCGTATCGTTGCTATGGTAACTAATATAAGCGCTGCCTCAGATTAATGTTTACTTGTACTAGTACGGTATTCTTTTTAAGTTTGACCAACCCTCTATAAAGCTAAACTAAGCTCACATACGCGCACTCATCAATATGCCGCCGCCGCTGTTGCACATGCCGGCGCCTGCCTGCTTCGGCCAACCATCTCTCGCCCATCACCGCCGTGTCGCTGCCAATCCTGTGCCATGAAGCCGAAGGCTCGCCCGCTCACGTCGTCTGTAGTCCCTCCTTGCGATGCCGCCGCGCTGCCAAGCACGCGAGCAGCTGGTGGAGCCGCGTCTATGCACGCAGCATACAAAGAGGAGGACGAGCGATGCTCCAGCACGCCGGCGAGGAGGAGCTAGCGTGTCATTGTCGTCTCTGCCCACACGGAGGAGGCGCACATGGTGGCTGTCGCGGCGGAAGCCATTCGCGCCCGAATCGAGCCTGCAAACTGGGTGCGGACGCAGAATCTACCTTCGAGACCTTGAATGCCACATGGATCCTGCAATCTGAAGGACCAATTTGGGTCAGTCGACTCTTGTGGGCCAGAAGGGCTTCTTCAACCTCCGAAATTGATGCACTGTTCATCTTCTCTCTCAGGCATCGAGCCGCCAACCCGCCACACGCCTAACCGCCTACCGCCGTTGCCCCGCCCTCCCCTGAATAGCCCGCCCCCGCCATGACCCCACCCCCGCCATCTGTTTAACCCCAGGCACGATCCATTTTCTCCGGCGAACTGCATTCCACACCCAACACTCATAAGATAGATCATGGGCACCCTGCCACCCTAATATAGACTGGGGTAGCTTCTCTGCCATCTTCTTCCTTTGCTCCGTCGAACTTCTTTCACAAATCAACTGACCCAAATTATACTACTAGTACGTACGTATTAAGTACAGTAGGAACACAGAGATATGAGAAGTAGTACCAAGAACAAGAAGAACAGTAGTAAGACATACTAGTACTAATGTACGTACTAAAGAGTTCAAATAACGAGAAGGAACATAAACATAGTTCTGCTGGGGGCTCAGCACAACACACCCCTGAAATAAAACTAAGCAACTAGTCCGCTTGACACTGTAGTAGAACCAGCATGAGCGATAGCACTGCCACCTTACTCGGACTCCGAGTCCACGTCCTCGACTTTGTCCTCGTCCCTCTTCCTCTTCCTCTTCGCTGACGCTTCTTTGCTTGAACCTGACACTGGGCTCTGCTTATTCATCCAAGCCTTGTAGATATTTAAACAAAGGTAGGCATCCATTGCTGCATACAGGATGTGATCTTCATCTATTGTCTTCGACTCCCATGCATGATGAAACTCATGGTGAGGTTTCTTCAGTTGAGCATACGAAGGATCAATCATGGCTGCTGCCAGGGTCAGCGTTGAAGGCGGAGAGGAGGACACCAGGCTTGCCTTCTAGAGATCAAAGGCCTGGCCTACAAAGAGGCCTATCTGACCTAGGACATTCCTATCGTTCGTAAAGTCTACAGTAATGGTTTTCATTCTTTTGTCCTTGAGGAAGAACTCAAATTCCTGGCACCTAACATCGGCACGGCATATGTGGTAGACCAAGTACATGTTATGTACGCAAACCTGGGTCACCACAAGCTTCTTCTTCTCTGCCTCCTTTAGAAGCTTCTCGCTTTCTAGGATTGTGGTGTACTCAACATCTAGCCTAGCGACCCACCCATCGTTTGAACTTTCGAACATGCGTAGGAAGTGAGCTAGGCATGCTTCCACCACCACGGATCTACGGGTGTAGATGACGATGAACTCATTGTCAGTGATGGTTCTAACCTGGTACTCAGCGGAGATCATGGAGATTTGGGAGGCCATGGATTTTGGAGGCGGGTTAGGAGAAGTTGAACTGGTGTAATGTGAAAGGACGGGATGACTGGGAGCGAAATGTTGTAAGGTAGAAGACGGGAACGAGTAGGGTGTGCGAACGGCATGGGGTTGTTGGCTTGCCCGGTGGATAAACGGCTGCATGCCCCCAAAGAGTTCTCGAGTACTATGCAGGACCCACTAGATGTCATGTCTACTAGACCCATATCTTAGGCCTGACGGTATAGGTTCTGCGTGTTCGCACGCCATGCCAGCGCGTGGATGTAACTTCACTTAATTCCGTCAACCGTCACGCCTCCCATGACCTTCGCCTCCCTCGCGCAATCACACCCTTTGAGACTTCGAACGACTATAAATGAGCAATTTGTTTTGCCTACTCCGCATGCATGATACTCCCTCTGGTCCTTTTTTACTTTGCATAAGATTTGTGTCAAGTCAAATTTTGCAAAGTTTTTGACCAAATTTATACTAAAAATATCAATATCTACAATACCAAATATATATTTTATGAAACTACATTTTATAATGAGTATAAAAATATTGATTTGACATTGTGAATCTTGATACATTTTTCTATAAGTTTGGTCAAAGTAGAGGTACATTGACTTCAAACAAAACTTATATGCACAATGCAGATTAGTTCCTTCGTCCAGGTGCGTGTCATGTCCTATCTAGTCATCACAACAAGGTTAGCTATTAGAGTACTACTACCTCCCTTCTAGTTTAAAGGGCTCGATTCAAAATTTTCACCTACTCTTACCAAGATAGAGGCAGTGGAATGGTTTTTATAGTCTGCAAAAGTACTCAATTGATGCTCTCGTTCTTCACAAAAAAATGTGTTTACCAATGCATTATCACATTGCATGCATGCATGATCATAGTAAATGACAAAGATTTTTACATGAATTAGCAAGATGCCCGTGCGTTGCACGGAACATCAAGATCTTGTGGGAGAAAAGGATGAACGAGGGAAGGCCTTATCCGCAAATGTGGAGAGGAGTGCGGGTAAATTGTCATAGTTTCCTTCCTATCCGTTAGATATAGATTGAATGACCTATATAGATCTGCTACTCTAACCCCCCCTCTCTTCTTTAATTCTTTGCCACATCAGCATGTTTGCTATTCTCGTGTGCATGATACCAGATACTACCACATTACCACCACTACGGCCATCCTTAATCATCGCATGCAATAATTTAGTGCTCCTTGAAATCTAAACGCCTGCTTGACTCTCCTTATCCCTCCGGCAGTCCCACCACTCCACCCCGTGTGGAAAAAATCTGCATGCATGACTCTCCTCCCCCCGCGCTCGTCCAATCCGTTGTGACCAGCAATATTTCCTTCCCTCCCCTATAATTTACTCCAACAAATATGCCCACGTAGCTGTTACGTTAATCACGCAACATATCTTACGGGACGCTGCTTCAGTTACTCAATTGCAGGTGCATTGTGTCACTGAGATGTGGGCCCAACAGGCATCTGGCCCACATGCCAGTGATGCAACTGCACCTGTAGTTAAGTCAGTGAAGCTCAGTCCATATCTTACGTAGGTGTGCCATTGCTTGCTATAAATACTTCACCTCCCACAGCATTCAGAAGAACGCTCACATTCATCGCTATCTCCTCCCCCTCCCTCATATGTCGTTGTTCCGTTCCTCACCGCCACTAGTCGAGGAGGAAGCGTCGACTTTCTGCTCCTCACCACGACGCATCGAGGTGGATGCGTCGGTGTTCCCAGTCTCGCCAGCACGCGCGTCGGAGGACACGTTGGCTCCCCGCTACAAAGAGAACACCGCTCTGCCCGCCGAGCCCCCCCAGCCTTGAGGAGCTTTGGAAAGAAATGGATATCGCCTTGTGGGAGGCTTTGCCTCCGACAGAGCGTGCCAAAGTAGAGGTGGAGAAGAAGGCCGAGGAAAAGAAGCGCGCTGTGAGGCATGTTGCCTCGCAGGCCTATGTCACGTCCGAGAGAGTTAGGCAATTGGCTCTTTGGCAGAAGGCTCGTGTGAGGGCCGTGAGGGTGGCGGAGGACGCCCATGCGAAAGCCCTGAGTGCAGTCGGGCCCAAGCGCCTCATCTACACTTGGCAGTACGTGGACCGGGTGCATGCTTCCAGCGAGGAGGAGTACCTGTTGGGGGGATGAACCCCGGGCAGGCAACGGAACCCGGATCCTTTTCAAAAAACAACGGGGCTGGCATCGCCCCTCAAGCCAGCACGCGCTTCGCCGGGTCGCTCGACCTGGCCAGGCCCCGCAACTCGGACAAACTCTCCGACCCGTCCAGGCACCTCGACTCGGCCTCGACAACTAGTACAAGACAGCCGAACCCGACGCAACCAAGGCTTCCCCAACAAGCCAGCTCCACCGGTGGCGTGCTCCGCAACCCAGCCATGGGTCAGCTCCCGTCCCATCCAGGCCGTACGATGGGACGAGTCTTCAGCCACGGATGACCAGGGCAACAGTGCCCCGCCCATGCCTCTGGTCAGCCGGAGCATGGCAGCAGTGCCCCTCACCTACCCGCTGACCAGGGCCGGCATGGCTACAGTGCTCCCGCTGTCACTGCTGATGATAGCAAGCGGCGACCTGACAGAGTGCCACTGTACACGACTCGACTTGGCCACTCCCTGACGATCGACAAGACGGCGCACAGTCCCCCTAGGCACGCAGGCCCGCACCTAGGGGAACCCAGCAAACCACAGGCCCCCGACGGGACCCAGCTCGGGTCCTCAGACGCTGACGACCTGGCCCCATCAACTTGTAACATTACCATTGTACCCCTGGGGGGGTTGGCCTATAAACCCCCAGGAGCCCTCATGCATACGGGCAAGCAAGTGAGTAAGAAAGCCAGGATAGAGAAACTAGCCACCCACCAGAAAAATCCACCCAAGGAGAAGGAGCAGCCTAAGCTTTGGCCAACCTTCCTTCCTCCTCCACACAGCTCCCGGAGCAACGCTTTACTGTTACATATAAACCACACTCGGCAGGATTAGGGGTGTTATCTCTCCGAAGAGCCCCGAACCTGGGTATGTCTTGCGTCCCGCGCTCGCTCATGCCAACCCTGCCTCTAGAGCCCACCAGTGCCCTCGAGCCTCCTCCTCTCTTTAGCCATCCCATGGCATCTGCCGTGCACCCACCAGGACAGTTGGCTCCCACCGTGGGGTAGCTCGAGGAGCTGGCCGGGAGCATGCTTCAGACGGGGCTCCTCTCTGACTCCGACGAGCCCGTCATGCTGGCGGATGACATCGTCGACGCACTCGCCGCCTCCTTTGCCACCTCCTTCGCCCGTGGCCGACGAGTACCCCAGTGAGGTACTTAGCTACTCGGACTCCCCCCTCTCCCTCGGCGATGACATTTCCACCAGGGCAATGGACTTCCACGTGGCGGTCTTCGTCAACGGCACCGAGGCCACCTCCTCGTCGAGCAAGACGAGGAAGGCTGCCGAGGCTAAGGCCGCAGCGGAACGGACCGAGCCGTCCAACCCGTTGCGCGCCGCGATGCAGACCCTCCGCGTCCCCATCGACACCGACATTGATGCCACCAACGTTGCTGAGGCCCGAGCCTAGTGTTGGAAATATGCCCTAGAGGCAATAATAAATTAGTTATTATTATTACATTTCCTTGTTCATGATAATCGTTTATTATCCATGCTATAATTGTATTGATAGGAAACTCAGATACATGTGTGGGTACATAGACAACACCATGTCCCTAGTAAGCCTCTAGTTGACTAGCTCGTTGATCAACAGATGGTTATGGTTTCCTGACCATGGACATTGGATGTCGTTGATAATTGGATCACATCATTAGGAGAATGATGTGATGGACAAGACCCAATCCTAAGCCTAGCACAAAGATCATAGTTCATATGCTAAAGCTTTTCTAATGTCAAGTATCATTTCCTTAGACCATGAGATTGTGCAACTCCCGGATACCGTAGGAATGCTTTGGGTGTACCAAATGTCACAACGTAACAGGGTGGCTATAAAGGTGCACTACAGGTATCTCCGAAAGTGTCTGTTGGGTTGGCACGAATCGAGACTGGGATTTGTCACTCCGTGTAAACGGAGAGGTATCTCTGGGCCCACTCAGTAGGACATCATCATAATGTGCACAATGTGACCAAGGGGTTGATCACGGGATGATGTGTTATGGAACGAGTAAAGAGACTTGCCGGTAACGAGATTGAACAAGGTATCGGCATACCGACGATCGAATCTCGGGCAAGTATAATACCGCTAGACAAAGGGAATTGTATACGGGATCGATTGAGTCCTTGACATCGTGGTTCATTCGATGAGATCATTGTGGAACATGTGGGAGCCAACATTGGTATCTAGATCCCACTGTTGGTTATTTACCGGAGAACGTCTCGGTCATGTCTGCATGGTTCCCGAACCCGTAGGGTCTACACACTTAAGGTTCGATGATGCTAGGGTTATAAAGGAAGTTTGTATGTGGTTAACGAATGTTGTTATGAGTCCCGGATGAGATCCCGGACATCACGAGGAGTTCCGGAATGGTCCGGAGGTAAAGATTTATATATGGGAAGTCCTGTTTTGGTCACCGAAAAAGTTTCGGGTTTTATCGGTAACGTACCGGGAGCACCGGGAGGGTCCCGGGGGTCCACCAAGTGGGGCCACGGGCCCCAGGGGCTGCATGGGCCAAGTGTGGGAGGGGACCAGCCCCAGGTGGGCTGGTGCGCCCCCCCCCACCAAGGCCCAAGGCGCCTAGGGCTTGGGGGAAACCCTAAAGGGGGGCGCCCCCTTGCCTTGGGGGGCAAGGCAACCCCCCTGGCCGCCGCCACCTCCTCAGATTGGATCTGAGGGGGCCGGCCCCTCTCTCCCTTGCCCCTATATATATGTGGGGGTGGGAGGGCAGCCGCACCCAAGTTCTGGCGCAGCCCTCCCCCTCTCGCAAGTACTCCTCCTCTCCCGTGGTGCTTGGCGAAGCCCTGCAGGATTGCCACGCTCCTCCACCACCACCACGCCGTTGTGCTGCTGCTGGACGGAGTCTTCCCCAACCTCTCCCTCTCTCCTTGCTGGATCAAGGCGCGGGAGACGTCACCGGGTTGTACGTGTGTTGAACGCGGAGGTGCCGTCCGTTCAGCACTAGGATCTCTGGTGATTTGGATCATGACGAGTACGACTCCTTCAACCCCGTTCTCTTGAACGCTTTTGCTTAGTGATGTACAAGGGTATGTAGATGCACTCTCCTTCCCCTCGTTGCTGGTTTCTCCATAGATAGATCTTGGTGACACGTAGGAAAATTTTGAATTTCTGCTACGTTCCCCAACAGTGGCATCACGAGCTAGGTCTATTGCGTAGATTCTTTGCACGAGTAGAACACAAAGTAGTTGTGGGTGTTGATTTTGTTCAATATGCTTACCGTTACTAGTCCAATCTTGTTTCGACGGTATTGTGGGATGAAGCGGCCCGGACCGACCTTACACGTACACTTATGTGAGACAGGTTCCACCGACTGACATGCAGTTGTTGCATAAGGTGGCTAGCGGGTGCCAGTATCTCCCACTTTAGACGGATCGGATTCGATGAAAAGGGTCCTTATGAAGGATAAATAGCAATTGACATATCACGTTGTGGTTTTTGCGTAGGTAAGAAACATTCTTGCTAGAAACCCATAGCAGCCACGTAAAACATGCAAACAACAATTAGAGGACGTCTAACTTGTTTTTGCAGGGTATGCTATGTGATGTGATATGGCCAAAAAGAATGTGATGAATGATATGTGATGTATGAGATTGATCATGTTCTTGTAATAGGAACCACGACTTGCATGTCGATGAGTATGACAACCGGCAGGAGCCATAGGAGTTGTCTTAATTTATTGTATGACCTGCGTGTCATTGAACAACGCCATGTAATTACTTTACTTTATTGCTAACCGGTAGCCATAGTAGTAGAAGTAATAGTTGGCGAGACAACTTCATGAAGACACGATGATGGAGATCATGGTGTCATGCCGGTGACGATGATGATCGTGGAGCCCCGAAGATGGAGATCAAAAGGAGCAAAATGATATTGGCCATATCATGTCACTTTTTGATTGCATGTGATGTTTATCATGTTTATGCATCTTATTTGCTTAGAATGACGGTAGTAAATAAGATGATCCCTCATTAAAATTTCAAGAAAGTGTTCCCCCTAACTGTGCACCGTTGCGAAAGTTCGTCGTTTCAAAGCACCACGTGATGATCGGGTGTGATAGATTCTAACGTTCACATACAACGGGTGTAAGCCAGATTTACACACGCGAAACACTTTGGTTGACTTGACGAGCCTAGCATGTACAAACATGGCCTTGGAACACAAGAGACCAAAAGGTCGAGCATGAGTCGTATAGTAGATACGATCAACATGAAGATGTTCACCGATGATGACTAGTCCGTCTCACGTGATGATCGGACACGGCCTAGTTGACTCGGATCATGTAATCACTTAGATGACTTGAGGGATGTCTATCTGAGTGGGAGTTCATAAGATGAACTTGTTTATCCTGAACATAGTCAAAAGGTTTTTGCAAATTATGTCATAGCTCGCGCTTTAGTTCTACTGTTTTAGATATGTTCCTAGAGAAAATATAGTTGAAAGTTGACAGTAGAAATTATGCAGACAGTAGAAGGCTTATGTCCTTAATGCACCGCTCGGTGTGCTGGACCTCAAACGTGGTCTGTGGATGTTGCGAACATCTGACATACACGTTTTGATGACTACATGATAGTTCGGTAATGTTAAATGGTTTAGAATTGAGGCACCAAAGACATTTTTGAAATGTCGCAGAACATATGAGATGTTTCGAAGGCTGAAATTGGGGCGATTTTCTTAGCCTGCATAATAAGGGAGAAAAGCTCAACCTTGAGCTTGTGCTCAGATTGTCTGAGTACAACAATCACTTGAATCGAGTGGGAGTTGATCTTCCAGATGAGATAGTGATGTTTCTCCAAAGACATTGCCACCAAGCTACTAGAGCTTCATGATGAACTATAACATAACAGGGATAGATATAATGATCCTTGATCTATTCGCAATGTTCGACACCGCGAATGTAGAAATCAAGAAGGAGCATCAATTGTTGATGGTTAGTGAAACCACTAGTTTTAAGAAGGGCAAGGGCAAGAAGGGGTACTTCATGAAACGACAAATCAGTTGCTGCTCCAGTGAAGAAACCCAAGGTTGAACCCAAACCCGAGACTAAGTGCTTCTGTAATAAGGGGAACAACCACTGGAGCAGAATTACCATAGATACTTGGTAGATGAGAAGGCTGGCGAGGTCGATAGAAGTATATTGGATATACATTATGTTAATGTGTACTTTACTAGTACTCCTAGTAGCACCAGGGTATTAGATACCGGTTCGGTTGCTAAGTGTTAGTAACTCGAGATAAAAGAGCTACGGAATAAACGGAGACTAGCTAAAGGTGAGATGACGATGTGTGTTGGAAGTGTTTCCAAGGTTGATGTGATCAAGAATCGCACGCTCCCTCTCCCATCGAGATTGGTGTTAAACCTAAATAATTGTTATCTGGTGTTTGCGTTGAGCATAGACATGATTGGATTATGTCTATCACAATACGATTATTCATGTAAGGAGAATAATGGTTACTCTATTTATTTGAATAATACCTTCAATGGTCTTGCACCTAAAAGAATGGTTCATTGAATCTCGATCATAGTGATACACATTTTCATGCCAAAAGATATAAGATAGTAATGATAGTACCACTTACTTGTGGCACTGCCATGTAAGTCATATTGGTATAAAACGCATGAAGAAGCTCCATGTTGATGGATCTTTGGACTCACTCGTTTTTGAAAAGTCTGAGACATGCGAGCCATGTCTATTAGTGTATACGCATGAAGAAACTCCATGCAGATGGACCGTTTGGACTCACTTGATTTTGAATCGCTTGAGAAATGCAAATCATACCACATGGGCAAGATGACTGAAAAGCCACGTTTTCAGTAAAATGGAACAAGATAGCAACTTGTTGGAAGTAACACATTTTGATGTGTGCAGTCCAATGAGTGCTGAGGCATGCAGTGAATATCGTTATGTTCTTACTTCACGGATGATTTAAGTAGATACTGAGTATATTTACTTGATGAAACACAAGTCTGAATTATTGAGTGGTTCAAGTAATTTCAGAGTGAAGTTAAAGATCATTGTGACAAGAGGATAAAATGTCTATGATATGATCATAGAGATGAGTATCTGAGTTACGAGCTTTGGCACGCAATTAAGACATTGTGGAAATTGTTTCACAATTAATACCGCCTGGAACACCATAGTGTGATGGTGTATCCGAACATCATAGTTGCACCCTATTGGATATGGTGCGTACCATGATGTCTCTTATCGAATTACCACTATCGTTCATGGGTTAGGCATTAGAGACAACCGCACTCACTTTATAGGGCAACACGTAATTCCGTTGAGACCACACCGTTTGAACTATGGTTTGGAGAAACCTAAGTTGTTGTTTCTTAAAAGTTTGGGGCTGCGACGCTTATGTGAAAAGTTTCAGGTTGATAAGCTCGAACCCAAAGCGGATAAAATGCATCTTCATAGGACACCCAAAACAGTTGGGTATACCTCCTAATTCAGATCCGAAAGCAATAGGGATTGTTTCTTGAATCGGGACCTTTCTCGAGGAAAGGTTTGTCTCGAGAATTGAGTGGGAGGATGGTGGAGACTTGATGAGGTTATTGAACCATCACTTCAACAAGTTGTAGCAGGGCACAGGAAGTTGTTCCTATGGTGCCTACACCAATTGAAGTAGAAGCTTATGATAGTGATCATGAAGTTTCGGATCAAGTCACTACCGTACCTCGTAGGGTGACAAGGATGCTTACTACTTTAGAGTGGTACAGTAATCCTGTCTTGAAGGTCATGTTGCTAGACAACAATGAATCTACGAGCTATGGAGAAGCGATGGTGGACCCAAATTCCAACAAATGGTTAGAAACCATGAAATCCGAGATAGGATCCATGTATCAGAACAAAGCATGGGCTTTGGTGGGCTTACCCGATGATCGGCAAGCCATTGAGATAAATGGATCTTTAAGAAGAAGACAAACATGGACAGTAATGTCACCGTCTATGAAGCTCGACTTGTGGCGAAGAGTTTTTCACAAGTTCAAGGAGTTGACTACGATGAGATTTTCTCATCCGTAGCGATGCTTAAGTCCGTCGGAATCATGTTAGCATTAGCTGCATTTATGAAATATGGCAGATGGATGTCAAAACGAGTTTCCTTACCAGTTTTCGTAAGGAAAGGTTGTATGTGATACAATCAGAAAGGTTTTGTCGATCCTAAGGATGCTAAAAGGTATGCTAGCTCCAGCGATCCTTCCATGGACTGGAGTAAGCATCTTGGAGTTGGAATATGCACTTTGATAAGATGATCAAAGATTTTGGGTTTATACAAAGTTTATGAGAAACTTGTATTTCCAAAGAAGTGAGTGGGAGCACTATAGAATTTCTGATGAGTATATGTTGTTGACATATTGTTGATCAGAAATTATGTAGAATTTCTGGAATGCATATAGGGTTATTTGAAAAGTGTTTTTCAATGGGAAACCTGGATTAAGCTACTTGAACATTGAGCATCAAGATCTATGAGGATAGATCAAAAACGCTAAATGGTACTTTCAAATGAGCACATACCTTGACATGATCTTGAAGGTGTTCAAGATGGATCAGTCAGAGAAGGAGTTCTTGCCTGAGTTGTAAGGTATGAAGTTAAGAGTTAAAGCTCGACCGCGGCAGAAGAAAGAGAAAGGACGAAGGTCGTCCCCTATGCTTCAGACGTAGGCTCTATAGTATGCTATGCTGTGTACCGCACCGGAAGTGTGCCTTGCCATGAGTCAGTCAAGGGGTACAAGAATGATCCAGGAATGGATCATTGGACAGCGGTCAAAATTATCCTTGGAGTAAATAAGGACATGTTTCTCGATTATGGAGGTGATAAAGAGGTCGGCGTAAAGGGTTACGTCGACGCAAGCTTTAACACCTATCCGAGTGACTCTGAGTAGCAAACCGGATACGTATAGTGGAGCAACCATTTGGAATAGCTTCAAGTGGAGCGTGGAAGCATCATTTACAATATGACATAGAGAATTGCGAAGTACACACGGATTTGAATGTTGTAGACCCGTTGACTAATACCTCTCTCACAAGCAAAACATGATCAAACCCCAGAACTCATTGAGACTTAATCACATGGTGATGTGAACTAGTTTAGACACTAGTAAACTCTTTCGATGTTGGTCACATGGCGATGTGACCTATCAGTGTTAATCACATGGCAGTGTGAACTAGATTATTGACTCTAGTGCAAGTGGGAGACTATTGGAAATATGACCTAGAGGCAATAATAAATTAGTTATTATTATTATATTTCCTTGTTCATGATAATCGTTTATTATCCATGCTATAATTGTATTGATAGGAAACTCAGATACATGTGCGGGTACATAGACAACACCATGTCCCTAGTAAGCCTCTAGTTGACTAGCTCGTTGATCAACAGATGGTTACAGTTTCCTGACCATGGACATTGGATGTCGTTGATAATGGGACCACATCATTAGGAGAATGATGTGATGGACAAGACCCAATCCTAAGCCTAGCACAAAGATCGTAGTTCGTATGCTAAAGCTTTTCTAATGTCAAGTATCATTTCCTTAGACCATGAGATTGTGCAACTCCCGGATACCGTAGGAATGCTTTGGGTGTACCAAACGTCACAACGTAACTGGGTGGCTATAAAGGTGCACTACAAGTATCTCCGAAAGTGTCTGTTGGGTTGGCACGAATCGAGATTGGGATTTGTCACTCCGTGTAAACAGAGATGTATCTCTGGGCCCACTCGGTAGGACATCATCATAATGTGCACAATGTGACCAAGGGGTTGATCACGGGATGATGTGTTACAGAACGAGTAAAGAGACTTGCCGGTAACGAGATTGAACAAGGTATCGACATACCAACGATCGAATCTCGGGCAAGTACAATACCGCTAGACAAAGGGAATTGTATACGGGATCGATTGAGTCCTTGACATCGTGGTTCATCTGATGAGATCATCGTGGAACATGTGGGAGCCAACATGGGTATCCAGATCCTGCTGTTGGTTATTGAGCGGAGAACGTCTCGGTCAAGTCTGCATGGTTCCCGAACCCGTAGGGTCTACACACTTAAGGTTCGATGACACTAGGGTTATAAAGGAAGTTTGTATGTGGTTACCGAATGTTGTTCGGAGTCCCGGATGAGATCCCGGACATCACGACGAGTTCCACAATGGTCCGGAGGTAAAGATTTATATATGGGAAGTCCTGTTTTGGTCACCGGAAAAGTTTCGGGTTTTATCGGTAACGTACCGGGACCACCGGGAGGGTCCCGGGGGTCCACCAAGTGGGGCCACCGGCCCCAGGGGCTGCATGGGCCAAGTGTGGGAGGGTACCAGCCCTCGTGGGCTGGTGCGCCCCCACCAAGGCCCAAGGTGCCTAGGGCTTGGGGGAAACCCTAAAGGGGGGCGCCCCCTTGCCTTGGGGGGCAAGGCAACCCCCCCTGGCCGCCGCCCCCTCCTCAGATTGGATCTGAGGGGGCCGGCCCCTCTCTCCCTTGCCCCTATATATATATGGGGGTGGGAGGGCAGCCGCACCCAAGTTCTGGCACAGCCCTCCCCCTCTCCCAAGTACTCCTCCTCTCCCGTGGTGCTTGGCGAAGCCCTGCAGGATTGCCACGCTCCTCCACCACCACCACGCCGTTGTGCTTCTGCTGGACAGAGTCTTCCCCAACCTCTCCCTCTCTCCTTGCTGGATCAAGGCGCGGGAGACGTCACCGGGCTGTACGTGTGTTGAACACGGAGGTGCCGTCCGTTCGGCACTAGGATCTCCGGTGATTTGGATCACGATGAGTACGACTCCTTCAACCCCGTTCTCTTGAACGCTTCCGCCTAGCGATCTACAAGGGTATGTAGATGCACTCTCCTTCCCCTCGTTGCTGGTTTCTCCATAGATAGATCTTGGTGACATGTAGGAAAATTTTGAATTTCTGCTATGTTCCCCAACACCTAGCTCGAGGAAAGGCGCCAACAGATGCTGGACCTGTCCGAGACGCTCGCCGCCACCCAGCGTTGCCTGGATTCCGCTTAGGTGGAGCGCAATGCCGCCTATGGATTCACGCCCGTTGCGGCCGAGCTGAGCCAGGTCGTCGACGTGCGAGCCCGGGGAGGAGCAATCGGCCGCGCCCTCACCGCCATCCCAACCATCTACGAGACCCAAGTGAAGAACATGCCTCTGCCCAGGCGGCCGCAGTCGACCTGGATCAGCTCACCTGTGAAGAACTGAAGGAGCGCATCGGGCGGATGCGAGACCTCCTCAACGTGGCCAACCCGCAGCAAGACCGCCTCAACCAGCTCGCCAAGCCGACGAGATCCGGCTCCGCCTGCGTCGGCAGACCCGGCGAACTTCAGCACACGGCCTCCTCACAGCCCGGCGAGGCACATTCCGGCCGAGCCCGGACTCGACGCGACCCGGCCGCTACGATCGCCGGCGTTTTAGGCGACGAGCCCGTCATGGAGAACCAGCGCGGACCCGGCCAGCCTGGCCGGTGTCCGGCTCCAACCGACCCGCCCCCCGTGGCCTGGTCACCAGTCGACTCGGCCCGCGCGCCATCGATGTCACCGACGCTCGCCATCGCCTTGACCAGCTTGCTCACTCCCTGGAGGTGGAGGAAAGCGGCGCCATCTGGCCAGCATGCTTCGGCCCACGCATCCGGGAAGAGCCCTTTCCCAAAGGGTACATGCTTCCCCGCGACACCCCCAAGTACAACGGGACCATGAAGCCAGAGGACTGGCTAACCGACTACACCACCGCCATTGGCATCACAGGTGCCAATCGCCGACTCGCCTTGCGCTATGCACCGCTCATGCTCCAATGGTCGGCCCGCACGTGGTTGAACAGCCTGCCGATGGGCAGCGTCAACACGTGGGTCGATTTCGAGCATGCCTTCATCCGCAACTTCACGGGAACCTACAAGTGACCCGGCCGCCCTAGCCAGCTCGCCATGTGCGTGCATGGACCAATGGAGACCGGCCGCGAATACGTCACACACTAGACCGAGCTCCAGAACAGCTGCGAGGGCGTCCATGAGGTCCAAGCGATCCAGTACTTCGTCAACGGGTGCCGGGACGACACCCTCCTCAAGCACAAGTTGTTGCGCTCCGAGCCGGCCACCATGGCCGCACTCATGGTGATGGCGGACAAGTACGCCAACACCGACTCTACCATGAAGATCCAGGTGGCGCTAGACGAAGCCGGCAAGGCGAAGCCGGTTCCCCTCCGAAGCCGGCCGGCGAGAGCAGCCGGCAGCAGCACCAGCAGAACAACAAGCGCAAGGCCGACCAGCCGGTGCAGCGCTACGACAACCGGCTCGTCGCGGCCACTGAGCCCGCGGTGGACCCGGCAGCCAAGCGTCGGCAGACCGGAAAGACGGCGTGGCAACCCGCCATGAGCTTTGAAGAGATGGTCGACGCCCCCTGCAAGCACGACAGCGGCGCAAGGCCGTCCACGCACACACTTCTGCAGTGCGGAATCACCAAGCGCATCATGATGGGCGACGTCCCGCCTCCTCCGGCTCCGGCTCCAGGCGCGGGACAACCGCCTCTGCCTCCACAGCCACCTCGAGCCAGTGGCGCGATGCGCGACGACGCCTACCCGGACTAGAACACGGCCTACGTCGTCTTCACCAGCCTCAGCAATGACATGCGCAACGAGCGCCTCCTTCGGCAGGAGGTAAACACCGTGGTCCCGTCCAAACCAGAGTTCATGCACTGGTCGGACCGCCCGGTCACCAGGACCCGGGAAGACCATCCGACTGTCATGCCGACTCCGGGTGGCTACGCCCTCGTCCTCAACCCCACCATTGTCGTGTGACGCACATGCAAGTTTTCCCGAGTCCTCATTGACGGCGGCAGCAACATCAACATCCTCTACCGCGACACGATGACCAAGCTTGGCCTCAAGGCCAAGGACCTGGAACCAACCCGGACGATCTTCCACGACATCGTTCCCGGCCTCTCCTGCTCTCCCATTAGCGGGTCCGGCTCGACGTCCTGTTCGGCGACAATAACCATTTCCGGCGCGAGCCGATATGGTTCGAAGTGGTGGACCTATCCAGCGCGTACCACGCGTTGCTGGGCCGACCCGCGCTCGCCAAATTCATGGCGGTCCCCCACTACGCATATCTAAAGATGAAGATGCCAGGTCCGAAAGGCCTCATCACCGTCACCGGCGACTACCGCAAGTCCCTGGAATGCGCCCGAGACGACGCCAAGCTAGCCGAGTCGCTGGTCATTGCCGAGGAGCGGCGCCAGCTCGACCGGATCGTTGCCATGGCGGGCGAAGCCTCGGCCGCGTCGATCCCGACCGAGGAGCCAGCCGATGAAGCTGCCTTCAAGCCCTCCAAGGAGACCAAGAAAGTGATGCTAAACCCGGAAGATCCCAGCTGCAGCAAGTGCGTTGTCATAGGTGCCCGCCCTCGATAGCAAATAGGAAGGCGATTTCGTCGACTTCCTCCGTGAGAATCGAGATATCTTCGCATGGACTCCCAAGGACATGCCAGGTATCCCGAGGAAGTATGCCGAGCACAAACTCCACGTCCGCAAGGACGCCAAGCCTGTCCGTCAACCCCTGCGATGTTTCTCCGAAGAGAAGAGAAGAACCATCGGTGAAGAGGTCGCCAAGCTTTTGGCGGCCGACTTCATCATGGAAGTGTTTCATCCCGAGTGGATGGCCAACCCAGTCCTCGTCCTGAAGAAGAAGAAGACCTGGCACATGTGTATAGACTACACCAGCCTCAATAGGGCATGTCCCAAGGATCCGTTCGCCCTCCCGTGGATTGACCAAGTCATTGACTCGACCACCGGGTGCGAGCTCCTGTCCTTCTTAGACGCTTACTCCGGCTACCACCAGATCAAGCTGGACCCGGCCGACGCCCTGAAGACGTCCTTCATCACGCCCTTTGGGGCGTATTGCTACATCACCATATCGTTCGGCTTCAAGAACACCGGCGCCACCTTCCAGTGCTGCATGCAGAAATGCCTGCTGCGGCAACTCGGCCGCAATATCCACGTCTACGTGGACGACATCATGGTGAAGACCAAGTAGCACCTCACACTCCTTGACGATTTGAAGGAAACATTCGCCAACCTCCGCGAATATAAGGTCAAGCTCAACCCGGAGAAATGCGTTTTTGGCGTCCCGGCCGGAAAGCTACTCGGCTTCCTCGTCTTGGAGCGTGGCATTGAGGCGAACCCAGAGAAGATCAAGGCCATCGAGCGCATGCGCAAGCCAGCTTGGCTGCGCGATGCCCAAAAAATTCACCGGCTGCTTGGCCTCAGTCAGCCGGTTTCTCAGCCAGCTGGGTGAGAGGGCCCTGCCCCTGTACCAGCTGATGAAGAAGACGATGTTGTTCGAATGGAACTACCAGGCGGACGAGGCCTTCCGAGACCTCAAGCACATGCTCTCCACCGCACCAGTCCTGGCCGTGCCGATCGACAAGGAGCCGATGTTGCTCTACATAGCCGCGACCTCACGGTCGGTTAGCATGGTGCTGGTGGTCGAGCGACCAGAGAAGGGCAAGATCCAAGCCGTCCAGTGCCCGGTCTACTACCTGAGCGAGGTGCTCTCCAACTCCAATCAGAACTACCCGCACTACCAGAAGATGTGTTACAGCATGTACTTCACCGCCAAGAAGCTGAAGCAGTACTTCCAAGAGCACGTCATCACCGTGGTCAGCACGACCCCTCTCGACGATATCATCGGGTGCCGGGATGCCTCTGGCTGGGTTGCCAAATGGGCGCTCGAGCTAGCCGGCGACACCATCCTCTACGAGCCCTGCACCATGATCAAGTCTCAGGCCCTAGCCGACTTCCTCGTCGACTGGACCGAGACCCAGTACCTACCGCCGCCTCCCGACTCGAGCACTGGTGCATGCATTTCGACGGGTCCAAAATGTGACTCGGCCTAGGGGCCGACATCATGCTGTCGTCCCCGAAGGGCGACCGACTCCGCTATGCACTCCAAATCCACTTCGCCGCCTCCAACAACATCGCCGAGTACGAAGCCCTTGAGCACGGCCTCCGGCTTGCCAAGGAACTCAGCATCTGGCGCATCCTGTGCTACGGCAACTCGGATCTTGTGGTGCACCAGTGCTCCGGCAAGTGGGACGCCCGCGACTCCGACATGGCAAGCTACCGCTTCCTCGTCCAGAAGTTGTCCGGGTCCTTCGAGGGCTGCAAGTTCCTCCATGTTTCGCGTGCGGAGAATGAAGCGTCCGACACGCTCGCCAAGATCGCCTCGTCCTGGTAGTACATCCCGTCCGGTGTCTCCCTCGAGCACCTGCACAAGCCGTCTGTCAAGCCGTCACCGGACTCCGAGTCCATCCACGTTCCAGACAACCCGGCCGCATCCCAACCCGACCCGGGGACTGCAAAACCCGGCCCGGGGGCTGCTTAGCTCGACCCGGCCACCGTTGCCCCGGACCCGGTAGTCGCCATCCCCGACTCAGAGGCTGCTCAACCCCGCTCGAGGGCTGCCGACTCGGAACCCGCCCTACTGGTCGTCTTCGCTGTAGTGACGGCTCCGTCTTGGGCCCTGCCAATCTCAGAATTCCTGGAGAACGGGGTTCTCCCCATGGATGAGACCGAAGCCCGACAAGTGCAGCACCGGGCGTCCGCCTACAACATCATCAACAACGTGCTTGTCAAGCGCAGCTCTACCGGTGTTTTCTAGCGCTGCGTTGAGCACGAGCAGGGCGTTGACATCCTCCTTGACATACACCAGGCTAATGCGGGCACCATGCCGCATTGCGATCCCTGGTGGCCAAGGCTTTCCGCCACGGTTTCTACTGGCCCACGGCCCTCCAAGACGCCGAGTCGCTCGTCCTCAAGTGTGAGGGGTGCCAGCGCTTCAGCAAGCACAGCCACTAGCCGGCGTCAGCACTCCGCACCATTCCGATCGCCTGGCCCTTCGCGGTCTGGGGACTCAACATGGTGGGTCCCTTCAAAACCGCTCGAGGCGGCATGACGCATCTGCTGGTGGCGGTGGACAAGTTCACCAAGTGGATCGAAGCACGGACAATCAAGAAACTAGACGGGCCAACAGCCGTCCGGTTCATCAAAGACATAGCGGTTCGCACGGCATGCCAAACAGCATCATCACGGACAACGATACCAACTTCGCCAAGGGCGCGCTTGAGCAATATTGTTCCGTCTCCAGCATCTACCTTGACCTCGCCTCCATTGCACACCCACAGTCCAACGGGCAGGTCGAGCGGGCCAACGGCCTCACCCTGTCCGGCATCAAGCCGTGGCTCGTCGAGCCACTCATCCGCTCACCCGACAGCTGGCTCGACGAGTTGTTGGCCGTCCTCTGGAGTCTCCGAACTACGCCGAACTGGTAGACCGGGTTCACCCCGTTCTTCCTCGTCTATGGAGCCAAAGCCGTCATCCCGATCGACGTCCAGTTCGACTCGTCGCGTGTCGTGATGTACACTGAAGCTGAAGCCAAGGAAGCCCGCGAAGACGGCGTCGACCTACTCGAAGAAGCCCGCCTCCTGGCGCTCAACCGTTCGACCATCTACCAGCAAGGCCTGAGGCACTACCACAGCAAGAAGATCAAGCCCCTCGTGTTCCGCGAGGGCGACCTCGTCCTCCAACTCGTCCAAGAGAAAACCGGCCAGCACAAGCTGTCCCCTCCATGGGAGGGCCCATTCATCGTGAGCCGGTCCTTGGGCGACCGCAACGCCTACTACCTCATCGACGCACGCAAGTCAAACAAGCGCAAGAGAGACACCGCCGGTGAAGAAACGACCCGGCCGTGGAACATGGAACTCCTCCGCCCATTTTACAGTTAGCCATACGAGTGTATGTATCGCTGCCTTTTGTAAACATATGAAACTATGGGGTCCCCGAACGAAATTCGAGGGCTGCCTTTTGTCGACCAAATTATTGTGTCCCTAGTTTTATGCATCACCATGCTCCTAAACCCGGCCACCGGTCCAACTCGCTCGACCCGGGGGCTCGGGGGCTGGCCGGCTCAATCGCCACCCGCCACCTTCCTTGGTGATTCCTGATGCACTAAGGGCGCCGCGGCCCCCACTTCGCCCTAAGTCACAGACGCGACTTCGGCTGTAGGCTGGCAAGCACAACGGGCCAGAGCTCCTGCGCGCTTCAAACACTAAGTTAAAGGCTGCCAGGTCGATCAACCCGGCCCGTCACTTTAAAAATAGTCGCACGACCGGCTGCTCGCCGACCGGCTCCGCCGAATTGCCGCCAGCCGGCCCAGTGGGTGTTTCGCTCGCGCTCAACGTTTTCAAAAAACTAAGTACTGCACGCTTCTCTCAAAGAGGCGAACTCCTTATCATGGACCGAAGCCTCGGTCGTCTGACTCGCACGGGGGGGGGGGGGTTGAGAAAGGAAAAGCGCAAGAAATCGGTTCCAAAAACGAAAAGCAAGAGTAGAAACACTCACGCCATTTACATATAAATATTTAAAGGCCCGCGGCCAGGTTCATTACACCCAGAAACCCCCAGTGGGTAGGTGGACCTGCTACTTAACAAATTCTACTAGGACATCTCAGGCATCTCCAGCGCCGGGTCGCGACGTCGACGGCTCTCCCCTGGCGGCCTCCGGGTCCAGCAAGGTACCGGTGTCCTACTCGGTGCCCCCATCGCGGTAGACGCCTGTCTCCTCGAAACTGCCCTCCGGGTCATGAAAAAGCAGGCCGTAGTCGTGGCCGGCCACGACTCCGCCATCTTCCGCCCGCTCCGCGTGGAACTCGTCGTGAAAGGCAAACTCGACGATGTAACTGGCCTGGGAGGTGATCCGGCCGGCCTGCTCCTGCAGCTGCTGCTCCAAGCCGGCCCACTGGCCCATCAGTGCGTCCAGCTGCAGGTCCGGGTGCCAAGGCAGCGCGAACCGGAGCGCCATCTTGGCGCTGGCACGAGTGGCGGAGACGCACCACTCGTGAAGCCGGTTCGACCCCATCTCCAGCCAGCGTGCCAGCCGCGTGAAGCTTCTCGGCTCAACAGAGCCCGGCCAAAGGGCCGTTGTCATTGCTGTGCCGGCCTGGGACAGCCGTCGCATCTGCTCCCTTAGGATCTGCAGGCATGCCTCGGTGGCGGTCATGATTTCCGGGAAGGTCCACGCAACCTGCAGGTCGCTCCCGGATCCAACGACTCCCGACAGGTCGCGCTGGAAGCGGACGGCTTCCTCTGCCAGCCAATGCGTCCTCGGGAAGGACCCTGCCAGAAAA
Source organism: Triticum aestivum (assembly GCF_018294505.1). Classification (NCBI taxonomy): domain Eukaryota; kingdom Viridiplantae; phylum Streptophyta; class Magnoliopsida; order Poales; family Poaceae; genus Triticum; species Triticum aestivum. Next base: position 488,496,577 of record NC_057810.1, on the reverse strand, counting down.
TGAATCAAGTCAGGAAAAAGGACAACACGGACGAAAAGCCGGATCCCAACCCGGCAAAACCCAAGAAAAGCACTTACTGGAGAAGGATTCTTCCAGGTGCTGCACTTCAAGCAACGTATCGCGCCGCTCCCGATCAATGGTGCGGTCGTGCTCCTGGAGCGCCTTCTCCAAATCGGCCACCTTGGCAAGGGCCACCTTCAACTTGGCATCCTTGTCATCAGCCGCCTTCTCGGACGCCTAGCAACGGCGGGCCTCATTCTGACGGGCCCCCTCTGCCGTGGAAGCCTGCTCCCTTAGGCGCCCCACCTCGGCCTGGAGCCGGCCATTGTCGTTGGCCAGCCTGCCGCGTTGCTGGTCCGCCTCGACCAGGGCCTGCTGCGCCTCCACCACCTTGGCGGCCTCTGCCTTAAGGAGATCCACCTCGGTCTTGAGGCGGCTCTTGTGGTCCGCCAACTGCTCCCGCAGCTGGTTGGCCTCGTCAAGCGACCGCCGGGCCGCCGCCGCCTCCGCCCTCGCCTGCGCCACCTCGGCACCAAGACAGCCAGTGTCGGCAACAAGCCGGTCATAGTGATGACCGGCCCAGAGCAGCCGGGTCTGCCGGGATAACACCTCAGCTGCAAAAAGGAAGATTCAGCAAGACTTAAGATTTGGCCAAACTATTACAAAGTTGGCCCGAATCTCGGGGGCTACACCCAGTGGGTGCGCTAGCGCGCCCCCACTAGAAAAGAGCACGAAGATACTTGCGGCGACGCAGATCTCCTCCTCCTTGGCGGCGAGCTGCTCCTTGAGCTCCCGGTGTTTACCCAGGAGGCGGTTGAAGTGCTGACCCGGTAGGCGTCGAGTTGCTGAAGAAGTCGGCAATCAGGACAAAAACAACATTCTAAAGATTCGACCCAACTACTACATAGTTGGCCGAACCTCAGGGGCTACACCCAGTGGGTGCGCTAGCGCGCCCCCACAAAGAAAAAGTTGCAGAAGAAGCTTACCAGCATGGCGTGCTCCAAGTCCCGCGTCCGCTCCACCTCCTCCTGGGCGAACGCTTCAAGCCAGTCCGTCCGCCCGTGCCTGACGGCGTCCATCGCCGCCTCCTCCTGGGTCTGGGGCCCGAAGACCACAGCGCTCCCGCTCCGTGCTGACTGCGGTGCGGCGGCCCGACGTCCTCCCTGTCGGGGCACCAAGGGCATGCTCCCCACTGGCCGCTTCCGCCGCGGCCAGCCCCTCCTCCGGCGCCACCGACGACCAGGACACCGAGATGGCTTGCGACACTACCGCCGGTTCGATAGCCGGGGTGGCCAGCGACGCCACAACCTGCGGCGCCTCCTCCGATGCTAGTGGCGTCCCCTGCAGCTCCACCTGTGGCGCCTCCTCCAAGACGGCACCATCGCCGCCTCCGCCGGCCCCGCCCGCTTGATAGCGTCGACCCCCGGGAGGGTGTCGTCCTCCACCTCGTGACCTCCTGGTCGAGGATCACCATGTCAGCCTGGCCTCCTCGGCCACACTCCCTCACCGACGACGGCTTGAAGATCGTCGCCTCCAACACCATGCCCTCCGGCATCTCACGCCATGCCGATTCCTCGCCGGCTCGCGCCCATGCCGCTGTAGCGTCGGTCCAAGCCTGGACCAACGCTGCCTCCAACTCTGGCTCGGCCCTGTTCCTGTCCCGCCAGGCCAGGCCTTCAGCGTCGGTCGGGTCCAGGCTGAGGTCCGGGTCGGCCAGCTCCTCCTCCTCGACCCGGTTGAAGGGGTCAGACCGGCTCCTGCGAAAGGCGACCTCCTCGGCGGCCGCGGCATCCACCGCCACCCTCGCCAGCGCGATCGGCGACCTGAAGAAGAAGACGGAATGAGCATAATCAAAACTGGCTCGACCGTTCGGACGCAGACAGGAGAAGAAACTTACCCTGTCAGGACTAGGACGGGGGCCGGCCTCCCCTGCCCGGTGCCACGCTTCCTCTTGGCCAGCCTCGCGCTCCCGGCCAGGTCCGCCACACGCTTTGGGGCTCGGGGCCGCGGCGTGATGCTATCCTTCCCATGCAGACGGATCGGCGCCCCTCCGGGCGACGACCCGGCTCTGCCCGCCTCGCTGCCTCCTCCGCCCAATGCTACTACATCAGCAATTGGCGTCAGCGTCGCATGCGTCGTGTCGCGATCGACAACTCAAGAAACACAAAGGAGAAGGCAAGAAGACAAGACTTACCCGCGCGACGCCCAGCGCCGGCGTCGACCTCGGCCTCCTCTTCCCCGCTGTGGGCCGCGGGCTCCTTCGACGCCGCCTGCACCACCCACGACGGAGCTTGGGCGTAAGGGTGCCGGATGGCATTCAGAAGCACCTCCCGCGTCGCGTCAGGGCGAACAAGGAGATGCGCAACAGCAAAATAAGGAGACCAAATACTCATCAAAGGCGCCGGATTCAATTGGTTGTACGGCGCCTTGCCGAACTGCCAGTCGTCCCCAAGGTTGGCCTTGGAGATGTCGTTCACCCGGCGCGCGATCTGGTCCGCCGACAGGCGCGCCGCCCCCATGCAATTGGGGTCTTGGAGACCGGCCATCTCGCCAATAAGGCAGGTGCATCGCTGCAACGGGAGGACCCGGCGAGTGATGAACGCGGCAATTAGGTCGTTACCGGTGAGCCCCTCCCATGTCTTCATCACTGCCACCCGCACCCAGAGATTGAGAATCTCCTGCGACGGGTGCCTGGGGGAGTAGCCCAGTTCATCTTAGCCCGCGGCGGCGCGATGGCGAATGCCGGAAGGTTGATGCGGTCTGCACCCAAGTTGCGGACGTTGAAGAAGGAGTTCGGCCATTTCTTGGCAGAGTCCTCCAGCAGAATCTTGGGGCAGTCAGCCCCGAACCGCTTCGAGATAACAGCGGCGCTGCAATCGGTGAACTCCCCGGCCGTCGGCCCCTGCTGCTTCAGGGAAAACATGTGTGCCCAGAGGTCGATCGTGGGCTGGACCCCCAGATACCCCTCGCAGAGGGTAATGAAGCCCGAAAGCTGGACGACTGCGCTGGAGCCGAGATGGTGGGGCTGGAGCCCGAAGAACTCATGGAACATGCGGAAGAAGGTGCTCGCTGGCAGCCCAAATCCACGCTCGAAATGCGTGAGGAAGACCACACGCTCCGTCCCCTAGGGATGCAGCCTCTGCTCGCCGCGCGACAGGCGGACGGCGACCTCTATCTCCCGCGGCAAGCGCCAGGACGCGCGGAGATGGGCGATGTCCTCGATGGTGACAGTTGAGCCCATACAGGAGCCCGACGGCAGCGCCATCAATGAAGACGAAAAGAGGGAAGAAGATGGATGACGATGAGGTTTTGCTCGAAGCAGCGTGTGTCGCAGCGCGGCGATCACAAGAAGCAGAGCAAGGGCGAAGAGGCAGGAGGGCGCGAGCGAGAATGATGTCCGCCGCCCCCTTGCCCCAATTTATAGCCCTTGGTTTGAACATGGGGGAGTGGGATCGTCTGCGCTCGCCTTTCCCACTACCCCGCAATAAGTGCGCACGTACGCACGCAATAACTGCACGAGGAAGAGCAACTAACCCCTGGATGCCGCAATAAATCCACACGCGTGGGCCAAGGGCGCGCATCGGCAGCCCCAAGCCCGTCGCCCAGTCCCATGGCGCGCGCGGCCTATCAGGCCCGTCCGAGTTCTGGGCACCACGTGGCGCCCGTGCGAAGCCCGAGGGATCGCCCCAAGATTCGATGGACTCCTCGGTTCCCGCCACCGCCGGGATGCCACGGTCCGGTTTCTGAAAAATAGCACATAGTGGGTGTTGCTGGACCCGGCGCTCGCAGAATTCGCCCTGCTTGAGGGGGAAACTACGAAGGCCCTCCCATCTGTAGACGGCGGACCTTCACAGCTTTGGGGACTACTGTCGGGGGGATGAACCTCGGGCAGGCAACGGAACCCGGATCCTTTTCAAAAAACAAAGGGGCGGCGTCGCCCCTCAAGCCGGCACGCGCTTGGCCGGGTTGCTCGACCCGGCCAGGCCCCGCAACCCGGCCAAGCTCTCTGACCCGGCCAGGCACCTCGACTCGGCCTCGACAACCAGTACAAGACAGCCGAACCCGACGCAACCAAGGCTTCCCCAATAAGCCAGCTCTACCCGTGGCGTGCTCCGCAACCCAGCCACGGGTTAGCTCCCATTCCATCCAGGCCGTACGATGGGACGAGTCTTCAGCCACTGATGACCAGGGCAACAGTGCCCCGCTCATGCCTCTGGTCAGCCAGAGCGTGGCAACAGTGCCCCTCACCTACCCGCTGACCAGGGCCGACGTGGCTAAAGTGCCCCCATCGTCACTGCTGACGATAGCAATCGACGACCTGATGGAGTGCCACTGTACACGACTCGACTCGGCCACTCTCTGACGATCGACAAGACGGCGCACAGTCCCCCTAGGCACGCGGGGCCCGCACCTAGAGGAACCCGGCAAACCACAGGCCCCCGGCAGGATCCAGCTCGGGTCCTCAGACGCTGACGACCCGACCCCGTCAACTTTTAACATTACCATTGTACCCCTGGGGGGTTGGCCTATAACCCCCCCCCCCGGGAGCCCTAATGCATACGGGCAAGCAGTGAGTAAGAAAGCCAGGATAGAGAAACTAGCCACCCACCGGCAAAATCCACTCAAGGAGAAGGAACAGCCTAAGCTTTAGCCGGCCTTCCTTCCTCCTCCACACAGCTCCAGGAGCAACGCTGTACTGTTACATACAAACCACACTCGGCAGGACTAGGGGTGTTATCTCTCCGGAGAGCTGCGAACCAGGGTATGTCTTGCATCCCGCGCTCGCTCATGCCAACCCCGCCTTTGGAGCCCACCAGTGCCCTCGAGCCTCCTCCTCTCTTTAGCCATCCCATGGCATCTGCCGTGCACCCACCACGACAGTACCTGTTGGCGCCGGATTACTACACCTGTGAGATCATGCTTGCCCGCCGGCAAGCCGCCAATCAGCACCTTGCGAGTTGCGAGGCTGAGGAAGAGGTGTTGTGTTGGCGCTCTGGGAAACGGCCGCGCACCAGGGCAGTCGTAGCACACCACAAGCGCTCCTGCGAGCGCCGTGGCTTTTGTTAGGTATATAATTTAGTTTCTTAAGGCGATCTCATTAGTTTTGGGAAGCAAATGACAAATCCCAAACGTTCGGGAATTATTAGCGTCCTCAATTAAGTATGTAAAAGGAAAAGTTTGGAAACGTTGTGTATCCGTACACATTTTGTAAGTACGTGCATATAGCACAAACTTTACTATATACTATCGCACTACATGTCTCTCTCTATATATGCTTGCAGACTGTGCTACTACTACTACTTATGTACATGCAAATGCATGTTTTAACATTACTATGCAGTTTTTGTAAAAGTAGAAAAATAGCACTAGTCAAGCTTGTGAAACGATTCGATGCAAAACAAATGCAAAAATGCTCATTTGATTGTTTACTTTTAGCTTCCTTCTCTATGGTTATTTCTCTATCGTAGTTTGTACGGAGTATCTCACTGGTCGGGAAGGCATGCAAATTCCCAAATCGCTTCCTACAGCCTGTATCGAATTTTTTTCCTAACAAGTTGTGCCGTGCAATTGGAATTCCAACTTGAGTACTACTACTAGGAGTACCAGGAGCCAGTTCTTTTAGGCTTCTACTCCCTCCGTCCGGGTTTATTAGACGTAAAGACAACTTCTCTTGGACCAAGACACATAGTAATTTGCTCACATTAATTCTTTCATTTCACTCCCAATGCGCTCTCTCACATGTATGCAACCAATGAAAAAGCACACATAGAGTAGATTAGTAATCCCATAACTACTACCTCCGTCCTGATATTGGTCCCCATTGTAATCTGTGTCAAATTTTAACCTTAAATTTAACTAATGAAATGTTTATGCATGTCACCCAAAATTATATAACTTTTGTTGACATGCACTAACATTTTATCAGTTAAATCTTTGGTCAAAATTTAGCACAAATTACAATGGTGACTAATAAACCAGGACAGAGGTAGTAGTTTAGAAGCCCAAATAAATGAGTGAGGCGCCTTATGTGACTAGTCTTATGGTAAAAGCCGGGGAAGAGACGACTTATTTTTTAAGCTCCCAAAAGAACTGGCCCTAGGAGTAGTAGCTAGGGATCAAGCGTGCGAGATGAATCGGAGAAAGTAAATGCAGAGAGATGAAATGCAAAAAAGACGGAGGGATGTGATGGTTGCTTGTCCGTTTATTTTACCAGGCCACTTATTACTACGAGTAGTGGGGTTTTGTGATATGACGGCTTTACTGCCGCGCCACGAGCGGGGTGAGACACCCATGCAGCACCGCCCTCTACACTAGTACTACCTCGGTTGTGGTTTATTAGTCCCCCATTGCATTTGACTGAAGATTTAACTGACAAAATGTTAGTGCATGTCAACAAAAAAGATTCGTATTTGAACATATTTTCAATGATTTAATTTTTGGTGACATGCATGACCAATTATCGTACTATATATAATGTCAGTTAAATTTATGGTCGTACTAATATATAGTACGGAGTTGTTTATTTTGACAAAGTATGTGGGGGTCATCTCATGTGTAACGAGTATCGATAGGTTTCTTCGGATATTATTTCTTCTCTAGAGCTCACAAAAATCTGGGTGAAATAGATAAAAATGTATCTTTTGCAAACAAAAGCGTTCAACCTGCATACAAAACTTGTGAAGAAATAACACTTATTGTGCTTTGCAAGAAATGATCTTTAAGAATTAGTTTTTGAGTATCGATTGTTATACATGTTGGCTACATATAACATGGCACTTTCTTATAGTCAACAGTTGGCTATACTATTAAGTATTAACCATGCTCTTATACACCTAGACGGGGGGATTAAATAAGGATGACTTGGAAGGGGGAAGAGGAGATGTAAGAAATGGTTCATCATAAGTCTTTCACCAGTACTGTAGTAAAAATTCTCATTTAATCTCATAAATGGCAAGCGAGAACTCTAATGGGGCAAAAGCATACATGGAAGATTCTAGACTAAACCATAAATGGATACACTTTTATTCAAGCGCGATACTATAATAGAGCAAGATCATGCATGGAAGGTTCTATACTATATAAATAAGAAGTTTCAACATGCTTAGACAGCGAATTACATTGAGCGAAGACTAATGATCAACATTTAACATGGTAATGCATATGTCCAGGTGGACCTCCTTGGCGTCCCCATGCACCATCCTGGAGGGAAAATCATACCATGCGTCTTCCATGTCCACATCGGCGGGATCGGAGCAGCTCGGTACAGGCCCAGTTAGAATGATGGAGGCGGTGTGGGCGCCCACGTACCTCTGAGGGGCAGTAATAGTGAGCACACACCCGTACATCGGCCTCGTGTTAGTGTCAGCATCAGCGGCGTTGCCCCTGACACACTCTACAGAGACGGGGCGGCGGCTTGCGCAGGCCTCATCGGTGCCCACGATTAAGTCAAAGATGCTGCCATCCTCCTTCGATACTAGCAAGCGGCGGTGATCCTCTAGCGACTCCAGCACGACGAATGGGTAGCACGTCTCGTACTTGATGTTCACCACAGCGGTCCAGTAGTGATCACCGGACGGTTGCGTGAGGTGATGCACGAGGCTCACCGGCGAGCCCCAAAACAGCGATGTGCACTCATAGTAGTAGACGCGGGGCACCTTGGAGGCATCGACCAGGCCGTCCACGAAACGGGAGTGGCTGTAGGGGACGTTGCGCCAGTTGAATACATGAGCAAGTTACTATGAGATTTAAATCCAAATAAGCAAAAAATAAATCATGATGGCTATAACAGAGATTAAACTAATCATGTGGACTAACATAGTAGATGAACAGACCAAATCTAGGACACATACTAGAAACATGAATTCCACCATGATTCAAACAGGAAGGACAGAAACACATACGGTGCAACGGGAGCAGCACCGTTGGCATTGATGTTGTCGCCCATGGCATTGAGGAAGTGGTTGCCGAGGTCGGGGAAGAAGTCATCATGGCTGAAGTCGTCGCTGCCAGCAGTCGCGCGAGTGCGCTCTCCAAATTCCAACAGCGCCTGCCGAATGGAGCATAGGAGGGAGTGGTTGTAGGGGACGTTGCAGCCGCTGAATGGAGCGCAGGAGTAGCACACGAAGAAGTAGATGGTGCTCCTCCCTAGTCTCTATCTCTACTCTTATAAAAGACCGAGTTGGTGATGATGGTGTGCTTGCCATCTTGTAATGTAGACCGTCTGATCGATATCTGGCGGATAGAAAGCAAACTATGACAATTTTACAAAAGATACCTGCACATCTCTCCACATTTACAGATAAGGCCTTGCCTTGTTCTTCCTTATCTCCCAGAACCTCATTGCTGAGCAGTTAAAAAAGGAAGTCTCTGGAACAATCTCGCATGGTGGCCACTGTCGGCGCCGTCCATCCCCATGCCTCCGCCCAGTCTGACCACCAGTCAGCACCACACCCCACTCCTCCTCACCTTATTTATAATCTTTCTCGAGATATCATTTTTTTGATGAAATTCTCGAGATACCATTCTTCCGATAAAATTCTCGAGATATCATTAGTTTTTACACATGGGATTACTCCTGCATGGGTCAATTACAACAGGTGTTTTGTAAAACAATGCATCTTGATGTTCCGTGCAATGCACGAGCATCTTGCTAGTTTTTTTGCATATAAATCCCAAACACCACGTAGACACGGTCTTTGACCATTTTGCAACTATGTTAGTATCATTGTTAGTGGTCAGCCGGTGCAAGTATTAGCCCCGAGTGTTTTAACCTTTTTTTAGTAGTGATATCTGGCGATTGTTCAGCCGGTGCAAGTATTAGCCCCGAGTGTTTTAACCTTTTTTTAGTAATGATATCTGGCGATTGTTCGCCACGAGCTCAATCATGGCAAATCCCACATAACCGTCAGATTTTCATCCGATGGTGGCCTGTTTTAAGCCATAGTATTTGACAAAACCTCCACCCTTACACACGTACTGTAACTGCGTCGCGGGCGTTTGAAACTGCAATGTCTCCTAGTGAACGTTTGCTGGGGATTGGAGTTAGAACCGATGGTGGTTCACAGTCGTTCCACGCTCGGGCATTGAAGTTTGTAACTACTTTAGATTAGAATATACTACTCCTCCGGTGCTAGTAGTAGAGCAGAGTCCTACTCCACTACTCTATATGCAAACTAGGGCATAGTAGTAGGTACTTTAGGGAGTACTAGTACTATGATCACTCAAGCAAGTTGTCTGGCATCGATATGACCCTATGCAGCTGGTATGTGTCTCGTAAGTCAAGCGGCATGCTGTAGTCATCATCACCTGTCCACTTCCCGCAGCACATATTTTCTTCTTCATCTTTGTCCGCACATAATCGTCCAATCTTCTTCCATCCCTCTTCCGAAACCCAAGCACTAACAATGGCAGAACCGAGCAGCGTCCACCGAAAGAGTGGCTGGAATTCACTCCCATAGAGGTAATCAAGCTCATTATTTCGCGTGTGGATAATCTCAGTACCATGTCGCTCGCCGCGTGCTCGTGGGGACTGTACCGTTTACTCAAAGCCCCCAGACCGGAGCTTTTTAAGCCAGCTCCTTGCTTGCTTATGTCACCTGATCTTCAGAAATGGCATGTGACGCAACATAACAATCATAGGGTGGCGAGCATCAACCCCCTTGACTGCGATTCGATCCCCTTCACCCTCAACTACATTAATGGTATGTCCTGGGTCGGGATGAACACGTCTTGGATGGTGCTCGTCGACGGTGGCAGCAGCTGGATGCTCGTGGAGGTCTACACCCGGTGATTGATCCCCTTCCTTCGATTAACACTGCACTACTTTGGCACCGCGGCCTAGAATACTCGGAATCTTACAATAGCCAACATGATACCAAGTTTAATTTGCTCAAGGTTGTAATCTGCCAAGTGCCCACAAGATCTGCGAATTATAAAGACTTCAGGTTAATTACGTTCTTCAACCGCGGTCTCGCCTATCTGACAGGTCACTGCGGTAAGTGGATAAATCTGCACGTCCATCGCAAGATCATGCATGCTCCATGGTTCTTTGATGCCATTGAACACAAGGGCTTCATTTACGTTGTCGACTCCTTCTATGGCTGGATGTATTGCTGGACTACTCCAGTCCTCGCTACAAACGACTATTACAGCAGTATGTTACTTTCCTATGATATCATGATGTCTTGCTTATATTACTGTCAACATTTACTGAAAAAATATTCATTCTTAGAACATGCTGTTCTTAAGGTTGACTATAGTAAGTGCCCTTTTTTATTTGACTCCAACTTTATATGATGTTGTATGCCGCCTGATGTCCCTACCCTTTCTAATCCCAGAACCTTTCAAAGAAAAGCGGCATGGCAGTTGTAGGTGGTTCCTGGCTCGATCAGACAATGGTGAACGATTGATGATCGTTCACACGTACCGTACGTGTTGTTTTGCGGAATACAATCACAGTCACTGCAAGTTCTTTGAGAAGGATCCCAGCTTCTCTGGGCCTTCAGGAATTTTTGGCTAGAGGCTGGTAAGTAGCCTTGGTACACGCTCTCTATTTCTCAGACTGAATTATCCGATTAACTAGGAGATAACTGACGGCAAGGATCATGATGGCAGCGCGGTTTCGTTCATCAGGCAAAACTGTGTGTACACAGTGTACCATGCGTCTCTGCATGCACCATACCCTGATATGTGCCGCCACGCTCTATAGCCCAAAGTATGAGAGAGGGTCGCAAGTATCAGACTTTGACCTGTTGGCTGGAGTTTCCCCCATCAGGCACCCATCTGGTTCAAGCCGTCAGCCAATCTCCACAGCTTAATAAATAGTAATGTCTAACTGAGCCAATTAGTTAGATGCGTACACTTGGTGTAGTAGGATCTTTATTTAGTTTGATGCATACACTTGTTCTTTTTTGGTAGCCCTTTTGTGATGATGGCTGATGTTTGGTTTGGAAGAGTGAGCTGCGTCTTTCACTCTTCTGGCCTGCTTACTGCTTCTGTTGCACCCCCAGCCCTGGTTGGTGCTGCTGCTGTTTTCAATGTACAATCGGTAGTATATTTCGTCTGTTGGTTGAATAAATGTGTTGTTAGAACGACAAACACAATGTTTTGGAAGTCGTTGCACGGTCCGATCCTTTAGTGCCCCGTATCGTACGTAGCGCATACTATTTTTGGTACGGAACATATTTTGCACCTGTCGATAACATGCAGCCAACTGATGAATGCCCAATAGAGGAGCCCATAATTAACTAGAAGGGAGGCTCTCACATGAATCCGGTCCAGGTACATGCTCATGGTCCCCTAAACATAAATAAGTAAATAAATAAATAAAGCTAAATGCTCAAGCACGAGTTCTTTAAATTCACGATTTGAAAAGTCAAATTTTAACAGGAGTATATTATTTCCTATGATAGTGTCATTACATTCAGTCGATATTATTCTTAGGCAAAGATAGCGAGCAATCTTCTTTCTCCCACCATTTTCTTCCTGCAACCAGTGGACCCATGCAAATCAAAGTCAACGTCGTAAATAGTTCCGGTCCATTTTTATTTTTCGATAAGAATGTCCAACCCAGCCCAACACATTGGCGACAACACTTTATCCTCCGCCTTGGTGCGCTCGCCGCGGTGCCGCCGTCTGGCCCTGTCAACATAGTGAATCGGGAGAGGACTGTAGTTGTGAGTATGACAGTACGGACCCACCAGGTCCACTCGCAAGCACCTCTTTTACTACTCAGATGCACCCCTCGTTTTTTACTCTAATCCACCCTGCTAATATGTGGGACATCATTGTCAATGTATAGTCAATTAACGACAGAATTGCTCAACTTTTTTTTGAGGATTTCTTTGGAGGAGCAGACTATAAACTGGGTTGTGCGGTCTCTGTGGCCCACCTAATAACATGACCTGCCCAACCATTTTTTCTTGGGGAAAATAGGTAGCCTACTAGTTCTTTTTGAAGAATACCCAAGCTAGGCCTATTTGTTTTCTCCGACTTACTGGGCTGTAAATCATTCAAGATGAGGAGGGATGCATTCCGGCCTGGCCAAAGAGTATGGTCAGTATATCTTAAAAGTAATATCAAAGGGGTTGCAAATTCCAAAACAATTATAGCAAATGTGCAATTAGTTTCTTTTTTTGTTTTTGTTCTTCACTGATATTTTATATTTCATTCGATTTTAACATGACATGGTACTAATTTATTTTTAAATTTGTTTTAGTATGGCTACTAATTTTTGGATTAAGAATATTTTTTTCTCCAGCAAAAATATGCGAATTTTTAAAATTCCGCACATTTTTTAACCCTGGCATTGACCAGAAAATGGGCAGCGATTCTAAAAATGGAAAATGGGCTGCAATAACTTCTATATGAATTAGCAAATGAGTAAAATTATAAAAATAATAGCAAATTGGTTGTACACGCCACATATTTCGAGGCTGACTTGTTTACGCAAGGATTTGACAGTCGACACACGATTCTAGCAGCAGAGATTGTTGGATGTCCATCCAACGGCTGACGTGCTTCTTCAATCTCTGATCTTCCTACTCAATCCGCCTAAACCAGCGCCGACGGGACTGCCTGCTCCCTCCTCTTGTGGCCCGCTGTGATGCTGTGCAGGCTTCACCGGCCCACCCTACTCCCTCCGCTAGCCTGGCCGCACGCAATCAACTGCCTCCTTATTACGTTAAAAAATGATTCCTCCCACTGACATATGGGGCGCACTGGTTCGGAGGCTGACTTGCGGGCCTACTAAGTTGACACAGACGAAGGGCTTTGTCAACTTAGTCAATATGAACGATTATAGCTCCAGTGACCATACGATGTTGTAGTGCTTCTTCAACCTCTGGTCTTCTTGCTCCAGCCGCCCAAACCAGCACCGGTCGTGCCGCCTGCTCCTACCTCTCGTGGCCGGCTGTGCTGCCGTGGAGGTCTCACCGCCCCCTACTACTCCCATCGCTGGCCAGGCGATCCCTCTACTCACCACACACCCTGTTATTCTGCGACGACGACAACCTCACACTTCAGCCGAACCAGTGAACCCTCATACTCCTCTCTGCATGGGCATCCACTGCCGCGTCTTCCCCAGCTCCGCGTCGTCCCCTTCCTAGGCCTCGTCGTTGTCCACCGCCTTGGTGCTCTTGGTGTGGCGTGGTCAATGTGGTCAAGGAACAACTTCCATCAGAATAGGTACGTGAATTGTCAGCTGGGTCCAGGATGCAGCAAGGAAGTGCAACCTTATTACGCGTAAAAAATTTATTCCTCCACCTGACAGCAGGGACCCACCGGAAGGGCCTCTATATTTAGTGAAAAAAAGCCCCCCCCCCCGCTGACAGTTTGGATTCACCAGCTATATCTTCGCACGCAAGGAAGTGCCTCCTTATTACGCACAAAAAAAATGAAGACTCCCCCTGCTAGCTGGGACCCACCATAGTGGGAGGCTGACTTGTGGGCCTACTAAGTTGACGCGGACATAGGGCTTTCTCAACTTAGTCAATATGAACGACTATAGCTCCAGTGACCGTACGATGTCCATCCAACGACTGTAGTGCTTCTTCAACCTCTGGTCTTCTTTCTCCAGCCGCCCAAATGAGCGTCGGTCGTGCCGACTGCTCCTGCCTCTGGTGGCCGGCTCTGCTGCCGCGCAGGCCTGACCGCCCCATCCTACTCCAACCTCTGGCCAGGCCATCCCTCTACTCACCCACAACCCCAGTTATTCTGCGGCAACAATAGCCTCACACCGCAGCCGAACGCGTCAACCCTCGTATTCCTCTCTGCGTGGGCATCCACTGCGGAGTCTTCCCCAGCTCCGCGTCGGCCGCTTCCTAGGCCTTGCCGTCATCCACCGCCTTGGTGCTCTCGGCGCGGTGTGGTCAATGTGGTCAAGGAACGACTTCCATCGGAAGAGTACTGTACGTGGAGAGGCTGACAGCTAGGTCCACGGCCGCAGCAAGGAAGTGCATCCATATTAAGCGCAAAATAATGATTCCTCCACCTGACAGCAGGGACCCATTGGACAGGCCACCGTATTTTGCAAAAAACATTTCCCCCTAACTGCTGGGACCCACCAACTACATCTTCACACGCAAGGAAGTGTCTGACAGTCAGGACCCACATGGTCGAAGCGTACATAGCATTGTCATTCTGGTCGCGAACGTGTACGTACATACTGGTCGATCTGTATATCTGCAGGCTGAAGCGATGAAGCATGGCCGAGTAAGGAAGGGCACGTGTCTTAGTAGAGGCGCGCACGTAGCATGTACACGTACATACAGCCAGGGTGCAGGAAAGTAAATATGGCCACATACGTACTTACGGGCGGGGTATCGAACACCTACTCGCGCATACGTACGGCCAGGGCTCGTGTACATGGAGAGGCAGCGACGGCGTCCTGTTCATGGGCAGCCAACCGGCTGGGTCAGAACGGAGAAACTGCATCATAGTGTTCATCAGGAGGCAACCGGCTTGGACAGAACAACCGATCGAACCAAGGCCTGGCGTACCACAGAACTGAGGAAATGGCCTTGTGTTTGACCGCCTAGGGTCGAAACGGGATCCTGTTCATTGGGAGGGGTCTGGCGTACCGCAAAATGGAGGAAACAGACTTGTGTTCGAGTGCCTCCGGTCAAAACGGGTCCTGTTGATTGGGAAGGGTGTGGCGTACTACAAAACGGAGGAAACAGACTTGTGTTGGAGTGCTACGATCAAAACGGGGGTCTTGTTCATCGGGAGGGGGGTGGAGTACAGCAAAACGGGACTCTATGGGCTACTGTTCATCTCCACCGTCAACCTCCTCCAGCCTCCACGGGCTACTGTTCATCCACCGTCGACCTCCTCCCACCTCCACCTGCGACTGTTCATCCACGGGCTCCTGTTCATCCAGCCTCCACCACTCCTCCACTGGCTACTGTTCAACCACCCCTCTCCACGGGATCCTGTTCAACCACCCCTCCACGGGATACTGTCCATCCAGCCCTCCACCAGCTACTATTCAACCAGCCCTCCACGGGGTCATCCTGTTCATCCAGCCCCAACCGGCTCGATCGGGGTCCTGTTCATCCAGCGGCAACAGCCTCTACACCCCCATGGGGTCCTATTCATCCAACCCACGTCGGGAACTGTTTATCCAACCCCCAACAACGCTCACTGTTCATCAAGAGGCTGCGGGTTCGATCGGCTTCAGTTAGCAGCAGTAGCGAAGGAATCGCTCGATCGGGTTTAGCTAACAACAAGGGATCGATCGGGGTTCAGTAACATAGCTAGTGCAATCGCTCGGGTTCAGTAGGCGAACGCCTCGCTCGGGTTCAGTTAGAGCCCAACGGCTCGCACCCACGCATGTACATGTATGAGAGAAACACGCATCACTTGGCTCCCGACCACCCACCGTAACCGGGAACTCCCCAATATTTTCCTCGCCCTCGCTTCTACCACGGGTATTTCCATCATGGACGGCCCAAAGAATGTCATGCAGCTGCGTCTCTGGCCAGCCTAGGACAAAAGGCCCATTTTCTATCATGATTTTTTGTCATATAAGTAGGATCCCACCACATCTATGATGATACCGGGTTTCGTCACAATTATCATCATAGAAGCGCCATAAGCATGACATAATTTTTTTTGTTCGGCCCAAAATGTCACGGATGTGTCTTTTTTTGTAGTGTCACATTCTTCAGTTAGCGGACGACCCAGATCATCTTGATCTGACAGCTCACAGGCTCGCCATCGTGTCGCCATTACTATTCTGTTTCACTAGCTGTAACTGTTTTCTGTCATTTGTCGTTAGGCTATATAAGCCAACTCGTTCCCGTCTGTAAGCTATCGATCATTTGATGAATTCATATCGACAATAATTTACAGCAATATAGCATATTCCTCTTGGATGCCAAATACACATGCGTCTCTCAAACCCTAACTCCGATCCACCAATTTCTGATCTCGATCTACAGATGGGGCGTGAATATTGGTATCATGAGCTAGTCTGATCCTCGGCAGAGCGCGGAGAGGCGTCGAATTCCTTTTCCCACCCTTACCTCCCATCTTCCTTACGGCGTGTGGTGTCAGGGTTGCAGTACAATGGTGGTATGGGGGCGCTAGCGGCGGTAGACCTGTTCGGCGACAGCTTAGGGCCAGAACTGGTTACAGGGACACATCGTTCCTGTGGTAAAATTCTAGGTTCCTACTGAGTGGTGTTGCAGGGGTAGATCGCGTCGGTGGTGGCAGGAGTCCCAGATCCGATCAGGTTCCAGATTTCTCTGGTGGTAAAATTCCTCTCGGATACTTGGGATCTCGATGGGGTGGTCGTAGGCAAGCATGGATGAAAATGACGTCGCCGAATTGATGGCACTCAAGGGCGAGGTCATCCAGAACCGTGAAGATACTGCTGAAATGCGAGGTGACTTGGATGGTTTGCATAAGGATGTTCACGCAATCAACCTCAAATAAGATGCGATGACAAAGGTCATGACAGGCGTGCAAGATGCAGTTACGACTCTCAATTCTCAACTGTCCACCATGGCAGATGTGCTTAAGAGTTTCTCCACAAATAGAGCACCTTCACCTATGCAGCCTGTAGTTACTCAGCGGGCTCCCGTATCAGATGCACCCATGGCTGTGACAGAACCTGCAGAACAAGAGCTACCTAAATCTCTTACTGAAGAATTCCATAAGCGCTTAACAGCAGAACAGGGAAAAACCAAGCAGTTGTCACTGCAAATCCCACCAAATTTGGCACCGATCAGAGTACCAAATGGTGCCCCTCCCCCGTGTTATGCAGACACAGTTCAAAGTGATGCTCACTCAGGTAATGAAACTCCATCTGCGGCTTATATAACTTCTCATACTCCCGCCTTTCACAAATTTTAGCCCCATGTTTTATGTACGTCTTGGGAGGACTACTACAAGGAATATGAACATGAAATGCATACACAATTCCTCAAGTCCATCACAAAAGGGCCTCGTTTGGAATTCCCCAATTTTGATGGCACTAACCCTCGTGGGTCGATCCATCAGAGTGAGAATTTTTTCAGATGGCAGGAACACCCAATGAATACAAAGTGAATATGGCCCAAATGCATAGCATGGGCAAGGCTGACATTTGGTTAAGACGTTCAGGCCTTCTAAAGAAAAAGCCCAACTGGGAACAATTTTGCACTAAGCTCCTTCATAGGTTTTCTGCTTCCAGTTCCTATGATCTCACTGAAAAATTCAACTCCATGCAAGAAAACACTTCTACTGTGGCTGAGTACACTGAAGAATTTGAAGAGTTAATGGCAAAGGTTCAGCAAGACAACCCAACACTTACTGAGAGCTGATTTGCGAGATGTTATGTCAGTGGATTAAGACCACAACTCAAATTTCAGTTAAGACCACTAAGGCCTCTCATACTAATTGATGCTTACTGGTTGGCGAATGATCTGGAAAAGGGAGCACCAGTGAAAAAGCAGTTTCGACAATATACCACATTTTGAAAACCATGAACGGCCTACTCCAAGCAAACTATGATAAGTCAGGGCAAACCAACTGACTTTAAAGCATCCACATTTACTCAAAGGCCTAGGGAGCTGGGTAAATGCTGAAGATGTGGGGATAACAAGATGCACGGTCACAAATGCAAGCAGACCCCTGTTATTCAGTTTCTCACTGGAGAGCAGCAAGAAGAAAACATCATGGAACAAGAAGAAATTGAGGAGAGTGATCAGGAAGTTCAGAATAATGGAGAGGAGCAGTGCATGAAAATCTCACTACAAGCAATGCAGGCTGACAGTGTCAACACTATATCCATCCTGGTGCACATTGAGGGAAAACAAGATATTGCTTTAGTTGATTCTGGCAGTAATTCCACCTTCATGAGCCTATAGTTTGCTCTCTAGACCTCCTGCACCATTTTGAAAGACAAAAGTAAAGTTGTGATAGTTGCTGGTGGAGGAAAACTTTGGTCTGGGTCTTACATTCCTGAGACCACCTTCACTGCTGGTTCTCATCAATTCTAGCAACAATTCAGAGTGTTGGACTTACCTAGGCATGATATTGTGTTAGGATCAGGTTGGATGGCCAAACACAGTCTTGTGACATTTTGTTATGATCCTAGACAACTAATCATCAATCATCAGGGCCATAACTCTATCACAATACCTACTTGTGAGACTCTATCTGCTACAAATGAAATAGATGCACCGGAGTTGAACAGATTACTACTGAGTGGAGCTCCTGGGTTTGCCATCCAGCTAGCAGAAGATACAACAATCCAAAAGCAGTAAATCACATCCCACCCCTCCTGAAATTAAGGAGATATTACACTCTTTTCCTGAAGTTTTCAAAGAACCTAAGGGATTTCCACCTCCCAGAGGTTTGGACCATGAGATACCTCTCAAACCAGAATCTAAACCACCTAACATCAGGCCTTATTGAGTGCCCCATATGCAGAAAAATGAGATGGAAAACAAGTGCACAAACTGTTGCAGTCTAAAATCATCAGAGAAAGTCAGAGCCCTTATTCATCACCAGCAGTACTAGTAATGAAGAAAGATGTAACTTGGAGGCTTTGCATCGATTACAGAATGTTAAATGCAACAACAATCGAAAACAAATTCCCTATACCTGTAATTGAGGACCTCTTGGATGAACTACATGGTGCAAAAATCTTTTCCAAACTGGACCTGAGATCTGATTACCACCAAGTGAGAATGAGTGAACAAGACATACCCAAAACTGTCGTCAGAACCTATTTTGGGCATTATGAGTTCCTTGTTATGCCATTTGGGCTCACAAATGCCCCTGGTACCTTTCAAGCATTGATGAACAACATCTTTGACCCTTACCTCAAAAACTTCATCTTGGTCTTCTTTGATGACATTCTCATCTTCAGTAAAACCCCAGAAGAACACAAGGAGCTCTTAAGGATAGTTATGGAACTACTTAAGCAACGCCAACTACATGCCAACTTATCCAAGTGTGTTTTTGCCGTGGACCACATCTCTTACTTGGGGCACACTATTTCTGGGGAGGGAGTATCAAGGGATCACTCTAAAATTGTTGCAGTAGCTGATTGGCCAGTCCCTACTACTCCCACTCAACTCAGTTTTTTGGGACTATGTGGTTACTACAGAAGATTTGTTCACAGTTTTGGTGCTATTGCTGGAGCCTTGCATGATGTATTGAAAAAAAGATAAGTTCACATGGACAACTGCTCAAACAGAGGCTTTCCAAGCTCTCAATCAAGCTTAGATCTCTGCTCATGTTCTGGCCCTTCAAGACTTTGCTTCTCCTATTGTATTGGAAATAGATGCATTAGGGACTGGGTTAGGGGCAGTAATCATGCAGAAGGGCAAACCAATAGCCTACTACAGATCTACTCTATGCCCTAAAAAAGCTGCTCTATCCACATATGAAAACGAAGCATTAGCTATTACAGAAGCACTTAAGAGATGGAGACACTATTTTTTGGGAAATGATCTCATTATCAGCTGATCATCAAAGCTTATAGTTTATGACTGACCAGAGAGTGGCTACTAGCATTCAGCACAAATTGATGCTCAAGCTATTGGAATTCAATTTTGTCCTAGAATATAAGAAAGGAAAAGAGAATATTGTTGCTGATGCCTTGTCCAGGAAACATACATGCGTGACCATCTCAATGGCAACTCCAGAATGGATATCTGAAGTGGAAAATTCCTACAGTGCAGACCCCCATTGCCTGAAACTCTTGGAACAGCTGCTTCTGTCACCTACTCACACAGTCCATCAAAACAAGCTGCAAGATGGAGTTATCAGACACAAAGGAAAAATATATGTTCGGAAGGATTTATCTTTAAGGAACATACTTCTGTAGGCCCTCCACTCATCTGCTATTAGAGGTCACTCTGACCAGAAAGCTTCTTATCATAGGCTTAAAAATGTGTTCTAATGGCCAGGAATGAAAAAAGATATGGACAATTTTGTTCTGATCTGCCCTGTCTGCCAAAAGAACAAAGGTGAACACTACCCTTACCCTGGTTTTCTTGATCCACTTCACATTCTTGATATGGTCTGGACACACATCAGCATGGACTTTGTAGAGGGTTTACCAAAATCAGATGGTAAGGAGCTCATTTTGGTAGTGGTGGAGAGACTATCCAAGTTTTCTCATTTCATTCCTTTGGCCCATCCCTATACTGTTCAAACAGTAGCCAGGGCATTCATTGACAATGTTCTGAAACTGCATGGTCCTCCTTTGTCCATAGTATCTCACAGAGATAAGATCTTCACTAGCAAAATCTGGCAAGATATATTTGTTGCTATGGGCACTGAATTACGACACAGTTGAGCTTACCACCCACAAGCTGACAGACAAACTGAGCATGTAAACCAATGCATTGAAAGTTATTTGAGATGCCTTTCTTTTGCTGAACCTAATAAGTGGGCACTACATCTCTCCATGGTAGAATAATAGTACAATACCTCCTTCCACACCTCTCTCTGGAGGACACCCTTTGAAGCAATGTATGGCTTCCCACCTCCGGATATTCCCCTCAAGTTCTTTTCTGCTCCAACGGAGAGCGAGGCCACAGGTTTCCTCGAGAACAGAAACACCATGTGGCAACACTTGAAGGTGAACCTAGTTGCTGCTCATGCCCATATGAATAAATATGCTAAACTGAAGTGAAGCGAAAGAGTACTGATGGTGGGAGGCATGGTTTATCTTAAAATGCAACCCTATCAGCTCAATGCCTTTGGCGTCCGTTCCCACATCAAACTACAGAGCAAGTACTACCACCCCTTTCTTTTCAACGCCAAAATAGGCAATGTGGCATACAAGCTTCTGCTACTAGGTGGTGTGGGTATCCATTCGGTATTCCATGTGAGACAACTCAAAAAGCACCTGGGTCCAACAACAGTTCCGTGTTCTGATTTACCTTTGATTAGTTCTGACGGCAAAATTCGCACTGAACTAGCAGTAGTGTTGGGAACATGACAAATACCACGGAACAACCTTCCCGTCGTTCAGTGGCTGGTACAATGGGAGAACCAACCTCCGGAAGATCCATCATGGGAAGACGTAGATTTTCATCAAGAAAACATTCCCAACTTTCTTCAAAGACACTGTTCAAGGTTGGTTCAACAAAGCACCTCCTTGAGAACAAGTTCGTCTTCAGAAGGGGGTATTGTCAGGCCTGCATATCTTCAGTCCAGGG
Source organism: Triticum aestivum (assembly GCF_018294505.1). Lineage (NCBI taxonomy): Eukaryota > Viridiplantae > Streptophyta > Magnoliopsida > Poales > Poaceae > Triticum > Triticum aestivum. The sequence continues at coordinate 488,475,413 of NC_057810.1, read as the reverse complement.
TGTCACACTCTTCATTTAGCGGACAACCCAGATCGTCTTGATCCGATGGCTCGCGGGTTCGCCATCGTGTTGCCGTTACTGTTTCGTTTCACTAGCTATAACTGTTCTCTGTCATTTGTCGTTGGGCTATATAAGCCAGCTCATTCACGTCTGTAAGCTATCTATCATTTGATGAATTCCTATCAACAATACTTTATAGCAATATAGCATATTCCTCTTGGATGTCAAATACACATGCGTCTCTCGAACCCTAGCTTCGATCCCCCTATTTCCGATCTCGATCTACAGATGGGGCGTGACAGTCACGCGAGGAACTACTTGAGCCTCCCATGGTGTCTGGTCAGTTGGCCCATGTTCTCCCCCTTCTTTCTTTCTTTCTTTCCCCTGATGATCTGGTCCTACTCTGTTTTGTCTCGTTGGTATCTCCCCTTTCCTGTAGCCTTCCTCTCCTTCTAAGTCAAGGGAGTAGGTGAGATCTGCTTCATTTGCTCTTTCCCCCTTGGTTTCTTCTACCACTTCCACAAGTTGATCCTTTCCTACTTTTGATAGTTGCATATGAAGCTTTAGAAGAAAATGGTGCCTTTGCGCACCAAATCTGCATGAAAAAGAGACATGTTGTATGATGGTTGTGGAGCAACAATAATTCTGAAAATATATTACTTAAGTGCATGAAGGGCCAGTAACCAAAATCATAACTGAGGTGAAACTAAATAAAGATGACCTCTGAAATACTATGCAAATGATACTGATCAACGCCGAGGAAGAATAGCCTCCCCACACCCTGAAGAAGCAGTGCAGGACCAAGTTGGTCCTGCTCAATGACAACTCGGACTCCTCAGGGGGGGTCTGAGCCTCCCGAAGAGGTTCCACAAAGGAACCCCAGGGTCAAGCCCCCTGCCAAAAGGTATGAATCTGCAAACACTCCAGGCATTTGCTTTATGGCTTATTATTGATCGTGTGTACGCTTTTTATATTGCAGCCCACCGCACGACCTCCCCACTGATCAAGTCTCAAATGGGAATTCTCCGCCAATCAAAGTGGTTGAAAGTGGGACTGTGTCACGCTCTATGCCTCCTCCGATCATCGGGGAGACCAGAGAGGTGCTGTCCTGAAGGACCCCTCCCGGCTTGGACATGAGTGGTGGTGGTGATGTCATCATGGCCGAGGTTAACACCTCGGACACCAAAGACCAGGAGGGGGTTCCCTCTTGGTGAACAAGGAGGGGGAGCTCGGTCCATCCGATCCCTCTCGAAAGACGGTTCTGGAGCCCCCAAGGATGTCGGAGACATCAATTCTGCCCTCCATCAAAGGGGAAGCCAGGGCCCGCCGCCATTGCCAAACACTGGAGATCTGGTTGAGGCTGGGTCGCTAGATGTGATGGAGAAGGCTTTGAATGGATCTTCCATCATCGTGGAACACGGCGCCCTGATGGGCATGGTTTTGCAAAGTATTCGGTCCGTTAACAGCGGACTGAAGGAAGCCTTTAGCGGCCTCCTAACGGGCTTCGAGGTAAGCCATGTAATATTCTTTCCATAAAGTGGATTTCTTGAGCAACATTGTGCAATCCTCATATATAGCAGCCCCCGAGACTCTGTCAGGATTGAAAAACCTCGCAGAGGATCGAAAATCATTGAATCGTGAGTCTAAATGATGCGATCCTTTTGTTTTTATAGGCCTCGTCTATGGCGGTGACTGCCAATGCCGTGGAGCTGGCAAAAATGAATTGGAAGCGCAAAAGCTCCGATGAGGAGCTCAACCTTGTCAACAAGCGGTTTGAAAAGCACAAGGTTAGTCCGGTCGAAACTTAGTAATTCAGATTTCCCTTATCGAGCAAGGTATTCAGGGTTATCCCTAAGCAAGAATTGCTTAATTTTGACTGCAGTTGTTTCCGCGGAGGTCGAGAACCTCAATGTTGAACTGAAGAAGTCTAAGGAAGAAGCGGCTGAACAAAAGGCGGCAGCCAAGCGAGCAGCCGCCGAAGTCACGACGGTGAAAATTGTCAGCGATAAGCATGAGGCCAGAGTGGCTGAAGTGCAGCAAGAGCTCAAGTATGCCGTCACTAAATGTGAGGACCTTGAGTAGAAAAATAATGGTCAAGCCATCGAGCTATCCAAGATAAGGAAGGAGATCCAGGAGGCGAGGACGAAGACGGGGGGCACCTGGGAAGAGCTCCGCCAAGTAAAGAAAATTGTAGATGGTAAGGGTACTTACTACAAAGTGTCTTTGGCAGTCACAGGTTCGCGTTGCTCACACGGGTGTGGCATTCCTCAGGCGCGTTTGCGGATCTTCTGAAGAGTGCGGCGGATGCGACAAAACATTATGCGGCTCGGGAGAGTGATGCCGAGCGCATGCTGTTCTGGGCGCAGTTCCAAGCGCCCGAACACCCTCCCCTCTTGAGTAATCAGATGAAGCAGCTGATGGAGCTGCATCGGATGACGGAACCAGACATGACGGACCTTTGTGTCCGGCTGTGGCCTTCAGAGCCAATACAGATCAACTACTTTAGTCTGGTGTAGAAGTTGTGCGACGTTGCTTCTCGGGTTGACGTTGTAAGTGCTCCATCTGCATCGAGGGAGCTCAGATGGCCTTCACAAATACCATAGTGCACTGGCCCAAGATCAAGCCGGTCGAGATGGCCACCGGACCCCCGCCCTCTGGAAAGGAGCATAGGTGTCCTGAGCAATATTTCCCCATTGTGATGGATGGTGCTCGGGCAGTAGAGGCCCAGTGTTCGAAATATGTAATTCTTGAGTGATCGCAATATAATGTGTAAATGACAGTTGAACCTTTTGGTTTATAATGCAGCTATTTTGTATGGTTATCATACTTGTATCTGTTTTAATTTTATTTTGACTCCTGCGGTCGTTCTATTCTGAAATTTACTAGTTGTCGGCTTCAGCCCCCATGTAGATGCTACAAGGGGTGTTTTGACCATCACATTGTGACCCTTAGTTGACCTCGCGGTGCCCGAAGATGGTAGTGCGTGAGGGAAACAAGGCAATCGGACTATACGTCTTTAGTGCTTTCACTTAGCCGTAGGAGCTTGACTGCGGGGGCTAGTGACTAGCCCCTAGTGTTTTGTGAAGTCCGGGAGAGCCGAGGTATATACCTGCTTCACGTGGTTTGTATAAAGACAAAACCCTTCGTATAACATGACGTAATCTCTAGCCATTATTAGTTTGACACTTGTGTCATCGGATTGCAGACCAGTTCTCGCTTATTATGACAGTCAGTTTTCGGCTTTCTTCACTGAGGTACTTGACCGGGCTAGCCAGAAGTACAATCGCAGTGGTTCTCCCTTTACCCTCCTAGCCGAACATGTGGAACGTAAGAGGGAAAACATAGGAGCCGGGCAACCCAACTATTGACCCAAGACATAATTCAGAACCAATTCATATAATGCAATATCCGAGACGCCGGATACGTGAAAGAAAAGATAGTGTCGGAGTAATGCTTGGGGTGAGTTTTATAGTCAAGTCCCTGGTCTATTAGAAGATCGCATCTAAAAAAGGAAAAAAATGTACCGAGCTATGTTGCTTCGGCACCGAAGAGAGGGAAAAAATATGCAATATAAATGACTGCAAGAGGACCGTAAGGAATGGCCTTTATTTCTGGTGAATTCATGACATCCAACCGTACAATTCGGACTTCCGAAGCAACCGTTACGGATACTTCGATATAAAATAAACTTTTACATGGGAAAGGTTTACACGGGGCCTTAGTTCATAGTTTGACGTCCCTACTATGCCCTGCTGCACGTCTACGCCTTTGCTCCTGGCTGAAAGAAGAACTCTTTGGAGGGGATGATAATTTGTCGACATGCCCTTGACAAGAGGTCTTTAGAAGTCACCATGCTGTGCTAGCTTAATGCTAGATAGGTCCTAGATGGTACATGTTTATGTCGGAAGACGTGTTTGACCATAGTTCTGTTGAACAGAACACTTGGTTCTCGGGTGATTGGTCCCCACAGCTACCCATGGTATTTTAAGCATGAAGTTGTGCCTAAGAGGCACGTATTGTGTGACTGGAGTGAGAATGCTATGTGTGTGTGGGGGGGGTATCCCTATTTATGTGGAGCGTAGGGAGGCTCCTCGAACGGAGACAGGGCGCGGGCCCGTTTACTCGCATCCTTGCCTTGACGGTGGGCTGGTACTTTGGCGCCTCTATGTTGGTTTGGAATTCAGCTGCGAGAGCCGCCGTGTGCTCCTCAGTTCGGAGTGAGCGCTGCATGTTGCCATTGAATCTGATGATGCCGTAGGTCCGGCCATCTTTAGCTTCAGGTATGCGTAATGGGGGACAACGTTGAATCGAGCGAACACCGTCTGGCCAAGAAGTGCGTGATAGCCATTGTGAAAGGGGACAATGTCGAATATCAAGTCTTTGCTGCGGAAGTTGTCTGGCGAGCCGAACACTACTTCCAGGGCCAGGGTACCCTAGCAGCGGGCTTCGACGCCCGCGATTGGCCCTTTAAAGGTGGTATTACTGGGTTTGATCCTTGACGGATTGATACCCATTTTCCTCACTCTATCCGAATAGAGTTCAGTCTGTTGCCTCCGTCCATGAGGACTCTAGTGAGGTGGTACCCATCGATAATGGGGTCAAGGACCAGGGCCGCCAATCCTCCATGACGGATACTGGTCGGATGGTCCCTGTGGTCGAAGGTGATCAGACACGCCGACCATGGGTTGAGTTTCGGGGCTACAGGTTCTATGGTGTAGACATCCCGAAGTGCGTGCTTCCTCTCCTTCTTATGTATATGCGTGGCATAGATCATATTCACCGTCTTTACCTCGAGAAGGAATTGTTTTTGGCCTCCATTGTTTGGCTTGCGAGGTTCCTCGTCGTCCTCGTTGCGGGGGCTTTTGCCTGTGTCCTCGGTTGTGAGTTTGCCGGCCTGTTTGATCATCCAACAGTTATGGTTGGTGTGGTTGGCAGGCTTGTCAGACGTGCCATGGATCTAGCAGGGCCTGTCCAAGATTATGTACAACATGGTGGGTCCTTCCTGGCTCCCCTTAGAGGGCTTCTTCCGCGGTCCTAATTTGGAGTTACGGAATCCGGCATCAGATTCGTGTCATTGGTGCTGGTGCCGTTGTGTCAACACTTGTTTTTGCTACATCATGGCTTCTCGTTGCCATCCCAGACTTCTAAAGTACCAGGCTCCTCTAGGCTGTTGCTTCTACGAGCTAACCAGCTATCTTCCCCCGCGTAAAAGCGGGTCATGAGAGTGGTGAGTGCCGACATTGTTCTCGGCTTATCTTGGCCGAGCTGGTTGATACGTCCGTTTTGCATCATGTTTTCCTATTGTTATTTATTATTATTTTTATGCATAATAATGCTTTTGGGAGTAATTATATTGCATTTTCTCTCATAATATGCAAGGTTTACACAAAGAGGGAGAATACCAACAGCTGGAATTCTGGACCTGAAAAACCTATGTCAGAGTTACTTATTCTGCACATCACCAAATAAGCAAAAAAATTATGGAGAATTGTTTTGCAATATATGAAAAATATTGGAGCAAATACCTACTAGAGGGGGCCCACCAGGTGGGCACAACCCACCTGGGCGCACCAGGGAGCCCAGGCGCGCCTTGGTGGGTTGTGCCCTCCTTGGACCACCTATGATGCCCATCTTCTGGTATATACTAGTTAACCCATTGCGCCCGCTAAAGCCATGTTGTCGATGAAAATAGTTTCATTTTGCAAGAACATATTTAATATTGGTAATAGAAAGCTCATGTGTTAAACCATGCTATATTGAAAATATGATTATGTGCTTGAAAATATTCGATGTGTGCTTGAAAATCCCTTGCGCCAAATGGTGCAGAGACAAGCTAAATCCATGTTCACATTGAAAAGAAAATACATGGTTTAGTTGTGGGCAAACACATATGGTAACAAATTTAAAACTGCGCAGAGCCTCATTTGAAACTATGTGCGCGTTGAAAATATTTGCATTTTTCAATAACTTTATGTTTGAGAAAACACAAATACCATGTCAACATGAAGTGTTTTAAAAATATTTGACTTGTAATAGAAGTAGGTTTTAGCAACCACTTAGGTACTAATTCAAACCCGTGAAGATGAAAAATGAAGGATACTTTATCTTTGAAAAATGAAGTGTTGTGGGCATGCATATTTTGTTATCTTATTAGAATAACATAGAACCAAATAGCTCATGGTCCAAATTCAAACACAAAGTGTTTTGAAACAATTTGCATTTCTTCAATATCTTTTAAGTTTTGAAAATCATTTAGGTGCATGGTAAGATGTAGCTAAAATGCGCCATTCAGGCACCATTTTCAACTATTTATGCATATGATCGTTACATAGACAAATAAAAGAGGTCACTATCATAGTTAAAATGTAAGGAAAGGTCTGAATGAACAAGCTCCTCTAGTAGCTTGAATTATATTGTCTTTTGAATAGAGAGATTTTATTAAAATCAGCAACACTTTACAAAGAAGTGTGGAAGGATTCATAAAAAGATCAGAGGGGATATCTCCGCCTGGACAAAGTCCTACATGCTGACATAGACATCTAGGAGTTTGAATTTGATAGTTCCAATGGAAACACTTGCTATAGATAAAAATCTTTTAGTAAGAAAAGGTCTGAACGAACATGCTCTTGTCAGAGCGGAGGCAAGTTTATTATCTATCTTACGACGACTTCCCTCCTTCCACTTGTCCGAGATCCCCTTTTAAGTTTCGTCTTGCCTACAAAATTATTTTTTTAGAGAACCCTTGCATAAGAAACAAATGAATTCAAGAGAACAAATACACAACTAAAAGACATCTTCTCATCAGAAAAAATTTGTAAGAAAAAAATGAAAACAAGACAAATGGATGGGTTTGAATAGCAAATAAAACCGGCTATAACTAAAAAAACAATGCGATATGAACAAATAAAGCAAATGACAATGCAAATGCCCAATATTGTCAGGGTATACACCTGAACATGTAGTACAAAGCATCAATTTGACATAGTAGTACCCTGACATGGAAAATCATAGTGTTTTTTTCATAATATAATGAAGGATCAGAGGATTACTGCATTGGTTTGATCTGTCTTGCATTATCAGAAGCAGAGGACAACGCAAATACACAAGGCATCTCAGGGGATCACAGTGAGAATGAAAGGCCTAGAGAAATGCAAAACAGCAACCTAAATTGAGAAATTGGCATACAGGAGAAACTAATAGGAAAACATGCACCATCAATCACTCACCATAAGGGAAGCAGCTGGACAGTAGCTGAGCTGCAGTAGATGATTGCCAAATAATGAACAGAAGGACAATCTCTACAAAATAACCATGAGAGCACCAAACTATCTGCAAACATAAAGAAGACCCTTGCTTGGATTAGAAGGTTCATCATTGCATGAAAAACGACATGAATGTGTAGGTCAAGACCATGAAGTATTACCTTGTTACTATCATAGTTTGGATCATTTCGGTCAAGGAATGTGGCTGTATCCACGTCGATAAGTCTTCCCCAGGTTGCCACCAGCACAATCTGTAGTCCTCACTCTATCAATATATAAGACGTTTTGTAGTCTGGATTTGTACAAATATTTTGATAGAGGCAGTAAACAAGATCAACAAATCTGTGACCAAAAATACTGAAAGTCAAGCATACCGAAAATAGGGCTGCTCTTTTACCTACCCACTAAAATTTAATGACTTAATCGCTAGTCAGGCCTGAGCTTAAATAAGGTTGTTTTCTTACCTGCCTATACCATGTACACTACATACCGAAACGTGTTCAACTGAGAGCATATAAAAAATATACAATGTTTTCTAAACCCAATAAGCCAATATTCATACATAGCAAACAATGACTTCCATAGTGCAAAACTAACAGAAGGCATCGAAATCATTAACAAATATGCAGAATTTGGCATGTGTTGGTAATTGAAAAACATTCAAGGATACAATATCTTTGACTTTAGCAGAAAGCAAAACATTGGTATAGTTTCAACTCTCAACAAAACCACTTTAGCAGTAATTTAGTAAAGTACAAATTATCCCAAACAACCTGCCTATAAAATGCGAAGATGAGCATGAACAGAATATTAAAACCGATCCATGTTATGTGCTAAAGCCACAGCACCAGACCTAAGCTACTGCAAATCATAAGAACTACAACCACTATTTTGTAATCCAATCTATAATACATGTACAATATCATATTCTCAAATAAAGAAGATAGAATCATCAGCGTCAATGTACTATCCATAAGTGCATCGATGTTTATTGAAAAAACTCCAGGAAAAGAAAAGGAAAGGATGACACATTAAATGGGTGGCTTGTTAAGATGCAGGGACACTATTTGATTACATCAAAAAAATGCAAATCAAGTGCTTGAAAGGCCAAATGATGGTGCGAGGTAACTCAATGTGTGTCATCAGTAACATCAGGTCATCCTTAAGCATGCCATCAGCAAGGCTGTCGTGTCCGAAACGAGATCCTTTTCTATATTTGATTGCACAAATCAGTAAGTCGAAAGTCGACACCAAAAGGTAAACAACCATACATTAACAATGAAGTGTTAACATTTTAATAAATAATTAATGGATGAAGCAACACAAAAGTACAGAAAAGGCAATCTACTCTTAAGGCCTGACACACAAAATTTTAATAGTATGCTTAGTTTATGCAAGGAAATGATCATACTTCAGTTATACATTGCACAAAGGTATATCCAGAAGAACACTTGGCTGACCATATAAGAGTATAATTATGTAGCCGCATTATATAACATAACATCTTTAATAACAAGATTGGTACCTAATCACATTATAGCCAACGACAGCTATCCGGCGGCATCAATAACCTGATTGGTACCTAAGAACAACATAAATTTCTTTTAGTAACAGTCCATGCAAAGTATGGCATCTAAACCTTCTAAAATAAACATAATCACATAAACCTTATAGAAATAAGGGATTGAACAAATATGTAGGTGTAGAGTGCAGACCTATTCACAGGTTAGCTGAAGCGATATGAAAAATTCAAACATTAGATGTTACGATATTATTCATCACAAAGCAGCATGGGCTACCATCAGAGCGACATTACAGGGTGGCGACTTCGGCCTGTGTGGTCGCAAGTTTTCTAAAAAGCAAGATGGATGGATAGCTACCTCAGCAGCATTGCTCCCGGAGAATTGTAATCCGCTCTTTTAAAAAGGAACAGAGAAAATTTGCAATGACCAAGATGTCCACTTCTTCAATTACGTAGTCATATATCAAGGTCTAGAGTATATCTATCCAGGTCATGACAGATTCAAACTGAAAGCAAAATAGATTTTAGGACAAAGCTATATTGTGACCAAACATGTAAGAAGAGAATTTTGCCATGCAAGAGCACTTTTAGGACAGGGTTATATTATGACCAAATTATCTCATGAACGTATAATCAAGAAGGACATGCGTAGGAAAAACACTTTCCAAACAAAGTACAGAGAAAAGGAACGCCCAAATAAATATGTTGACGAAGGTAAAGGAAGAATACCACGTCATATTTGAATGAATATATAATCTATTGCAGACCTTGCCTAGTAGAAACACAGTGACAAGCAAGCAGAAGATGGATCAGCTTACGTATTTTAAACCACTGCCATTGACATGAACAACTGATTACATTACAAAGGCGTATAACCTGAAACATAAGCATGGAGGCTGATACTATGAATTGTTATGCCCCGTGCCCAACTGCCATGCCCCTAGTCTTGCTCATACGAGCACAACAACAGTAAAGCGAACAAAAATGTAGCATTGAACACTTGGAAAAACAGAAAACAGTGAACATACGCACACAAATCAAACTAACGCAGATATGCCTAGCCTCCAGTCAGCTGCTCAAATATGCTCTCTGCCACTACGGGGAAATATGGGATATACTTTTTTTAACATGAAACATTAAGTTGTAGATGTAGATAAAAGATTTAGTATGAATGCACATCATTTCTTTGAGCATCACATACTCTCAATTAACCAACAACAATCATGAAGCACATACCTGCCCATGTCGTAGGCCATTGCCTCCAGTTCTTGATGGACTCCTTCAACAGCGCAATGTCTTCCATCTGTAGCAATGCAAAATTCAGCAACAAAGGTAAAAAGCCTAGTGAGAAAGTGGATAGCAGAAGAAACACTTTCAACCAATTCCAAAGAAAAAGACAGTATGTATGGGCATCGGCAGTAGGGCTAGGCCACCTTCCTTGCTGGCTCTGTCTTCCTTGGTTTTGACCAATCAGCTAGCTCCAAAGAAGAGGATATGGAGGAGATGAGTAGAAATGCGAAGGACTGCGCCGGCCGGTGTTTCTCTCCCATCAGCCGCTACACCTCCCTTTCCTCTTTACTCTCTCTTTCTCCCTCCTCTCCCTCCTTCTCTCTTTCCCACATCTTCTCTCTCTCCTGCAGGGATAGGCTCATTGCGCTGGATTGAATTGAGCGCCCCAGCCGTCGCCCTTTGCCTGCAGGTCGCCGCCACTGCCGGAGACCCTCGCCGCCGTGCCCACACGCCTTGGATCCGGCGGGATCCCCTACACCTCCACTTCTAGAGGCAGCTGCGGCTTGTTGCGTGCCCCTTGTCGGCTTCCTGTCCAAAGGCTCGCCACAGGTGTCCCCTGGCTCACGGTGGGGGCGGACCCTGACCTCTTGTGCGGCGGCTTCCTCTCGATGGCGTGGTCGTCAGACAGAGAGGAGCGAGGCAGAATGGAGGTGGTGGCTGACCAGGAAGGATGCTCTGGCGGAAAGTTGGCCAAGAGTATCCCCTGCCCCGCGCCGTGCCCCCTCCCCTGCCCCACGCCGCTGGCCGCTCCGGCCGCGGCGGCCACCAAATCCCGGTCATTATGGCGGCCAGCTGCGCCTCCAGCCTCCCCGTCCCGGCCTGTCGGTGTCCCTTGCCGCCCGCTGGAGCCTCGCTTCGATCTGGCGGCCTCTCGCAGCTCTCCTCCCCGCGGTCTGTGGCCTCGACGGCTGTGGTGTCAGATCCAGCTTCGACGCCGCGAATCCTGCAGCGCGGCAGCCCATCCAAGGTCGGTGCGTGGCTCGGACCGCCGGCTTTGGGCGCTTCCCCCTGTGGGGGCCGGGCGCGCCTTAAATCCGTGATGGTTCGCCCCTCCTCCCCGGCCAACTTTTCCTCTTCGATCCAGGCCAGACCGGTGGAGGAGGGATGGACAGAGGTCAAATCCCGGAAGAAGGGGAGGGCCGGCTCCCGCTTGGCGGATCAAGGCGGGCGTGCTTCGATCCAGCGCTTGGACCGGCGCAGATCTTTCAATGCGGCTGCGGGGAGGGAGGCATTCTTAAGCCAGTTCAAAGGTAAGTGCTTCCGTTGCCTCAGTAAGCGCCACCGCCGTATCGACTGCCAGGATCCCCTCCGCTGCATCATTTGCAAGCGCAGGGGTCATTTTGGCAAGGAGTGCCCGCAAAATCTAAGGAACGGTGGCCCAGGAGGGGCTGCTCGTGCTCGCCTGAGTTTCCCGGCCGCGGCGAGAGCTCCGGTCCGCGACCGCGTTGTCTTCCCGCCCCCGCCTCCCCCCGCTCCCATGGCAAGCCTTGCCCTCTGCGACCCAGCCAGGCGGCCGCGGGAGAGCTGCAAGGTCATCGTGGCCTGCCCGGTGTTGGAGATCAAGGAGCACGTGCTGCGCTAGCAAGCGGTCACCCTGACCGCCGCGGACCGCTCGCACTCCACCACCCCTGCTGCGGTGGGCAGGGTCATGCTCGAGCAGCTCTCCACACCTCCGCACCTGCTCCGCGTCACCGCCCACCAGCCGGAAGCCTTCCTCGTCCACTTTGACCTCCCTACACACCGGGATAACAGTGTGCGCCGCAGCGTCATCAAGGTCGAGGGTTGCAAGTACTTCATCAGGGCCTGGAATGAAGACGACCACGCCGCGCTCCTCAAGTTCCATCACCATGTTTGCGTCATGGTGGAAGACCTGCCCATGCAGTTTTGGTCGCTGCTGGGCACTGAAGAGGCCCTCGGCGACATCGACCGCGTCGACCGGCTCGACTCGCGCACCCTCGAGAGAGGGCACACCAAGACTTTCGCGTTTTGGCTCTGGGTCTAGGATGTTGCCCACATCCCCACCAAGCGTGCGCTTTGGGTGCTCAAGCAGGGCGCGGGCCGGGCTGACGAGATCATCGGCCTCGCCCCCTGCTGCTGGCGTTCGCCCCTTGCTACCTGCTGATCCACGTCGACCTGCTGGAGGACTGGTCCCCCCTCTCGTTGTGCTCATCCCACTCCGACCAGAGTGGGCTGCCCTCCTCAGATGAAGAAGACGACCGCCCCCTCCCGTGCTACGAGCCTGGCACCTGGGTGGCGCATGTCGAAGAGGATCAGGGCAAGGCCCGCAGTAGGGCGCCGCGCGTCGGGGCTATGGGCTGCGGCCCTATGCTCGGAGGTGGCGCCCGCGACCACGAGGAGGACGGTGGGAGTGGCGGCACCGGCGCTAGCCGCTCCTGGAGGGACCGCCTGCTCGCCCGCAGCTGCCACGCCAGGGGCTCCGACGAGGATGTCATCAGGGAGGCGCATCGACGCCGCAGTAGATTGCCTGCAGGCCGTTGCCACACGGTGGGTCGGCGTGGCCGCCCTGCAGCTGTCAAGGCCTCCGGCCCCAAGCCCTGTGCGCCACCCCACTGCTCCCCTCCGCTCGACGCCTCCACCGGCGGTGGAGGTGGACCAGGTGGCCCAATTCTTCTCCTTCTCCGACAACAGACGCGCCCTCTCTCCGCCCCCGCGCACGGACTGCATGCAGATGGAGCTGGAGAACGCCATGCAGGAAGCCTTGGTCACTCCTCTGGCCTTCGAAGACGGTGGCCGCTCCCCCTCTCCCCCCATCGTCAAGCCTGCCGAGCTGGAGAGCCCGGAGATGCTGCCGTGTCTGCTGCCCTGCATCACCTCCCCTGCAGCAGCGACGGTGGGCTTCTAGATGGACGCGGTCACCCATCAGGTTGGTGCCATGCGCATCGGCAACGGTCAGGAGCAGGCAAATGAGTTGTTTGCCGCGGTGCCACCTTCAATCCTCCCATGTCAGCCTCCCCGCCCTCGCCACTCCGCCCCGCCCAAGTCCAGGGCCACCTCCGCCCCCTCCCGCCGCAGCGCTCGGCAGGCGGCTGCAGGCATCTCCACCCCAGTGGCGCAAAGGGCGGTGCTGCGCCTCGTCCAAGAGTTGGGAGAGCTCGGCCCGAAGGACAAGATGACTTCAAAAGCAGCTGCGCAGATCATGAAGCGTTTCCAGGAGCCCCTCTCCGACGGCGACATTGCTGCGATCGCTAAGCTGACAAGCCTTGACCAGGGTGCTCTCAAGATCGCCATGGGCATGGCGGGGATCGCTGAAGCTGAGGAGATCATGCAAGTCTGATCATGTTGGTAGTTTTAGTAGTAGCTCGTTTCCGCCAGCAACTGGTCTTAAACCAGTTCGAGTTAGGTCTAGTTTCAATGTTTAGTCTTCAGGTGTTGTGGTCGGTTCGTCGACGACGGGGTTTTGGGGCTATTGGTGGCCGTCGTCGCCCCTGGTATCGCTGTATGGTGTTCTTGTTTGTTGCTAGTAGAATGTTCAGTTGGCGGAGCAGGTTTAGTTCCATCGATGAATGACGGCAACCTAGTCTTCATGTCCTGGAACGTTAGAGGTTTAAACTTCCTGGCGAAACGCACGGTCATTAGCGACGTAGTCTCCTCCCATAGAGTAGCGATGCTCTGCCTACAGGAAACCAAATCGATACTTGGACGACAGCGGTAGCCAGTGAGATAGGAGGTAGTAGATTGCAGGGGTGTGTGGTGCTGCCGGCGATCAGGACTAGAGGGGGAGCGGCGATTTTTTGGGATAAAAATGTAGTCGATGTAGTCTCCCACTACCTAGGTAGTTTCTCCATCACCGCTAGGGTGCACGAACTAAGCTCCGGGCAACACTTCTGGATGACCACGGTCTATGGTCCAACCGATAACGCACAAAAAGAGAATTTCCTAGCGGAGATAGCTGCTGCTACTCCACCTACTGATGGTCCATGGATGATCAACGATGACTTCAACATGATCTATCAAGAAAGAGACAAGAGCAATTCAAACATAAACAGGAGAATGATTGGAAAATTTCGCCGAGCCATAGACCTAGCGGGGCTCAAGGAGATCAAATGCAAAAACTGGCGTTTTACATGGAGCAATGAAAGATAAAACCCTACCATGTGTAGCATTGACAAAATCTTCTGCAACGCGCGATTGGAAGAGTTGCATCCTGATCATTTGTTGGTTGCTGCATCAACGTCATTTTCAGACCACTGCCCTCTAGTGCTCACTGCTGCAGATATGCCAGGACGAAGAGCTAGGTTTAGATTTGAAAATTTCTGGCCTAAATTTCCACACTTCTCGGAAATAGTCCTTCGTGCCTGGCAAAGACCGGTACCGCATGATTGCCGTTTTGTCAGAATCCAGAAGAAGCTCGAGCGAACTGCGGCTGGCCTGAGGATCTGGAGCAAGGCCACTTTTGGTAAAGGAAAAATGCAGCTTCATATTGCAAATGAAGTGATACGGTTGCTTGATGTGGCGCAAGAAAACAGAATGCTCACGGCTGCAGAATTTCAACTGAGAAAGCAACTCAAGATAAAGGTGTTAGGGCTGGCAGCCATTGAGAGGGCAAGGCGAAAACAAGCTTCTAGGATTACCTGGCTACGGGCGGGGGACGCAAACACAAAGTTTTTCCATGCAAAAATGATAGCTAGAAGGAGAAAAAAAATTCATACATTCTCTCAGGGAGGGCGGCTCGGAGGTATTCGATCATGCTGGGAAGCAGAGGATTCTTCATGATCATTTCACCAGATTTTTGGGCAAGCAAGAGGATCGAGAAACCACCCTCAACTGGGGCAGGCTGGACATTCCCACGATCAACCCACAAGGCCTAGACTCGCCGTTCTCCATGGCTGAGGTTTGGGCCGCTATCATTTCCTCCCCAACGGATAAAGCACCCGGACCTGACGGTTTCACGGGCCAATTCCATCCTTCTTGTTGGCACATCATCCAGGATGACATTATGGTAGTGTTTCACAAGTTTCATCAGCTAGCGGGGCAAAAATTTGCAGAGATCAACACTGCCCTGATCACGCTGCTGCCAAAAAAGAATGGAGCTTCTGAGGTCAACCATTACCGACCAATCAGCCTGATTCACTCGGTTGCAAAGCTTATCTCCAAAGTACTTTCTGCAAGGCTGGTAGGGGCTCTTGATGCAATCATCTCACCGTGCAGACTGCTTTCCAGAAAGGCAAATGCATCCATGATAGCTATCAGTATGTTCAAAGTTGTGTTAGGATGTTGCACAGAACGAAGAAAAGGCGTTGTTCTTCAAGCTAGACATTGCAAAAGCTTTTGATTCGGTGTCCTGGGAGTATTTGCTCGAGCTCAAGCAGAAAATGGGCTTCCCACCAAGATGGAGGAATTGGATAGCACTGCTTCTCTCATCTGGTTCTTCCTCCTGCATGCTCAACGGAACGCAGGGTCCAACCATATCCCATGGTTGTGGTTTCAGGCAGGGTGATCCGCTCCCCTCTGCTTTTCATTTTGGCAATAGGTCCTCTTCACTACCTTCTGCAGGCTGCTGCAGCGGATGAAATGATTGCTGATCTGCCAGGCCATGGCATCAGCATGCGGATCAGTTTATACGTTGATGACACCGTCATTTTTGCCAACCCTGTGAAGGAAGAAGTGGACACGCTGCTATACCTGCTAAACAGACTTGGGGAGGCCACAAGACTGAAATTGAATCAGGCAAAATCAGTAGTCATCCCAATAAACTGTGGTGATGTTCAGTTAACTGAAGTTCTGCATAACTTTGGGGGTCTGCAGTCCACTTTCCCAACCACATACTTAGGGCTGCCAATCTCTCCTAGGAAGATGAGGCTGGTGCATTTCCAATTCATTATCGACCGGATCCGCTCAAGGTTGGCTGGATGGAAAGGAAAGTTGATGAACATGGACGGTAGGCGGGTGCTCGTGTGTGCAGTCTTGACAGCACTGCCGGTGTTTGCTATGACAGTCTTAAAAATGCAGAAAAAAATTCTAAAAGAGGTGGACAAAGCTCGGAGGCAATTTCTATGGGCGCATGATGAAAATGTGACTGGTGACAAATGCAAGGTGGCCTGGGGAAAAGTTTGCCTCCCGGTGTCCAAGGGGGGGCTAGGTTTGCTGGACCTCCAACTCTTCAGTACAACTCTTCGGCTGCGCTGGCTGTGGCTTTCCTGGCAACAGTCGCGGCGACCATGGATGAACTTCCCAGCCCCATGTGATAAGGCAGACAATGGGCTGTTTGCATCTGCCACCTCGGTGCAATTGGGCAATGGAAAAACTGCACTCTTCTGGACATGCAATTAGATCAGGCCAGCCGTGTTGCAACATGAGTTCCCAACCTTGTTTCAGCATTCCAGGAGGAAAAACAGGACGGTAGAAGATGCATTGACTCACGACACATGGGTGCGAGATCTACGGCATGGAAACACAGAGGAAATTGTTCTCGAGTTTTTGCAAATGTGGAGGAAGATTCAGGGTGCAGGCATTGTCCTTTCCTCCAACGAGGACAAGATCAGCTGGGTGGCAGGCAGAGGAGGGGGTTCCTACTCGGCCAAAGCTACGTACGATCTTCAAATCAATGTAGTTCCTCCCTCAGGAATCAAAGCAACGAGTTGGAAGGCTTGGCTGCCAGGCACAGTGAAGATTTTCGCCTGGCTTCTCCATCAGGACAAGCTTTGGTGCAACGATCGTCTACAACGTCGAGGATGGCCTAATGGGTATTTCTGCATCTGTTGCAACAGAAATTTGGAGAGATCTATATACCTTTTCTGGGACTACCTCTTTGCCTGATCAATCTAGCAAATGGCGTCTTATAGCTTTGGTTGTGCTATGCTGAAAGAAGAACCGAGCCACAGCTCTCTCAGGCACTGGGAACGACTTACCGCACTGACGCCTCAAAGTTGCAGAAAGGGGTTCACGATGATGTTGCTGCTGATCACCTGGGAGCTTTGGAAAGAGAGGAACGCTTGTGTTTTCAGAGGAAAAATGCCGCAGACGGAGGATGTTCAGCGAGCCATCAGGGACATGCTGGAGCTCTGGTGGCTAGTAGGAGCACGATGCCTTGAGCCTCCATTCGGGGAAGATGTAGCGAGATAAAACCCCTTGTTTTCTGTAGCCGGCCTAGTTGGCCCCCATTAGCTCTTTTAAACCATGATCACTTGATCAATCATGTATTTCCCGCTGCCTTTTCCTAAATCAATGAAGCCGGTGACCCCGGATCTTTCAAAAAAAAGAGGAGGAGGGAGTGCCGCACTGCGGGGCTTGGGGAGGCTGGGGTTCGTGCGGTGGGGATTGGGGACCTGCGCCCTGCGCGACTTGAGACGAGAAGCGGTGCGGTGCGGTGTGCGCAGAGCTGACTATCGAATCCCTTTGGCACACGAGCGCGGCTGACCCAACCAATACAAGGGCGAGACAAGCCCACCCGTCATTGGGCAGAAAAAAACAACCGCAAGGTGAAAACACATTTACCACTAGCAGGTGAAGATCTGACGGCCTAGACTAAAAATAAGGATGATTCGATGGCCAGGAAGGCAGCAAATTGGGGGATCACCATGGAGCCAAGTTCGCTAGCATCCTTAGAGGTTAGAATAGGTCATTTTGACCTAGAAAAAATTAGGAGGGGACTTTCGGGACGAGGCGCCGTCGTCTCGAGGCGGAACTTGGGCAGAAGCACTTTTGCCTTCCAGCGGAGTGATTCCGCTAGGGGAACTTCCCTCCCGGAGGGGGAAATCGTCGCCATCGTCATCACCAACAACTCTCCCATCTTTGGGATGGCCATCTCCCTCAACATCTTCAACAACACCATCTCCTCTCGAACCCTAGTTCACCTCTTGTGTTCAATCTTTGTACCGGAACCTTAGATTGGTACTTGTGGGTGACTATTAGTGTTGATTACATCTTGTAGTTGATTACTATATGGTTTATTTGGTGGAGGATTATATGTTCAGATCCATTATGATTTTTAATACCCCTTTGATCTTGAGAATGATTATCATTTTTGAGTAGTTACTTTTGTTCTTGAGGTCACGGGAGAAGTCATGTTGCAAGTAATCATGTGAACTTGATATGTGTTCGATCTTTTGATGATATGTATGTTATGATTCCTTTAGTGGTGTCATGTGAACATGGACTACATGATACTTCGCCATATTCGGGCCTAATGGAATGCATTGCACAGTAGTTATTTGATGATGGGTTGCAATAGTAACAGAAGCTTAAACCCTAGTTTATGCGCTACTTCACAAGGGACCGATTTGGATCCAGAAGTTTAATGCTATGGTTAAATTTTATCTTAATACTTTTCTCATAGTTGCGGATGCTTGTGAGGGGGTTAATCATTAGTAGGAGGTTTGTTCAAGTAAGAACAGCACCTAAGCACCGGTCCACCCATATATAAAATTATAAAAGTAGCAAACACGAATCAAACCAACATGATGAAAGTGACTAGATGAAATTCCCGTGTACCCTCAAGAATGCTTTGTTTATCATAAGAGATCTTTTTGGCCCATCCTTTGCCACAAAAGGATTAGGCTACCTTGCTGCACTTTATTTGTCGTTACCGTTACTTGCTCATTAGAAATTATCTTGCTCTCAAAATACTTGTTACCAACTATTTCAGTTCTTGCAGAAAATACCTTGCTGAAAACCACTTGTCATTTCCTTCCGCTCCTCATTTGGTTTGACACTCTTAGTTATCGGAAAGACTATGATTGATCCCTATACTTGTGGGTCATCAAGGCTCTTTTCTGGCTCCATTTCCAGGGAGTGAAGCGTTCTTGGCAAGTGGAAATTGGTAAGGAAAAAATATTACTACGTGCTGAAATTTATTGTTACTTGCTACTATGGAGGATCATCCTTTGAGGGGTTTGTTCGGGGTATCTTCACCTCGACCGGAACCACAATTAGTTGCCCCTCAACCTACTGCACCTACTGAAAATATTGGTTCTGAAATTCCTTCAGGTATGACAGAACAACTGCAAGCTAATCCATATGCCGAAGATGAAACTGAACATCCTGAGATGCACTTGATATATGTGGATGAAATTTGCAGATTATTTAAGCTTGCAAGTTTATCCGGAGATGAAGCTAAGAAGAAGGTTTTCCCTTTATCTTTTAAGGGAAAGACATTCACATGGTATAGGCTATGCGATGATATTGGATCTTGGAACGGGAATTGGTTGAAATTGGAATTTCACCAAAAAAATTATCCTATGCATCTAGTTATATATGTAATTTTTGGCCTTGTGAAGGAGAAAGTATCGCTCTAGCTTGGGGGAGGCTTAAGTCAATGTTATATTCATGCCCCAATCATGAGCTCTCTAGATAAATTACCATTCAGAATTTTTATGCTCGGCTTTCTCATGATGATGAATCCATGCTCGATACTTCTTGTACTGGTTCTTTTATGAAGAAGACTATTTAATTCAGGTGGGATCTTTTAGAAAGAATTAAATGCAACTCTAAAGATTGTGAACTCGATGAAGGTAAATAGTCAGGTATTATGCTTGAATTTGATTGTGTTAAATCTCTTATGAATACCGATGCTTTTCACAAGTTTAGCACTAAATATGGACTGGACTCTGAGATAGAAGCCTCTTTTTGTGAATCATTTGCTACTCATGTTGATCTCCCCAAAGAGAAGTGGTTTAAATATCATCCCCCTATTAAAGAAGAAATTAAATAACCCGACTTAGCTAAAGATGAAACTATTATTTACAATGTTGATCCAGTTGTGCCAACTGCTTATATTGAAAAACCACCTTTCCCTGTTGTCGGATTACGGGTTCCGGCAGACCCTTGAGGTTCGAACTCTGGGGTGCGCGCGAAGGTCTCTCCCTCACCAACTCGCGTCTCGAAGCCTCGCAAGGGATCTAAACTACACGATGAACAACACAAGGGACACAAGGTTTATACTAGTTCGGGCCGCCATTGTGGTGTAATACCCTACTCTAGTTTGTGGTGTGGTGGATTGCCTCTCGGGCTGACAAAGAATAGTACAAGGGAAGAACAGCCTCGCGAGGGATGTTCTTGTTGTGGTGTTGTCCCTTTGGAGGGGTCGATTCCAGATGCCTCTATACTATGGTGGCTAGCCCTATATATAGAGTGAGAGGCCCTGGTCCTCTTCCCAAATATTGAGCGGGAAGGGTGCCAACAATTGGCCATTTTGAAGGGGAACATCTAGTACACTTATCCTAACTAAAGTTGGTCTTCGACTGCCAAAGACTCTGACGATGACGCCATCCTGGGCTCCAGGTGACCTCCATCCTGCCGCTCCGCTGGTCTTGGTCTTGTTGCACCGAAATGGTAGCCTTCGCCTGATGCCTTGGCCTGTGCTTGCTCCCTTTGCACCAAAGGGGAAACAAGGACACTGCACAGGCCGGCGCCCACCTAGCGCCCGCCTGGCCTCGATCATCATGGCTTGCAAAACGGGCACCTCACGAGGTACCCCCGCCTTGATCTCTCCGCCTCCTCGCGAGCCAGCCTAACGAGGCTGCTCCTGAGGAAGCTTCCTATCGTCCGCCCCGCGAGGCTTGGCCCCTCGCGAGGGTCTTGAGCTTGAGCTCATGAAGGTCGGCCGCACTGGGCCATTGCCCGAGCCACGCCGCAGGCAGGCAAGTCTGGGGACCCCCGTTCCCAGAACACCGACACCTGTAAGGATAAAGGAACATGCTAAGGTTTCAACTGTAGTTCGCAAAAGTAATAATAGAGCACCTAAACCTGCTGAACAAATTAAAGTAGAACCTAGTGTTGCTATGGTTAAAGATCCCCTGGTAGAAAATATTGACGGGCATGTTTACTTCTGTGATGAAGCTGATAGAATTGCCAAACCCGATGAAAAAGATAAACATAAACCTGTTGTTGGCATGCCAATTGTCTCTGTTAAAATAGTAGATCATTGTTATCATGGTTTATGTGACTTAGGTGCTAGCGTGAGTGCTATCCCTTTTACCTTATACCAAGAAATTATGAATGACATAGCACCCGCGGAAATAGAAGACATAGATGTCACTATTAAACTTGCCAATAGAGACACCATCACACCACTTGGGATTATTAGACATGTTGAAGTCTCGTGTGGGAAAATAAAATACCCTACTAATTTTCTAGTTCTTGGTTCCCCACAAGATGACTTCTGTCCCATTATCTTTGGTAGACCTTTGTTGAACACTAACAATGCTACTATAGATTGTCATAAGCAAAGTGTTAGTGTTAGCTTTGGTGATGAGTCTCATGAATTTAATTTTTCCAAGTTTAATAGACAACCTCATAAGAAAGAATTACCTAGTAAGGATGAAATAATTGGTCTTGCTTATATTTCTGTGCCTCCTACTCATTCATGAGAACAATATTTGCTAGACCATGAAAATGATATGCATATGCATGAAAGAAATGAGATAGATAAAATTTTCTTTGAACAACGCCCCCTGCTCAAACACAATTTGCCTATTGAAACTCTAGGAGGTCCTCCTCCACCTAAAGGTGATCCCGTGTTTGAATTAAGACAATTGCCCGACACTTTGAAATATGCTTACCTCGATGAGAAAAAGATATATCCTACTATTATTAGTGCTAACGTTTCAGAACATGAAGAAGAAAGATTATTAAAAATTCTGAAGAAGCACCATGGTCTTCTTCTTCTTGGGAGCCATGGCGGTGAAGAACTACTAGGCCAACTACTAGACCAGATTCTCACAATTGCACCCCCTGCCTGGCGCGCCAAAGATGTCGGTGGGAAACGTCACCTATGGGGGCGCAGGGTTGTGAGGAGAGCAGGATTAGTAATCAGCACAAGGATCATTTACCCAGGTTCGGGCCGCGAGGATGCGTAAAACCCTAGTCCTGCTTTGGTGGATGTATTGAGTGTTCCTGAGCTCTTGAACTAGCTACGGTGGCTGTGTGGTTCAAAAGAGCTGAATCCCCCTCCAGTACACCATGGGCCTCCTTTTATAGTTGAAGGGGCTGCCACAGTGGCACATATGAGGTGGAAAGGCCTACAGTGCTATGAGCTTATCGCTCATATTACAGGACAAGACGCATTTAATGCGTAGCTTAGGTGTCCTCTTGCTTTATCGGGGAAGGGAGTGAGGCCCGTCCCATCCGTCGCTGCTCCTCCTTGCTTCGACACGCGGCCTGGCCAGCGATGCATGCGGTGCCATGTAGGCAGGCAAGCAGCTGAGGTGGTGCAGTGGTGGAGCCTTCACGAAGATCTACATGCCGCCACATAGGCGTGTGCTGAGTTGGCCTGGAAGCTGCATGTTGCCACGCTGGTGCCTGCCCAGCTGGTTGAGCTGGCAGCTGCATGTGAACGGTGATGGAGACTTGGTTGGTGCGGGCCTAACAGTGGCCCCGCTGACGCCCTTGGTAAGGGCCGTGCCGGGTGGCCCGACAAGGGTCTTGCCGTGGCGCGCTGTCGTCCCCGGCAAGGATCTTGAGGGTTTCCTCGGCAAGAATCCTATCGAGGATCGTTGCCTTCCAATCCTCATCTGATCTTGAATATTCTTTGTCTTCACAAAGATCTGCATGTCACCAAGGAGGTGCCTCCCGAGCCCTGGCCCAATGTGGTTGATGGTGTTGGAGACCGTGGGTTCGAGGGTGGCTCACTCCGCTGGTGTGGGCGAGCCACCCCGACAGGGTCTTGCCTGGGAAATCTGCTTCGTCCATCTGCTCTCTGTGGTCTCGGCCTTGGCGTTGCTTTGATACCGTGTAGTGGCTCTGATTTCCTATCTTCGCCATGCTTAAGTGTGATCGTGGGCGCGGTTGGTACGCCGACAACCGTGTTGCTATTGGATATACTCTTGATGATCTTAAGGGCATTGATCCCACTCTCTGTCAGCACAAGATTAATATGTATCCTGATGCTAAACCCGTTCTTAATCTTCAACGACGTTTGAATCTTAAGATGAAAGAAGTGGTAAGAACTGAAATATTAAAGCAGGTATAATCTATCCCATAGCTGATAGTAGATGGGTAAGTCTTGTTCATTGTGTCCCTAAGAAGGGAGGTATTACTGTTATTCCTAATGCTAAAAATGAACTTATTCCACAAAGAATTGTTACTGGCTATAGAATGGTAATTGAACTTAGAAAGTTAAATAAAGCTACTAGAACAGATCATTAGCCTTTGCCTTTTATTGATCAAATGCTAGAAAGAGTATCAAAGCACACACACTTTTGCTTCCTTGATGGATATTCTGGTTTTTCTCAAATACCCGTTTCACAACCTGATCAAGAGAAAACCACTTTTACTTGCCCCTTTTGGAACTTATGCTTATAGACGTATGCCTTTTGGTTTATGCAATGCAGCTACTACCTTTCAAAGATGTATGACTGCTATATTCTCTGATTTTTGTGAAAAGATTGTTGAGGTTTTCATGGATGATTTTTCTGTTTATGGAACTTCTTTTGATGATTCCTTGAGCAACCTTGATCGAGTTTTGCAGAGATGTGAGCAAACTAATGTTGTCTTGAATTGGGAGAAGTGCCACTTTATGGTTAATGAAGGTATTGTCTTGGGGCGTAAAGTTTCTGAACGAGGTATTGAGGTGGACCAAGCTGAAGTTGATGCAATTGAGAAAGTGCCATGTCCTAAAGATATTAAAGGTATATGTAGTTTCCTCGGTCATGCTGTTTTCCACAGGAGGTTTATTAAAGACTTCTATAAAATTTCTAGGCCTCTTACAAATCTTTTGCAAAAGGATGTTCCATTTGTTTTGGATGATATGTTGTAGAAGCCTTTGAAACACTTAAGAAAGCCTTAACTTCTGCACCTATTGTTCAACCACCTGATTGGAACTTACCTTTTGAAATTATGTGTGATGCTAGTGATTATGTTGTTGGTGTTGTTCTAGGACAAAGAGTTGATAAGAATTAAATGGTATTCATTATGCTAGCAAAACTCTAGACAGTGCCCAAAGAAATTATGCTACTACTGAAAAACAATTTTTAGCAGTTGTGTTTGCTTGTGATAAATTCAGATCTTACATTGTTGATTCCAAAGTAATTGTTCACACTGATCATGTTGCTATTAAATATCTTATGTAAAAGAAAGATGCTAAAACTAGGCTCATTAGGTGGGTT
This sequence comes from Triticum aestivum, assembly GCF_018294505.1. NCBI lineage: Eukaryota > Viridiplantae > Streptophyta > Magnoliopsida > Poales > Poaceae > Triticum > Triticum aestivum. The sequence continues at coordinate 488,451,276 of NC_057810.1, read as the reverse complement.
CTCTTGCTACAAGAATTTGATTTACATATCACTGATAGAAAAGGAGCCGAGAAGCCCGTACCTGATAACTTGTCTAGGTTACAGAATATCCTTGATGACCCACTACCTATTGATGATAGCTTTCCTTATGAGCAACTAGCTAAAATAAAAGTTTCGCATAACACTCCTTTGTATGCTGACTATGCTAATTATATTGTTGCTAAATACATACCACCTAGTTTCACATACCAACAAAAAAAATTCTTCTATGATTTAAGACATTACTTTTGGCATGACCCACATCTTTATAAAGAAGGAGTAGATGGTATTATTATATGTTGTGTACCTGAGCATGAACAGGAACAAATCTTGCGGAAATGTCACTCTGAAGCTTACGGAGGACATCATGCGGGAGACAGAACTGCTCACAAGGTATTGCAATCTGGTTTTTATTGGCGTACTCTCTTCAAGGATGCCCATAAGTTTGTTTTATCTTTTGATGAATGTAAACAAATGGGTAATATTGGTAAGAGTATAGAAATGCCTATGAATTATTCACTTGTTGTTGAACCATTTGATGTTTGGGGTTTTAATTATATGGGACCTTTTCCTTCCTCCAATGGGTATACACATATTTTGGTTGCTGTTGATTATGTTACTAAGTGGGTAGAAGCTATTCCAACTAGTAGTGTTGATCATAACACTTCCATTAAAATGCTTAAAGAAGTTATTTTCCCGAGGTTTGGAGATTTTTAGTGATTGATGGTGGTTCACACTTTATTCATGGTGCTTTCTGTAAAATGCTTGCTAATATGATGTTAACCATGGAATTGCATCACCCTATCATCCTCAATCTAGTGGTCAAGTTGAACTTAGCAATAGAGAAATAAAACTAATATTATAGAAAAATGTTAATATGTCCCGAAAGAATTGGTCTAAGAAATTGGATGATGCACTTTGGGCCTACAGAACAACTTATAAAAATCCTATGGGTATGTCTACCTATAAAATGGTTTATGGAAAAGCTTGTCATTTTCCTCTTGAGTTAGAACATAAAGCATGTTGGGCAATTAAAGAACTCAACTATGATTTCAAACTTGTCGCTGAAAAGAGGTTATTTGATATTAGCTCATTATATGAATGGAGAACCCAAGCCTATGAAAATGCCAAGTTATTTAAAGAAAAAGTTAAAAGATTGCATGACAAAAGAATCCAAAAGTGGGAGTTCAAAGTTGGAGCATATGTTCTTTTGTACAACTCTCGTTTCAAATTCTTTGCAGGAAAACTTCTCTCTAAATGGGAAGGACCATATATCATCAAGGAGGTTTATCGCTGTGGAGTTATTAAAATTAATAATGCCAAAGGTACTAACCTGAAGGTGGTCACTGGGCAAAGAATTAAACACTATATCTCAGGTACGCCTATTAATGTGGAAAGCAATATTATTCAAACCATGACACTGGAGGAACACATAAAAGAGACCTTCCGGAACACTCTAGAATACTAAAAAAGAGGAGATACGTGATACAGTAAGTAGACGGACTACAAAAAATCCGCAAAAATAATTTCTGTCAGTTTTGGAATATTAAAAAAATTAGGAAAATAAGAAACAATTTGGAAGGCACCCGATGGGGCAGAAGACACCAGGGCACGCCCAGTTAGGTTGTGCCCACCCCGGGAACCTTCCCAGCTCCATTTTCCTCCCGTTTGCTTGTTTCCCGAGATAAAAAATCTTTATATACCCCCGTACGTATTGACCACCGTATCATGGAGAAATCTCTTGTTCTTCTTTCTTGTTGTTTTCTGTCAGATCTGTTAAGCCAGGCATCATGTCTTCTCCCTCCTTCAAAAAAGTAGAAGAGGATGCTTGGTTGATGAAGATGGAAGTAAAGAGAGAGGAACCTGATAAAAACATGAATGGTGATAAGGTTCCAACAGCAGCAGAAGAAGACATCCTTCAACCCCTACTGAAATTGAAGCTTTCAAGGTCATTGAACGGTTCATGTGCAAAATAAATATCTCACTCGTGAAAATATTCTGTTTCAAGAGCATATCATCGCCCTCCGGGGCATCATCCATAGATTGGAGAACCTCCTGAGCCTGAAGTGTGAAGCTACCTCACCACCAACATCATCATCTTCTTCATCAAAGTAGACTTGAGTTCATGGTATGGAGACTCCCCTTGGCCTGTGCCAAGCTTGGGGGAGGTGTCCTAGTATCGTATCACCACCACTATCTTTGCTTTTATCTATTTTAGTTCGATCTTTAGTTACCCTTTGATCTAGTTGAATAAAAGTTTAGTACGATCCTTTCTTTTCGAGTGTTTGTTTAATGATCCATCTATCGATGTAATCTTGTGCGAGATGTATAATAAAGAGTAGTTTGAGTCTTGTTTCTTTACTTTTATGTTTCAATAACAAGAAAGGAAAATAAATGAATAAGATCATATGCTAATCTTATGGTAAGTAATGACATCACATAAGGAAAAGTATAAGTGTTAAAATTTATTGGAGATTGACAAACATAGCATTTGTCAATGATGCAATTCATGAAAGAATTAATAAGGGAAGAGAAGATTCACATGCAAATACACTATCTTGGACATATTTTATGACTGTGAGCCCCCATTAAATATTTTGTGTCAAAATTGTTGATGTTGGACAAGGAAGACAATGTAATGATTTATGCTTGTTCATATTCACATAGAAGTTATATTGTCATAGATCCCTCAACATATGGTGCTTGCTCAATATCTTTTCTAGCCAAAAACTTTGCACTAAGTAGACATACTACTTGTGCATCCAAAAACCCTTAACCCAAAATCTTATTTCGAGAGTCCACTGTACCTACCTATGGATTGATTAAGATCCTTTAAGTAAGTTGTCATCGGTGCAATATGAAAATAAAAATTGCTTCTAAATGTGTTGGATCATTTAGTGTAAGAGAAAATTGAGCGTTGTATGAACTTGTGATGGCAAAATAATAAAAGCTATAGACTGCATAATATAGGTTGCTATCATAAGGGGCAATATAATGTGAAGTTCTTTTCCATTAAGGGATTTGGCATACAAACAAATAAGCACATGACAACCTCTGCCTCCCTTTGCGAAGGGCCTATATTTTACTTATATGCATTTACTTTTATGTAAGAGTCAAAAGTTTTCTTCCCTATTCCTTTTTATTTCCTCCTTTTGCAAGCATCATGTGGTCAGGAAAGATCTAGGCACATATATCCAATTGGACATGAGTTGGCATGATTTATTATTGTTGACATCACCCTTGAGGTGAATACGCTCGGACACGGAACTATAAGCCCGTATCTTTCTATGTTTCTAGTTGAAACTTTTTGTTCATGGGTATGATGTGAGTGTTAGCGATCATAAAAATATTAAATGATGGCTGAGTATGTGGACTTGCCTAAAGGCTCCGATACGTGACCCTTCCTCAAAATATGATGAATTGTAGTTGCAAAGTTGACTAAGAACATAGTTTGTTGGTTTTCAAGGTTTATGTTTTATACTTCAATGATGTGATGAATTGTTACTTGTTCCTGAGAAGGTATATGATAAAAGTTATTTGATAAAGTTTTTTGTTAAAGTTCCTTGTTGTTATAATAATATGCATGATGCTTCTATGTCCATATTTTTTTTATCGAAACCTCTCTCTTTAAGCATGTGGGCATGTTTTTCGATTTCAGTTTTCACTTGAGGACAAGCGAGGTCTAAGCTTGGGGGAGTTGATACGTCCATTTGGCATCATGTTTTCCGACTGTTATTTATAATGTTTTTATGCATCATAATGCTTTTGGGAGTAATTCTAATTCCTTTTATCTAATAATATGCAAGGTTGACACAAAGAGGGAGAATACCAGCAGCTGGAATTCCAGACCTGAAAACGCTACATCAGAGTTACTTATTCTGCACATTTCGAAATAAGCTAAAAAAATGAATTGTTTTGCAATATATGAAAAATATTGGAGCAAATGACTACTAGAGGGGGCCCACCAGGTGGGAAAACCCCACCTGGGCGCACCAGGGTGCCTAGGCGCACCCTGGTGGGTTGTGCCCTCCTCGCCCACCTCTGATGCTCATATTCTGGTATATAAGTCATTTTGACCTAGAAAAAAAAATCAGGAGGGGACTTTTGGGATGGAGTGCAACCGTCTCGAGGCGGAACTTGGGCAGGAGCACTTTTTCCCTCCAGCGGAGTGATTCCGCCGGGGGAACTTCCCTCCCGTGGGGGGGGGGGATCATCGCCATCGTCATCATCAACAACTCTCCCATCTTTGGCAGGGTCATCTCCATCAACATCTTCAACAACACCATCTCCTCTTAGAACCTAGTTCCTCTCTTGTGTTCAATCTTTTTACCGGAACCTTAGATTGATACTTGTGGGTGACTAGTAGTGTTGATTACATCTTGTAGTTGATTACTATATAGTTTATTTTGTGGAAGATTATATGTTCAGATCCATTATGCTATTTAATCCCCCTCTGATATTGAGCATGATTATCATTTGTGAGTAGTTACTTTTATTCTTGAGGTCACGGGAGAAGTCATGTTGCAAGTAATCATGTGAACTTGATATGTGTTCGATATTGATGATATGTTTGTTGTGATTCCCTTAGTGGTTTCATGTGAACGTCGACTACATAACACTTCACCATATTCGGGCCTAAAGGAGTGCATTGTGGAGTAGTTATTAGATGATGGGTTGCTAGAGTGACAGAAGCTTAAACCCTAGTTTATGCGCTACTTCGTAAGGGACCGATTTGGATCCAAAAGTTTAATGCTATGGTTAGATTTATCTTAATACTTTTCTCGTAATTGCGGATGCTTGCGAGGGGGTTAATCATAAGTAGGAGGTTTTTTGAAGTAAGAACATCACCTAAGCACCGGTCCACCCACATATCAAATTATCAAAGTAGCAAACACGAATCAAACAACATGATGAAAGTGACTAGATGAAATTCCCATGTACCCTCAAGAATGCTTTGCTTATCATAAGAGACCATTTTGACCTGTCCTTTGCCACAAAAGGATTGGGCTACCTTGCTGAACTTTATTTACCATTACTGTTACCTGTTCGTTACAAATTATCTCGCTCTCAAAATACTTGTTACCGACTATTTCAGTGCTTGCAGAAAATACCTTGCTGAAAACCACTTGTCATTTCCTTCTACTCCTTGTAGGGTTCGACACTCTTACTTATCGAAAGGACTATGATTGACCCCCTATACTTGTGGGTCATCACTGGCGAGCAAGCTATTCATCTCGGATACATACTTGGATGCGACTATAGCTTGGGCGTGCGAAGAGTCGACGATTCGGTTCTTTTTGGTCAAAAACTGATGTCAAAATTGCCGGGCTGACTCATCGGGTTGTTGGACCACATGGCTCAGGTCATCTGCATCTGGAGGCCTAACATAATTGCCTTGCAAGTTAGCTCAGAAAGCATCCTCAAGCTCTTCCCAACTCCCTATGGAGTTTTTCAGGGAGGCTGTTCACCCAATGCCTGGCTGGTCCTTTCAGCTTTAATGGCAGGTATTTTTTTCTTGGAGGTCATCCCCTCAAGCCATATGAATGTGGAGAAGAAAGTCTTCGATCCACAAGGTTGGGTTTGTACTCTTGTCATATTGTTTGATATTTACAGGTTTAAACCCTTCATGAAACTAATGCTGCATCACCTCATCTGTAAAACAAATCGGGCGGGCATTGCCCCTGACACGGGCCATGTCGCATTGGAGTTCAGCTTCCATATGGGCTCGATGCTACTCCTGAGCTCTATCATTTTGGTCGAGCTAGGCTTGGTATCTGTCTCGTCTAGCGGGAGGGTGTCCTTTGGATTCGTAGATGATTCTTGCCTGACGTGCTCTAGCATCCAGGTCGCATCATAGGTCATATTCGTATTCTGGCTGTGTCGTCTCCTTGCCTCTTCGGTGAGGGGGAGCGGGTGGGTATTCGGCCTATCGAACTGGCCTATCCCATCCTCGAGGGGGGCGGTCTGGCTGATCTGCCTGAGTATATCTTGGGATGCGGGCTCAAGAGCCTCGTCATCAAACTATGGCAACAATTAGCTTCGGGTAGCTTTTGGTTTGTTTCTCATAGCCGTGCCCTTCTTGGGTTGCTAGGACTTTTGTCCATGTGTCGTTGAGGGTATCTTGTTCAGCTTTTAGATGTTGCTGCTTCTTCTTCAAGCTTCATGCGGTGGCAATAAGTTGCCGTTTAAACCGCTCTTGGTCGAGTGGATGCTTGGGGACTATGAAATCCTCGGCTCCTAGGCTGACTTCCTCCTCGGAGAGGGGGAGGTAGTTGCTGTCTTTGGAGTCATTGAGGTCATCGAGATTATACTGATCCCTGTGTTCCTCTGAGTTATTGGGTTGTTGCTCGGGGCCTGCAGGGTTCGCCGAGGTCTTCCATGTTGTACGGGGTGTCGTTTTCTCCGGTGCTTGTATTGCGTTCCCTGCCCCTATGCCCTTGGATCGTCGGTGTTGTCTCTGGCGTTTGGGTGGCTCTTCGGTAGGCTTGTCGCTGTCTTTTCTGGGGGTGGCGTAACCATCCCCTTGGTGCCATCACCCTTATCATTGGGAGTGTCCACCATATATACATCATAGGAGGAGGTGGCCATCCATCGTCCGGTGATGGGAGGGGTAGTAGCAGCGTGGGCCATGGCTTCGATATCTTCATTCGTGTTTTCTGCCTCCTCAGAGGCGTAGTCCAACATGTCGGTTAAATCTTCAACAATGGCTACAAAGTGGGTGGTGGGTGGGAGGTAAAATTCCCTATGGCCCACCTCAAGACCGAGTTAATCGTATGCTGAGGATGGGCCGTCTGTGATGATCATCATGTGGATCTGATCTAGCGCCTTGTTTATCCATGTGAGACTAGCCGGGTTGGTATCTAGGATTTCTTCGAAGTCGTCCTCCGGTGTGACAGTGGTGGGGGAGAGTCTGGCTAGGGTTGACTCCTGGTGTCCAGATGCTGAAGTTGCGTTGAGTCTTGAAGCCGGATCTGAGGCGAGAGGAGTGTGTCTAGTCGGGGTTGACTCCCGGTCTTCGGACGCAGAGGTCACATCCAGGCTTGGAGCCGAATTCGAGGTAGGAGAAGCGAGTCTGGTTGGGGTTGACTCCCGGTCTTCGGACACAGAGCTCGCGTCCATGCTTGACGCCAGATCCGAGGTAAGGGTTGACACGTGATCGGGTCGGAAGGAGAACCTAAAGGTGAAGCTTCAGGGTTTTGGGGCACCTCAGGTAAAGCTGGGAAGCCGGTGAAGATCAGATTGCCCCGAGTGTCAGTGTCGTACTCTAGGTTGCCGAACCTAATCTGGTGCTCATGGGCGAAGCTGTCAACCTGGTCGAGATGATCGGCCGAGTTGGCGTGCAGAACAATGCCACCGAGCGCGAAAAACTGACTAAGGATGAAGACTTCCCCGTTGTTGGTGCCATCTCCGATGATCAGGCGAGCCATAGATCCTTTTAAGATCCAACAGTAGAACTCTCAATGAAAGCACCAATGTCAGTGTCAAAACCGGCGGATCTCGGGTAGGGGAGCCCGAGCTATGAATCTTGGATTAATTGGGAACAAGGGACGAAGGACACAATGTTTACCCAGGTTCGGGACCTCTCGAAGAGGTAAAACCCTATGTACTGCTTGATTATATTGAAGTGTATTGGATGATTACAGAATCGATCTACCACGTGATCATATTAACTAAACCCTAGGCAAGTAGGATGATGTTTGTTGTTCTAGCCTCTACGAACTAAACCCCCTATTATATATAGACACCAGGGGTACTAGGGTTACACATGGCCGGTTACAACGAGGGAAGAAACATGCCGAATCTTCTATCTTGACTTGGAGGACGCACCAAGACTTCAAGGGTTTCCTACTCGGACACGGAGTTGCCTTATAGCTCAGCCTTGTGGTAGTTGTATAGAAGCCCACCTGTCCGTCCCATGAGAGACAGGCCGGCAGCCCGAGAACCCCCTAGTCCAAGACTCCGTCATGCCCCTCTGATAGAGTAATGGCGGAGGCCTCCAAATGGGATCATGGAAGAACAGAGGCTTGCAGTGGCGATAAAATTGTTTCGGGTCTCGCTCTGGGGGTTTATGGATTTTAGGGAATTTATAGGCTTGGAATTAGGTCAAAAGGACCTTTGTGGGGCCGAAAAGCTCAGGTGGCGCACCCCCTAAGGGCATTTCATGTGAGCTTGTGGTTCTCTCGTAGATCTTCTGGCCTCCCCTGAAGCTTCTTGGGTCTCTTCTGGTCCAAAAAAGTCACCATAGGGTTTTATCACGTTAGTACTTCATTTGGTATGGTTTTTCTATGAAACAAAGAAATAGGCAAAAACAGGAACTGACACTGGGCAACATGTTAATAGGTTAGTTCCCAAAAATAATATAAAATGGCATATAAAGCATACAAGATTGATAATATAATAGCATGAAACAATAAAAAATTATAGATACGTTGGAGACATATCATTAAGTCCCATCTTGTCGCACAAGGAGGGATAGCTAGTCTATATAGTAGCGCAAGTGGGAAGAAAGGTAGGCACACAACTGATTCTTTGGCATATCTAGCAAATACAGTATAAATCGATTACCATACCGAAAACTTGGTTAACCAATTTTTCGGTTAGCTATTTTATGATGTCTTTTTAGCTTTACATATTCGTTAATTAAATTTTAAAAATCGAATGGTAGAAACCAAAATTTTTGTTTATATGGAATGCACATGCCTAACTTCGCCGTCTCACCAAACACCCCCCCTAGGAGATGCATTAGTTTCATAAGTGTTCTGAAGTAGACTATGAAGATGCTTGTAATAAGTGCAGGAGTTCTTTATGACTAATGGAATGAAGATACTTGTAATGAGTCATGTGTTCTTTATAACTAATGTGAGTTTACGATCTTACATGCACTTCCACCTATCCATATTACTAACTTTTTCGGTATCGAGCATTGTCCACTGTCACCTCAAGACTTGGTGCATCTTCGTCGGTACATCCAAACCCCATGGTAGGACTTCCTATTGTTGTTCTACACATAAAACACCCATCTTCCTCAAAATAACCATCATACAGTAGTGATCTAAAAGATCTTATATTAGTTTACATAGGGAGTACCTATTATGGCATTTCCATTACCATTCCAAGATATATTTGCGTGCAACATCCATCATCCTTTACATTACATGACTAGAGATGTTATTCATCATTGTCATATTGCTTTGCATGATTTTCAGATAGATGGAAAGATATTTATATGGTTTATCCTTTTTTTACGTCTATGCTATGCTAGAAACTTTCACAATTTGGTGCACTACTAGAGGCATTCATTAGAGTTTCTACATCATATTTATCATCGAGCTGTAAGTAATTCATAGTGTATTGTTCATAATTCTAGGGTGTTTGATAGTGTCATGGACTAGGGGTACCAACCTAGCCAGCCCATGCTCCTCAGATTGGGCTAGTGGGCCCTTATTATTATCAAGATGGAGTCCAGAGGTTGTACATAGGAGGCATGATCAAGACTACATCTACCGAAGACTTGTCGTATACGCTAAGACTTCTCTTGCCGCCTTGTGTCTAGATACCGACCTTGTAACCCTAGATACCCTACCTCGCGTGTATATAAGCTGTAGGGTTTAGCCTGTAGAGGGGACATCAATGCAATACATTCACCTAGCCCTAGAGTTAGACCACATCTTACGATCTCGAGGTAGATCAACTCTATACTTGATACATCTATATCAATATAAACAAGAGCATGACGTAGGATTTTACCTCCATCAAGAGGGCCCGATGTCGGTGTAAAAACCGGCGGATCTCGGGTAGGGGTCCCGAACTGTGCGTCTAAGGCTAATGGTAACAGGAGGCGGGGACACAATGTTTACCCAGGTTTGAGCCCTCTCTATGGAGGTAATACCCTACTTCCTTCTTGATTGATCTTGATGAATATGAGTATTACAAGTGTTGATGTACCACGTGATCGTAATGGCTAAAACCCTAGAAGTCTAGCATATGATTGTGATTGTTTCTATGGACTAAACCCTCCGGTTTATATAGACACCGGAGGGGGCTAGGGTTACACAAAGTCGGTTACAGAGAAAGGAATCTACATATCCGAATCGCCAAGCTTGCCTTCCACGCAAAGGAGAATCCCATCCGGACACGGGAAGAAGTCTTCTGTCTTGTATCTTCATAGCCCAACATTCCGGCCCATGTATATAGTCCGGTTATCCGAGGACCCCTTAATCCAGGACTCCCTCAGTAGCCCCTGAACCAGGCTTCAATGACGATGAGTCCGACGTGCAGATTGTCTTCGGCATTGCAAGGCGGGTTCCTTCTCCGAATACTCCAAAATAGTTCTCGAACACAAGAATCATGTCCAGCTCTGCAAAACAAGTACCACACACAACCGTAGAGAGTATAATATTTCACGAGTCCAATCCACTGACAACTTTTTGTAGCGTGACATCACGTCACTACCCGGCCATTATTCAAACCGTTTTTAGCCTGCTTCTCCATATTTCGAGGAGTAGTTTCATTGGCACATCTTATCAGAGTAGAGATTGTGTCCCCTTATCACGGGATTCTCATTAACACGGGCATGGGTAACCCACCCGTGCCATCTGCACGGCCTTTGGGGATTAGGCGAGTTTTAAGGCGAGTGGGGAGGCGCATGATACTGCCTTTATAAAGGGATAAGGATTCCCCCTTTTCACCCACACCTTATCCTTCCTCTGCCCATCCATTCTCAAGATCCAACGCCCAAGCTCTCGCCTTCTCTGCCCAAAAAAGCGTCCCAACCATGTCCGGATCCGGGGCAGGAAGTAAGTGGATGGCCTCCTCTGTCAAGGAGAAGGACATCACGAAGCTCCGGGAGACCGGATACTTGGCCAAGGAGATCGTTCATCGGCTCCCGGCCGAGGGACAAATCGTACCCGCCCCCGAGCCACACGAGAGGGTGGTGTTCATCTCTCACTTTGTCCGCGGGCTGGGATTCCCTCTCCACCCGTTCGTCCGCGGACTTATGTTCTACTATGGGTTGGATTTCCATGATCTGGCCCCCAACTCCATCCTCAACATCTCGGCATTTATTGTCATGTGTGAGGCCTTCCTCCGCATCCCACCTCACTTCGGGCTATAGCTGAAAACCTTCAATGTGAAGCCGAAGGTGGTGAGCGGCCAATAAGTAGAGTGTGGAGGCGCCATGGTGGGAAAGATGCCCAATGTCACCTGGCCCGAAGGCTCCTTCTGGAGACGTTCAAAGGGTGGCAGTTGGGGTGGTTCTACATCACAGAGCCGCGCGGCACCAACTGGGCGGTAGCTCCCGCATCCAGAGTCCCGATACGGCTCACCTCCTGGCAAGAGAAAGGCCTGACCTGGTGTTCCCCGGACGAGCTGATGGCGCTCCAAATGCGCGTTCAGGACATGATAAACAAGAGAATCAAGCTCGTCAACATGATCCAGGTGATGCTTGTTCGCCGGATCCTTCCATGCCAATGTCGGACTTGCCATCTATGGGGGTTCGATCCGGCCAAGCACCAGACCCTACTGGAGCTCTTTAGCACGACACACGAAGATATCTGGAAGGTGCTCTTGAAGGCCAACGAGGTGCCGCCGGCCACGAGCGATGATCAAGGGCATGACCTAACTCATCCTGCTAGTCCGGTAAGTTCTTTCATGTTTTCAAGGTATATCTTTTACTTGCATATTCGGGGAAGGTATCTAAGCTTCCCTATCAATTTTTTCAGACCTGGGTAGAGATGGCGGAGCGGATTAACTATCCGGCTGCGCTGCCCGAAGGCCCAGAAATTCTGCTTCTGATGAAGATGATGGTTCCAGCACCTTATCAGGTGCCGGAGAAGAAGGCCAAGAAGAAGGCCAAGAAGAAGGCCAAGGGGACCAGAGGTGGTCTCCATCGCAAGGGCCATTCGGACGTGATGTCCGAAGAAGCCGAGGCGCACTGCTCCGCCTCTGAGGACGACGAGGAAGAGGAGGAGGAAGAAGAAAGCCATTCCCCCCTGCAGGGGGGAGAAAGAAGAGGATGGCCTCCACATGTCTAGAGGCCGAGGCATCCAAGAAGGGGAAAACCTCCCTTCCGGATAGCTCCGCAGCGGCCACTGACAGCAGCTGGGAGTGGGAGCCCAGGGACAAGCCCCTGGCCAAATTGTAAGTGTCCGGACACGTTCATGTATCCAGCCTTTTTACTTCATTGTTTTAATGTGCTAAATTACACATTTCCAGTCTGGCTCGGTCCAACCTCGAGCGGTCCTTATCTTTAGAGGATTCGCTGGACCCGACAGTGATGGACAGCGGGACCCTTCCATCGGCCTCCTCTCCCAGGGACCTGGGTGGCGCCGAGGCGTCGCCCCAAAGAATCCCCGACCCAGGAGAGAAACCGGAGGCCGTCAGGGAGGCGCCGAAGGGTGAAGCCTCGGCTGCCGGACACATGGGGGGAGCAAACCCCCATGGATACTGGCAATGGGGGCCATATCCAACTCGACCCCCAACCGAATATAATTCCGGAGACCCATACGACTCCGAAATCAGGCAAGCACCCCTTTTCTAGGGAAGGGGGTGTGCCTATTCTGCCGGTGACCTCTGTCCATCCAGAGGCACCGGATACCTTGCTGGAAGCGCTGCAAGGTTATTCCATTGTCGAGGAACACAGTACCCTTATGGGTACGGTGATTGAGAGGATCTAGTTTGCAAAAAGCGGACTGGCCGAAGCTTGCACTAGCCTTCTAACAGGCTTTGAGGTAAGTAATGTAATTGTATAAAAATAATATCATAGTATAGAAAGTAGCCCCTGAGACACTGTCCGGTGTTCGAAAAGACAAGCCGGACAGTGGATCAAATAATCTTCGCAAGAAACTTGTCGGCGTTCTGGGAACGGGGGTCCCCAGACTTGCCTGCCTGTGGACTGTGGCGTGGCTCAGCAGTGGCCCAGTACGGCCCGTCTTCATCAACCCAAGTCCAAGACCCTCACGAGGGGCCAAGCCTCGCAGGGCGGACGACACAAGTCCTCCTCAGGGGCGGCCTCGCCAGGCAGGCTCGCGAGGAGGCGGAGAGATCAAGGCAAGGGGTACCTCGCGAGGTGCTCATGACGCAAGCCATGATGATTAAGACCAGGCGGGCACCAGCCTGCGCAGTGTCCTCGTTTCCTCTTTGGTGCAAAGGGGGCAATCGCAGGAGCGGAGTACTGAGGCATCAAGCAAAGGTTTCCATATTGGTGCAACGAGACCAAGACTAGCAGGACGGCAGGACAGAGGTCACTGTGGAGCCCAAGACTGTGTCATCACCAATGCCTTTGGCACTCGAAGACCACCTTTGGTCAGGATAGCTTGTACTAGGTGTCCCCTTACAAAATGGCCGTTGTTGGCTCCCTGCCCGCTCAATATTTGGGAAGAGTACCAGGGCCTCTATAAATAGAGATAGCCACCACAGTAGGATGGGATTGAATCCTTCCCAAGCAGAACACCTCACCACCACAAGAACACCCCTCGCGAGGCTGTTCTTCCTCTGTACTGTTCAGCATCAGCCCAAGAGGCAACCCACCACCACACACTAGAGTAGGGTATTACACCACAACGATGGCCCGAACTAGTATAAACCCTACATCTCTTGTGTTGTTCATCGTGCTAGCTTAGAATCGCGGCGAGGTTTTGGGGCGTGGATCGGTAGGGAGAAGATCTTCGTCCACACCCCAGAGTTCGAACCTTAAGGGTTTTGCCGGAACCCGATAACCGACATTTGGCGTGCCAGGTAGGGGTGCATCGAAATCTTCTTTCCGCCGATCTGCGTTCCACTGCTTCGTCGCATCCATGTCCGGCGACCCGACGACCAACGCCGACCGCTGGGCGGCATGGCCTGCCCATGCCGCGCCGCCTGCCCAAGGTGACCTCAACCCCGCGCCTCAGGCAGCCCGTGCTTCGCAGAATGCTACGGGACATGGGCGATGCGGTCAAGCACCACCTGCCCTCACTCCGCGGCAGGTGCGATCAGCCGCGAGGGCCTCAAATCATGCCGCATCCACGGCGCCGCACCCCGACGGGAACAAGCGAACATGAGGGACGTGCTCACGGTGGCTCGGAGCTGCTACGATGCAGGCTGCAGCAGAGCGGCCGTGACGTGCTGCTGGAGCGCATTGTCGAGCTCCTGGATGCCGCAGCTTCGGGGGCGCCTCCCTTCTGCGTCCAGCTTCCACCCCAGGCCCCGGGCAGATCTTGCGACGGGCCCATCCGTGCCCGTGCGCCCTCAGGCGTGTCCCAAGGCTTCATCAACACCAGCTCAACCATCAGCGTCGGGCGTCAAGCTGCACCAGCACCACCACCGGTGAGCGAGGGCATGCGCATCGCCGCCTACGACCCGGGCGGGCTGCCGCCCTATCACCCCCAAGATGGCGCTTCGAGCCAAGCCGCATGGAGCGTGGGGCACTACGGCGAAGTCTACAGGGCGGCAACCTCGGAGGCTTACGTACCCCACATGGTGGATCGAGAATACGCACTGGAAGACGATCATGGCTCGTTTCTCGGGCCAGGCTGGGAGGAAGAGACGCTAGAAGCTGAGCCTTTTCAGGAGCCTCAAGGAAGCCTCACCAACTGCGTTGGCAGCATCAGCTATCGGGTACCACTAATTCCTCAGGAGCAAGCTTATGCTAACCATGGGTCGCAGGAAGTTTAGGTCACTGCAGCAGAAGGCTGCTCCAGCTCAGCAGCCTCCCTTCCGCCAGGAGGGGTGTACTGGGGGTTGCAGGAGAGGGGCTGGGAGGCAGCCCCCTCCCCGCGGCGCACGGAGCAAGGTGTTTCCCGGAGGTAGGCCCTCTGCCGGGGAGGTGCTGCAAAGCCTGCCCCCGGTAGAGGACCCGTGGTCGTCAGAGGAACCGCTGGCGTCCCCTTTATCCCATTGGCATCGTCCTTGGTTTCCGGTCGCCATCAATGGTGGTCGAGGGTGGCACAAGGCGGGGCCCTCGTCTGGCGATATGAAGCAAGGCCGGTACCTGTGAAGAAGGCCCAGTGCCTGTGAAGCTCGCCACCCGTGACACTCTCATGTAATAATGAGTTGGGGCTGTACATGCCCCGGAGTCTCCGGAGATCCGCCCTCGGGCCTCGGGGGCTCCCTCCCATGCCCAGTGGCAGCACTTAGCTCCGCGCTGGTGAGAAGACGTCGAAGACTAGACTAGGTGCCAGACATGGCCTTTTGCTTTTTGCCTCCCTTTCTGTGGTCGAGCTTCCTTGCTTCAGATTTAAGTTGAAATTGAATTTGTGATTGCGTTTGTGGGGAGGGGTGTATTGTCTCGTTCGTGTGTTTTCTCATGTTCTGGTTTCTTCCCTAGTTTGGAGCTCGCACCAACTGCCTCCCCCTCGTGAGCCTCTCGCGGGCAGGGCTGGGCCAAGCGCACGTGCGCATGTCGTCCCGCGGCCAGCACTCGCTCTCGCGAGGCTCCAACCACATGGTTAGCGGATCCCCCAGAGGGCCCCCGAAGGATCATGGCCCTGCAAGCCTACTCAAGGCTTGTCTGGGCTAAAGGTAAACCACATCAGCTAACTCATCGCGAGACCCGTAACATCATGCAGGCGCACATTCAGAGTCGCCCCTAAAAGCATGTGGACCACAATCTTTTTACATGAGGGGCTCCCCCTCCCAAAATGCTCTTACAACCTTCAGGGCTGCGCCCGAGCTTTTTGTGTGCAGGATAAACAGTAGGGAGACACGGGATCAGTCAGACATGTCGCTCACCACATCCTCTTGGTCACCTCCAGAGGTATCACTGGCGCCGCTGTCGCTGTCACTGGCATCACCATCGCCGTCGTTGGCACCATCTTCTCCGCCATTCACCACATCACCTTCATCTGTAGCAACTATCACCCCGTCATTGTCACAAGGAAAGGCCCTAACGAGGGAATCCACGTTGTCCTCCACCCACCGCGCCAGGTCGCCTCGAATGGCCACGGGCACCGAAGCAATGATGGCGTCGAAGTCGAAGTGGGGATCTCTGTCCTGAAGATGGCTGAAGACGCGGGAGAATGCACGCCCGAGCAGGCTGCGACTCCTCTCCTCGACAAGATAGCGAGCTCTCTCGGAGCGATTCTCCAGATGCGTCACCACGTCAGTGAAGAACTGGAGATGGCTGGCATAGTTGGTCACGTGAGGGTGCGGAGCGTTCACATCACAGATATTGCCTAGGGCCGTGTTGGCCCTGTCCCTGAGCACTTGGAGCATGGGGCCATGCATGTGTTCCAGCATCTGCCGCTGGAGAATTTCTTCTCTGTTCTACCACGCAACAGACTTAGCGTCGTCAACCCGCCGTTGAAGAAGAAGCAGCTCGGCACGGGAGGAGGCCAACTCAGTCTGCGCCGAGACCAGGGCGGCTGCGGTGGCCTCCGCGCGCTGCGTCGCTTCGGTCAGCTTGGACCTAAGGGCGGCAGTCCTGCCCACAGCCTCAGCTTCAATCAGCTCTAGCCTCTGGTCATACTCGTGCACAAGATCCACGCGAACTTCTGCCACGCGGCGGTCGACCTCTTCTTGGATTCGAGCCTCCTGCGCGCCAACATCGTCCTCCGCCTGAGTAACCTGGCACTCCCTCGTCTCAAACCGCTCAAGTTCGTGATTGCACTCAGTGGCCTCCAGCGTCAGCGCTTCCTCACGCCTCCGGAGCTCCTCCTCTTCGACAGGGGTCCCCTTCAGCGACGCAAGGGCCGCCTGGCGCAGCTCCACTTGCTGCTCCAGGGAAGTGCTCTAGGCTTGGAGCTCCCACGCGCGCTTCTCCGTGATCTCGCGTCGGTGGTCTGCCTCCCGAGCCTCCGCTACAGCTCAGGAGCAGGCCTTTCGCGAGGCCGCAAGGGATGCTTCGGCCTTCGCATTGTGAAGCTCGCACTGATGACGCGCGAGGTTGACTACCACCTTCAGCTTGCGCCGCTCCTCAATCAGCCACATGCCTTCAGCTTCAAGACACGCGTCCACGTCCGCGAGCTCTCCACCAAGCTGGCCCATCGCGTCCATCGCCTTCCGGAGGAACTCTTGGCGAATGATGCTGTGCTCCCGCGCTTGCCTAAGCACGTCGTCGATGTCATCCTCCACCGCCGGTGCTGGCGGCAGGCCATGAAGCGGTACGCCCCCTCTTGGCAGGGGGTGGGGGCTGGCGCCCCCACGATCGTCAAACGGGCTCCGCAAGTGATCCTGGCCGGCGCGGATCCATCCCAAGAAGAAGAGCCCAGGACCGACTTCAACCGTTCGCCGTCCACGATCAGAGGAGGAGCCCTGGGCAGACTGGTCACGGCCCTGGCAAGGTCGCGAAGGAAAGGCGGCAAGGGCATGGGCTCAAGGCACCCTGCGAGCCGGCTTACTTCTTCGTCTGAACTCGTGTCAGGGGCAGCATGCAAGCTCGAGACGCTCAAGGCCAGCGATGGAGGCGAGGCCGGAGGAAGTTGCTTCTTGGCAGACTCCGCAGGCTTGGCAGGAGGGATCCTGAAGGGCCACAGTCAGGAAAGGGAGCAACAATTGAGGAATTACAAGAATGAGGTACTTACTCATCTCTGGTGAAGTACTTCCTATGCTTCAATGGTCGGAAGGGGCGCCCACCGCCACTAAGAGACTCCTTCCTCTTACGGAGGGTGTCGAAGTCCACGCGGAACCGACCCAGGCGCTCAACATGAGGACCAACACGTGGCGTGGATGAAGAAGCACTCAGGCACCACATCCTGATGACTTGCCGAGGCCTGGGGGGCTCCGGCCTCGGGAGTCGCGGGTCACGCCCCCCCATCAACAACCGCCTCAGGGAGCCCCGTGCGATGTCAGCACCACGACACCAGAGCCTCCAGCTTCAAGCGATGCTTGCCTCCCTGCACCCGCTCCTGGGGCAAGATCGGTGTTGGCGATGGGGAAGGGAGCCATGGCGGAGGGATTCTTGCAAGGCCCCACAAGGCCAGCCGGGCGCAACCCCCATTCGTCGAAGTGAGGCGTCTGTCTCGCAAACTCGGACCCACCCAAGCAGAGATACAGGAGGCTGCCCCCGTGCCGGATATCGCCCGGCGAGGGGTTGCCTGTCAAGACCTCCAGCACCTTCTTCAGCGTTTTGGGCGCCAGCTCTGTCTCCTAGAGCCTCATGCAGTCCTGGTATCTGGTCAGGGCCCACATCAGCCGGGAGTGGTGCTGGAGAGGAGCAATGCGACACGGGAGGAACTCCTTCACCACCCGAGGCGCAGTCACGCTGAGATCTCCCAACCTCTCCAGTCGGCGCCAAACAAAGGAGAGCCGGGGGCTCACGAGCCTCTTGTGGCCCCAACCCGGATTGGGGATAGCAGGCAATGTCGGATGCGAGAGCAGGGGGCTGGGCACTCCGACATCCACATACAGCCACCGCGTCCGGAACCTGCTCATGGAAGGTGGAAGGCCAAAATCAATCCCCAAAGCGGCCGTCTCTGCCACAGCCTGGAAGCTCACGCACCCCGAGCACTGCAATGGGTCGGTCAGGCGCAAGGAGAAGAAGTGACACAATAGGGCAATGGAAGGAGCAATGCCCACCATGGTTTCGCAGACGAAGGCGAAGATAGCAAGAAGGGTAACGAATTGAGGGTCAAGATGCATCCTATGGATCTGATAATGGGAAAGCACCGCATTGAAAAAGGCGGAGAAAGGAGGAACCAAGCCAGCCCACAGGGCGTCAACGAATAATCAAACCTCCATGACGATCCTGTCGACGGAGGCATGGGACGCAGGCTAAGCCATCGTCTTTCTGCACTCGTTGAAGCTGGAGGCAAGTGCAGAGCGGACCTTGTCCAAGGCTTCCAGATTGAGCACCAACAACCCGTCGACGGCGGGCTTGACTGCCGGAGGCGAGCTGGACGAGGGCACGGGCTTCTTCCCTTCCTCTTTGTTAGTTGGCGCCATGGCGATGGAGGGGGCAAAGCTCAAGTCAGATTGGAAGCGGAAACAGAGGTTCAGGAAGAAGGGGGAACAGGAAGCATGTGGGCAGCGAAGAGGAAATAACCGTGTAAAGCTTCGTGTCCGCCTAGCCAGGCGGATATCAGGGGAGCCTGGGGAAGCGGAGATGCCCACGTCCAATCAGTCGCCACGCGTCAACCAAGGCCGCAGGCTGTTGGGGCCCATGGCGCTCCGCACTTGCCCTTTGGCTTAGCTGCTAAGCCAAGTCCGAGCGCGCCTTGGGCCCGGGGGCTACTGTCGGTGTTCTAGGAACGAGGGTCCCCAGACTTGCCTGCCTGCGGCATGCAGCGTGGCTCAGCAGTGGCCCAGTACAGCCCGTCTTCACCAACCCAAATCCAAGACCCTTGCGAGGGGCCAAGCCTCACGGGGCGGACGACACAAGGCCTCCTTAGGGGCGGCCTCGCCAGGCAGGCTCGCGAGGAGGCGGAGAGATCAAGGCAAGGGGTACCTCGCGAGGTGCTCATGACGCAATCCATGACGATCAAGACAAGGCGGGTGCCAGGCAAGTGCCAGCCTGCGCAGTGTCCTCGTTTCCTCTTTGGTGCAAATGGGGCAAGCGCAGGCTCGGAGTACCGAGGCATCAAGCAAAGGTTTCCATATCGGTGCAACGAGACCAAGACCAGCAGGACGGCAGGACGGAGGTCACTGTGGAGCCCAAGACTGAGTCATCACCAGTGCCTTTGGCAGTCGAAGACAACCTTTAGTCAGGATAGCTTGTACTAGCTGTCCCCTTACAAAATGGTCGTTGTTGGCTCCCTTCCCGCTCAATATTTGGGAAGAGGACCAGGGCCTCTATAAATAGAGATAGCCACCACAGTAGGACGGGGTCGAATCCTTCCCAAGTAGAACACCTCTCTACCACAAGAACACCCCTCGTGAGGTTGTTCTTCCTCTGTACTGTTCAGCATCAGCCCAAGAGGCAATCCACCACCACACAGTAGAGTAGGGTATTACACCACAATGGTGACCCGAACTAGTATAAAACCTGCGTCTCTTGTGTTGTTCATCGTGCTAGCTTAGAACCGCGGCGAGGTTTTGGGGCGTGGATCAGTAGGGAGAAGATCTTCATGCACACCCTAGAGTTCGAACCTTAGGAGTTTTGCCGGAACCCGATATCCGACAAAACTAATCTGAAATGTCTGTGTGAATAAGCAGGCGTCGCTGCTCGCTGCGACCTCTCACACTACGGAAGTCTCCGGACTGAAGCAGAGTCTAGAGCGGTCCGAGGAAGAGCTCGACCGCGTGAAGAAGCAGCTGGAGGATAGTCAAGGTATGCAGTAACCTTTATATATATATATATATATATATATTCAGGAAGGATGACTAACTTGTACTAACTTAAAGTGTCATGATATTTATTAGGGGCAATGACTGAAGTAGAGGCCCTCAAGAAGGCGCTGGCCGAGGTCAAGGACAAAGCGGCCAAGGAACAAGCTGCACGCGAGAAGCATGAGGCCCGGGTCAATGAGGTCCAACAAGAGCTCCAGGACGCCGTCAAAAAGTGCGAGTCCTTGGAGCGCACCTTTAAGGATCAAGAATCCGAACTTGCCAAGGTCCGCCAGAGCACACACGATGCCCGAGCCGAAGCCCAGGGCGCCCTCCAGGATATCCAGGCGGCCAAGAAAATTGCGACGGGTAAGGCTTTTATTATGTAGAGAAGATATGTGAAGGAAAGGTTCCTCTCACTGACCCGGATTTGGAGTTCTCCAGGGGCGTTTGGGGATCTACCGCGCAGCATGTCAGATGCTGCAGAATTCTATCGAGCCGAAGAGGGGAACTCTACAGAGAAGCTGTTCTGGTCGCAATACCTTGCGCCAGAACATCCAGTGTCCTTTAGCGATCAGCTGAAACAGCTGGTCGAGCTGCATAGGGCGGCCGAACTAGCATGAAGGATTTGATAATCCGGCTATGGCCTCCCGAAGCCATTCCCAGCAGCTACTTCAAACTCGTGAAGCGGCTTGTCAGTGCCTTCCCATGGCTTGATGCCGTCAAGCAGTCGATCTGTATCGAAGGCGTGCGAATGGCCTTTGCCCGCGCCAAGATGCACTGGGCGAAGATGGATGCCACAAAGCTGATGACCAAGGGACCGCCCGCGGGGAAGGAGCACTGCACAACCCAACTGTATTTTGACAGTGTCCTGGAGGGATCCTGCCTTGTGGCAGAGCAATGTGCTAAGGATATCATATTCCCATGAATACACTCATGTTATCCTGTCCTGTACAATGAAACAGACCCATTATGTAAAAGAATGTCTGTTATTTAAAATTTTACCTTCTGTGCGGCCATTTTGTTAAATCTGAGAGTTGGCCAGTCGTCGGCTTCTGCCCCCACGTAGGTAGTATGGGGGTGTTCGGGACAAATCTAAACACTCTTTATCCAAGGTTTTGGTCCTTTAAGGAGGTGTTTAGCGCAACGAACCAGGCAATTAGACTATGCGGCTTTATTACTCTCACTTAGCCATAGGAGTTTGACAAGGAAAATTTAGGCGCAACCCCTGGTGTTAGGAAGTCCGAACTTGGGGCGCTATACACGCCTGATCGGATAAAAACCAATTCATTGCAAGATGCGGAAAAAATCGCTAAATATTTGTAACCTCTCGAACAGCTGACCCGGTCTCGCCGCATCATGACAGTCAGTTTTCGGCTTTCTCTACTGAGGTGCTCATCCAGAAGAACCGGAACACAATGCCAGTAGTTCTCCCTTTACTACCCTAGCCGATATAGTGGAACGTAAGGTAGTAAGCACATGAGCCGGGCAACCCAACTATTGACCAAAGACATGATTCGGAGTCGAAGCATATAATGCTATAAGTTCGGGGTGCCGAACTGTACTATAAAAGTGTTCGGACTTCATTGCCGTATTGTGGGGTATGATGAAGTGTTGGGGAACGTAGCAGAAATTCAAAATTTTCCTACGTGTCACCAAGATCTATCTATGGAGAAACCAACAACGAGGGGAAGGAGAGTGCATCTACATACCCTTGTAGATCGCTAAGCGGAAGCGTTCAAGAGAACGGGGTTGAAGGAGTCGTACTCGTCGTGATCCAAATCACTGGAGATCCTAATGTCGAACGGACGGCACCTCCGCATTCAACACACGTACAGCCCGGTGACATCTCCCATGCCTTGATCCAGCAAGGAGAGAGGGAGAGGTTGAGGAAGACTCCATCCAGCAGCAGCACAACGGCATGGTGGTGGTGGAGGAGTGTGGCAGTCCTGCAGGGCTTCGCCAAGCACCTGCGGGAGAGGAGGTGGTGTCATGGGAGGGAGGGAGGCGCCAGGGCTTCAGGTGCGGCTGCCCTCCCTCCCCTCCACTATATATAGGGGCAAGGGAGAGGGGGGGGGCAGCCTTGGCCCTTCCTCCAAGGAAGGGTGCGGCTAGGGAGGAGTCCATCCTCCCTAAGGCACCTAGGAGGTGCCTTCCCCCTTTAGGACTCTCCCTTTCCCTTATCTCTTGGCGCATGGGCCTCTTGGGGGGGCGCACCAGCCCACCTGGGACTGGTCCCCTCCCACACTTGGACCATGCAGCCCACCGAGGATGGTGGCCCCACTTGGTGGACCCCCGGGACCCTCCCGGTGGTCCCGGTACATTACCGATAAAACCCGAAACTTTTCCGGTGACCAAAACAGGACTTTCCATATATAATTCTTTACCTCCGGACCATTCCGGAACTCCTCGTGACGTCCGGGATCTCATCCGGGACTCCGAACAACATTCGGTAACCACATATAAACTTCCTTTATAACCCTAGCATCATCGAACCTTAAGTGTGTAGACCCTACGGGTTCAGGAATCATGCAGACATGACCGAGACGTTCTCCGATCAATAACCAACAGCGGGATCTGGATACCCATGTTGGCTCCCACATGTTCCACGATGATCTCATCGGATGAACCACGATGTCAAGGATTCAATCAATCCTGTATACAATTCCCTTTGTCTAGCGGTATTGTACTTGCCCGAGATTCGATCGTCGGTATCCCGATACCTTGTTCAATCTCGTTACCGGCAAATCTCTTTACTCGTTCCGTAACATATCATCCCGTGATCAACCCCTTGGTCACATTGTGCATATTATGATGATGTCCTACCGAGTGGGCCCAGAGATACCTCTTCATTAACCGGAGTGACAAATTCCAGCCTCGATTCATGCCAACCCAACAGGCACTTTCGGAGATACCTGTAGTGCACCTTTATAGCCACCCAGTTACGTTGTGACGTTTGATACACCCAAAGCATTCCTACGGTATCCGGGAGTTGCGCAATCTCATGGTCTAAGGAAATGATACTTGACATTAGAAAAGCTTTAGCATACGAACTACGATCTTTGTGCTAGGCTTAGGATTGGGTCTTGTCCATCACATCATTCTACTAATGATGTGATCCCGTTATCAATGACATCCAATGTCCATGGTCAGGAAACCGTAACCATCTGTTGATCAACGAGCTAGTCAACTAGAGGCTTACTAGGGACATGGTGTTGTCTATGTACCCACACATGTATCTGAGTTTCCTATCAATACAATTATAGCATGGATAATAAACGATTATCATGAACAAGGAAATATAATAATAATAACCAATTTATTATTGCCTCTAGGGCATATTTCCAACAGTCTCCCACTTGCACTAGAGTCAATAATCTAGTTCACATCGCCATGTGATTAACACTCACAGGTCACATCGTCATGTGACCAACATCCAAAGAGTTTACTAGTGTCGGTAAACTAGTTCACATCATCATGTGATTAAGACTCAATGAGTTCTGGGGTTTGATCATGTTTTGCTTGTGAAAGAGGTTTTAGTCAACGGGTCTGCAACATTCAGATCTGTATGTACTTCGTAATTCTCTATGTCATATTGTAAATGCTGCTTCCGCGCTCCACTTGGAGCTATTCCAAATGGTTGCTCCACTATACGTATCCGGTTTGCTACTCAGAGTCACTTGGATAGGTGTTAAAGCTTGCATCGACGTAACCCTTTACGCCGAACTCTTTATCACCTCCATAATCGAGAAACATGTCCTTATTTACTCAAAGGACAATTTTGACCGCTGTCCAATGATCCATTCCTGGATCATTCTTGTACCCCTTGACTGACTCATGGCAAGGCACACTTCCGGTGCGGTACACAGCATAGCATACTATAGAGCCTACGTCTGAAGCATAGGGGACAACCTTCGTCCTTTCTCTCTCTTCTGCCGTGGTCGAGCTTTAACTCTTAACTTCATACCTTACAACTCAGGCAAGAACTCCTTCTTTGACTGATCCATCTTGAACACCTTCAAGATCATGTCAAGGTATGTGCTCATTTGAAAGTACCATTTAGCGTTTTTGATCTATCCTCATAGATCTTGATGCTCAATGTTCAAGCAGCTTATTCCAAGTTTTCTATTGAAAAACACCTTTCAAATAACCCTATATGCTTTCCAGAAAATTCTACATCATTTCTGATCATCAATATGTCAACAACATATACTCATCAGAAATTCTATAGTGCTCCCACTCACTTCTTTGGAAATACAAGTTTCTCATGAACTTTGTATAAACCCAAAATCTTTGATCATCTCATCAAAGCGCACATTCCAACTCCGAGATGCTTACTCCAGTCCTTAGAAGGATCGCTGGAGCCAGCATACCTTTTAGCATACTTAGGATCGACAAAACCTTTCTGATTGTATCACATACAACCTTTCCTTACGAAAATTGGTAAGGAAACTCGTTTTGACATCCGTCTGCCAGATTTCATAAATGCAGCTAATGCTAACATGATTCCGACGGACTTAAGCATCGCTACGGATGAGAAAATCTCATTGTAGTCAACTCCTTGAACTTGTGAAAAACTCTTCGCCACAAGTCGAGCTTCATAGACAGTGACATTACCGTCCACGTCAGTCTTCTTCTTAAAGATCCATTTATCTCAATGGCTTGCCGATCATTGGGCAAGTCCACCAAAGTCCATGCTTTGTTCTGATACATGGATCCTATCTCGGATTTCATGGCTCCTAACCATTTGTCGGAATTTGGGCCCACCATCGCTTCTCCATAGCTCGTAGGTTCATTGTTGTCTAGCAACATGACCTTCAAGACAGGATCACCATACCACTCCGAAGCAGTATGCGTCCTTATCGTCCTACGAGGTTCGGGAGTGACTTGATCCGAAGCTTCATGATTAATATCATAAGCTTCCACTTCAATTGGTGTAGGTGCCACGGGAACAACTTCCTGTGCCCTGCTACACACTGGTTGAAGTGGTGGTTCAATAACCTCATCAAGTCTCCACTATCCTCCCACTCAATTCTCGAGACAAACCTTTCCTCGAGAAAGGACCCGATTCAAGAAACAATCCCTATTGCTTTCGGATATGAATTAGGAGGTATACCCAACTATTTTGGGTGTCCTATGAAGATGCATTTTATCCGCTTTGGGTTCGAGCTTATCAACCTGAAACTTTTTCACATAAGCGTCGCAACCCCAAACCTTTAAGAAACGACAACTTAGGTTTCTCCAAACCACAGTTCAAACGGTGTCGTCTCAACGGAATTACGTGGTGCCCTATTTAAAGTGAGCGCGGTTGTCTCTAATGCCTAACCCATGAACGATAGTGGTAATTCGATAAGAGACATCATGGTACGCACCTTATCCAATAGGGTGCAACTATGATGTTCGGACACACCATCACACTATGGTGTTCCAGGCGGTATTGGTCGTGAAACAATTTCCACAATGTCTTAGTTGCGTGCCAAAGCTTGTAACTCAGATACTCATCTCTATGATCATATCATAGACATTTTATCCTCTTGTCACAATGATCTTCAACTTCACTCTGAAATTACTTGAACCATTCAATAATTCAGACTTGCGTTTCATCAAGTAAATATACTTAGTATCTACTCAAATCATCCGTGAAGTAAGAAGATAACGATATCCACTGCGTGCCTTTGCACTTATTGGACTGCACACATCAAAATGTATTACTTCCAACAAGTTGCTATCTTGTTCCATCTTACTGAAAACGAGGCTTTTCAGTCATCTTGCCCATGTGGTATGATTTGCATATCTCAAGTGATTCAAAATCAAGTGAGTCCAAACGATCCATCTGCATGGAGTTTCTTCATGCGTATACACCAATAGACATGGTTCGCATGTCTCAAACTTTTCAAAAACGAGTGAGTCTAAAGATCCATCAACATGGAGCTTCTTCATGCATTTTATACCAATATGACTTACATGGCAGTGCCACAAGTAAGTGGTACTATCATTACTATCTTATATCTTTTGGCATGAAAATGTGTATCACTACGATCGAGATTCAATAAACCATTCCTTTAGGTGCAAGACCATTGAAGGTATTATTCAAATAAATAGAGTAACCGTTATTCTCCTTAAATGAATAACCGTATTGTGATAGACATAATCCAATCATGTCTATGCTCAACGCAAACACCAAAAGACAATTATTCAGGTTTAATACTAATCTTGATGGTAGAGGGTGCGTGCGATGTTTGATCACATCAAACTTGGAAACAGTTCCAACACATATTGTCATCTCACCTTTAGCTAGTCTCCGTTTATTCCGTAGCCTTTTATTTCGAGTTACTAACACTTAGCAACCGAACCGGTATCTTAATACACTGGTGCTACTAGGAGTACTAGTAAAGTACACATTAACATAACGTATATCCAGTATACTTCTATCGACCTTGCCAGCCTTCTCATCTACCAAGTATCTAGGGTAATTCCGCTCTAGTGACTATTCCTCTTACCATAGAAGCACTTAGTTTCGGGTTTGGGTTCAACCTTGGGTTTCTTCACTAGAGCAGCAGCTGATTTGCCGTTTCATGAAGTATCCCTTCTTGCCCTTGCCCTTCTTGAAACTAGTGGTTTCACCAACCATCAACAATTGATGCTCCTTCTTGATTTCTACTTTCGCGGTGTCAAAACATCGCGAATACCTCAAGGATCATCATATCTATCCCTGATATGTTATAGTTCATCACGAAGCTCTAGCAGCTTGGTGGCAATGACTTTGGAGAAACATCACTATCTCTGGAAGATCAACTCCCACTCGATTCAAGTGATTGTCGCACTCAGACAATCTGAGCACAAGCTCAACGATTGAGCTTTTCTCCCTTAGTTTGCAGGCTAAGAAAATCATCGGAGGTCTCATACCTCTTGACGTGGGCACGAGCCTGAAATCCCAATTTCAGCCCTCAAAACATCTCATATGTTCCGCGATGTTTCGAAAACGTCTTTGGTGCCTCAACTCTAAACCGTTTAACTGAACTATACGTAGTTATCAAAATGTGTATGTCCGATGTTCGCAACATCCACAAACGACGTTTGGGGTTCAGCACACTGAGCGGTGCATTAAGGACATAAGCTTTCTATTGTCCGCATAATCGCTACTGTCAACTTTCAACTATATTTTCTCTAGGAACATATCTAAACAGTGGAACTAAAGCGCGAGCTTACGACATAATTTGCAAAGATCTTTTGACTATGTTCAGGATAATTAATTTCATCTTATGAACTCCCACTCAGATAGACATCCCTCTAGTCATCTAAGTGATTACATGATCCGAGTTAACTAGGCCGTGTCCGATCATCACGTGAGACGGACTAGTCATCATCGGTGAACATCTTCATGTTGATCGTATCTACCATACGACTCATGCTCGACCTTTCGATCTCTTGTGTTCCGAGGCCATGTCTGTACATGCTAGGCTCGTCAAGTTAACCTAAGTGTTTCGCGTGTGTAAATCTGGCTTACACCCGTTGTATGTGAACGTAAGAATCTATCACACCCGATCATCACGTGGTGCTTCGAAACGACGAACTTCCGCAACGGTGCACAGTTAGGGGGAACACTTTCTTGAAATTTTAATGAGGGATCATCTTATTTACTACCGTCGTTCTAAGCAAATAAGATGCATAAACATGATAAACATCACATGCAATCAAATAGTGACATGATATGGCCAATGTCATATTTCTCCTTTTGATCTCCATCTTCGGGGCTCCATGATCATCATCATCACCGGCATGACACCATGATCTCCATCATCATGATCTGCATCATCGTGTCTCCATGAAGTTGTCTTGCCAACTTATTACTTCTACTACTATGGCTACTGGTTAGCAATAAAGTAAAGTAATTACATGGCGTTGTTCAATGACACACATGTCATACAATAAATAAAGACAACTCCTATGGCTCCTGCCGGTTGTCATACTCATCGACATGCAAGTCGTGATTCCTATTACAAGAACATGATCAATCTCATACATCACATATCATTCATCACATTCTTCTTGGCCATATCACATCACAGAGCATACCCTGCAAAAACAAGTTAGACGTCCTCTAATTGTTGTTTCCATGTTTTACGTGGCTGCTATGGGTTTGTAGCAAGAACGTTTCTTACCTACGCAAAACCATAACATGATATGCCAATTGCTATTTACCCTTCACAAGGACCCTTTTCATCGAATCCGTTCCGACTAAAGTGGGAGAGACTGGCACCCGCTAGCCACCTTATGCACCAAGTGCATGTCAGTCGGTGGAACCTGTCTCACGTAAAAGTACGTGTAAGGTCGGTCCGGGCCGCTTCATCCCACAGTACCGTCGAAACAAGATTGGACTAGTAACGGTAAGCATATTGAACAAAATCAACACCCATAACTACTTTGTGTTCTACTCGTGCAAAGAATCTACGCAATAGACCTAGCTCATGATGCCACTGTTGGGGAACGTAGCAGAAATTCAAAATTTTCCTACGTGTCACCAAGATCTATCAATGGAGAAACCAGCAACGAGGGGAAGGAGAGTGCATCTACATACCCTTGTAGATCGCTAAGTGGAAGCGTTCAAGAGAACGGGGTTGAAGGAGTCGTACTCATCGTGATCCAAATCACCGGAGATCCTAGTGCCGAACGGACGGCACCTCCGCGTTCAACACACGTACAGCCCGGTGATGTCTCCCATGCCTTGATCCAGCAAGGAGAGAGGGAGAGGTTGAGGAAGACTCCATCCAGCAGCAGCACAACGGCATGGTGGTGGTGGAGGAGCGTGGCAATCCTGCAGGGCTTCGCCAAGCACCTGCGGGAGAGGAGGAGGTGTCACGGGAGGGAGGGAGGCGCCAGGGCTTCAGGTGCGGCTGCCCTCCCTCCCCTCCACTATATATAGGGGCAAGGGAGAGGGGGGGGGGGTTCAGCCTTGGCCCTTCCTCCAAGGAAGGGTGCGGCTAGGGAGGAGTCCATCCTCCCTAAGGCACCTAGGAGGTGCCTTCCCCCTTTAGGACTCTCCCTTTCCCTTATCTCTTGGCGCATGGGCCTCTTGGGGGGGGGGCACCAGCCCACCTGGGGCTGGTCCCCTCCCACACTTGGCCCATGCAGCCCTCCAAGGACGGTGGCCCCACTTGGTGGACCCCCGGGACCCTCCTGGTGGTCCCGGTACATTACCGATAAAACCCGAAACTTTTCCGGTGACCAAAACAGGACTTCCCATATATAATTCTTTACCTCCGGACCATTCCGGAACTCCTCGGGATGTCCGGGATCTCATCCGGGACTCCGAACAACATTCGGTAACCACATACAAACTTCCTTTATAACCCTAGCGTCATCGAACCTTAAGTGTGTAGACCCTACGGGTTCAGGAATCATGCAGACATGATCGAGACGTTCTCCGGTCAATAACTAACAGCAGGATCTGGATACCCATGTTGGCTCCCGCATGTTCCACGATGATCTCATCGGATGAACCACGATGTCAAGGATTCAATCAATCCCGTATACAATTCCCTTTGTCTAGCAGTATTGTACTTGCCCGAGATTCGATCGTCGGTATCCCGATACCTTGTTCAATCTCATTACCGGCAAGTCTCTTTACTCGTTCCGTAACACATCATACCGTGATCAACCCCTTGGTCACATTGTGCACATTATGATGATGTCCTACCGAGTGGGCCCAGAGATACCTCTCCGTTAACCGGAGTGACAAATCCCAGTCTCGATTCGTGCCAACCCAACAGACACTTTCGGAGATACCTGTAGTGCACCTTTATAGCCACCCAGTTACGTTGTGACGTTTGGTACACCCAAAGCATTCCTACAGTATCCAGGAGTTGCACAATCTCATGGTCTAAGGAAATGATACTTGACATTAGAAAAGCTTTAGCATATGAACTACGATCTTTGTGCTAGGCTTAGGATTGGGTCTTGTCCATCACATCATTCTACTAATGATGTGATCCCGTTATCAATGACATCCAATGTCCATGGTCAGGAAACCGTAACCATCTGTTGATCAACGAGCTAGTCAACTAGAGGCTTACTAGGGACATGGTGTTGTCTATGTACCCACACATGTATCTGAGTTTCCTATCAATACAATTATAGCATGGATAATAAATGATTATCATGAACAAGGAAATATAATAATAATAACCAATTTATTATTGCCTCTAGGGCATATTTCCATCATGAAGCCCTTGGAGAATTAAGGCATACCAGAGTGTACGGGTGAGGGAGTCCTAGATTAAGGGGTCCTCGGACAGCCGGACTATATACTTTGGCCGGATTGTTGGACTATGAAGATACAAGATTAAAGACTTTGTCCCATGTCCGAATGGGACTCTCCTTTGCGTGGAAGGCAAGCTTGGATATTCGAATATGTAGATTTCCTTCTCTGTAACCGACTCTGTGTAACCCTATCCTCCTCCGGTGTCTATATAAACCGAAGGGTTTAGTCCATAGGACAACAACAATCATAATCATAGGCTAGCTTCTAGGGTTTAGCCTCTACGATCTCGTGGTAGGTCAACTCTTGTAATCCTCATATCATCAAGATCAATCATGCAGGAAGTAGGGTATTACCTCCATTGAGAGGGCCCGAACCTGGGTAAAACATCGTGTCCCCTGCCTCCTGTTACCATTAGCCTTAGACGCACAGTTCGGGACCCCCTACCCGAGATCCGCCGGTTTTGACACCGACATTGGTGCTTTCATTGAGATTTCCACTGTGCCGTCGCGATAAGGCTTGAAGGCTCCCTCAATCATCTTCAACGATGTGGTCCAGGGGGAGGTTTTCCTTCCCCGACAGATCTTCGTATTCGGCAGCATCGCACTGCGGGCCAACTCTCTTGGCCATCTGGAGCAGATCAACAGCTACGCCCCTGGCCATCAGGTTAGGTTTGGAAGTTTAAACTATACTGCCGACATCCGTGGAGATTTTATCTTCGACGGATTCGAGCCTATGACAGGTGCGCCGATCAGTCACGACGGACATGACCTTGATCTGCCGTCGGACAGTATTCGGGAGATCGCACCCGCGTTGGCGCCAGGAATCAATCTGGAGCAGATCATGCCTTCCAGGGACGGGTGGATGGACCCCGCCATGGAGGCCGCACACTCATCGGCGTCGGAGCCGAACACTGATCCCACCTCCTGTGAGAGTGGCATTATCGGACCCCCAGACTCGTCTTCGACTGCAGGATCCGAACCGCGTCCGTCCATGCCTATCGCATCAGATTGGGCACCCGTCATGGAGTTCACTGCCGCGAATATCTTTCACCAATCACCCCTGGGTGACGTGCTGAACTCATTAAGGTCTCTGTCCTTGTGAGGAGATTCTTGGCCGAACTATGTCCGGCTTGAGTGGGGAGCGGACGACAAAGAAATTCGTCCCCCACCCAACACCCACTTTATAGCCACTGTCGATGACTTAACCGACGTGCTTGACTTCGAGAGCGAAGACATCGACGGTATGGACGACGATACTGGAGAAGAACGGGAACCACCACCTACAGGGCGCTGGACCGCTACCTCATCATATGATATTTATATGGTGGACACCCCTAAAGAAAACAATGGCGATGAGGCAACGGAAGATAACCCCTTGGGGAAGCAATCTAGACACCAGCCTCATCGGCGCCGCTCCAAGCCCCGCCATACCAAAAATAATGATACCGGCACAAGGGATAACAATCCGGATGGTGCCAAAGACGAATACCATCCTGCCCAGCCAGGCTTCGAGCAAGTCGAGCAAGAGGAGGGGCAAGCTAGCCCTAATGAACATGCAAAGGATGGAGAATCAGTGGAAGATAACTACATGCCTCTCTCCGAAGACGAGGTGAGCCTTGGCAATGAAGAATTCATCATGCCTGAGGACCCCATCGAGCAGGCGCACTTGAAAAGCCGACTTATAGCCACTGCAAAAAGCCTGAAGAAAAAACAGAAACAACTTGAAGCTGATCAGGATCTGCTAACAGACAGATGGATCAGGATCTGCTAACAGCCTGCCAGCA
This sequence comes from Triticum aestivum, assembly GCF_018294505.1. Classification (NCBI taxonomy): domain Eukaryota; kingdom Viridiplantae; phylum Streptophyta; class Magnoliopsida; order Poales; family Poaceae; genus Triticum; species Triticum aestivum. Next base: position 488,419,036 of record NC_057810.1, on the reverse strand, counting down.
GAGTCAATTGGGTGTTGGGAGGACCTGGAAGCCGCATTCCTCGATAACTTCCAGGGCACTTATGTGCGACCACCAGATGCTGATGACCTAAGCCACATAATTCAGCAGTCAGACGAATCGGCCAGACAATTCTGGACACGGTTCTTAACCAAGAAAAACCAAATCGTCGACTATCCGGATGCGGAGGTCCTCGCGGCCTTCAAGCATAACATCCGCGACGAGTGGCTTGCCCGGCACCTAGGACAGGAAAAGCCGAAATCCATGGCAGCCCTCACATCACTCATGACCCGCTTCTGCGCGGGTGAGGACAGCTGGCTAGCACGTAGCAACAACCTCAGCAAAAATTCTGGCAGTCCGGATTTCAAGGATCGAAATGGCAAGCAGCGTCGTAACAAAAACAAACGCCGCATTAACGGCGACAATAGTGAGGATACGACAGTCAATGCCGGATTCAGAGGCTCTAAACTCAGTCAGCGGAAAAAGCCATTCAAACGAACTACTCTGGGTCCATCCAATTTGGACCGAATACTCGACCGCTTGTGCCAGATACACGGCACCCCCGAAAAGCCAGCTAACCATACCAACAGGGACTGTTGGGTATTCAAGCAGGCAGGCAAGTTAATTGGCGAAAACAATGACAAGGGGCTACATAGCAATGACGAGGACGAGACCCAAGCGCCGAACAATAGAGGACAGAAGGGTTTCCTCCCATAGGTGCGGACGGTGAACATGATATACGCAACACACATACCCAAAAGGGAGCGGAAGCGTGCACTCAGGGATGTCTACGCGATGGAGCCAGTTGCCCCGAAGTTCAATCCATGGTCCTCCTGCCCGATCACTTTTGACCGAAGGGACCACCCCACCAGCATCCTCCACGGCGGATTCGCCGCACTGGTCTTAGACCCAGTCGTCGATGGATTTCACCTAACCAGAGTCCTGATGGACGGCGGTAGCAGCCTGAACCTACTTTACCAGGATACAGTGCGCAAAATGGGCATAGACCCCTCAAGGATTAAACCTACCAAAACGACCTTTAAAGGCGTCATACCAGGTGTAGAAGCCAATTGTACATGCTCAATTACATTGGAAGTGGTCTTCGGATCCCCGGATAACTTCCGAAGCGAGGAGTTAATCTTCGACATAGTCCCGTTCCGCAGCGGCTATCATGCCTTGCTCGGACGTACCGCGTTTGCAAAGTTCCACGCAGTGCCGCACAACGCATACCTCAAGCTCAAGATGCCAGGCCCTCGAGGAGTCATCACGGTCAACAGAAACACTGAACGTTCTCTCCGCATGGAGGAACATACGGCGGCTCTCGCGGCAGAAGTGCAATGCAGCCTCTTAAGGCAATTCTCGAGTCCGGCCGTTAAGTGGCCGGACACAGCTAAGCGCGCCCGGAGTAACTTACAACAAGACCACCTGGCACGTTCGGAGCACGCGTAGCAGTGCGGCCCCAACCCCAGCTCCTGCGAAACGTCAAAGCAGATCCTTGGCGTACACCATTACACTCTGAAGATACCGTGGGCATGGGGAGAGGGGCACGACCACGATAAACCCAGACTGCGGCTCAACCACACCAGGGGCTCTCAAGTGTGTCGTTCTTTTTTCTTTTCTTTTTACCTTTTATGTTTTACCCACATGACTCCGTTTGTCAGAGGCCCTGTCCGGCAGCAGACCTGCCAAACTCACGATGCAACAGCCACGGAAGGATAAAGGCTACAACGAATATACAGGTGGTCTCCATTACGAGCATTTTTATACACCAATCTGCAGCCTACCCCTGGAGGGGGACATGTTTAACAGTCCCATACCTTGCTTATCGCACTATTTGTATCGTTCTGCATTCGTAGCAGCACTTATTGAATAAAACAATGCAGCACCTTTTTGCTTACAAATTGCATTTCTTTTTCATACATATGTTCATTCACGGCATGTTGCATCCGTACACTTTGGTACGGCTAATATACACCAGGGGCTTATGTTTCCCGCATTATGGTGTGATGAGTCCGAACACTTTCACAAGTGCGGCACCCCGAACTTATAGCACTATATGCATCGGCTCCGAATCATGTCTTGGGTCAATAGTTGGGTTTGCCCGGCTCCCATGTTTTGGTACCTTACGTTCCGTTATATCGGCTAAGGTAGCACTGGGAGAACCACTGCGATTGCGCCCCAGTTGAGCTGGGTTAACGCCTCAGTGGAGAAAGCTAAAACTGACCGTCATGATGAGGCGAGAGCCGGTCGCTGTTCGAGAGGTTTTTTGCGAGTCCTTAAAGACTTATGCCGCTTAGAGCGAGGAGCCGGATACTGTCCGGCCAAGGCGTGGATAGCGCCCCAAATTCGGCCTTCCGAAGACTAGGGGCTTCGCCGAAATTTAAAATTATAGAATTCTATGGCTAAGTGAGAGTGTTCAAGCATTATAAGTCCGGTTGCCTTGTTCGCTGTGTTGAACGCCTCCCTAGATGGACCCAAAAATGGGAACAAGAGCGCTCAAATTTATCCCGAACACCCCAGCACTCGTGGCATGGGGGCTGAAGCCGACGACTTGCCATCTCTCAGATTTGATAAACAGCCGCACAGAAGGTAATATTTTAAATTAACAAGCGTTGCTTAGCGCATATGAACTAAGTTTTCAGCGCACAGGATAACAAAATGCGAGTCTACTCAAATATTACATCTTTGGAGCACTCACCCGCAATAGTGCGGGCGCCCTTCAGCACACTCTTATAATACATCTCGGGCGTGCGATGCTCCTTGCCCTCTGGTGGCGGGTCCGTCACGAGCTTCTGGGCATCCATCTTGCCCCAGTGCACCTTTGCGCGGGCAAGGGCCCGACGGGCACCCTCAATACAAGCGGAATGCTTGATGACTTCAACCCACGGGCACGCATCCACCAGCCGCCGCACCAGGCCGAAGTAGCTCCCAGGCATGGCCTCCTTAGGCCACAGCCGAACTATGAGGCCCTTCATGGCCTGTTCGGCCGCCTTGTGGAGCTCGACCAGCTGCTTCAGCTGGTCGCTAAGGGGCACCGGATGTCCGGCCTCAGCATACTGAGACCAGAAGACCTTCTCCGTCGAGCTCCCCTCCTCGGCCCGGTAGAATGCGGCAGCATCGGACACGCTGCGAGGAAGATCTGCGAACGCTCCTGGAGAGCTCCGAATTCGGGTAAGCAACAGGTAATTAACACTCACATGCTTACTTTGCATGAAAAATGCCTTACCCGCTGCTATTTTCTTCACCGCCTCAATCTCCTAGAGGGCCTTGTAGGCTTCGGCCTTAGCAGCTTTGGCACTCTCAAGAGCCGTTGCAAGCTCAGACTCTCGAGTCTTCGAGTCACGCTCCAAGCTCTCATGTTTTTTCACGAGATCCTGGAGCTCTTGCTGTACCTCCGCCACCCGCGCCTCCTGCTTCTCTCGCTCGGTGCGCTCCGCGGCCGCATTGCGTTCGGCCGTGGCCACCGCCTCCTTCAGGGTCGCCACCTCGTTAGTGGCCCCTACAATACCCACGTTATCCTTGTCATTTTTCTTGCAACCAAATCCTTTTCTGTAAGGTACAATTTTCATAAGGTATTACTCACCTTCTTTTTCCTCGAGCTGCTTCTTGGCATGGCCGAGCTCGTTCTTGGACCGCTCGAGGTTTTCCTTCAAAGTATTGACCTCCGCAGTCAGTGCGGCGGAGGTCAGCAGCACAGCCTGCAATCCCATATTGACATATTTTTTATGACTCCTGCGTTTATCTTTCTAAAGATCCTCAGTCCGGCTTTTCTTTCCGAACACCGAACCGAGCATCAGGGGCTACTGTCTATGCGGTACCATTTTACATATATTGAAATTCTTACCTCAAAGCCTGTTAGAAGGCTGCTGCAGGCTTCGGTCAGCCCGCTCTTGGCGAGCTGAACCTTCTGAATCACCGCACTCATAACAGTGCGGTGTTCCTCTTTGATGGAGGCGCCGTTGAGCGCCTCCAGCAAATTATCCGGCACCTCCGGTTGGACAGAGGCAGCCGGCGTCGCGGTCTTGCCCTTCTTACGAAGGGGTCGCCCGCCGGACTCCGGAGCCACTGTGGCCTCCGGGGCTGAGTCCGGTGCAAAGTCCGGGAGGTTGTCCTGTGACACCTCCGGGGCCTCCTCCCCCTGGTGGGTCCCTTCCTGGGATCCCACCTCGGCGTCGTCCGCGGCACGGGGGGTGGAGGCAGTCGGAAGGGAATCCATATCCAACGCACCCAAGGACCCGCTCGACGAAGCGGGAAGATCATCCTTGGGCGGACTGCAGGGTTGTATGCGGCATTAGAAAGACATTATGTGGCGAAAAGAAAAAACCTTGAAGTTATTCGGGAGTCCGGATACTTACGATCTCGCCAGGGGCTTGGCCCTTGGAGGCCAGTCCTCGTCGTCGTCACTGGCGTTGGCGGAGCAGTCCGGGGGAAGAGTTTTTCCCTTCTTGGACCCTTCGGCCTCCCTTGTTGGGGAGGCCTTCCTTTTCTTCCCTCCCCCCGCTGGGGGAGAGGCTTTCTTCTTCTCCTCCTCGCCTTGGTGGGAGGAGTCGGCCTCGGATTCATCATCCGATAGCACCTGAAAACGGGAACTCTTCCGAGTCCCTGTGGCCTTCTTCTTGGCCTTCTTCTCCGGCACCACGTGGGGTGCCGAAGCCAGCAGCCCCGTTAGGCGGTCGTCCGTTGGGTCCTCTGGCAATGGGGCCGGACAGATAGTCCGTTCGGCCTTCGCCAGTCAGTCCTATCAAAGGTAAAGGGAGTTTAGATCCCGCATAGAGTCAAACTATGGAAAACAAGTGGCAAAATCACTTACCTCGTCAGCCGGACGCTGCGAGCGGAATCCGCGATCTTCGGTAGAGGATGCGGGAGCTTCGGCGCCCTTGAACAACACCTTCCATACATCTTCGTACATAGTGTCGAAGAGCCCGCTCAGGGTCTGGTGCTGCGCCGGATCAAACTCCAACATGTTGAAACCCCGTCGTTGGCACGGGAGAATCCGGCGGATGAGCATGACCTGGACTACGTTGACAAGCTTGAGCTTCTTGTCCACCAGCTTCTGGATGGAGGCTTGGAGTCCCGTCAGCTCCTCCGAATCCCCCCAGATCAGGCCACTCTCTTTCCAGGAGGTGAGCCGTGTAGGGATGCCGGATCTGAATTCTGGGGCCGCTGCCCAATCAGGGTCACGCGGCTCGGTGATGTAGAACCACCCCGATTGCCACCCCTTGATGGTTTCCACGAAAGTGCCCTCCAGCCACGTAACGTGGGACATCCTGCCCACCATGGCACCTCCGCACTCCGCTTGGGTGCCCTTCACAACCTTCGGCTTGACACTGAAGGTCTTGAGCCACAAGCCGAAGTGGGGCTGGATGCAGAGGAAGGCCTCGCACACGATGATAAATGCCGAGATGTTGAGGATGAAATTCGGGGCCAGATCATGGAAATCCAGGCCGTAGTAGAACATGAGCCCCCGGACGAAGGGATGAAGTGGGAAGCCCAGTCCACGGAGGAAATGGGGAAGAAACACTACCCTCTCATGGGGCCTGGGGGTGGGGATGAGCTCTCCCTCGTCGGGGAGCCGATGCGCGATGTCGCTGGACAAGTATCCGGCGTCGCGCAGCTTCTGGATCTGCCCCTCCGTGACGGAGGAGGCCATCCACTTGCCTCCCGCTCCGGACATAGTTGGAGAAGGTTGAGGTGAGAAGTGCGGACTTGGGCGCTGGAGCTCGAGTTCGCGGAGATGGATAAGCCAAGGAGGAAGAAGGCGCAGGTAAAAGGGTTGGATCTTTATCCCCTTATATGGGCGGACAAAAACATGTGTCCCCACCGGCCTGGTAAAACTCGCTTATCTCCCAAGCGTCACAATCAATGGCGCGGTTGGGTTACCCACGTCCGTATTGATGGGAATCCCGGAATAAGGGGAACACGATCTCTGCTTCGACAAGACGTGCCAAGGAAACCGCCTCGCTAAACGCGCTGAGGTGGAACAATAAAAACAATTCGAGTAAAGGCTTGGAAGTGGTGTGACGTCACGCCACAGAATACGTCAGCAGATTGATCTTGTGTAATATTATTCTCTCTACGGTGGTATGTGGAATTTATTTTTGCAGAGCCGGACACTATCCTGGTGTTCACAATCTTCTATGAATTATTCGGAGGAGGAATCCGCCTTGCAATGCCGAAGACAATATGCGCGCCGGACTGGTCGTCATTGAAGCCTGGTTTAGGGGCTACTGAGGGAGTTCCGGACTAGGGGGTGTCCGGATAGCCGAACTATCATCATCGGCCGGACTCCAAGACTATGAAGATACAAGATTGAAGACTTCGTCCCGTGTCCGGATGGGACTTTCCTTGGCGTGGAAGGCAAGCTTGGCGATACGGATATGTAGATCTCCTACCTTTGTAACCGACTCTGTGTAACCCTAGCCCTCTCTAGTGTTTATATAAACCGGATGGCTGTAGTCCATAGGACGAACAACAATCATACCATAGGCTAGCTTCTAGGTTTTAGCCTCCTTGATCTCGTGGTAGATCCACTCTTGTAACACACATCATCAATATTAATCAAGCATGACGTAGGGTTTTACCTCCATCAAGAGGGCCCGAACCTGGGTAAAACATCGTGTCCCTTGTCTCCTGTTACCATCCGCCTAGACGCATAGTTCGGGACCCCCTACCCGAGATCCCTCGATTTTGACACCGACACTCTGGTACGCCGAATTCGTCGTCACCGAGGCTCACCTCATCTTCGGAGGGAGGCATATAGTTATCATCCTCCAAGTATCCGTTCGTCGCCTGTTCATCTGGGCTAGCCAGCTCGTGTTCCTGTTCAGCTTGCTCGAAGGTGGGTTGATCAAGATCGTATTCCTCTTCGGCACCATCTGGATTTTCTTCTCCAGTGCCGGTATTGTTGTGGCAAGACTTGGAGCAGCACCGATGACGCCCGTGTTTTTCTTTTTTCCCCGAGGGGTTATCTTCTGTTGCCTCATCGCCATTGGTTTCCTTGGGAGTATCCACCATGTATATGTCATATGAAGAGGTGGCAGTCCAGCGCCCTGTGGGCGGTGGTTCCTGTTCTTCTCCTGCATCATCGTCTATACCATCGATGTCTTTGGAGTCGAAGTTAAGCACGTCAGCCAAGTCATCGACCGTGGCTATTAAGTGGGTGGTGGGTGGGAAACAAATTTCTTCGTCGACAGCTTCCCACTCGAGCCGGACATAGTTCGGCCAGGAGTCTCCTGATAGAGAGAGAGAGACCTTAAGGAATCTAGCACGTCTCCGAAGGGTGAGTGCTGAAAGATATCCGAGGCGTTGAACTCCATGACTGGAGCCCAGTTAGATTCAATGGGCACGGACGCGCGTGACCCGAAACACACGGCCGGAGGTGAGTCCGGGGATCCGGAGACATAGATCCCTTTAGGAGAGGAGTCTGTGTTCGACTCCAACATCGAGGAGTGTGCGGCCTCTGGGGCAGGGTTCATCCACCCATCCTTGGAAGGCACGACCCGCTCTGGAGCGAAGTCCGGAGCAGTAACAAGTGCGATGTTCTGAATACTGTCCGACTGCCGATCTAGGTCGTGCACGTCGTGATTGTTCGGCGCTCCTGACACATGCCCGAATCCGTTGAAGATCAAGTCTCCGCGGATGTCGGCAGTGTAGTTTAGGTTTCCAAACCTGACCTGATGGCTGGGGGCGTAGCTATCGAACTGCTCCAGATGGCCAAGCGAATTGGCCCGCAGTGTGAAGCCGCCGAACACGAAGATCTGTCCGGGAAAAAAACTCTCACCTAGGACAGTGTGGTTGAAGGATGGAGGAGACATCTAGCCTTGTAGCGACGACACAGAGGAACTCTCAATGAAAGCACCAATGTCAGTTTCAAAACCGGCGGATCTCGGGTAGGGGTCCCGAACTGTGCGTCTAAGGCTAATGGTAACAGGAGGCTGGGGACACGATGTTTACCCAGGTTTGGGCCCTCTCGATGGAGGTAATACCCTACTTCCTGCTTGATTGATCTTGATGATATGAGTATTACAAGAGTTGATCTACCACGAGATCAGAGAGGCTAAACCCTAGAAGCTAGCCTATGGTATGATTGTTGTTGATAATGATGATGAGTCCTACGGACTAAACCCTCCGGTTTATATAGACGCCATAGGGGGCTAGGGTTACACAGAGTCGGTTTACAGAGGAGGAGATCTACATCCGAATCGCCAAGTTTGCCTTTCACGCCAAGGAGAGTCCCATCTGGACACGGGATGAAGTCTTCCATCTTGTATCTTCATAGTCCCACAGTCCGGCCAAAGTACATAGTCCGGCAGTCCGGATACCCCCTTATCCAGGGCTCCCTCACCCACCATGGCGCCACCACACTCCGCCTGCTGGCCGACCACTATCTTCGGCTTCACGTTGAAGATCTTTAGCCACAGGCCGAAGTGGGGCCTGATGCGGAGAAAAGCCTCGCATATGACGATGAACACCGAGATGTTGAGGATGAAGTTAGGGGCCAGATCATGAAAATCCAGCCCGTAATAGAACAAGAGCCCGCGGACAAATGGGTGGAGGGGGAATCCCAGTCCACGGACGAAGTGGGTGAGGAACACGACCCTCTCATGGGGTCCTGGAGTCGGAACGATCTGCCCTACGTCCGGGAGCCGGTGCGCAATATCTGCGGCCAAATATCCGGCCACCCGGAGCTTCGTAATGTCCTCCATCATGACGGAGGAGGCCACCCACTTGCCTCCCGCTCCGGACATGTTTGGTTGTGCGGAGAAGGTGAGATCTGGGGCGCTGGAGCTCGAGTGTGCGAGAATGGATGAGCGAAGAAGGAAGAGGGCATGGGTGAAAGATGAGAATTCTTATCTCTTTATAAAGGCGGTAGAAACTGTGCGCCTCCCCACTTGCCCGTTAAGATCGCTTATTTCCCAAGCGCCATGATTGATGGCGTGGTTGGGTTACCCATACCCATATTGATGAGAATCCCGTGATAAGGGGACACGATCTCTGCTTCGACAAGACGTGTCAAGGAAACCACCTCGCATTACGTGCAATGGCTGGTTGTGAAGAACGGTTCGAATAATGACCAGACCGTGGCATGATGTCATGCTATAAAAAGCTGTCAGCAGATTGGATTTGTGGAATATTATACTCTCTATGGTGGAATGTGGAATTTGTGGAATTTACGACCCTTGTGTCCTAAATCTTCTATGGAGTATTCGGAGAAGGAACCCGCCTTGCAATGCCGAAGACAATATGCGCGCCAGACTCATCGTCATTGAAGCCTGGTTCAGGGGCTACTGAGGGAGTCCTGGATTCAGGGGTCCTCGGACAACCGGACTATATACTTTGGCCGGACTGTTGGACTATGAAGATACAAGATTAAAGACTTTGTCCCGCGTCCGGATGGGACTCTCCTTTGCGTGGAAGGCAAATTGGATATTCGGATATGTAGATTTCCTTCTCTGTAACCGACTCTGTGTAACCCTAGCCCCCTCCGGTGTCTATATAAACCGAAGGTTTTAGTCTGCAGGACAACAACAATCATAATCATAGGCTAGCTTCTAGGGTTTAGCCTCTATGATCTCATGGTAGATCAACTCTTGTAATACTCATATCATCAAGATCAATCAAGCAGGAAGTAGGGTATTACCTCCATCGAGAGGGCCCGAACCTGGGTAAAACATCGTGTCCCCTGCCTCCTGTTACCATTAGCCTTAGACGCACAGTTCGGGACCCCCTACCCGAGATCCGCCGGTTTTGACACCGACAACGGGCGCAACTGATAAGAATATAAAGAAAAAGAAAAAAAATCAAGTAATAAGCTGACGCCGCAAATATTGAACCGCAAATTATTTTCCTTTGTAATTTGATTAATATGTCAAGGCGTATTTGTATAAGTAATGCGGTAAGAAAACATGGCTATTTGACATGCCATGACCAAGGGCGAGCTGCATGCGGGTTTTTATAATAGGTATAACGATCGTTAGCAGAGTCCACCTGGGGGTTCCCTTATACGTCAAAGCTTCTTGCCTTCATGGTGTATCCATCCCTTGATTGGTCCGATATCAGGTTATCGGAAAAAGCCTAGGAGAAAAAAGAAACCTAAAAAGAAAAAGAAATGGTAAAAGTATGCGGGTCCAGGAGCGGTTGAGCCGTATTGTGGACCGCGGTCTAGTTGTGCCTCCGTCTATGCCCATGGTATTTTCAACGCGAAGTTATGTATGTGTGGTACAAATGCTGTTGCTTGGTCGGGACTGGGACGGAGGCCGAATTGCTAGTCAAGCTCTTGACGAACTGGACCATCCTGCTACAGAGTAGTTCGGACTCGTTTGATAGTGTTCGGGAGCTTGGCCGATGAGTTGCAGTTATGCCTAAAAAGGCCACTCCGTACTTCTGCTGCAAGGGCCGCGGTGTGCAACTCGGTACGGAGAGAGCGTTCCGTGTTTCCATTGACTGTTATAACAGCGCGTGGCCCGGGCATCTTGAGCTTGAGGTAAGCATAGTGTGGCACCACATTGAATTGAGCAAATGCGTTTTGTCCGAGTAGCGCGTGATAGCCACTGCGGAAGGGGACGATATCAAAGATCAATTCTTTGGTTTAGAAATTATCCTGGGATCCGAAGACCACTTCCAGTGTGATTGAGCCCGTACAGCATGCCTCTACACCTGGTATAACACCTTTAAAGGTGGTTTTTGTGGGCTTGATCCTTGAGGGATCGATACCCATTTTGTGCACTGTATCCCGATAGAGCAAGTTCAAGCTGCTGCCACCATCCATGAGGACTCGTGCAAGGTGGACTCCATCAGTGATTGGGTCAAGGACTAGTGCGGCTGAACCTCCATGACAGATACTGGTCGGATTGTCCCTGCGATCGAAGGTGATCAGACAAGACTACCATGGGTTGAACTTTGGGGCGACTGGCTCCATCGCGTAGATGTCCCTGAGTGCGCACTTGTGCTCCCTCTTGGGGATATGGGTAGCGTATATCATGTTTACCGTTTTGACTTGGGGGGGACTTCTTTTGTCCCCCTGTGTTCGGTGGTCAGGGCTCCTCATCGTCGTCATCACTTTGCGACCCCTTCTCTTTGTTCTTGGCGTTTAATTTGCTGGCCTATTTGAAGACCCAACATTCTCTGTTGGTATGATTGGCTGGTTTATCACGAGTGCCGTGGATTTGACATGGATGATCGAGTATGCGGTCCAAACTGGACGGGCCCGGATTGTTTCTCTTAAATGGATTCTTCCGCTGACCGGTCTTAGAGCCACTGAATCCGGCGTTGATAGCCGTGTCTTCGGTGCTGTCAACGTTGCTTCGACGCTTGTGTCTATTGTGTTGTGGCTTGCTGTTGCTATTTCTGGCCCCAGAAGTGCCAGGTTTGCTGTCATGATTATTTCTACGGGCTAGCCAGCTATCCTCGCCCGCGCAAAAGCGGGTCATAAGTGTCGTGAGGGTCGCCATGGACTTCGGCTTTTCTTGGCCGAGGTGTCTAGTGAGCCATTCGTCATGGATTCTATGCTTAAAGGCCGCTAGGGCTTCGGTATCCGGACAGTCGACTATCTAGTTCTTTTTAGTTAAGAACCTGGTCCAGAATTTCCTGGCTAACTCTCCGGGCTGTTGAACTATATGACTTAAGTCGTCGGCATTCGGAGGTCGGATATATGTGCCTTGAAAGTTGTCAAGAAAGGCATTTTCCAAGTCCTCCCAGCTGCCAATGGAGTTTTCGGGCAGACTTTTCAACTAGTGTCGAGCTGGTCCCTTCAGTTTTAGCGGGAGGTATTTGATGGCATGAAGATCATCACGGCGGGTCATATGAATATGGAGAAGAAAATCCTCAATCCATACCGCAGGGTCTGTTGTCCCATCATATGATTCAATGTTCACAGGTTTAAACACTTCTGGGAAATCGTGTTCCATTACTTCATCAGTGAAGCATACGGGGTGTGCGGCGCCTCTTTATCAGGCCAAGTCGTTACGTATCTCAGATGGAGTTCGTCTGCGGTTTTTGGCCTGGACGCGGTTATATTTGTCACGTCCGGCCTGGTGGCCCTCATCGCACGTCGAGGCACGCCCCCTCGATCCGTAGATCAGTCTGGTCTGGCCTGCTTTGTTTTCCAAGTCATGTTGTAGGTCATGTGTGTATCCCTGAGTTGTTGTAGTTCTGTTTCTATGGCAAGGTAGTGAGGGCTGGTGTTCCGCTTGAGGTGCCGTCTTGTCCCGGCCACATGGTGGCTGGTCAGCCGCATTATGCGCTGGTAGGACGGGCTCCAGCGCCTCGTCATCGAACTATGGTAACAATTTGCGCTTCGGGTAGCTTTTAGTTTGGTGCTCGAGGCCGTATTTTTCGGCTGCCAGGACGTTAGTCTATCTATTGTTGAGCAGATCTTGATCAGCTTGAAGCTGCTGCTGCTGCTTTTTCAGGCTCCTTGAAGTGGCAATTAGCCGGCGCATAAAGCGTTCCTGTTAATCGGGCTCCTCAGGCACGATAAAGTCTTCGTCACCAAGGCTCACCTCGTCCTCGCAGAGCGGAAGGTAGTTGCTATCCTCCGAGTCTTCATTCATGGCCTGTTTGTCAGGGCTGACTCGCCTGTCTTCCCGTTCGTCATGTTCGGAGGTTGGCTCAACGGGGTCTTCATTGTCTTCGGCTTCGTCCAAAGTATTGTTTTCTCCTGTGATGGTGTTGCTGTTTTTGCTGCGGTGTGGCTTAGAGTGGCGCCGCTGACGTTGGCGCTTTGGCTGTATCTCCGGAGGTTTATCCGCGACAAGATTTTCATTGTCGCTGTTGTCCTCTTTGGGTGTATCCACCATGTATATGTTGTACGAGGAGGTGGCTGTCCAACGCCCTATAGGCGGTGGTGCCTGCTCCTCTCTGGCATCACCGTCCATACCGTCAATGCCTTCAGAGTCGTAATCAAGCATGTCGGTTAAGTCGCCGATAGTGGCTATAAAGTGGGTGGTGGATGGGAAACGAAGTTCTTCGTCGTCTGCTTCCCATTCAAGCTGGACATAGTTCGGCCGAGAGTCCCCTGACAAGGAGAGGGATTTCAGTGAGTTTAACACATCACCTAGAGGTGAGTGCTGGAAGATGTCCGCGAAGCTGAACTCCAGGATCGGTGCCCAATCAGGTTCGATGGACGCAGATGCACACGGTCCGGAACCCATGGCCGGAGCCCAGAGATGAATCCGAGGTTCCGGTGACACAAGCCCCGCTCGATGTTGGGTATGTGTGCGGCTCAAACGCTGCTAAGTCTGCAGCTTCCGTGGCGGGGCTGAGCTTCCTGTCTTCGGACGATGCGGTCTGCTCCGGATCTAGGGCCGGAGCGGTTACGGGCGCTACCTCCTGAGCGCGGTCCGATGACAGATTTAGGTCATGTTCATCATGGTGGTAGGGGACAGCCGCCATGGCCTCTAATCCATTGAAGATCAACTCTCCACGGATATCGCCCACAAAATTCAGGCTTCCAAATCTGACCTGATGGCTAGGGGCATAGCTTTTGATCTGCTCTAGATGGCCAAGCGAGTTGGCCCGCAGTGCGAAGCCGCTGAATACGAAGATCTGTCTAGGGAGGAGGATCAACCCTGGACTGGGTTGTTGTAGACGATTGATGGAGCCATCAAGCCTTCTGGTGATGACGCAGTGGAACTCTCAATGAAAGCACCAATGTCGGTGTCAAAACCGGCGGATCTTATGGTGCACTACTAGAGGCATTCATTAGAGTTTCACAATTTGGTGCTATGCTAGAAAATTTCACAATTTAGAGCCTTATGGTTTATCCTTTTTTTAGTCTATGCTATGCTAGAAAATTTCACAATTTGGTGCACTGCTAGAGGCATTCATTAGAGTTTCTACATCATATTTATCATCGAGATGTAAGTAATTCATAGTGTATTGTTCATAATTCTAGGGTGTTTGACAGTGTCCTGGACTAGGGGTACCAACCTAGCCAGCCCATGCTCCCCAGATTGGGCTAGTGGTCCCTTATTATTATCAAGATGGAGTCCAGAGGCTGTACATAGGAGGCATGATCAACACTACATCTACCGAAGACTTGTCGTATACGCCAAGACTTCTCCTGCCGCCTTGTGTCTAGATACCAACCTTGTAACCCTAGATACCCTACCTCGCGTGTATATAAGCTGTAGGGTTTAGCCTGTAGAGGGGACATCAATGCAATACATTCACCTAGCCCTAGAGTTAGACCACATCTTAGGATCTCGAGGTAGATCAACTCTGTAATTGATACATCTATATCAATATAAACAAGAGCATGACTTAGGATTTTACCTCCATCAAGAGGGCTCGATGTCGGTGTAAAAACCGGCAGATCTTGGGTAGGCGGTCCCAAACTGTGTGTCTAAGGCTAATGGTAACAGGAGGCGGGGGACACAATGTTTACCCATGTTCGAGCCCTCTCTATAGAGGTAATACCCTACTTCCTACTTGATTGATCTTGATGAATATGAGTATTACAAGAGTTGATCTACCACGAGATCATAATGGCTAAAACCCTAGAAGTCTAGCCTATGATTGTGATTGTTTCTATGCACTAAACCCTTGGTTTAAATAGACACCGGGGGCTAGGGTTACACAAAGTCGGTTACAGAGAAAGGAATCTACATATCCGAATTGCCAAGCTTGCCTTCCACGCAAAGGAGAATCCCATTCGGACACGGGAAGAAGTCTTCTGTCTTGTATCTTCATAGCCCAATAGTCCGACCCATGTATATAATCCGGCTGTCCGAGGACCCCTTAATCCAGGACTCCCTCACCCGAACCTGGGTAAAACATCATCTCCATGTTCTTGTTATCATTTGTCTGAGATCCATAGCTCGGGACCCCCTACCCCAAGGTCTGCCGGTTTTCACAGTGATACTGGTGCTTTCACTGAGTGTTCCGCTGTGGGATCAACAAAAGGATCGATGGCTCATTCACAGATTAACTACAACAGCGGCCACGAGAGCGTTTATGCCCTTGGTCAGATTTTTGTGTTAGGCATCATGATCTTCTGCACCGACCCGACTAGCCATCTGGCCTCCACCAAAAACCACGCCCCAGGTTGGATCGTGACCTTTGGCGGCCTCGAGTACACCACAGATTCTCGCAGCGAACTCATCCAATCAGTCTTGATGCTCGGCCGGATTGAGGACCTGCTTGGCTCCGGATGCTCGACTCTGCACTACCAAAAAATACACTTCCGTGATGATACGTGTTTGTCATAGTACGTCACATTTTCTTTCATGCATGTGCATCCATGACGATTTTATGACAGAATCAAGATAGTCATACCTGTGTTGTCGTAGAAGTGTTCCATGACAATACCAAAATTAGCATCATGGAAGTGTTCACTTCTATGACAATAAATGACGCCTCATGGAAGTGCTTTCGTCAAGGGTAACCAACACGTGGCATCCATCATAACGGGTCGCCATTTATCTATCGAGTCCAGTTTTGGATCCGATAACCCGTTAACAGCAATGACCAATGGTGATTTTCCATGTGTAAAATTCTCATTGGCCGGAGGAAACACGTGTCAGCTCGTCATTGGGTCAGATACGCGCCTATGATATGTCGACACGTGCAACGGCCCAACACTGGCCCATTTAGCTTACAAAGCCCGGCCCATTTGACTTGGTCAAAATATAGCGGGTCGGCCCATGAAAAGCATATTAACGGTTTGTTCGCATACAACCCATTTTACGGCCTGGTAACTCACAACCTGTTATGGTGTTCCTGAAATCGGCCCAACAGTGTCATGTGGGCCGTCCAGTATAATACCAGCTCGTTTCATTTTTGGTCCATGTATGGCCCATGATGCCTTTCAGCCCATACGAGGTCTTCCGTATCTTTGGGCCCTTTAATGGGCCGCGGTGACTCTGGCCAATAATAAACATTAAATTTCTTTATGCCCAGTAACAGACCATGATTCACATGGGCCGTTTCTAGCCCGTGTTAGATTTCGGCCTACTGATGGCCCATACATTCTTGGGATCCTTTCCGACCCTCGATTACTTCCGTCCTATTACTAGCCTATCCCCCTAATGGGCCAAATTTGTCCCATGGTTAGAGTCGGCCCGTTTGTGGCATGTTAACCCTTTGCGCCATTTCCAGCACATCCTATATTCTAGCCCCTTAACGACCCATTATTCCTGTGACAGAATTAAGCCTTTGCTGTCTTCCGGCCTATTAACGTCCCGTTATCGTGCTGGTCCGATACCAATTACACCCGTTTACGGCCCATGTGGGCCCATTTATCCGACGACCTGAGGCCCACTGAATCTATGGGTCGTTAGGGGCCCATTTATCTGGTGGCCCGTAGGAGGCCCAAGGGTCCTTCGGCCCATAGCAGGCTCAAGGTTACCACGGTCCATATATGGCCCATGGTTGTTGCAGCCACTAGCAAACCAAGGAAAAAGAAGACTAGGGAAATAAATAAGCCAGAAACTAACACTAGGCTATTAAGGCGATTGCACAGATTACATCCACTGTGCATCAAAGTTCTCCACCAGTGCAAATATAGGGAACAACCGACACTATACAAAAATGGCTTGCTATTTTCTTCTACCGGTCGCTGCATGTTAAGAACAAATTTTGTATCGCAAGAAAACAAATTACAACCATAAAACAAAAGGAAGGTTGGCATATAAGTTAACAGTCCGATAGATAAATGCATCACTAGAAGTTCAGAAGCTTAGTTCATTTGACGTGACTGTTACGTTTTCATGTTGTATTGTCCGATGGAGCACCATAACCTTCGCCTTCATTTCTCCTAGGCTCCTAAACAACATAGCAAATGTTTGATAGTCTGGATTCAAAACCATGCATATCTTGACGACATCGAACAATGGCTATCCTTGTTTCACAAAGGGTCTCTGTTAGGGAATGGACTTGTGTCTGGAGTGCAGATATAACATTGTTTTGAGCTTGCATATCTTGATCATGAGGAAGTTTGGACGAGATTGCCTTGAAAACTAACCCAATATTACGCAGGAATGTCCTTTTGGCACTTTTAGTGGACAGGTACTGACCCACTGTAGCAAGAGGTGACATTGCGGTTATAGTTGCCTCGTCACCTTCAGAAGGTGGCAGTTCAACCATTTGTTCCATAGCTTGCTAAAAAGTTGAGTTTTTACATTAGTAGTAGCAGACAGAAGATATTAAGGAGGCGCCAAAACCAAACAAAATAGCTTTGGCCTATATATAGAACTTATTCTAGTGAGTCCGTGTAAAATATTAGTTGTATTTTACTGCAAAGTACATAATAAAATCAGGTTCCAAACATATGACCATGTACCATGGTTAATGTATTGTCTATTTCTTCACATTGTATTGATAGCTAAGGATAAAGAGACAAAGTTTATAACATGGTAAGCATAGTATGACATCATTCATATCACAAAACAACTGAGAATAGACAAACATGCAATTATAACATTGTGTTCAAGATCAAAGGAACATCACTCCTCTCTTTTAAACTTTGTAAGGTGCAATGATACGCTAAAACAATTGTGTATAAAATTGAAAAGAGTAATAGACATTGGCTGCAAACCATGCAGTTAAATGCACAAGTCAGAGTAAGTAGTAGTTAAAAGGCATGAGGATTAAGGACTTACAATAGCGGCTTTGACTGGTGTAGTCATGCCATTCGTCTTGCTGGTGTGACAGTCGTTGAAGATTTCCACAACACTTGGTTCAGGTACTTTTTGGTCCTTGTGGGCTTTCCTATGCATTTGGAACAAGTCAATATAGATCTGATAATATGGCACAACAAAAAGAGTGAAACAACGACTAACTATAAGAGCCTCGTAGTGTGCAGTATAGCTACGAGATCCTGTCATCTGTTGGAATTTCACTTTCGTACGGTTGGCCTTGTTCTTTGAACAGTTCACCTACAAGAAGATAGATTTGTGAGGCACATGCATAAACAGGAGTTCAACATGTGATCTGATCACATATATATAACATACTTGATACTTTGGATCAGACCAGTGTTTAACGAGGCCTCTCCAGTCTTCATCCGATACATTTTCCACTAGAGATGTTTGGGAAAGTTCACGGTTAGCCTTGCCTTCAAAGTGAGTTTTCCGTGAGTTATACCGATACTGTCGCAGAGCAGACTTGAAAACATGGGTGCATGCTTGTCTGGTTGCATCATCTAGGCTATCCAACTTGAACCTCATCTGTTGAAAATTATGGGAGTCTCATTACCAGCAACCTAGAAAGTATGGGACAGACCAAGACGATATTACTAATTTCCATACATAACCATACTTACAGATAAATGGTCGAGGAAGGTGTTGAATTGGGTTCCGTCTTTGTCATTCTTGTACTGAATCCATGTTGGGAGGATACATGCATGACACCTAACGGCAACCGCTGCCTCTGATACTAACTTGGCTGACTCTGTAGCATCACATGGCCTTTCTAAACCTACCTCAAAACGGATCTCCATTCTTCCTCCTCTAGATTTTGTTAACCTATCAAGCATTATCCCTGATGTTTGTTTCCTCTTGCGTCTTGGTGCTAGTCCAACAATGAACATAGGAAGTGTTAGTGTACATCAAACTGTGAGACCACATATAAAGAAGCATGCCACTGTAACTTGACTCCAGCAACTACCTTCTTGTTGTTGAAGCTCACAAGGTTCACCTGATCTTGCCAACTCATCTGGTGTCAAGAGTGCTTCGAAAGTAGTGTTAGGTGGCAAGGGAGCTTGGGAACATGCTGCTAGCTGAGTTGAAAAACAAGTAACTCGTGTAGCTGGTGGTACTGTGGAAGGTGTTGCAACAACTAGGGCTGTCACTTCTTGTTTGGTGGCAACTATTAGTTTTTGTTTGGATTTTTTGCAGCTGGTGTAGCATGGGATACTATGTTTGCACAATTTTCCGATGGACTTTGACCTTCTATTGCACCATCAGTACTAGCAGAATCAGCATAATTCTTCCGCTTCCATTTCCGTGCGTCCGGAGTACTAACACCATCCCCTGCCATTATGTGTTCCTTCCTCTTTCTCTAAGCCATGTCAAGTCAAGCCGACAAGAAAAAGGAAATAAAAATTTAGTTCTTCAGAACAAATTTATGTGTGATACAGATGAACTGAACTTTGATGTTAGACAACCGCATGATATGAGGATGTAATATGTATGAAAAATAGGACGGCGTTAGATAATCAGAAATATGATGTGTAAGCTAAGCAGAAGTCATTTCAATAAATTAGAAGCAATGCAATTGAAGGTAGACACTATATGAAAGATGCTACAAATATTGCTCTGCCAAGTTAACAGTGTCTCGTCATAACTGGCACTTAAGAAAATGTGAAGCAGTGCAAGAAATAAATCATATGCAAGATGCAAACAACATCACACTACCAGGTTAAAGGTCTCTCGTCATTAGTGCCATTGCATATTCACAGCGTTGCATATTCACATCTATGATCTGTATACTAAGCAGAAGTAATTTAATAAAATTACAAGCAATACAAGCTAGACACCATATGCAACATGCAAGACAATATCACACTGCCAAGCTATAGAAAGCACCTGGGATGATGCCGGTTTCGCTGGAAGACCGCTCTCAGTCCCTGCCTTAATTTTTTCCTTCCTCTTTCTTAATTTTATTGCCTTGTCAAGTCAAACCCACAAGAAAAATGAATCAAAATTCGCTTTTCAGAACTCATTGATGCAGGATGCTGATGAGCACTACTTTAATTTAAGGCGACCGCATGATAGGATGATTGAATGTGTAAGAAAAAGGACAACATTGCATATTCACAGCTATGATGTGTAAGCTAAGTAGAAGGCATTTCAACAAATTAGAAGCAATGAAAGATAGAGACCATATGAAAGATCCAACGAATCTCACTCTACCAAGTTAAAACTGTCTCGTCATAAGTGCCATTTCAACAAATTAGAAGTAGTACAAGTTAGAAAAGAATGCGAGATGTAACCTATATCATACTCCCAAGTTAAACGTGTCTTATGATAAGTGATTGTTGCAGGTTACACAACAGTAGTACTTTGATGTAAGAACATGGTGTGATAAACATATATTGTATGTTCTAGAAATAGAAACTCGTGTCTTATTCACAAGTATAATGTGTAAAGTAAGCAGATGGAATTCAAATAAATTAGAAGCAATACAAGCTAGACATCATACATAACATGGAACCACATATAACAATGCCAAGTTAGAGGGAGCGCCTGTGATTGTGGACTAGGGGAGACGTGCTCATCATCAACACAACTACGTTGAGTGTCTATGCATGTGTTGTCTTGCAAATCTTCCTGGGGGGGTGGCGGAGTAGAATCTGTAGAGGCCCTCCATTTGAGTTGTTTGGAAGGAGCACCTTTATCCACTGCCTTGCTAATTTCCTTCCGCTTTATTGATTTTGCATTGTCAAGTAAAACCGACAAGAAAAAGCAATAAAATTCACTCTTCAGAACTGATTCATGCATGATACTAACAATCACTACTTTGATGTAAGGCAAGCACATGATACGAGGATGGAATATGTATGAAAAACAGGACGGCATGGCATATTCACAACTATTTGTGTAAACTAAGCAGAAGCCATTTCAACAAATTAGAAGCAATGCAAGCTAGACACCACATGAAAGATGTAACCAATATGAATGCCAAGTTAAAAGCGTCCCGTCATAAATGGTGTTTCAACAAATTAGAAGGAGTGCGTGCTATAAATCATATGAAAGATGCAACCAATATCACTCTGCATATACTATAGGTGTCTCTTCATAATTGATTGATGCAGGATACAAAAAAACAGTAGTTTTATGTAAGGACATGCTTAATAGACAGATGTACTATGTACCAAAAACAGGAAGGCATGTCACATTAACAGGTATAGTGTATAAACTAAGCAGAATAGCACATGCAATTTAACCAGATTGGAAGAATTTCAATCTAGACACTATATGTCACATGCAACCACATATCATGCTGCCAAGTTAGAGCAAGAACCTGTGATGGTGGTGTAGGGGAAATGCGGTCATCAAATACAGAGCTATGTTGACTATCTTCATCTAACATTGTTGTTTCTTGAGAATCATGTGGGGAGGCTCACACTGCATTCTTTAAAAGAGGACCTTTTCTTACAGCAGTCCATTGGCCTGACTGTCTCATCATAAGTGATTGATGAGAGATACACAAGAACATTAGTTTGATGTAAGAACTTGGTTAATAGAGAGATGTAGTAGTATGTAGCAAAAACAGGAAGGCATGTCATATTCAGAGATATAATGTGTAAGCTAAAGCAGATGCAATTTAACCAAATTGGAAGAAATACAAGCTAGAGACCTGGCTGGAGTGGTGAGCATGATCATCAAGGACCTGAGAGCCTGGTGGGAGGCTGGCTGCTTCGCCACCATCGTGGCTTTTTAGTTGGCTGGCAGGTGATGCCTATCTGTGATGGGCTTGTCACTGGCTTGGCCAATGCCCTGACTAGCTATTTGGCTTCTCGTGCTCCCGGGATGCACTACAAAAAAAGACACATTCGTGACATTTTGGGTCAAACAATTTTTTTTCTGTCATACTTATGGCACTTCTATGACGATAATTATTACAAAACCCGGTATCATCGTAGATGTGGTGGGCGCCTACTCCTATGACAAAAAACCAAGACAAAAAATGGGTTTTTTGTCCTGGGCGGGCCGGACATGCAGCTGCATGACATTCTTGGGGCCGTCCATGATGGAAAAAACCGTGGTAGAAGCGAGGCGAGGAAAATGTCAACGAGTTCCCGGTTATGGTGGGTGGTCGGGGGCCGAGCGATGCGCGTTTCTCTCGTACACGTACGCGCTTGTGTGCGAGGCGTTGGGCTGTAATTGAACCCGAGCGAGGCGTTGGGCTCTAACTGAAACCGAGCGATTGCACTGCAGGCTACACGTTACTGAACCCGAGCGATCAATCGATGGCTGTTAACTGAACCCGATCGAGCGATTCCTTCGCTACTGCTGCTAACTGAAGCCGACCGATGCTGCCTCTGTGAGCGTTGGGGGGGGGGGGTTGAATGAACAGTGAGCGGTGGGGGTGGATGAACAGGATCCCATGGTGTTGCCTCTGGATGAATAGGACCCTGATCGATCGAGCCGGTTGGGGCTGGATGAACAGGACCCCGTGGAGGGCTGGATGAACAGGATGACCTCGTGGAGGGATGGATGAACAGTATACGGTGGTGAACAGTAGCCCATGGAGGGGTGGTTGAACAAGAGCCTATGGAGAGGGGTGGTTGAATAGTAGCCGGTGGAGTAGCACGTGGTGGAGGCTAGATGAACAGGAGCCCATGGATGAACAGTCACAGGTGGAGGCTGGAGGAGGTCGACTGTGGATGAACAGTAGCCCATGGAGGCTGGAGGAGGCCGATGGTGGAGATGAATAGTATCCCGTGGAGACCCGTTTTGCGTTACGCCTCACCCCTCTCGATGGACATGACCCCCGTTTTGACCGTAGCGCTCCAACACAAGTCCGTTTCATCCGTTTTGCGATACGCCACACCCCTCCTGATCAACATGACCCCGTTTCGACCGTAGGAGGTCCAACACAAGTCCGTTTCCTCCGTTTTGCAGTACGCCAGACCCCTCCCGATGAACAAGATCCAGTTTTGAACGTGGCCGGTCGAACACAAGGCCGTTTCCTTCGTTCTGCGGTATGCCAGGCCTCATTTCCATCGCTTGTTCCGTCCAAGATGGTTGGCTCCCACGCGTTCCGTTGCCTCCCAATGAACACGACGCGTTCCGTTGCCTCCCGATGTACACAACACGTTCTGTTGCCTCCCGATGAGCACGATGCATTTCGTTGCCTCCCCATGAACACGACGACGACGCAATTTCTCCGTTCCGACCTAGCCATGTACACGAGCCCTGGCCGTACGTATGCGCAAGTAGGCGTTCGAGACCCCACCCGTATGTACGTATGTGGCTGTATTTACTTTCTTGCACCCTGGCCGTTGTACGTATGTGTACATGCTATGTGCGCGCCTCTACTATGACACGTGCACGCCTCTACTACGACACGTGAGCGCCTCTACATCGACCAGTATGTACGTACACATTCGCGACCAGAATGACAACACTACGTACGCTTCGACCAGGTGGGTCCCGACTGTCAGGCACTTCCTTGCGTGCGAAGATGTAGCTGGTGGGTCCCAGCAGTCAGGGGGGAATCATTTTTTTTTGCCCGGACGCACTTCCTTGTGTGTGAAGATGTAGCTGGTGGGTCCCAGCAGTCAGGGGGAAAACATTTTTTTCATGAAATACGGTGGCCCGTTCGGTGGGTCCCTGCTATCAGGTGGAGGAATGATTCTTTTGAGCGTAATAAGGAGGCACTTCCTTGCGGCCGCCGTCGACCCAGCTATCAGTCTCTCCACGTACAATACTCTTCCGATGGAAGTCGTTCCTTGACCACGTTGACCACGCCACGCCGAGAGCACCAGGGCGGTGGACGATGGTGAGGCCTAGGAAGGGGACGACACGGAGCCGGGGAAGAGGCGGTAGTGGAAGCCCGCGCGGAGAGGAGTACGAGGGTTCACTGGTTCGGTTGCGGTGTGAGGCTGCCATCGCTGCAGAATAACAGGGGGTGTGGGTGAGTAGAGGGAGGCCTGGCCAGCGGTGGGAGTAGTAGGGGGTGGCGAGGCCTCCATGGCATCATAGCCGGCCACGGGAGGCAGGAGCATGCGACACGACCGACGCTGGTTTGGGCGGTTGGAGCAAGAAGACTAGAGGTTGAAGAAGCACTACGACCATTGGATGGACATCATATGGTCACCGGAGCTAGAATCGTTCATATTGACTAAGTTGACAAATCCCTCTGTCCCCGTCAACTTAGTTGGCCCACAAGTCAGCCTCCCACTATGGTGGGTCCCAGCTAGCAGGGGGGTATTCATTTTTTTGTGCGTAATAAGGAGCAACTTCCTTGCGTGCAAAGATATAGCTGGTGGGTCCGACCTGTCAGCGGGGGGAACATTTTTTTGCAAAATACAGAGGCCCTTCCGGTGGGTCCCAGCTGTTAGGTGGATGAATCATTATTTTGCGCGTAATAAGGAGGCATTTCCTTGTGTGCGGTCGTGGATCCAGCTGTCAGCCTCTCCACGCACAGTCCATGTCCGATGGATGTCGTTCGTTGACCACGTTGACCAGGCCGTGCCGAGAGCACCATGGCGGTGGAAGACGGCGAGGCCTAGGAAGGGAACGACATAGAGTCGGCGAAGACTCGGCAATGGTTGCCCACGCGGTGCGGAGAGGGTTTAGTAGTCTGGCTGCCGTCGCTGGAAAATAACAGGAGGTGTGGGTGAGTAGAGGAATGGCCTGGCCAGCAGTGATGTAGGGTGGGGCGGTGCGGCCTGTGCGGCATCACATGTCGGATTTAGGGTTCCGGCAGACCCTTGAGATTCAAACTCTGGGGTGTGCACGAAGATCTCTCATCTACCAACTCATGTCTCGAAGCCTCACAAAGAATCTAGGCTAGCAAGATGAACACACAAGGGACACGAGGTTTATACTGGTTCAGGCCACCATTGTGGTGTAATACCCTACTCTAGTGTGTGGTGTGGTGGATTGCCTCAGGGGCTAATGATGAATAGTACAAGGGAAGAACAACCTCGCGAGGGGTGTTCTTGTGGTGGTGTTGTCCCTTTGGAGGGGTCGATTCTAGATGCCTCTACACTATGGTGGCTAGCCCTTTATATAGAGAGTGGCCCTGGTCCTCTTCCCAAATATTGATCGGGAAGGGCGCCAAGAATTGGCCATTTTGAAGGGGAACATCCAGTACACTTATCCTGAGTAAAGTTGGTCTTCGACTGTCAAAGACTCTGACGGTGACGCCGCCTTGGGCTCCATGGTGACCTCCATCCTGCAGCTCTATTGGTCTTGGTCTTGTTGCACCGAAATGGTAGCCTTTGCCTGATGCCTTGGCCTGTGCTTGCTCCCTTTGCACCAAAGAGGAAACAAGGACACTACGCAGGCCGGTGCCCGCATGGCGCCCGCCTGTCCTCGATCGTCATGGCTTGCGTCACGGGCACCTCGCGAGGTACCCCTGCCTTGATCTCTCTGTCTCCTCGCGAGCCTGCCTAACGAGGCTGCTCCTGAGGAAGCTTCCTGTCGTCCGCCCCGCGAGACTTGGACCCTCGCGAGGGTCTTGAGCTTGAGCTGATGAAGGTAGGCTGCACTGGGCCATTGCTTGAGCCACGCCGCAGGCCGCAGGCAGGAAAGTCTGAGGACCCCCGTTCCCAGAACGACGACAGTAGCCCCCGGGCTCAAGGCGCGCCCGGACTTGGCTTAGCAGAGAAGCGAAGGGGCAAGTGTGAAGCGCCGCGGGCCCCAATAGCCTGCGGCCTTGGGCGCCGTGTGGCGGTTGATCGGACGTGGGCGTCACCGTTTCCCCATGCCCCTTGAGGGAGTCCTGGATTAGGGGGTGTCCAGATGGCTGGACTATGACCTTTGGCCGGACTCCCGGACTATGAAGATACAAGATTGAAGACTTCGTCCCATGTCCGGATAGGACTTTCCTTGGCGTGGAAGGCAAGCTTGGCGATTCGATATGAAGATCTCCTCCCATTGTAACCGACTCTGTGTAACCCTAGCCTTCTCCGGTGTCTATATAAACCAGAGAGTTTTAGTCCGTAGGACGAACAACAATCATACCATAGGCTAGGTTCTAGGGTTTAGCCTCTCTGATCTCGTGGTAGATGAACTCTTGTACTACCCATATCTTCAATATTAATCAAGTAGGAGTAGGGTTTTACCTCCATCGAGAGGGCCCGAACCTGGGTAAAAACATCGTGTCCCTTGTCTCCTGTTACCATCCGCCTAGACGCACAGTTCGGGACCCCCTACCCGAGATTCGCCGGTTTTGACACCAAAATTGGTGCTTTATTGAGAGTTCCTCTGTGTCGTCACCTTTAGGCCTGATGGCTTCTTCGATCATCAACCACGACGCGGTCCAGGGTGAGACTTTTCTCCCCGGACAGATCTTCGTGTTCGGCGGCTTCGCACTGCAGGCCAATTCGCTTGGCCATCTGGAGCAGATCGAAAGCTACACCCTTGGCCATTAGGTCAGATTTGGAAACTTAAACTACACGGCTGACATCCGCGGGGACTTGATCTTCGACGGATTCGAGCCACGGCCGAGCACGCCGCACTGTCACGAGGGGCATGATCTAGCTCTGCCGCCGGACAGCGCCCAGGGCGCCACTCAGGCGTCCGCTCCGACCCTTAGCTCGGAGCCGACTGCGCCAGACGGGGACGGATGGTTGGCCGCCGCCCTAGGAGCCGCAATCTCTACAGTGATAGAGCCGAATATCAGCCTAGTCCTTTGTGAGGCTTGTGACTCCAAGGTGCCGGACTCCTTCCCGGACTCTGGATCTTCCGCACCTCTTCCGATAGGACCCAATTGGGCTCCGATCATGGAGTTCACCGCCGCGGACGTCTTTCAGCACTCGCCCTTTGGCGACATCCTGAATTCACTAAAGTCTCTCTCCTTGTTCGGAGAGCCCTGGCCAGACTATGGTCAACAAGATTGGGATGCGGACGACGAAGAAATTCGAAACCCACCCACCACCCACTTCGTAGCCACTGTCGACGATCTATCCGACATGCTCGACTTCGACTCCAAAGACATCGATGGTATGGACGCCGACGAAGGAGACAACCAAGAACCAGCACCTATAGCGCACTGGAAAGCCACCTCGTCACATGACATATACATGGTGGACACCCCTAAAGCAGGGAATGGCGATGAAAAAACGGAGGATGACCCCTCCAAGAAGTAACCTAAGCGCCGACGTCAGCGGCGCCGCTCTAAATCCCGCCAAAGCAAAAACGGCGAGTCCAGCACTGGAGACAACAACACCCCAGACAGTGCCGAAGACAACCCCCTCCAGCAGGATTCAACACAGGAGGACGGAGAAGCCAGCCCTCATGCATGAGAGAGCGGCAGACAGGGAGGTCAAGGACGACAATTATATGCCTCCCTCCGAAGACGAGGCAAGCCTCGACGATGATGCATGCCAGAGGATCCCGTCGAACAAGAGTGTTTCAAACGCAGGCTTATGGCCACGGCAAGTAGCCTCAAGAAAAAACAGCAGTAACTTAGAGCTGACCAAGATTTGCTAGCCGACAGATGGATTGAAGTCCTGGTGGCCGAAGAGTATAAACTCGAACGCCCCTCCAAGAGCTACCCAAAGCGCAGGCTGCTACCCCAACTAGAGGAGGAAGCAACTAAACCTACATCACCAGTGTATGATGCGGCCGATCGGCCACCCCGTGGCCGTGACAGAGAGGCCTTTCGGCCCTCAACTCAAGCCGCACCCCGGCGCCGCTCAAAAAATACCAGAGCACGGGGAAACGCACCAGACCTGCAAGACATATTGGAGGATAAGGCAAGGCAAACAAGATCGATTTACGGATCGCGTGGGCACCCCACGTCACATGACGATAACCGTCACGCCGGATATGACAAATACGGCCAAGCCGAACACAACAGACAGAGCTCATCCGAGCTACGTCGCGATATAGCCCAGTACAGGGGCACCGCACACCCACTATGCTTCACAGACGAAGTAATGGATCATCAAATCCCTGAGGGTTTTAAACCCGTAAACATCGAATCATACAATGGCACAACAGATCCTACGGTATGGATCGAGGATTATCTCCTTCATATCCACATGGCCCGTGGTGATGATCTACACGCCATAAAATACCTCCCGCTCAAGCTTAAAGGACCAGCTCGGCATTGGCTTAACAGCCTGCCAGCAGAGTCAATTAGTTGCTGGGAGGACCTAGAATCTGCATTCCTTGACAACTTCCAGGGCACTTATGTGCGACCACCAGACGCCGATGACCTAAGCCACATAATACAGCAGCCAGAGGAATCGGCCAGACAATTCTGGACGCGGTTCCTAACCAAGAAAAATCAAATAGTCGACTGTCCGGATGCAGAGGCTCCTGCAGCCTTCAGGCACAACATCCGAGACGAATGGCTTGCCCGGCACCTAGGACAGGAAAAGCCGAAATCTATGGCAGCCCTCACGACACTCATGACCCGCTTTTGCGCGGGAGAAGACAGCCGGCTAGCTCGTAGCAATAACATAACGAAGAGCCCTGGCAACTCAGATACCAAAGACAACAATGGCAGGTCATGTCGTAACAAGCACAAGCGCCGCATTAACGGCGACAATACTGAGGACACGGCAGTTAATGCCGGATTCAGAGGCTCTAAACCCGGTCAGCGGAAGAAGCCATTCAAAAGAAACCCTCCGGGCCCATCCAGTTTAGGCCGGATACTTGAGCACTCATGCCAGATACACGGCACCCCCGAACAACCAGCCAATCACACCAACAGGGATTGTTGGGTGTTCAAGCAGGCAGGCAAGTTAAGTGCCGAAAACAGAGACAAGGGGCTGCATAGCAATGACGAGGAGGAGCCCTGGCCGCCGAACAACCGAGGACAGAAGGGCTTCCCCCCGCAAGTGCGGACAGTGAACATGATATACGCAACCCATATCCCCAAAAGGGAGTGGAAGCGTGCTCTCAAGGACGTCTATGCGTTGGAGCCAGTCGCCCCAAAGTTCAACCCATGGTCCTCCTGCCCGATCACTTTTGATCGAAGGGACCACCCCACTAGCATTCGTCACGGCGGATTTGCCGCATTGGTCCTAGACCCAATCATTGACGGATTTCACCTCACCAGAGTCCTCGTGGATGGCGGCAGCAGCCTGAACCTGCTTTATCAGGATACAGTGCGAAAAATGGGTATAGATCCCTCAAGGATTAAACCCACAAAGACGACCTTTGAAGGCGTCACACCAGGTGTAGAAGCCAGTTGTACAGGCTCAGTCACACTCAAAGTGGTCTTCGGATCCCCGGATAATTTCCGAAGCGAAGAGTTAATCTTCGACATAGTCCCATTCCGCAATGGCTACCTGCTCGGACGAACCGCATTCGCAAAATTTAATGCGGTGCCGCACTACGCATATCTCAAGCTCAAGATGCCAGCCCCCCGCAGAGTCATTACGGTCAATGGAAACACCGAACGCTCTTTCTGGACAAAGGAGCACACGGCGGCCCTAGCAGCGGAAGTACAAAGTAGTCTCTCAAGGCAATTCTCTAATCCGGCTGTTAAACGTCCGGACAACTTCAAGCGCGCCCGAAGTAACCTACAACAAAACCGGCTGGCACGTTCCGAGCAAGCATAGCAGTGCGGCCCCAACCCCAGCCCTCACCAGATGGCGATAGCAGTACCACGCATACATAATTACGCTCTAGAAATACCATGGGCATAAGGGGAGGGGCACAACCACGGCACGCCCAGAATGCGGCTCAACCGCACAAGGGGCTCCCTATTCTGCCATTTCTTTTTTTATATACTTTCAGGACCCAACTATTCGGAAGGCCTGTCCGGCAATACACTCGCCGAACACACGGTGCAACCGCCAGGGAGACAACAAGCCACGTCAAATGTCCAGGTGGTCTCTATAACGAGCTAAATACCTGTTTTACTTAAAGTCTCGCAACTTGCCCCTGGAGAGGGACATGTCAAATAATCCCATCTCTTTCTTATCGCACTATTTGTATCGTTCTGCTTTCATAGCAGCCCTTTTTAATAAACAATACATAGCTCTTATCTATTATTGTATTCATTTATTTTTATACAAATATGTTCAGTCATGACATTATGCAACCGTACACTTTGGTACGGCCAATACACCAGGGGCTTAAGTACCCCATAATATGGTGTGAGAAGACCGAACACTCTCATGAGTGCGGCACCCCGAACTTATAGCACTATATGCATCGCCTCCGAATCATGTCTTGGGTCAATAGTTGGGTTTGCCCGGATCCCATGTTTTGGTACCTTACGTTCCGCAATGTCGGCTAAGGTAGCGCTGGGAGAACTACTGCGATTGTGCCCCAGTTGAGCTGGGTTAACACCTCAGTAGAGAAAGCAAAAACTGACTGTCATGATAGTGCGAGAGACCGGTCGCTGTTCGATAGGTTTTTCGAGTCCCTAAAGACTTATGCCTCTTAGAGCGAGGAGCCGGATTTATCCGGCCTAGGCGTGGATAGCGCCCCGAACTCGGTCTTCCAAATACTAGGGGCTTCACCGAAATTTAAAATTATAGAATTCTATGGCTAAGTGAGAGTGATAAAGCATTATAAGTCTGATGGCCTGGTTCGTTGTGCTAAGCACCTCCCTAGATGGACCCAAGAATGGGAACAAGAGCACTCAGGTTTATCCCGAACACCCCAGCACTCGTGGCATGGGGGTAGAAGCCGACGACTTGCATCTCTCAGATTTCATAAAAGTCCGCACAGAATGTAATATTTTAAATTCAAAAAGCGTTGCTTAGCGCATATGAACAAGTTTTCAGCGCACAGTATAAACACGAGCGAGTTTACTCAAAAATTACATCCATGGTACATTCCTCCGCCACAAGATGGGCACCCTTCAGGACGCCCTCATAATACATCTCGGGCCTGCGATGCTCCTTCCCCTCCGATGGCCCATCCTTCATCAGCTTCTCAGCATCCAGCTTGCCCCAGTGAACTATAGCACGGGCAAAAGCCCTACGAGCGCCCTCGATACACACGGAACGCTTGATGACTTCAAGCCGTGGACAGGCATCCACCAGCCGCTGCACTAGCCCAAAGTAGCTCAAAGGCATGACCTCACCAGGCCACAGCCGGCCTATCAGGCCCTTCATGGCCTGTTCGGATGCCTTATGAAGCTCGACCAGCCGCTTCAGCTGGTCGCTCAAGGGCACCGGGTGTCTGGCCTCAGCATACTGGGACTAGAACACCTTCTCGGTCGAGCTCCCTTCCTCGGCCCGGTAGAATGCGGCGGCGTCGGATACACTGCAGGGCAGATCTGCGAATGCTCCTGGAGAACTCCGGATTCGGGTGAGTAATAGATAATTTACTTTCACGTGCTTGCTTTGCATAAAGAATGCCTTACCCGCCGCAATCTTTTTCATCGCCTCAATCTCCTGGAGGGCTTTTTGGGCTTCGGCCTTGGCAGATTGGGCGCTCTCAAGTGCCGAGGCAAGCTCGGACTCTCGAGTCTTCAAGTCACGCTCTAAACTCTCATGTTTCTTCACGAGAGCATCGATCTCTTGCCGCACCTCCACCACCTACGCCTCTTGCTTCTCTCGCTCTGAGTGCTCCACAGCCGCATTATCTTCAGCCTTGGAAAGAGCTTCCTTTAGGGTTGCCACCTCGGTTGTGGCCCCTGCGACATTCATGTTGGTCCTGTCATTATTTGCATCAAGGTATTTTTTATATACTTACATAAGGTATTACATACCTTCCTTGTCCTCGAGCTGCTTCTTGGCACGGACGAGCTCGTTCTCGGACCGCTCGAGGCTCTGCTTCAATGCATTGACCTTGCAGTCAGTGCGGCAGAGGTCAGCAGCGCAACCTGCATTCCCATATTGACATATTTATGTTAGACTCCTGCGTATATCTTTTTTAGATCCTCAGTCCGACTTTTCTTTCCGAACACCAAACTGAGCATCAGGGCCTACTGTCTATGTGGTAACATTTATATATTTTTTAAACACATACCTCGAAGCCTGTTAGCAGGCTGGTACAGGCTTCTGTCAGCCCACTCTTGGCGGACTGAACCTTCTGAATCATCACACTCATAACGGTGCGGTGCTCCTCGTCGATGGAGGCGCCGTTGAGCACCTCCAGCAAATTGTCCGGCGCCTCCGGTTGGACGGAGGCCGCTGGCGTTGTAGGCTTGCCCTTCTTGCGAAGGCGCCGCCTGCCGGACTCTGGAACCACTGAGGGTTCCGGAGCGGTGTCCGGCCCAGGGCTGGACTTAGATCCCTTTGGGGCTTCATCCCCTTTGGGCCTTGAGTCCGGGAGGTCGCCTTGCAGCGCCTCTAGGACCACCTCCTCCTGGTTTAGTCCCTTTTGGGACTCCACCTCGGCATCGTCCGTGGGGTGAGGGGAGGAGGCCGTCGGGAGTGAAGCGCTATTCACATCCGACGAATCCAGGGAGCCGCTCGACGAATCGCCGAGCTGAGCCTTGGGCGGGCTGCATGATTGAATTCGGCGTCAGAAGGTACCGTACAATAGAGGAGCACCATAAGTTATTCTGGTATCCGGATACTTACGGTTTTGCCAGGGGCTTGACCCTGGATGGCCATTCCTCCCCGCCGTCTTCGGCATCGGAGGCGTAGTCCGGTAGAAGGGTCTCCCCTTCTTGGACCCTCCGGCCTCCCCAGTTGGGGCGGCCTTCCTTTTCTTTCCTCCCCCCGCTGGAGGGGGAGAGTCTTCTTCTTCCTCCTCCTCATCTTCAGAGGCGGAGGGCACTTCGGGGTCGTCGGGCGATGAATCTGACACCACCAGGCGTCGGGAACTCTTTCGAGTCCCCGTGGCCTTCTTCTTGGCCTTCTTCTCCGGCACCACGTGAGGTGCCGGAACCAGTAGCTTCGTCAAGCGTGTGTCTGCTGGGCCTTCGGGCAAAGGGGCCGGACAGTCAAACTGTTCGGACGTCCTCTTCTAGTCCTGTCAAAGGAGCAGGAGTTTAGATCCTACATGGAGTCAAACTATGAAAATCAAGTGTCCCATGAAGGACTAGAAGCAAGCTTACTTCGGTGGCTTGGCGCTTGGCGCAGAATCCGCGATCCTCAGTGACGGGAGGGGAGACTTCGGAGCTCTTGAATAGTACCTTCTAGGTGTCCTCGTGCTTGGTGTCAAAGAGCCTGGACAAGGTCTGGTGCTGAGCCGGGTCGAACTCCCACAAGTTGAAAGCCCGTCATTGACACAGGAGGATCCGGCGAAAGAGCATGACCTGGACTACATTGACAAGTTTAACCTTCTTGTTCACCAGGTCTCGGACGCAGGTTTGGAGTCCGGTCACCTCTTCCGGACTAGCCCACAACAGGCTCGTCTCTTTCCAAGATGTGAGCCATGTGGGGATGCCAGATCGGAATTCGGGGGCCGCTGCCCATTCAGGGTCACGCGGCTCGGTGATGTAGAACCACCCCGACTGCCACCCTTTGATGGTCTCTACGAAGGCGCCCTCGAGCCATGTAACGTTAGCTATCTTGCCCACCATGGCGCCTCCGCACTCCGCTTGACGGCCGCCCACAACCTTCGGCTTGATGCTGAAGATCTTCAGCCATAGGCCAAAGTGAGGCTGGATGAGGAGGAAGGCCTCACACACGACGATAAACGCCGAGATGTTGAGGATGAAGTTCGGGGCCAGATCGTGGAAGTCCAGGCCATAGTAGAACATGAGCCCCCGGACGAATGGGTGAAGAGGAAAGCCCAGCCGTGGAGGAAATGGGGGAGGAACACGACCCTCTCATGGGGCCTGGGGGTGGGGATGAGTTGCCCCTCATCTGGAAGCCGGTGCGCGATGTCGTCAGACAAGTATCCGACCTTCCTCAACTTTTTGATGTGCCCCTCCGTGACGGTGGAGGCCATCCATCTACCTCCCGCTCCGGACATGATTGGAGAAAGTTGAGGTGGGAAGTGCGGACTAGGGCGCTAGAGCTCGAGTGCGCAGGAATGGATAAGCAAAGGAGGAAGAAGGCGTAAATGGAAAGGGTGGATCCTTATCCCCTTATATGGGCGGCCGAAACTATGAGCCCCCACCAGCCTAGTAAAACTCGTTTATCTCCCAAGCGCCACGATTAATGGCGCGGTTGGGTTACCCACGCCCGTATTGATGAGAATCCCTGAATAAGGGGACATGATCTCTGCTTTGACAAGACGTGCCAAGGAAACCGCCTCGCTAAACACGTTGAGGTGGGACAGTAAAACACTTTGAATAAAGGCTTGGCTATGGCATGATGTCACGCTACGGAATACGTCAGCAGATTAGATTTGTACGATATTATTCTCTCTATGGTGGTATGTGGAAACTATTTTGCAGAGCCGGACACTATCCTTGTGTTCAACATCTTCTATGAAGTATTCGGAGGAGGAATCCGCCTCGCAATGCCGAAGACAATTTGCGTGCCGGACTCGTCGTCATTGAAGCCTGGTTCAGGGGCTACTGAGGGAGTCCTGGATTAGGGGGTGTCCGGATGGTCGGACTATGACCTTTGGCCGGACTCCCGGACTATGAAGATACAAGATTGAAGACTTCATCCCGTGTCCGGATAGGACTTTCCTTGGCGTGGAAGGCAAGCTTGGTGATTCGATATAAAGATCTCCTCCCATTGTAACCGACTCTGTGTAACCCTAGCCCTCTCCGGTGTCTATATAAACCGGAGAGTTTTAGTCCGTAGGATGAACAACAATCATACCGTAGGCTAGCTTCTAGGGTTTAGCCTCTCTGATCTC
The DNA here is from genome assembly GCF_018294505.1 of Triticum aestivum. Lineage (NCBI taxonomy): Eukaryota > Viridiplantae > Streptophyta > Magnoliopsida > Poales > Poaceae > Triticum > Triticum aestivum. Next base: position 488,384,738 of record NC_057810.1, on the reverse strand, counting down.
GTGGTAGATCAACTCTTGTACTACCCATATCTTCAATATTAATCAAGCAGGAGTAGGGTTTTACCTCCATCGAGAGGGCTCGAACCTGGGTAAAAACATCATGTCCCTTGTCTCCTGTTACCATCCGCCTAGACGCACAGTTCGGGACCCCCTACCCGAGATCCGCCGGTTTTGACACCGACACCCCTCATTACGCGCCCGGCTAGGCGGACCCGTGGTTGCACACAGTTACTCCCCTTTCGCCGTTCGCGTGCTCCTTGTCCTTCCTTCTTCCTCGAGCCCTAGCCTCCGTTTCCAATCCAACTCGAGCTCTCCCCCCTTCCCGTTGCCATGGCGCTAATGAAGAAGGAAAGGGGGAAGAAGCCTGCGCCCCGCTCGCCTCCGGCAGTGGCTCCCGCCGTCGAGCGGTCAATCATAGTCAATCCCAAAGCCTTGGACAAGGTCCGCTCCGCTCTTGCCTCCGTCTTCAACGAGTGCGGGAGGACGACGGTTTGGCCTGCGTCTCACGCCTCCTTCGATAGGGTCGTCATGGAGGTCCGATTCTTCACCGACGCCCTGTGAGCGGGTTTGGTTCCCCCCTTTTCTGCTTTCTTCAATGCGGTGCTCTCCCATTATCAGATCCACATGATGCACTTGGGTCCTGAATCCATTACTCTCCTCGCTGTTTTCCCCTTTGTTTGTGAGGCCATGGTTGGCATTCCTCCTTCTGTTGCCCTCTTGCGCCACTTCTTCTCTTTGCGCCTGAGTGACCCCACTCAATGCTCGGGGTGTGTGAGCTTTCTCGCCGCGCCAGAGACGACTGCTTCAGGGATCGATTTCGGCCTTCCTCCTCTAGCGGCTAGGTTCCGAGAGTCGTGTCTATATGTGCATGTCGGGGTGCCCAGCCCCCTGCTCTCGCACCCGACCTCGCCTGTTGTTCCCAACTCAGGCTGGGATCATGAGATGCTCATGAGCCCTCAGCTCGCCTTCGTCTGGCGTCGCTTCAAGAGTTTGAGGGCGCTCGATGTGATGGTGCCCAAGGTGGTGAAGGAGTTCCTTCGACGTCTCATTGCTCCTCTCCAGCGCCACTCCAGTCGGATGTGGGCCTTTGCGGGGCACGGATACCACATGAGACTCTAGGAGGAGGATCTGGCGTCCGAAGCGCCAAGGACGGTGCTGAGGGCCTTGACGGGCGACCCTTCTCCAGGCAGCCTTCAGCATGGTGCCGCCCTCTTATATCTTTGCTCGGACAGAGCCGATTTTGTGAGGCAGATGCCTAGCTTCAACGAATGGGGGCTGCGCCCGGTCGGCCTCACGGGGCCCCGTGAGATCCCAGTTGATGTGGTCGCCCTTCCGGTCACCCACGGAGGTCTTGCCTCACATGATGGAGTAGGGAGACGAGAACCGACGAGGGCTGAGGGGGCGATGCTGAGATGCCGATGCCGCGCGGGGCTGAGGCGTCATCTCCCGAGGTGCATCCTGGAGTGGTGGCAGATGAGGAGTTGCAGCCTATGGATCCTGAGGCCACGGTTGCCGAGGCCCCGACTGACCTTCATGAGGAGGCGCCTGGCGGCGTCCTCTAATCCAGCTCCCTTGGTGCTGGTCACCTTGACGCTTCCTTCATGCCGCGGGCCGACCCTTGCGTCAAGAGCTTAGGTCGGTTCCGCGTAGACTTCGAGGCCCTCCGCAAGAGGAAGGAGGCCTCGGGTGGAAATGATCGCCCTTGCCGCCCACTGAAGTGCAGGAAGTACTTCGCCATCGATGAGTAAGTCCTCTTCTCTCCCAGTTCCCTACCTTACTGTTCCTTCAGCTGATTGCGGCCTTTCAGGGCCCTTCCTGCTGAGTTTGCGGACACGGCCAAGGAGCCATCCCCTCAAGCTTCATCTTCACCGCCGATCTTGAGCACCCCGAGCTTAAGTACCGCCCTTGCCGCGGGGTCGGTTGGAGAAGTTGGCCGTCCTGCGGGGCATCTTGAGCCTGCGCACCTGCGGCCCCTCCTTTGCGAGCTCTCTTGGGGCACAGCTAGCCTACCCCGCGCTCCTCCCCTAATCGTGGATGGCGACTGGCTGAGGTCGATCTTGAGTTCCTCCTCAGGGGACGGACCCGCGCCAAGCTGGATCCCTGGCGGGGCCCGTCCGGCGATCGCGGGGGCACCAGCCCCCAGCCCCCCTGCCGAGACGGGGCTTGCCGCCTCAGGGCCCTCCGCATGCACAAGGGGCGGAGGACGACGTGGAAGACGTGCTCAGGCGCGCCCGGGAGCGCAGCGCCCTTCATCAAGAGTTTCTTCAGAAGGCGGTGGATGCGGTGAATCAGCTCGACATGGAGCTTGCTGGCGAGGATGCACGCCTTGCTGATGAGAGGCGCAAGCTGAAGGTGGCCGTCAGCCTTGCGCATCACCAGCGTGACCTTGAAAACGCGAAGGCCGAAGCATCACTGGTGGCATCGTGGGAGGCCTGCTCCCAAGCCGTTGAGGAGGCCCAGGAAGCAGACCAACGGTGCAAGGCTGCAGAGGAGCGCGTGTGGGAACTCCAAGCCTGGAGCAACTCCCTGGAGCGGCAAGTGGAGTTGCGCCAGGCTGCCCTTTTGTCGCTGAAGGGAGCACCCGTTGACGAGGCGGAGCTCCTGAGGCGCGAGGAGGTGCTGGCGCTGGAGGCTGCCGAGCGCAACCTCGACCTCGAGCAGTTGGAGACGAGGGAACGCCTGGTGACCCAGGCAGAGGATGATGTCGGCGCGAGGGAGGCCCGAGTCCAAGAAGAGGTTAACCGCCGCGTGGCGGAAGCTCGCTTGAATCTTGAGCGCGAGTACAAAGGGAGGTTGGAGCTGGTCAGGGCCGAAGCTGAGGGCAGGACCGCTGCCCTCAGGGCCAAGCTGGCTGAAGCGACGCGGCGTGCGGATTCCTCCGCAGCCGCCCTTGGCGCAGCGCAGGTCGAGCTGGCCTCTTCCCGCGCCGAGCTGCTTCTTCTCCAACAGAGGGTTGATGGCACCGAGGCCGTTGCGCGGCAGAACGAGGACGAGATCCGCCAGTGGCAAACTCTGGAGCATGTGCATGGCCCCATGCTCCGAATGCTCAGGGAGAGGGCCAACACGGCCCTAGGCAACATCTGCGAGGCGGCTGTTGCGGAACCTCATGTAATCAACTATGTTGGCAACCTTCGGTTCTTCACGGACGTGGTGACACAGCTGGAGGCCCGCTCCGACAGGACCCACTGGCTTGTTGAGGAGAGGAGTCGAGCCCTGCTTGGGCGTGCCTTCTCCCGTGTCTTCAATTATCTTCAGGACCGAGATCCGCACTTTGATTTCGATGCCGCCATCGCACCGGTGCCCGTAGCCATTCGGGGCGATCTAGCATAGTGGGTGGAAGACAATGTGGACGCCCTCGTTAGGGCCTTCACCTCTAATGACGACGGCGTGATCGTGGCTGCTGATGAAGGCGGCGTTGTGAACGAGCATGGTGCTGATGACGGCGATGGTGACGGCGGTGACGATGCCAGTGATGCTTGCGACGCTTTCGGAGGCGCCCCAGAGGACGCGGTGAGCAACATGTCCGACTGATTATATGCCGCCTCGGCTGCGTACCCTGCACGGAAAAGTTCGGGCGTGGCCCTGAAGGTTGTGAGAGCATTTTGGGAGGGGGAGCCCCACGTGTAAAGGTTGTAACTGGTGAGGCAGTCCTGGATAAGGGGGTATCCGGACAGCTGGACTATATACTTTGGCCGGACTGTGGGACTATGAAGATACAAGACAGAAGACTTCGTCCCTTGTCCAGATGGACTCTCCTTGGAGTGGAAGGCAAGCTTGGTGATTTGAATGTAGATCTCCTTCTCTGTAAACCGACTCTGTGTAACCCTAGCCCCCTCCGGTGTCTATATAAACCGGAGGGTTTAGTCCGTAGGACTCACGACCATCATCAACAATCATACCATAGGCTAGCTTCTAGTGTTTAGCATCTCTGATCTCGTGGTAGATCAACTCTTGTAATACTCATATCATCAAGATCAATCAAGCAGGAAGTAGGGTATTACCTCCATTGAGAGGGCCCGAACCTGGGTAAAACATCGTGTCCCCAGTCTCCTGTTACCATTAGCCTTAGACGTACAGTTCGGGACCCCCTACCTGAGATCCGCTGGTTTTCACCCGACATTGGTGCTTTCATTGAGAGTTCCTCTGTGTCGTCATGATAAGGCTTGATGGCTCGTCTCGTTGTTAGAGACAACATCACTGCCGGGGGAAGCCTGGCTTTAGGCCAAACTCTCCGGCTGGGCGGCTTTATTATGACCGCCCAAACGGCTATTGCACCGACAATGACTTCTCAGGTCATTAAAAATAGCCTCCACGTTAATTCGGCATTTTCTGAACAGATGGATCCAATGGACCTCTTCTCTCTCAATGATATCTTGGATCGCATCGCCGCCCTGGGCGTCGCTACGGACTATCACCGAATCGGGCTTAAACCCGATCAAAGGGAGATTCACTCTCCGCCGGTCACCCATGAGATAGCGGTAGTGGAAGAGCATCATCCTAATTCTCCCTCCACTTTGAGGACGAACTATGTCCGGATTTCGGAGCTCTTCGAGCCGGACATCCGCTCGCGGGAGGACATGACCCCGGTCCTAGACTCAGGGTCAGGAGGCGGGCCGAAGAAGTTGGGAAATGCCCCAGAACCCGAGCCGTCAAGCTCGGAAGCTTCTTTGCCCCTGGGTCTCAGATCGGGTCGGGATTCGGACTCAAATCCGCCCACCCACCCAGATGTCACATCCCTAGTTCTGGCCTGACCTATGCTAGCTTCCATGTGAGCATCATGTTTAAATTCAAATGAAACTTGAATTGAGGAATTTTCAAAAGCCTCAGAAAACCTCTAAAAATAACCAACATTTAAATCTCATCAAATGAGTCCAAGAAAATGTTCATGTTATTCTGTAAAAATATTGGCATGAGGTAAAATTCAAACCAATATTTTTGGAATCACAGAAATATTTATTTTGGGCCTTTGACTTAAACCAAGACATATTTGAGTTGAATTTATTTCTGTTATATAAGAAATAAAGTTCAAATATTTTTGTAAGTTTCCTGTGACTTTGGACTAGTTCCTGAGCTCACATACAATTTACAGAAAGTTAAAAAAATGATTTGATGTTTTAAATCAAATCAAAACCAATTGCAGAAATTAGAAAAACATTAATAAATAGAAAACCAGAGAGAGAGAGGGAGCCTACCCGGGGCACTTACCTGGCACCACCAACCGGCCCAGCACTACAGCTGGCCGGACCAGCCCACCACCGCCTCCTCCCTGTCGCCTTCCTCCTTGCGCCAGTAGGCATGGGCGCGTGCCCGACGTGCGCGCACCGCCGTGCGCCACCTCCTGCTTGATGCCGAGGGCCTGGACGCCTCTGGCGTTGCCACGCAGACCCCCTGGACCCCTCGACCGCTCCACTCTCTCCCTGCCTCGCCTCCCTCGCTCCCTCTCCCGAAGCAGAGCGAAGCCGCCGACACCGTTCGCCGTAGCTGCAGCCACCGCCTCCCCTCGCTTCTCTGACCGGACCAGAGGCTCCGCCTCGACCCCCTCTTCCTCCCCACCGACCCACGCCCTGCCGGAAGCCCTGCAAGTCCTCGACGCCATCTTCGTCCTCTGCACCGACGGCCGCCATTGCTCGATTCGCCGCCCACAGAGCGTCCCCGGCCTCGCCCTCGTGCTCGTTGGACTCGCGGTGAGCCGCTGACCCGTTCCCCTCTTCTTCCCATGCCGTTTGGCCTCTCTAGCCGCTGTTTCCGCCGAGCCCGAGAGCTCTTCGCCGCCGGCCATGTCGCCGCCGTGGCTACGACTGCTGAAGCTCGCAGTAGATCACACCGCTGCACTCAATGCCTCACCACGAGCCCGTAGCACGCCCCAGCTCGCCTTCCTGTGCCACCTAGCTCTTGCTCGCATCTCGCCCGAACTCCGGCCGCCGCCGCGAGCTCGCTTCCGACGAGGTCGGTCCACCCCAGCTGCTCCCGCTTGCCCCGTTAGATGCGCCACTCCTCCAGCTCCTCGTAGAGCCAAACCCCGTCGCAAACCACCGTCTGTAGCACCGTCCCGAGCAACTCCGGCGAGGTCCCGCCGTCGCCGTGGTCGCCGGCATCACTTGCTGACGTGGCGCCGGTTAGTTAGCACTAATGACCCTTCTTAACACCCTTAGGGCCACTGCCATGTGGGCCCCTGTGCCGATTAGGTTAGTCTAATTTTCTGTTAAGATTAGTACTAATCTGGTTGGGCCCCACGTGTCAGTTTTGACCTTGGTCAAGTCAACGTTGACCGGTCCCACCTGTCATACACCCAGACCAGCCTGAGACACTGACGTATGGGTCCCACAGGTCAGGTTTGACCTGGCCGACCCAGTTGACCTGCTGACATCACCACGACATCATGCTGACGCAATAACTAATTACTGGAATTTTTCTTATACAGGAAATTCCAGAAAATAACCAAAACTTCTAAAAATCATAGTAAATCAACCGTAGCTCCAAATCAAATAAATTATATATGAAAAATGATCAGAAAAATCCAATCTATCCATATGTACCAGTTTCATGCATGTTTAAACAAGTTAACTTGCTGTTTAGTGCAAAACATGATAAAGCACTTTTTATGATCACAAATGTGTTTGAACTTTAAATCTTTGGTTCAAAATAGCTCAAACCCATCTGGTTGTAGTGGCATTAGCGCAACACACTCATTTTACCATGTCATGATCATGCATCATATTGTGCATTGCATTGATTGTGTTTCTTCTCTGTTGCCAGTATTTGTCCCCTCTCGATAGACGTGGTTTCGACGATGAGATCGATGACACTGATGAAGAGCTATATTATCTTCGGAAGTGCCAGGCAAGCAAAACCCCCTTGTTCATTCCGATACAATCCCACTCTCTCGCTCCTGCTCTCTTTTACTGCATTAGGATAACAACGATTCATCTGTTACTTGCTGCGGTAGCTGAACCCCTTTATCCTCTGCATGACCTGTCATTCCACAGTAAATAGATGAAACCCACTAGCATGAGTAGGAGTTGTTTGAGCCCTGTTGTGCCTACTCATTCATGCTTGTTTGTCATGCCTACTACTGCTTAGAGTTGAGTCAGGTCTGATTCATCGAGGATGAATCAGAGGTGTGTGAATATGTCCTACCGTGTGTGAGCCAAGTGTGTGAACACGATTTGGTAAAGGTAGCGGTGAGAGGCCATGTAGGAGTACATGGTGGGTTGTCTCATTGCAGCCGTCCTCAGGAACTGAGTTCTGTGTTTGTGATCCATGATACAGTTACTACCATGCATTGGGCCCGAAACCAATGGACCCTCTCGGCTTCTTATTCACCCTAGTCCTCTGTCCAGGAGTTGCAAGTAGTTTCTGGTGTTTGTAGTATGCTGGAGGCCGTGGGCAGCGCTGACCGGAGGGGTGGGCTGTGATGCGGTAGGCACGTGGCCGGGTATACCGGGCACCCGTTTGGTGTCACGGAACCCTGTACACATCGTTTGGGGCTGTGAGCGAAACTTCGGCCGGATCTCCTCATGGATGGAACCCGAATAGGCGATAAACCTGGACTAGAGACTTGAGTGTTTAAGTAGGTCATGGCCGACACCCACGTTGGGCTTCCGCTTGAAGGTTGCCGAGTACATGTCGTGTAAACGGCGGTAAGTGGTGAGAGCGTGTATGAAGAAGTACACCCCTGCAGGGTCAACATCATCTATTTGAATAGCCGTGTCCGCGGTAAAGGACTTCTGGGTTGCCTGTAAAGTTCATAGACAAGTGAAAGTGGATACTTTAAAATACGCAAGATAAGCTTGAGTGCTATGGATGGCGTTCTCGTAGGGAGACGGGAGCGGATCCATAGCGGTGTATTGGTTGGTGAATATGTGGACTCGTGTGCGCCACCTCAAAAGAGTTACTTGCAATAGTAGATCAGGATAGCCACCGAGTCAAAGCTGGCTTGCTGCAGTTAAACCCCACCATCCCCTTTGTTGATAATGATGCATATGTAGTTAGTTCTGATGTAAGTCTTGCTGGGTACATTTGTACTCATGTTTGCCTATTTTATGTTTTTGCAGAGAGACCTCAGTCTCGCTAGTAGTTCCACGTGGACTTCGATGTTTAGCTTGTTACCTCAGCTACGATCTTGTGCCCTCGGCAGGATCTGGTAGATAGTCAGGCTTCTCAGCCTTTTTCATTTGTAGATGTCTGTACTCAGACATGTTAGCTTCCGCTTGTGCCTTGATTTGTATGCTCTGAATGTTGGGTCATGAGACCCCTGTTTGTAATATCTCGCTCCTCGGAGCCTAATGAATACATATTTGAGTCGTAGAGTCATTTTGTGATGCCATGTTGTATTTGCACATATCGAGCATATTGTGTGTATGTTATTGAAATGCTTGGTATGTGTGGGATATGACTATCTAGTTGTTTATCTTTAGTAGCCTCTCTTACCGGGAAATGTCTCCTAGTGTTTCCACCGAGCCATGGTAGCTTGCTACTGCTCCGGAACACTTAGGCTGGCCGGCATGTGTCCTTCTTCGTTCCTGTGTCTGTCCCTTCGGGGAAATGTCACGCGATGAATACCGAAGTCCTGTTAGCCCGCTATAGCCCGGTTCACCGGAGTCTTGCTAGCCCAGTGCTACAGCCTATATTCACTCGCTGATGACCGACACGTTCGATGCTGGGTCATGGATGCCTGTCCCTGTAAGTTTGTGCCACTTTGGGTTTACAACTAGCCATGTCAGCCCGGGCTCCTTATCATATGGATGCTAGCGACACTATCATATACGTGTGCCAAAAGGCGCAAACGGTCCCGGGCAAAGGTAAGGCGACACCCGTGGGAATACCGTGCGTGAGGCCGCGAAGTGATATGAGGTGTTACAGGCTAGATCGATGTGGCATTGAGTCGGGGTCCTGACACCAGATTTATCCAATCTTTCCCATATCAGAAAAGAGCCCCAAGAAACAGTACATCACTACTGGGCCAGATTCCTCCTTGTGATAAACAAGGTCAAGGACTGTCGTGAGGTAGATGCAATCTCCCTCTTTTGCAAAAATTGCACGGACAAAGGGATTCTCAATGCTATAAACCGCCATGACATAGTACACTTCGCTGACTTAGCGGCCATAGTGCAAAAGTACTGCGCCATGGAAAGCGCCTGGAAAACCCAAACAAGTTTCTGGGACAGTCCAGCTCTAGCCAAATCCCCTGTCCGAACTAAAATGGTAAACTCTCGTAAATCACCCGATTCAAGTACCAAAAAATAAAACCCGCCGCAAGGCGCGGAACCATATTGGTAGAATGGCTAAACGGGTCGTGCAAGATTCATAGCACACCGGATACTACGCCAACGCATAACCGTAGAGAATGTTGTATACTCTGGTAGGTGGCAAAGAGCGGTGAAGATCTCCTCATAAAACATCCCGCCGGAGACAACAATACGGTATTTACAGTCTTCAAGACTTTCGCCTCAAATAATAGGCGAAAGCGAGCTCAGCGCAGCCTTGCAGAAGTTTGCCACATGGCAACAATAAACCCATGGAACGACGCGGCTATAACCTACAATGCCAGTGACGAACCCCAATTCCGGACAGTTCGAGCACCAGCCGCTTTGGTCCTTAGCCCAATCGTGGATGGCTTCAGGCTTACTAAAGTGCTCATGGATGGCGGAAGCAGACTAAACCTCATCTATGAGGAAACCCTCAACAAGATGGAAATTGACAAGAGCCGCATTGAACGAAGCAGCACTACCTTCAGGGGAATCATCCCTAATCGAGAGGCACAATGCACGGGAAAAATCACACTGGATGTGGTATTCGGCACGCCGGAGAATTACAGGTCCGAAGAAATTACATTCCAAGTAGCCCCCTTCAGCAGCGGATACCACACCCTCTTAGGGCGGGACGCATTCACAAGTTTTCAGGCTATACCCCATTACGGGTACATGAAGCTCAAAATGTCCGGGCCCAACGGAATCATCACTCTAGCTAGTGATCCAGACGTCGCACTCCGCACCAAAAATAAAACTGCCGCTCTCCCCCTGGAGGCATTATCAGAAGCCCTCGCGACCGAAGAGCTGACAACACTACAAGCAACAGTGGACAGAGACAATGTGATACTCGACAAGCGACCTAAATCCACCTCCTTCAAGCCAGCGGAGGAGATAGTCAAATTCTACATCCACCCAACGGACCCTTCAAAGACATCTTCCATAGGGACACAACTGAACCCCACAATAGACGCCGCACTGCGAGACTTCCTGCGCGAAAATTGGGATATTTCGCCTGGCATCCTTCAGACATGCCGGGCATCCCACGCAGGCTGGCCGAACACGGCCTCAATATACTAAAAGGATACAAGCCAGTCAAGCAGACTCTTAGGCGCTTCTCAGAGCCTAAGCAGCAAGCCATGGGAGAAGAGCTAGCCAAGCTACTCGAAGCCGGATTCATCAGAGACATCAAACATCCGGATTGGCTAGCAAACCTGGTAATGGTACCAAAAAAGGACAAATCCTGGCGCTTATGTGTCGATTTCAAAGACCTCAATAAAGCATGCCCTAAGGATCCCTCCCCCCTCCCCCGCATTGATCAGATAATCGATGCCACCGCAGGACAGGATTCAGTGTGTTTCCTAGACGCATATTCCGGATACCATCAAATAAAGAAGGAGGAGTCCGACCAAGCTGCAACAGCCTTCATCACCCCGTACGGCCCTTTGTGTTTCAACACCATGCCCTTCGGGCTAAAAAACGCCGGCGCAACCTATCAACGCATGATTCAGACATGCCTGGAAAAACAAATCGGCAAGTTAGTAGAGGCCTACGTAGACGACGTGGTCATCAAAACAAGAAACGTCGAAACCTTAATAGACGACTTGAGGCTTACGTTCGATAATCTCCGAACATACGCCATCAAGCTCAACCCGGAGAAGTGTGTCTTCGGTGTACCCTCCAGAAAATTGCTCGGCTTCATTGTTTCCAATAGAGGAATTGAGGCCAATCCGGCAAAAATCCGAGCTCTGTCACAGCTGGCCATCCCAACTGACCTCAAGCAGATCCAAAAACTAACTGGATGTGTGGCTGCCCTAAGCCGCTTTATCTGCCGCTTAGGAGAAAAGGCACTACCCATGTATCGCCTTCTCCGACACACCGAACACTTCGAGTGGACGGACGCGGCCACAGCCTGACTGGAAGAAATAAAGGCACTCTTGGCCACCAACCCAGTCCTGACCACGCCAAATATGGGCGAACCCATGCTATTATACATAGCCGCAACAAATCAAGTTGTGAGCACAGTGCTCATCGTCGAACGAGAGGCAGATGGACACAAGTTCCCGCTCCAAAAGCCAGTATACTACGTGTCCACTGTCCTCACTCCATGTAAATCTCGGTACTCACACTATCAAAAGATAGCGTATGCGGTCTTCATGGCATCCCAGAAACTACGACACTACTTTCAAGAGTGTTCGATCACGGTGGCCTCTGAAGTTCCACTCAATGACATAATAAATAACCGCGACGCAACAGGCCGAATTGCTAAATGGGCTATTGAGCTCCTTCCGTTCGACATAACATACAAACCATGACGGGCCATTAAGTCGCAAGTACTGGCTGACTTCATCGCCGAATGGACAGAAGCCGAACTCCCTAAAGAGTACGACGCGTACTCAAATTGGATCATGCATTTCGACGGCTCCAAAATGCTGGCTGGATTGGGAGCGGGTGTCGTTCTGACATCCCCCACCGGAGATACGGTGCAGTACACCCTCCAAATATTATACATAGACTCTAACAATGCAGCCGTATACGAGGCTCTGTTGCATGGTCTTTGGATGGCGGTCTCCATGGGTATTCAACGCCTCGAAGTGCGCGGGGACTCAAACCTCGCAATATCTCAGGTAAACGGAGACTTTGACGCCAAGGATCCAAAAATGGCGGCCTATCGCAATGCTGTCCTCAAAATATCAGCGCGGTTCAAGGGGCTCGAATTCCACCATGTGGTCAGAGAAAACAACCAAGAGGCCGATATACTCGCCCGCATCGGTGCTCGACGCAACCCCGTCCCACCTAACATCTTCTTAGAAAGGTTGTTCAAGCCATCTGTGGCATGGGTAGGGGAGTCCGGCACTGTTAGTCCGGCTCCGAACACAACCCCAGATTCTGAACCTTCAGATGTAATCGGAGGCTCTGCCACCGAAATAACATTTTCGGCCCACGAGATAATGGCTGTCAGCGCCCCGTGGACCGATCCCTTCTTGGCCTACCTTAATAGGCAAGAGCTCCCCGAGGACCAAAATGAGGGACGTTGTATTGTGCGATGCTCGAAAGCCTACAAAGTCCATGAAGCAGAACTCTACAAGAAGAGCCCCACCGGAGTGCTCCAACAATGCATCTCTGAAGAAGAAGCGCGGCAGCTCTTAGCCGAAATCCATTCCGAACTAGGCGGGCACCACGCGGCAGCCCGAGCCCTCGTAAGCAAGGGCTTTGCAGACAGGATTCTACTGGCCGACAGCCCGAGCGGACGCACAGGACCTTGTCCAACATTGCGTTGGTTGTCAACTATTTGCCAATCAGAGCCATATGCCCCATACCGCTCTACAAACGATCCCCATAACTTGGCCCTTCGTGGTCTGGGGGCTGGATATGGTGGGACCCCTTAAAGGGGGAAGCCATAAGAAAAAAGACTTATTGGTCATGGTGGATAAGTTCACCAAAGGGATAGAAGCCAAACTAGTTAAAACGGCCGAATCCGGACCAGTGATAGACTTTATATCAGAGGTTGTGCACCATTACAGCGTCCCCCACAGTATCATCATTGACAACGGCTCGAATTTTACAGCCGAGGAGGTGAAAGCCTGGTGTGGCAAAATGGGCATTAAGCTCGACTATGCCTCTGTCTATCACCCCCAAACAAACGGTCAGGTCGAACGTGCAAATGGTCTTATTATGAGCGGCATCAAACCCAGACTAGTGCGATCCTTGAAGGAATCAGACACGCATTGGTCGAGGAACTCGACTCCGTACTCTGGGAGCTGTGCACCACGCCGAATCGCACCACCGGATACACACCATTTTTCATGGTGTACGGCGCAGAAGCAGTACTGCCCTGCGATATAATTTATGACTTACCTCACGTGCGCATGTATGAAGAGAAGGAAGCCGAGCTAGATCGGCAGGACAACTTAGATGCTTTGTAAGAGGAGCGTGATGTCGCTAAAGCCCATTCCACATTCTATCAGCAGCAGGCTCGAAGGTATCAAAGCAGAGAAGTACGGGCCAAAACTTATAAGATTGGCGAACTCGTTCTATGCCTACCTGAGAAGAAGAAGGACAAGTTCAAACCCAAGTGGGAGGGTCCCTTCATCATCGATCAAATTCTCGCCGGAGGAGCGTACCGTCTGCGCAACGCCTCTGACAACAGACTCGAGCCGAACCCATGGAACGCGGCCAAACTCCGGATATTCTACGCCTAACACCAAACCCAGTGTTCATCTCCTCATCTCCGCCTCTTCGATTATGTTCCTTTTCCTCCTTTCTCGCCACTTTTTTCCTTTTTTATATACATACAGCCTTAAAACTGTACGGATGCCCTGAGCACTCCGGACGCATTATGCGCGCGCACTATACCTGGGGGCTTCCTATTCGGAAGCTATATATATATAATCACTTTAATGGCTTCTTGCCAAGCCACATATGCATTCTTCTTTCCATATGTGCCTTTTCTTCACCATTATATGCATCGATATGACTTAAGTTTTGGCCATGCTGGCTTGCCTGGCTCTTGTATTTATGCCCTACGTTCCCGTTAATTCGGCTAGGGCATAAGGGGAGCACCTCTGTGATTGTTACTGCCGGTTGAGCCGGATGTGTACCTCAGACTGGGTGAAGTCGAAAGCTAGCGTTCTTAAGGGAATATTCGGTCGGTGAACAAAAGATGTTCTCATTCCTAACAACGAAAATACCCAGATGTTTTGCTTCCTGCACCTTCGCTCGCAGTTCGGACATGCACATCGATGCATGCGTACCCAGAGAAAGGAACCCCTAACGGAACTATTCTCTCTGGAAGATGGTCCTTACTATCCATGTAATATAACATAACTAGTCAGGTACTTGTCTGTTCACTCACTTATGACCCCTACGCCTAGTTTCCACGCATGCCCTGGTTTTTCATAACTGTGTGAGTATTCGGATACACCCCAGACTATCGGATCCGGGGGCTGAAGCGAAAAGGTCCGCCATGACAAATGATTTTCAATCCGGCTAGAAAGTACATGAGCCCATTCAAAATTACATAATCATACTGACTGGCTGTACTCTTCCTCTATACCATCCAACAGGCTGTCTAGCTTACAATCCTGCTGGGAATACTTTACAGCTAATGCTACTTGATCATATAGTAAACTAACGGGTATCTCTCGCCCATCTGGCCCAGCCGGTCCGACTTCGGCCATATGGTTCGGGTCAGCCTTGGCGTATCACGTCTTCACCATGGCCCAAGCTTCTCTCGCACCTTGCCGGTAAGCTGATATCTTCCATAGTCGGAAGCGCCGTCGTGCTCCTTTAAGCATCTCTGCAAGTTCGCACATGCCTCCTGGCAGGGAAGCGGACGGCCACAAAGCCTGGGCAATACCCTACATCACCTGCTGAGCTCGTTCATGCAGTTGTGAAAGCTCTTGCAGCATATCGCCTGCAGACCCAGGCATCTCCTCTTCAGGGCGTCCCGTCAACATACCTGTAGACATAACTCTGTCAATACGCCTCCTCGCTGAACTATAGTACAATTCGTTCAAGCACTTACTATAAATGTTTTGTTGAAGCCTACGGTTCTCCTTCACGGAATCCGCGAGCTGAGCCCGAACATCTTTCAATTTGATGCTCAGTTTGAGTTTAGCATCTTGCAGCTTATTCTTCTCCTGGATAGACTGCGTCACCACGCGTTCACCCGCCTTCAGCTGACTTCGCAGATGCAGCTCATTATCTCCCATAATCTCCGGATTTCCTTCGGGATTGTCTGCCGAATCTTTCATCAGATTTATAAAACATGCCGAACACACAAACTGGCAGAATGAAATTCTTACCAGAAGTAGCCTTTTCGGATCCCCTTTTTCGTCTACATTAGCCTTCCTTTCGGCCTTACACTCCTCCAGCTCTTGAGACAACTAGGCATTCTTCTCTACAAGAACCTGTGCATTTACATGGTCCTTAAATAAGTTGTGCCAACGGTTTCAAGTCTCAGGGGCTACTACTACACATACTTATTTATTCTCTTACCCGTATATCCTTGACATACTGGTCCGTTGCTCTGGCAAGTCCATCTTGAGCAGCGCGGATATAGGCATGTCCGGAATTGAAGGCATTGAACGCCTCTTCGGAAAAAATGCCACCATGGAGTATGGATCGTCGGCGCCGGTGATTCATGGCGCTCTCTACCTCTGAATTTGTGGCGGAAAGCATATCCGCATCCTCCGTAGGAGGACAGTTTAGCACTGTCCCCACGTCAGCCTCCGCCCGTGAACCCGGTTCGGGAATCCGGCTGCTGGAGGCGTGGTCGGTAGGGTCCTCGGACACAGTCCGGTGTTTCCTGTTGGGGCATAGTTCAAATTGTCACGCCTCGACAAAAAGACCAAATAAACCACGGGGCAAGTTTAATGCATACCTCTGCGCCTGCGTATCGCTCCTAACCGTCTTCCTTTTAAGCCTACCTTGTCTAGGCGCCTCTTGCTGAGAGGCCCCTGCAGGATCCGCATGACGGCCCGACCGCCGTTTTTATAAAAAGTACGGCATGTGGTCATAAGGTATGGCGAAACAAAGGAATCCTTTTGAAAGGTTGGAACCTCGACATTACTTACATGCAACACGGGAAGCAGTCCGGGATAATCCGCGATGATGGCCACTAAAGAACCGCCACTGCTTGCCTGATAGAAGGTCCCGTCGATGAAATCCACGGATATGTCCGGGTCTTCTTCGAGTCCGGGGTCGTGAGCCCGGTCGGGATCCTCTGGCTGCGGAGAAGGGTTGTTGAATTCTTTTACAACCTTCCTCAGTTCCTATTATTGAGACAACAAGGTAAATAATGGTGGTCGAGAAGGTAAGAATGAATGGAGTCGAGTAACATATAACGACTTACCCAACTTCGGGGGTTGTACATGGAATATCCATCCCGCGGTTTAATGCGGAGGAACTCCTCTTCTTCTCCCTTGTACAATTCGGATAGTATCTTCGCCAAAGATGTGGCAGAGTCTGGACCTTTGCAACCACAGCGGGAGGCATCGTCTTCTCCATTGAAGTGCCACGTGGGTTTTCCCCTATATTGAAGTGGCTGCACTCCCCTTATAATGCATATTGACACGACTTCAATTATTGTCAATCCTGATTTGGCCAGGGTTTGTATCCGGCTCATCAGGTAGAAGACTTCCCTGTTTTCCACCTCCTGGGGGCTCCGAGGGCGCCAGCTTTGGCGTTTCTTCAGCGGAGTATTAGTGAACTCAGGAAGGCTCGTCCGGACTGGTTCCGGAAGGGGAACGTCATGGACATAAAACCACTCTAAGGGCTAGTCTTCAGACGCCTTCTTGGGAGTACCGGATAGGTATCCGGTCTGGGCGACGCGCCATATTTTGGCTTTGCCCACTTGATATATAGATCCCTCCTGGTTGCGTTGGACGAGGCAAAATAACCTCTTCCATAGCTTGAAATGAGCTTCGCAGCCCAGGAACAGCTCGCAGAGGGCAACATAGCCTGCAATGTGCAGTATGGAGGGGGGGGGGTAAGATTATGCAACTGGAGACCGTAAAACTCCAGGATCCCACGGAGGAATGGGTGGATTGGAAACCCGACACCTCTTAGCAGATACGGGACAAGGCATACCCACTCCCCCAGAGAAGGGTTGGGGAATCTCTCCGCTTGCTCCCCGCCATTATACGTGGCAAGTCCGGATCAGACAGGAACCATATATGCGGGCGGAAGAAACCCTTTGGTCTGCAGCTCTATCAAGCGGCTGTGAGGGATGGAACACTTTTCCCAACCCCCTAGCTTCGGGCTAGGGGAGCGGTGAGCAAGGCTGCGGCGACCGGTCATGATGGGATGGCCTCTTTTGGACACGCTCTGTGAAATGCTTGCTTGGGGGAAGAAGATGTGATTTGGATCTGAAGATCCCCGTCTCTTCAAATAGACGACTCACCTACGGGATTAGGGTGGCAAATGCAAAAATGCCCCGGCCCCTCGTCTTTGATCGACACGTGGACATGGCTATTATGAAGGCACAGAAGCCGAGGAGTACAACTTTACTAGGAGGCTGGACACTATTCGCCACGACGGGTGCACCGGATTTGGAGAAGAACCCGCCTTGCAATGCCAAAGACAATCTGCGCGTCGGACTCATCGTCATTGAAGCCTGGTTCGGGGGCTACTGAGGGAGTCCTGGATAAAAGGCAAGATCGACAACTTAAATCAAGCATCAATCTCAAATCCAACTTAAATATCACGCAAGTCTCAAGCTCAAATCCAACTTAAATTCAAATCAAAGAAGCTCGACAACAAAGAAAAAGGCAAAAGGCAAAGGCCGTGTCCGGCAGCTAGTCTAGTCTTCGACGTCTTCTCACCAGCGCGGAGCTAAGTGCTGCCACTAGGCATGGGCGGGGGGCCCCGAGGCCCGAGGGCGGCTCTCTGGAGACTCCGGGGCGTGTACAGCCTCAACCCATTATTACGTGAGAGTGTCACGGGCGGCGAGCTTCACAGGCACTGGGCCTTCTTCACAGGTACCGGCCTTGCTTCATATCGCCAGACGAGGGCCCCACCTTGCGCCATACTCTACCGCCATTGACGGTGACCGAAAAGCAAGGACGACGCCAATGGGATAGAGTGGTCGCCAGCGGTTCCCCCGATGACCATGGGTCCTCTGCCGGGGGCAGGCCCTGAGGCACCTCCCCAGCACAGGGCCTACCTCCTGGGAATGCCTTTCTCCGAGCATCACGGGGGCGAGCCTGGATCTCGGCCCCTTTCCTGCAGCCCCCGGTGCCCTCCTCCCGAGGTTAGGAGGCTGCAGCATTGGGGTAGTCATCTGCTGCGGTGACCTGTACCTCCTGCGACCCATGGTTAGCATAAGCTTGCTCCTGAGGAATTAGCGGTACCCGATAGTTGCTGCTGCCGCGCGGTTGTCGAGGCTCTCTTGGGGTTCCTAAAAGAGATCAGCTTCTAGCGTCTCTTCCCCCCAGCCTGGCCCGAGGAACGAGCCATGGTCTTCTTCTAGTGCGCACTCTTGATCCACCATGTGGGGCACATAGGCTTCTAGGGCCCGCGCCCCAAAGGCCTTGCCGTAGTGCCCCACGCGCCACGCGGTCCGGCTTGAAACGCTGTCTTGGGGTTGGTAGCATGATGGCTCGCCTAGGCCGTAGGCCGAGGCGAGTGCTCCCTCGCCGGCCGGAGGTGGAGCCGGCACGGCATGTCGCCCGGCGCTGACGACCAAGCTGGTGTTGAGGAGGCCTTGGAATCCGCCCGGAGCTGTGCAGGCACGTATGGGGCCACCATATGGCCCGCCCTGGATCTGGGGTGGTAGCTGGACGCAGAAGGGAGGTGCTCCCGAGGAGGCGGCGTCTAGGAGCTTGGCAACACGTTCCAACAGCATGTCATGGCCGCCCTCCTGCAGTCTGCACCATAGCAGCTCTCGGGCCACCGTGAGCGCGGCCCTTGAGTTTGCCTGCTCCCGTCGGGTATGCGGCGCTGTGGCCGCGGCGTGGCTTGAGGCCCTCACTGTTGATCGCACCTGCCGTGGTGTGAGGGCAGACGGCACCTGGCCGCGTCGCCCACGCCCCGTAGCGCCCTGCGGAGCATGAGTTGCCTGGGGCACGAGGTTGAGGTCGCCTTGGACAGGTGGCGCGGCGTGGGCAGGCCACGCCGTCCAGTGGTCGGCGTTGGTCGTCGGGTCACTAGACATGGAGACGACGAAGCGATGGAGCGCAAGGTGGTGGAGGAAGGGATTCTGGCACACCCCTACCTGACGCGCCAAATGTCGGATTTCAGGTTCCGGCAAACCCTTGAGGTTCGAACTCTGGGGTGCGCGCGAAGATCTCTCCTCTACCAACTGACGTCTCGAAGCCTCGCAAAGAATCTAGGCTAGCAAGATGAACTCACAAGGGACACGAGATTTATACTCGTTTAGGCCACCATTGTGGTGTAATACCCTACTCCAGTGTGTGGTGTGGTGGCTTGCCTCATGGGTTGATGATGAATAGTACAAGGGAAGAACAGCCTCGCGAGGGGTGTTCTTGTGGTGTTGTTGTCCCTTTGGAGGGGTTGATTCTAGATGCCTCTACACTATGGTGGCTAGCCCTTTATATAGAGAGTGGCCCTGGTCCTCTTCACAAATATTGAGCGGGAAGGGCGCCAACAATTGGCCATTTTAAAGGGGAACATCCAGTACACTTATCCTGACTAAAGTTGGTCTTCGACTGTCAAAGACTCTGACGATGATGCCGTCTTGGGCTCCACGGTGACCTCCATCCTGCAGCTCAGTTAGTCTTGGTCGTGTTGCACCGAAACGGTAGCCTTTTCCTGATGCCTTGGCCTGTGATTGCTCCCTTTGCACCAAAGAGGAAACACGGACACTACGCAGGCCGGCGCCAGCATGGCGCCCGCCTGGCCTCGTTCGTCATGGCTTGTGTCACGGGCACCTCACGAGGTACCCCTGCCTTGATCTCTCCGCCTCCTCGCGAGCCTGCCTGATGAGGCTGCTCCTGAGGAAGCTTCCTGTCATCTGCCCCGCGAGGCTTGGCCCCTCGCGAGGGTCTTGAGCTTGAGCTGATGAAGGTGGGACGCACTGGGCCATTGCTTAAGCCACGCCGCAGGCCGCAGGCAGGCAAGTCTGGGGACCCCCGTTCCCAGAACACCGACAGCACAGCCGGCCACGGGAGGCGGGAGCAAACAGTCCCACCGGTGCTGGTTTGGGCGGCTGGAGCAAGAAGATCAGATATTGAAGAAGCAGCACGGCCGTTGGATTAACATCCAATGGTCACTGCTGCTAGAATCGTTTGTGGACTAAGTTGACAAAGCCTTTCGTACACGTCAACCTAGTAGACCCACAAGTCAGCCTCCAAATGTGTCCCAAACATCATACAGCCCAAAATTTCTAGCCAAATTCAAATTAATTTTAAATCTAAATATACCTTAATTTAAATTCAATGAAATTATACCCGCACAAAAACAATGAAATTTAAAATATCAAAATCCGATAGAAAAAAGTATTTTGGAACTAATTGCCTATTTGCTGTATTATTACTTATAGCCCATTTCTTATTACTTATAGCCCATTTTCTGGGCAAAATGCATTCCTCTCGTCTTGAAAGATTTCTGGCCTAGCAGGGCATAGAAAGGCAAGTAGGCCTACGTTTGATATTCTGCAAAAAACAAAATAGTTGGCTAGCCATTTTCAGAAAGGAAAAAAAACTGGGCTGGTCATGTGGTAAACATATGAAATAAAAGCCTGGGCTAGACGGGCCACAGGTCCTGCACAACCCAGTTGATACCCTTCTCCGTCCCGAAAAAACAAAATTACTATGCGCGCTGCTGGGTCCCTACTGTCATCCTCACCATGTACATTCATCTCCTTATTCCTCTCGGTTGTTGACCATGTTGACAACACCGAAGGGTGGTGCCATGGAGAGCGAACCAAGGCGGAGGATGATGGTGAGGCCTCATACGGGAACCAATAGGAGCTGGGGAAGATGCGCAGAGTTTTAGGGTGCAATGTGGCCATGATGAGTGCGCGGCAGCACAACCAGCCGTGGGAGGTGGGAGCAGGCGGTCCTGCCGGCGCTGGTTTGGCTTTGGCGGCTCGAGGAAGAAGAGACTAAATAAACACGATAGACATTGAATGTCAATCCAACGGTCAAGATTGGCACAATCATATATTGACTAAGCCGACACCAAGTAGCATACTTTTGTATATATAGGAAGAAAAGAAAAACTCGTCTCGTTCGCCTGATAACATTCCTGAAACTGCGACCGTTCGATCTTGTGTAGCAACTAAAACTGCGAGGAAAATGCATTCGTCTGCCGTCCTCCTCCCAGGGAACGTTCACCACATAAGTGAGTATCACCCTTGGTTTTCAACCGAGAGGTCTTGGGTTTGAGTCCCAGGAACTCTCAATTTTGTCCTCCTTCCTTCCTCGCAAAAAAAGGGAAAGAAAATCGAAGACTTGGAAGGCGTACAGAACAAGCTAGTGTACTAGTAAAGAGACGTTGCTGAGTTTTACAAAAAAGAGAGACGTGCTCCTGTAGCTGGTTCGAATTCAAACCTAGACTATGACTATATATGGTGCTATGCTACCCTGCAAGTAATGAAACTGACATATCCAACATTCACTTCTCCTCTTCTCTACTTACTCTGCCTAGCATCAGAAGCTCTGGCCGCAGCAACCATGTCCGCTGGCTTCTCGTCCACCTGCTCTTCAGCAAGCAACAACCAGATATGCGCCAAGTCGCCACCCGTACCATCGCCTGTGGGTCTCATCACACCCCCGCCAGCACGCGCACCACAGCCGATTGATCATCGCAACCCGCTGCCGTTGGTGTGGTTCCATTACTGCAAATCACGCAGAGTCATCCGTCGCGTCTCAACCACAATCCTCAACCCCGGCCAAGTCTTCTACAAATTCCCGAATGATGGGGTAATAATATGTTTAAGTGTTGTTCTGCTGCTTTCAGTTGTTGCTTTTTTTAATAGTTTGGTTGATGATCTTCCAATTTGATTCATGCAGAAAAGGGAAGATTCGTGTGATTTGTTTTTCTAGGAAGTTGCTGATGTGGGGGAATGCAACTACGCTGAATATTTGGTTAGCCGAGGAATCCTAATATCAGCAGGTTGGGGTGTTGGACAAGTAACTGAAGGAACGGCCTTGACAGCAATGAGGAGATGAAAGAGCTTGTGAAGATAATGGGCAAAATCGATATGCTCTATAGGATGATTGTCTCTTTATTTGCAGTCTATGTAGCACTCGTGATGTATTCAATGGCTATGACATGAGAACTTTGCTGAAACTAGTAATGAATGAAACCTGTGTAGCAGGCTGGGCGTAGTGTTGTGAACATCTAATGATTCCTATTAACGGAAATCAGGGGGTATCCCCTTTTCCTCATAAATAAATAAATAACAGAGGCCCTATCAGGCCAGCTTTGTTCTCATTCGAAGACGTCGAGCAAATTGCAGTCCAACGGCAAATTATGTCATCAAATTCAAGTTTCACAACCAAATATGAGTACAACTAAACAATAATGTCATCATGTTTTAGTCATCATACAATCACCAAACACAAATCAGCATACATAACAAGTGATGTTCTCACAGCAAAATACTAAACAACATGTTCATCAGGTTTCGGTTGTCATATCAAACACAATTTCACATAGTAGATAAAAAAACGTCTTGTGACAGGCAAATACCACAAAAGCAATGTAATCATCATCTGCAGCAGCATCAACATCTTTGCCATGTGTATCAGTCTGAACGTAATTCTCCATGGTGTCATCTTCTTCTTCGTCCTCAACATCCTCGAACGTTGGCTTCTTCTTGATCAACTCTTGTATGTCCACAACACGAGAGGCAATCTTTTCGCCGGCGTGATTGACGTGATGGATCTCAAAGATATTAGGAACATCTGTGTTATCTTGTACATCAGAAGTAGTGTAAGCATCATCTTGTTGTGCAACTTTATTAAACAAATTCCTCTGCTCAAACCTTTGCAATACTCTCCAGTCATCGCTACGTGCAAATTTGTCTTTCAAGAAAAATATCTATGTTGCTTGATTTTCCAAAATAAAAGGCTCATTGGTCTGGTATGCCGCCCTGACATTGATGGATTTGAAATAATCATCAGTTGTGGGTTTTGCGATCCTGGAAAACAGGTTATACCAACGACAGCACAACAAAACCACACACCGATGATCCTCGAAACTGGAGATATACTGCAATGGAACAATGTCTGTTATGTTAGCATACAATTCAGTTGTCTCTTTGTCATACGTATCCGTTCTCATGATGGCACTGTTTTGTGTCTTCCTGCCTTTGTCTTGTGCAAGGGTGTTGTAGCGCACATCTCCAACAACACAAGATTCATAATGTCTTACCCGAGTATCAGGACCCATTGCTAGTGAGTAAAGGTCATCATCAACTGCCTGCCCATCCTCCCGCATCTTCTTAACCTATGGTTAGAAAATAGACAAGATGATCATCTTATGTACTCAATATATTAAAAAAACTGATAGTGCAATTCAAAAGCTTATGTGGCTCTTAAACCATTTCGCAAATCCTGCTATAACCAGTTTGTCAATGTTTCTTGGATTTTGCGGCAGTAACTCCTTTTTGTAGATGCTGCACAACATAGTGATCGCATCAAACATCTAAATATATAAGAATGTGCTACAAGTTTAGTAGATTACGATGTATAAGCTGCAGTACTTAGCACTTACTTGATATAAGGTAGTATCTCTGGACAGTTATTCAATACATACCAAACCATTTTGTCCAAATCTTTAGGTTTGTCCTCTTGTCGACTCTTCCCTGTAACTCGAACAGAATAATCGAAAACATTGAGCCCGGGATTGTCTTCACCCACCTCTTTGCTAAGCTGATCAGCTGTTTCAATGTATTTTGAGCAGAATGTCAACGCTTCTGTAGCAATGTAGGCCTCTGCAATGGAACCCTCGGGTCTAGCTCTGTTCCTAACATAACCCTTGAAAGTGCCTAGCCGCCTTTCAATAGGGTACATCCAGCCATACTGTACTGGACCTCTAAGTAGTGCCTCATCAGGTAGATGAACAGCCAAATGCACCATCACATCAAAGAAGGCTGGAGGATATATCTTCTCAAGGTCGCATAGGATAGTTGGTATCTTGTCTCTAAGATGCTCCAAAGCATCTATCCTGATATTTCTACTGCAGAGTTCCCTGAAGAATTGTCCCAACTCTGCTACTGCTCTATATAAGTCAGGGCGGCCCAATCCTCTAAGGATAATAGGTAAAACCCTTTGAAGTAGGACGTGGCAGTCATGAGTTTTCAACCCTTGTACCTTGTTTCCATCTGCACTGACTCTCCTTTCAGGGTTGGAAGCAAATCCATGTGGGAATCTCACATGTGACATGACCTCGCAGAATTCTTTTCTTTTTACCTTGTCCAAGACGTACACAACTGGTGCCATATCCCATGGTTTACCTTCATCTTGCACCTGCAAATCCTGTCTGATACCCAGGTGTGTCAAATCAATCCTAGATTTTAAGGTATCTTTCGTCTTGCCTTCAATATTAAGAAGTGTGACGATAATGCTGTCACATATATTTTTCTCGATGTGCATCACCACAAGATTATGCCGCAGATCCAAATCTTTCCAATACGCCAAGTCCCACAAAGTGGACCTGCGGGTAAACAATAATCTCTTTTCTTCCCTGCCACACTTCCTTTTCCCGCTACCATTACCAGGATGGTTTCCTGGTGTAATATGCCTGACCTTCTCTAATTCCACTTGCAACTCATCGGCGGTGAGCCTCTTTGGTGCATCACAGTTTTCATGCTTTGCATTGAACACATGTCTTCGATATTTTCTAGGATGCGGCTTGTCCTTGGCAAGGAAACGGCGGTGTCCAATGTTACAGATCTTGCTAAGTATTTCGTATGACAGCGGATTCCTGTCACAGCGAACACATGCATTGTAACCATGTGTCGTTCGCCCTGACATAGTGCCCAAAGCCGGATAATCATGGATGCACCAAATTATAACAGCACGCAGAAAGAAATTAGCTGGTGGGCTGCTATATAGGTCTCGAGTGAGAACACCCCTCCATAGATGTTGAAGTTCCTCCACAAGAGGCTCCATGAACAAATCAAAATCCTTTCCGGGACTTTTTCGACCTGGGATGAGCAAGGCCATCATGTAGTTTGATTCTTTGGTGCAGACATTTTGAGGCATGTTGTAAGGGATAACAAGCACTAGCCAAATGCTATATGTGGCACTCTGGTGGCCAAATGGGTTAAATCCATCTGAAGCTAAGCCAAGTCTAACGTTTCTCGGGTCAGCAGCAAACTTTTTGTGTTTATGATTGAAGCTTTTCCACTCACTACCATGAGATGGATGGCTCATTACATTCTGATCTCTGTACTCCTGGTTCCTAGAATGCCATAGTACATCCTCTCTTGTTTCAGCATCACGAAACAACCTCTGCAATCTTGGGATAATTGGAAAATGTCCCAGAACATTATGAGGAATCCT
Organism: Triticum aestivum; assembly: GCF_018294505.1. NCBI lineage: Eukaryota > Viridiplantae > Streptophyta > Magnoliopsida > Poales > Poaceae > Triticum > Triticum aestivum. Next base: position 488,359,510 of record NC_057810.1, on the reverse strand, counting down.
CTTCACAGCATCACCATCTTTCCATCTTGATGATTTACATTTCGGGCATTCACTTAAGTTGGGATAATCCTTCCGGAATAGAACACAATTATTCTTACAAACATGGATCATATCATATCCAATTCCAACTGCACGAAGGAAATTCTTCATTTTACTGTAGGTGTGTGGCAGCTCAGACGCGTCTGGGAAAGATTTGCGGAAAGCATCCAACATCGCATCGAATGATTTGTTGGTCATCTGCTCAGATGTCTTCACCTGAAGAAAGGTGACCATAGTTGAGAATACTGATAGCTTATTTCCTGGGGTGACAGCCATGTTGCATTGTTCCAACATGCGGGCCCACCATTTTTCTTCTGCAAGTGAAAGTTCACGGAATGCATGAGCATTTCGTAGTATTGTTTCAATGTTGGTCAAACTCACTGGCTCTGCCACCACCTCCTCCTCCTCCTCTTCCACTTGAGCATCATGCAGATCAAGATGGTGATCTGCTGCTTCCACATAGTCAATAACATTGACGTTCACAATTTCACCATGATGAACCCACCTAGTATATGTGACCGACATCCCATACAAGTGTAGATGTTTTTGCACGGTTGACTGGGGTCTTGTAACTGAATTCATATAGCTGCTACATTGGCAGAGCACATTTGATGTCGGACCACCGTACTCAGCTCTGATAAAGTTCAGGAAGTTTTCAACCCCCTCGACATATGCAGTGGAGAATCTTCAAGCAGAAGTTATCCAAGTCTTGTCCATCTGTTAGACATACAAATCAGTTCTTCTACTAGATATTACAGGAAAAACATATATGCTTTTTTATGAAGTCCAGAAAAAAAATACCTAGGTCGATGTCTAAAGCTATGGCAAGATATTTGGACGAGCAGATCTAAGTAACGAAATATATGTAAAGCTAATTCAGCAAACAGATTTGAGTGCTAAATTATGGCAGGCTGTTTCAGTAGTCAATGAGGCCGAGCTAACAGCCATCGAACAATCGAAGGCCATAGCAGCAACAAAGATCGAGTATAAAATGGTATAGAGCTATTTCACCTAACAGATTGGCTACTAGAACATGGCAATCTACGTCACAATAAATATATGGCAGGGTATTTTAGCAACTAATCAGCCTTGGCATGCCATCTCAGCTAAGCAGATTGAGTGTAGAACAGGGCAAGGAAGCTTCTTAAGCAGAGCATACTGACTGTAAACTACTTCGGCAAACAGTGAGATTAACAGCATCTATCAGCTAACATTGAGCACTATACCGACATGAACAGGGCCTCAGTCTAGAATGCGCGTACCGTGGGAGAAGCTGACCGCCGTGCGTCTCCACATGAACATCGCCAGCGGTGGCGGCGCTGACTGTCGTGCGTCTCCACAATAATGTAGCCAGCGGTGGCGGCACGGCTAGAGGACGCCAGTCTATGAGAGCGTACTGTGGGAGCGAGAGGATCTCCGTGCGTCCCCTCGACGAACCGCGGCGTCGACGTATCAGCGCGGCGGGGAGGGCGGCTTTGGCGGAGTGAATGGAGTGGAGTGGGACGGGAGGAGGGGGGTTTGGGGAATATTATTGGGTAGTTGGCGAAAGGGCGGTTGAATCGGATTTGGGAGGAA